>NW_028227263.1:94452538-95652538 GCF_978045245.1 Mus caroli
CCACCCCATCTCCATGTGGATACCCCCACCCCTATCCCACCTGACCTCTAAATGCCTCTAAACAATTCATTGTGGCTGGCTTACAGTTTCATAATTCCAGTCTATTATTACCATGGCAGGAAGCATTGCAGAATTCAGGCAGAGATGGTGATAGAGAAGGAGCTGAGAGTTTTACATGCTTATGCAAAGGTAGTTAGGAGACTTTCCTTCACAGGCAGCCAAGAGGAGTCTCTCTTCCAGAAAGAGTGAAGCCTCTGCACCAAAACCTGCAGATTCCTGAGTTCAAGATCTGCCAGGGACAGCAAGTTTAGGCCTAGGTGTGGTAGAAATGGTAATTTCAAGGCAAGGTCTCATCCAACTAGCTTACTGTCTGTGCTTAACAAAAGCAGACAGGCAGGGAAGTTGTGGCTCACACCTTTAATCCTAGCACTTGGGAGGCAGAGACAGGCAGATTTCTGAGTTTGAGGCTACCCTGGTTTACAGAAAAAGTTCCAGGACAGCCAGAGTTACAAACCCCTCCCCCCCCCCCAAAAAAAAAACAAATAACAAAAAACAAAAGCAAATAGATCTTTGAATTCTTTTACTATGTTAAGAAAAAAAATGTATGCTTTGTATCTCCTAAGAATCGAAGGACTGTTGTTAGGGGATACTGATTTATAAGATAATAAAATGAAAACCTGGAATAAATGACTGGGTTGACATATAAAATAAAAGACTGGCCCTGTGTTATGCAGGAGATGAACTATCTAGAGATTTTTTTTTTTTAAGATAAAAAGAGAGAACTGCTTGGAGAACTGAGACACACACACACACACACATGCAGGACATGGACAGTGAAATGTCTTAGAATAACAAGCAAGAAAAATATAGACAGAAATCTCCAGAGAGAAAGCAGAACATAAAGAGAAGCAGACTGGGAAAGCTGTATCAAGCAGAACACAGGCTGTCAGCTTGGATACACGATTTGACTTCAAGTAGTTCTTTTTGCAACTCCCAACCAGAAACCCATTCTCTCACATCCCCTCTTCAAGTTGAAACTAATTTTTGCCAAGGTTCTGGAAGGGATTTTCCCTAAACCCTAAGGAGACAGACATATGAAAGGGAGGACAGGTAACCAGCCATGTGGCATTGAGAATAGAATGAATGGGTTAATTCAATTAGGAGCTAGTAAGAGAAAAATCTCAGTTTTATAATTTAGGTATGTATTCATAAATACTAAGTATCAGAGTTCCTATTTCAGGAATTGGGACACAGGTGGAAAAGTTGATGGTTACACAGAAATCCTCCTGGACTGATATGCACAAGATAGCTGATGAAAAGGAGGTGACCTAAAGAAGTCTTTTAAGTGTCTTAAGGCAGTAAAATACTTTAGTCCAGATTATTTGAGGTGAGAAAACACACCTCTAATCTGAGCCATATCTTCTGCTGGAAGCCTAAATAAGGTCATGAAATTTTGCTCTTTGCCTGCTTGGTCTGGCTTGGCTATCAGGTCAATTCTTTATTTATCATTAGGATTACTTTTTTAGGACTCCAACAGAAACTGAAGACTAGCTGAGACAATTAGGTTTGTGGTCTGAGCAACTATTGGATTCTTGGATCTTTTGTTCCCAGCCAGGCCTTGTTTGATTAGATGGAAAGCACCTGTAAATAATTCTAGTAAATACCTTTTATATAGATAGAAGATTCATTCTATGAGTTCGGTTACTCTAGAGAACCATGACTAATGTAGACATACTGCCATATATTGTTTTTTTTTTTCTTTTCTTAAAAGCAACCTATATATTTGTTTTAGAGAATAGTAATTTAAGTACTTTTTGGATTACTTAAATCCAGACTACAGTTACTTTACATCAAGCTACATTTTGCAATAGATTGCAAAGCTCCTATTGTTTGATTTTTCAAACTCACCAAAAGAAACCTCTCTAGATATAATACAATAGTAAACTGTCTCAAAGATGGTACTGTAGTCAAGCTGATCTGTTCCTTGGTCCTGGTTTGTCTTTTTTGCAGGTTTAGGCAAAGAAATAGAAGTATTGCTTCAACTGTTAAACCAATGATTCTCAATCTGTGGGTTGTGTTCCCTTCAGTTGTTTGAACTACCATTCTACATGGGTTATATATCAGATATGCTGCGTAACAGATATATCCATTAATATTCATAAAAGTAGCAAATTATTGTTATTAAGTAGTATGAAAACAATTTAATGATTGGTGGTCATCATTACATGAGAAGCTGTATAAAAGGGTCAGAGCATTGGCAAAGTTGAGAACCACTGTATTAAATGCTCAGCATAGCAAATCATTACCAAGAATTGTACAATAAATATTTATTGAAGAAAAATGTGCATAAAGTTGTCTATTTCTTAAAAGTTGACCTCACCACCTATTTTAGATAACAACACATATACACAGATACAAATATACACACATGTAGTCTTTTAGTATTATTAACCACACCAACACTCATCTACTTATTTACTCAGTATTATTCCACCCAATATTCTATTTGAAAAAGAGAAATTAGAATTCAATAAAGTAGACAAATGCTTTACCCAATTGTATTCAGAGATGTTTCTGTAGGCAGAAAATGGGAACTTATGCAAAGACCCATAACCCAACATTGTTCTGAGGGTAAGTCTAAACTGGAGAGTTCCATTGGGCTCTCTTCTTATATCTCTGGATATGTGAGGACAGAAAGATTGTAGGAGTCAGAAGATGGAGGGCATCAGAACAGGGCCCATTGAATCAAATAAGCAAGGCTCATATGAGCTCACAGAGAACCATTGTGTCTCTGACTCTATTGCCTGCTCATGGGACACTTTTTCTTCTGTTGGGCTGTCCAGCTTTGGCTTTTGCCTTATTTTACTCTATTTTGTTTCATTATTCTTGGTTGTTGTCTCTTAGAGGCCTTCTCTTCTCTGATGAAAAACTGAAGGGCAGTGGATATGGCCTTCAGGGAAATATCAGGATTGGGAGGAGTGGAGCGAGATGAAACTGTGGTCAGGATGTATTGCATGAGCCAACAATCATTTTCAATAAGAGAAAGAATTAGATAAGGAATTATATTGATAGTTGGATATGGTGGTTCCTGTTGATAATACTAGTCCACGAGAACCAGAGGCAGGATGGTTAATGCAGTTTCCTGGAAAGCCTTTACTCTCAAGTGAGGTCATGCCTCTAAAACAAAGCAAAGCAAAACAAACAAAAACACAGATACACAAACAAAAACTAAGTTAGATTAGTAGAATAAGCAATGATTGTGAAAGTGTTTAGTTTGCTGAGTGGGATAACAGTGAATTCACATCTGTTCTTGAGCAGGAGTGTGGGACACAGGAAAGAAAGTCAAGCTTAAGAAGTTAAAAGTGAGAATGGGTCAACCCCTTCACAGAATGCTTGCCTGAGACCTTGTGTGTGAAATAGGATCAGAACTTCCTCCACCACATATGACTACAAACTTAGTATTTAAGAACAAAAGAATACATACCTTGAATTACTTCACAAAGTTGGCTACATTTGAATATCAACAATGCCAGTGTGAATATGTAAGGAAGAAAAAATAACCCACTTTAAAAATAGTTCCATTATCATGGGATCACTGTTAGGGAGGATTAGAAAGGCTTTATAGGCTCTAAAAAGCAAGCCAAGTGCATAGTTTGTGCAGATCAGGTAGCAGGAAATAAAGGCTTAATAACAGAAATTAATTGCTTACAGTAAATGAAAATTTATTTTTGCAATAGAACATAATGACTTCTGCCTTGAAATAGAGTCAGGTAGGTTCTTCATCATTGCTTAGGATGGTCCTGTGAAATTAACCAACTGCCCCAACAAGATAGAAACAAGATGAGATAAACTGAGAACAAAAATATCTGGAAATACAATTTTTTTTGTTTTTTTTTTTTTAATTTTTAATATTTTTATTACATATTTTCCTCAGTTACATTTCCAATGCTATCCCAAAAGTCCCCCATAGCGCCCCCCACTTCCCTACCCACCCATTCCCATTCTTTTTGGCCCATATATGCCCTATATTGGGGCATATAAAATTTGCAAGTCCAATGGGCCTCTCTTTCCACTGATGGCCGACTAGGCCATCTTTCGTTACATATGCAGCTAGAGACAAGAGCTCCGGGGTTCTGGTTAGTACATCATGTTGTTCCGACAATAGGGTTGCAGATCCCTTTAGCTCCTTGGGTACTTTCTCTAGCTTCTCCATTGGGGGCCCTGTGATACATCCAATAGCTGACTGTGAACATCCACTCCTGTGTTTGCTAGGCCCCAGCATCGTCTCACAAGAGACAGCTATATTTGGGTCCTTTCAGCAAAATCTTGCTAGTGTATGCAATGGTGTCAACGTTTAAAAGCTGCTTATGGGATGGATCCCTAGATACGGCAGTCTCTAAATGGTCCATCCTTTCATCACAGCTACGAACTTTGTCTCTGTAACTCCTTCCCTGGGTGTTTTGTTCCCAATTCTAAGAAGGGGCACAGTGTCCACACTTTGGTCTTCATTCTTCTTGAGTTTCATGCGTTTAGCAAATTGTATCTTATTTCTTGGGTGTCCTAAGTTTTGGGCTAATATCCACTTATCAGTGAATATATATTGTGTGAGTTCTTTTGTGATTGTGTTACTTCACTCAAGATGATGCCCTCCAGGTCCATCCATTTGGCAAGGAATTTCATAAATTCATTCTTTTTAATAGCTGAGTAGTACTCCATTGTGTAAATGTACCATAATTTCTGTATCCATTCCTCTGTTGAGGGACATCTGGGTTCTTTCCAGCTTCTGGCTATTATAAATAGGGCTGCTATGAACATAGTGGAGCATGTGTCCTTTTTGCCGGTTGGGACATCTTCTGGATATATGCCCAGGAGAGGTATTGCTGGATCCTCCGGTAGTACTATGTCCAATTTTCTGAGGAACCTCCAGACTGATTTCCAGAGTGGTTGTACAAGCTTGCAATCCCACCAACAATGGAGGAGTGTTCCTCTTTCTCCACATCCTCGCCAGCATCTGCTGTCACCTGAATTTTTGATCTTAGCCATTCTGACTGGTGTGAGGTGGAATCTCAGGGTTGTTTTGATTTGCATTTCCCTGATGATTAAGGATGTTGAACATTTTTTCAGGTGCTTCTCTGCCATTCAGTATTCCTCAGGTGAGAATTCTTTGTTCAGTTCTGAGCCCCATTTTTTAATGGGGTTATTTGACTTTCTGGAGTCCTTCTTGAGTTCTTTATATATATTGGATGTTAGTCCCTTATCTGATTTAGGATAGGTGAAGATCCTTTCCCAATCTGTTGGTGGTTTTTTTGTCTTATTGATGGTGTCTTTAGCCTTGCAGAAGCTTTGCAGTTTCATGAGGTCCCACTTGTCATTTCTCGATCTTACAGCACAAGCCATTACTGTTCTATTCAAGAATTTTTCCCCTGTGCCCATATCTTCAAGGCTTTTCCCCACTTTCTCCTCTATAAGTTTCAGTGTCTCTGGTTTTATGTGAAGTTCCTTGATCCACTTAGACTTGACCTTAGTACAAGGAGATAGGAATGGATCGATTCGCATTCTTCTACATGTTAACAACCAGTTGTGCCAGCACCATTTGTTGAAAATGCTGTCTTTCTTCCACTGGATGTTTTTAGCTCCCTTGTTGAAGATCAAGTGACCGTAGGTGTGTGGGTTCATTACTGGGTCTTCAATTCTATTCCATTGGTCTATTTGTCTGTCACTATAACAGTACCATGCAGTTTTTATCACAATTGCTCTGTAGTAAAGCTTTAGGTCTGGCATGGTGATTCCACCAGAGGTTCTTTTATCCTTGAGAAGAGTTTTTGCTATCCTAGGTTTTTTGTTATTCCAGATGAATTTGCAGATTGCACTTTCTAATTCGTTGAAGAATTGAGTTGGAATTTTGATGGGGATTGCATTGAATCTGTAGATTGCTTTTGGCAAGATAGCCATTTTTACAATGTTGATCCTGCCAATCCATGAGCATGGGAGATCTTTCCATCTTCTGAGATCTTCTATAATTTCTTTCTTCAGAGACTTGAAGTTTTTATTATGCAGATCTTTCACTTCCTTAGTTAGAGTCACGCCAAGATATTTTATATTATTTGTGACTATTGAGAATGGTGTTGTTTCCCTAATTTCTTTCTCAGCCTGTTTATTCTTTGTGTAGAGAAAGGCCATTGATTTGTTTGAGTTAATTTTATATCCAGCTACTTCACCGAAGCTGTTTATCAGGTTTAGGAGTTCTCTGGTGGAATTTTTAGGGTCACTTATATATACTATCATATCATCTGCAAAAAGTGATATTTTGACTTCATCTTTTCCAATTTGTATCCCTTTGATCTCCTTTTGTTGTCAAATTGCTCTGGCTAGGACTTCAAGTACAATGTTGAATAGGTATGGAGAAAGTGGACAGCCTTGTCTAGTCCCTGATTTTAGAGGGATTGCTTCAAGCTTCTCACCATTTACTTTGATGTTGGCTACTGGTTTGCTGTAGATTGCTTTTATCATGTTTTGGTATGGGCCTTGAATTCCTGATCTTTCCAAGACTTTTATCATGAATGGGTGTTGGATCTTGTCAAATGCTTTTTCTGCATCTAACGAGATGACCATGTGGTTTTTGTCTTTGAGTTTGTTTATATACTGGATTACGTTGATGGATTTCCGTATATTGAACCATCCCTGCATCCCTGGGATGAAACCTACTTGGTCAGGATGGATGATTGTTTTGATGTGTTCTTGGATTCGGTTAGCAAGAACTTTATTGAGGATTTTTGCATCAATATTCATAAGGGATATTGGTCTGAAGTTTTCTATCTTTGTTGGGTCTATTTGTGGTTTAGGTATCAGAGTAATTGTGGCTTCATAGAATGAGTTGGGTAGAGTACCTTCTGTTTCTATTTTGTGGAATAGTTTGTGAAGAACTGGGATTAGATCTTCTTTGAAGGTCTGATAGAACTCTGCACTAAACCCATCTGGTCCTGGGCTTTTTTTAGTTGG
The DNA here is from genome assembly GCF_978045245.1 of Mus caroli. Lineage (NCBI taxonomy): Eukaryota > Metazoa > Chordata > Mammalia > Rodentia > Muridae > Mus > Mus caroli. Next base: position 94,459,538 of record NW_028227263.1, read on the forward strand.
GAGACTATTAATGACTGCTTCTATTTCTTTGGGGGATATAGGGCTGTTTAGATCATTAACCTGATCTTGATTCAACTTTGATACCTGGAATCTGTCTAGGAACTTCTCCATTTCATCCAGGTTCTCCAGTTTTGTTGAGTATAGCCTTTGGTAGAAGGATCTGATGGTGTTTTGGATGTCTTCAGGATCTGTTGTTATGTCTCCTTTTTCATTTCTGATTTTGTTAATTAGGATGCTTTCCCTGTGCCCTCTAGTGAGTCTTGCTAAGGGTTTATCTATCTTGTTGATTTTCTCAAAGAACCAGCTCCTTGATTGGTTGATTCTTTGAATAGTTCTTCTTGTTTCCACTTGGTTGATTTCACCCCAGAAATACTATTTTGAATGCAAAGCATTCTTTACAGATTTTCCCTCATGGATTATAATGACTATTTAGTAATTAATGGAAATGAAACGAGGCCAGTTGTGTACATGGGAATGTCTAAGTTAATTTCTTCCTTGTTTAACAGAGATTCTTAAGATTTAGATGTCATTTTAAAGGTATTAAAATAATAGCAATAAAGGATTGTCAGTGAGAACCAAACACAACAATGTAATGTACTACTCCAGGAAAGAATAATCAGGAATCAGGCATTGTTTATAAGAAATAAATAAAATGAACATGAGATGAGACAATCTACAGTTAAATTAAGATTTGGCATAATTTTTCATCAAATGTATTCTTACTACGTAAAATATAGTTTGCAGCCAGGCAGTGGTGGTGCACACCTTTAATCCCAGCACTTGGGAGGCAGAGGCAAGGGGATTTCTGAGTTAGAGGCCAGTCTGGTCTACAGAGAGAGTTCCAGGACAGCCAGGGTTACACAGAGAAACCCTGTCTCAAAAAACCAAAAAAAAAAAAAAAAAAACCTATATATATACATGTCATGTATATATATAGTTTACAAATATATGTTATGACTTTAAAATAAAATGACATTTGTATTTGTTTTTTATTTAATCTCTTTTTTTAAACTCCAGATTTTATCCCCCTCCCAGCCCACCCTCTGACTGTTCCACATAGCATGCCTCTTCCCCTGTTTCCAAGAGGGTGCCCCCCCTCACCCCACCATACCTCATGACTCCCTGGGGCCTCCAGTCTCTTTAGGTGCATCTTCTCTGACTGAACCCAGACCCAACAGTCCTCTGCTGTATTTGTGTTGGGGGCCTTATATCAGCTGGTGTAATCTCCTTCTGTTTTACTCTGAAGGGCTAAACTCCAGAGTCTGCAGTGTCTGGTCTCAGGGAAACTCAGACAGGAAGGACAGCTACCACAACAAAGTGACATATCTTGAGACAGGAAAAGGTTTTATTATTAAACAGCAACCCTAAATACTTCATAAACTTCGACACTTTTCCCCTTCCTCTACCTCAAGAGGAACTAAGAAAAAAGAAGTGCTGGGGCTGGCTCCGACACAGAAGTATAATGAGAAACTATATAAAATATCCATAAAACTTCACAAAACCAATGAACTAACATCAACTGTTAACAAATAGAGAAAAAAAATATTTTTCATGCCCCACATTTTCTGTTTCGCAAATATATAATTTAAACCAATTCATGACTAATCAGTTTAAAAACACACTTTAACTAATTGGTGAAAATGTATTACTTAAATATACTCTTTATTTGTATAGTAAATAAAACTAAATACCAGTAGAGTTATAAAAATAAGACTCAGTGAGTAATAATAAATAACATTTAAATTTCCTTCCTGCAGAAGGAAACAGTTGTGTCATCAGTTCAGTAAGCACTGGCATGATTTTATTCCTGGTCTTAGTGGGATGATATAGGTGGAAAAGTAATATAAAAAGTAACATATCGAATAGCTTTGTTTACATTAAAAGTTCTTTTCGAAAAAGATTAGAAATGAGTGTATATGAATAATAAGCGTTTTCAGTGAAGTCTTCAACCAAAAGAAATATCAGAGATATTAGATGAGAGAGTAGTGAATGTGGTTGGTTTTTTTTTTCATTATGTTACTTAGAAAACCACTAAATGAGTAATATTTGAATTTATACCTCAAAGTTAGAAGAAATTAGACATTGAATAGACCAAGAGTGCAAGAAGAAAGAGCAAGATGAGCCAGAATGGAAGTAAAAGACAGATGTGGAGGCCTGAGACAGATCCAGGCAAGCAGTACACCATGGTAGGTTAGATGGGCTCCTATGAAGAAGTTAGCACTTTATTTTTAACATACGAAAGTTCTTACATAAAACACTTAACTAGTAACTTCAAATATCATTTTTCAGGGTGTTATGTAGCTAAGGCTATTATGTAGCCAAGGCTAACCTCACTCTCACTATGTATATAAAGATCATCTTGATCCTCTGATCCCCCTTCCTCTGCTTCCTCGGTGTTAAGATTAACATGTACACCACCAGCCCTGCTTCAAGTGGTGTAATCAATCAAACTTAGACCTCATGAGCCCTGGTAAACCATTCTAGAAACACAGCTGTACCCTCAAACCAATGTTGTTATTGTATTAAAGCAGATCAAGATCCTCACTAGAGGTCAGAATCATTGAATGCTATTTTACCTGACAGCAGTGACAGTTATAAACCATCAAAATTAAAGGCCCTGCTTTCAAGCCTCCTGGCTATTGTGTGCGTAATGACAGCTTTTCAGACTTGAGCAAGCCTTTCTGAGTTTAAGAGGAATTGTTCTATTTTGTTTGCTAGAAAATATGGCTGACTACAAATTCATCTGGCAAATTTCCCTTTCTAACGATAATTTCATTATCTAACGATAATGAAATTTGCCTATCAATGAGAAAGAAGCACTTGTTCTTTCAAAGATATTCTGCAACAATGAGAAAATGCAGGTTGCTCCTGTTAATCTAACAATCATTTGCATCAATTTCAGTTTCTTGCCTTTTATTAATCAAGAGATATGAATTCAAACCTTTCCATACCCCCAGTATTATGGTTTAATCAACACAGAAACAACTCATTTGTATCTGATTTCAGTTTAGTACTGTAAAGGTCAATAACAGAGCTATATTCTGAGGAGCATTGTAGATGTGATCTACCCAGTGTGTGAAGTTTGCAATGTACTACACAAACCCAGAAAGCTACAGTTCCCACAAACTGGGTCTTGTATATGACACATTATATCACATATACAAATCTTCATTGATGAAGAACTATACTAACTGTATAATTGTGAGGGTATTGAACCTCAGCTCCTCATTAAATTTCATAGTTTTATTGGAAATTTTGAAATTTTAGTTTTGAAGTCTGTTTACTTCATTATTTATATATTACTCTTTCATATAAAAATTAAACCATATATTTGTACACATTTTATCTTTTCACAAATTAATAAGCTCTTCAGATTAATCAAAATATTTTAATTTACAATAGAAGTTTGAAGACGTTGGAAGACCAGCTGAAATTTCATAAAGAGAATGGGAAGAAAGGCCCTGGGCAAGGGCAGTGGAAAATTGCTTGAGGCATTCTTGTGGAGCCTTAGCAATAGACTTCCAGGCATAATTTAAAACTAACAATTCACTAACTGGCCTGAAATCATAAACAGGACACATGTACTCCCAAACACTGTGAACACTGAAGAGAGGATAAAAATATTTGGCTTCTCTCTTCTGCCTTCCCACTAGCCTTCTTTCAGAAATCTCAGTGATGTAATGTAATAAAGGAATAGGAATTCTAGATAGTGAGAACCTTAAGTAATGTATCACACACATAGGCTCGCTCTCTCTCTCTCTCTCTCTCTCTCTCTCTCTCTCTCTCTCTCTCTCTCTCTCTCTCATACATAGTGAATCGTCATCAGCCTTACTCTATATGGTTCTATTATTTTGGCACTGTGGTATTGCTATCATGCTTCAGTTTAATCACTGTATTTTTCATCCCATACTCATTCATGTATGACACATACTACAATACTTCTCATTATGGAATTAAAATGTGCTGTAAGAATTTTATACAATGCAGTTGCATAAAAATATTGCCAATATAATGATACATTTCTCATAAGAATGCTGAACAGTTTATTGGAAAGGAGAAACCTTTTTATCCTTCAGTAAAATTGTGAAGCTCACTGTAACAAGGAAAAGTAGAGTCTCTCCATGTAAGAGTAAGATGAGCACTGACAGTCTCCAAAAGAGCAGTGCTGGGCTCCCTTGTCTCACAAGCCTGTGAATTATGAAGGTACTTTCTAATGCAGAGGAGAGGGAGACCTTATTCTGAACATGTCAGAAGCCAAAGTAACAAGTCATATTCTAATATCGAGGATATCCTAAAAGATTCCTCATATATTTCTCAACTGCATAAGGGTGTTTTATAGAGTTGATGACAGCGGTTAATGAGGGTAGGAGTCATTCAAGGCAGGACGTTTGTTTGGTTTGTTTGTTTGTTTTTTTGAGACAGGGTTTCTCTGTATAGCCCTGGCTGTCCTGGAACTCACTTTGTAGACCAGGCTGGCCTCGAACTCATAAATCTGCCCGCCTCTGCCTCCCAAGTGCTGGGATTAAAGGTGTGCACCACCACGCCCGGCTCAAGGCAGGACGTAATGTGGTGTAAATGCTTTCCCTCCAACACTACATATTTCTCATAATGTCACCTATCACCTAAACTATACCATGATGAATGCTGTTGCTCTGGGTCCATAGAAAGCTTTGTGTTCGTGGTGACACACAGGACAGAGGACATCTTTATGCACATGTCCTGCTATTTCTGGTTAGCATACTCCCCCACATTTTTTCTTTTTCTCCTAACAGAGTCTAGACAACTCTGAATTTTTAGTTCCTCAACATTAACAAGTGTGTGTATTCATTTCGTCCCTCGAGATTGGTGAAATATGATGTCATTTCTGGCTTTTTTGTTGTTGTTGTTCTTTTAGTTAACTTTCCTTTTTTTTTTTTTTTTAAACTTCAGGAAGCACATTATTTTGCTAACCATGCTTCCTCTATAATGCCTGAATTTGTGGTAGGGATCTTATCATGCAAGCATACTAATGTGCAACTTTATGTTTAATTATGATATTTTACTATATTTTCAAAATAATTTTTATATTTAAAGATAACTCAAACATCTCTGATGTGTGAATAGGTCAATAATCTAAGTATTTGTGCCTTAAGTGATCCTCTGCACAATTAAACACAGCTTTCTGTCCACTTGCAAATTTTTGTCAATATGATTTACATATACATGTGCTTCTATTTTGTATTTTCATTTTATGTATGTTCTAACATCATGCAAGTTTCCAGTTTAATTAATGGGATAGTAAAGTTGTTAAAGCAGGTGAATTTTCTGCCTGCTCGAGAGATGCTAGTGTATGTATATATATGTGTGTAAATATCTCTAGTTTGTATTTTAGCAATATTGGATTTTACTTTCAGATATCAAACACTTAAAATTTAAAAGGAGTTATCTAGTTGTTTCAAGTAGGAAAATTTAAAGACAAAATAATAAATGACTATCTTAAATATTCTGTTATTAATTGATAACTTTAAAATCATTAAATTTCTAATCTTAGTGGAGATAATCTCTCAGTAGATATTTGATTCTTGAACTAATTCATATTATTTTCTATGGACAACATGTAGCATCAACATATTTGAATAAGTTGGCCAATATTCCCTTTCCGGGAAATAGGACTAGCCACCAATGTTAATGTACTGCTTATTCATAAACCATATTAAAAGGTTCTGCCTGCTCCTTCCATTTTGTTTTATTATGGCTGCAAGGTTATTGAAGAGAAGAGTAAGTTTTATGCCTCTCATTAATGATCAGTTCTATGAAAGTGGAACCTTGGACACAAAGACCTTCTGCCTGGGTTTCAGTGTGTCAGCAGTTTTTTGGTGACTTGCACAGGGGCAGCCTGTCAACATTTCAAGGACTTGATCTTTGCTAAGACCAGAGCCTATTCTCTGGCTGAGTGAGGTATAAACTGGACTTTGTGAGCATCTTTTGATGAATGTGACCCTAGTGGACTTGGGGAGAGGGGAAGGGCTGAGAAAAGGCTGTCCTGAACAAGTTTATATAGTGAGGTTTTTCTCCTTCATTTATATCATGTTTATTACTGTTCAAGCAGTTGAGTTAATGGTTTTGTACAGTCTCTTCTGTTTATGTCTACTTTCTTCATTACTATCTTCATTGTTCTAAGTTTCTATCTGGTGTCTTCTCCACTAGGCAACCTCTTTCTAAACACATTCCCCATCTTCTATATTCAAGAATTGAGACTGATCTCCCAGTTATCAATAACATGCAAAAGATACTTTGTGCCAGGTGTGGTGGTGCATGCCTTTAATCTCAATACTCAGGAGGCAGAGGCAGGCAGATTTCTGAGTTCAAGGCCAGCCTGGTCTACAGAGTGAGTTCCAGGAAAGCCAGGACTATACAGAGAAACCCTGTCTCGAAAACCCGAAAAAAAAAAAAAAAGATACTTTGTGCTTGAGGAAGAATATTTCTATAGCTAACTCCATTTGTTTTTCTCTAAATAAAACACAACACATAATAAGATACAATTTGCTAAACGCATGAAACTCAAGAAGAATGAAGACCAAAGTGTGGACACTGTGCCCCTTCTTAGAATTGGGAACAAAACACCCATGGAAGGAGTTACAGAGACAAAGTTTGGAGCTGTGACGAAAGGATGGACCATCTAGAGATTGCCATATCCAGGGATCCATCCCATAATCAGCTTCCAAACGCTGACACCATTGCATACAATAGCAAGATTTTGCTGAAAGGACCCAGATATAGCTGTCTCTTGTGAGACAATGCCGGGGCCTAGCAAACACAGAAGTGGATGCTCACAGTCAGCTATTGAAAGGATCACAGGGCCCCCAAAGGAGGAGCTAGAGAAAGTACCCAAGGAGCTAAAGGGATCTGCAACCCTATAGGTGGAACAACATTATGAACTAACCAGTACCCCGGAGCTCTTGACTCTAGCTGCATATGTATCAAAAGATGGCCTAGTCGGCCATCTCTGGAAAGAGAAACCCATTAGACATGCAAACTTTATATACCCCAGTACAGGGGAACGCCAGGGCCAAAAAAATGGGAATGGGTGGGTAGGGAAGTAGGGGGGAGGGTATAGGGGACTTTTGGGATAGCATTGGAAATGTAATTGAGGAAAATATGTAATAAAAAAAATAAAAAAAACACAACAAAATTTCCTCATTATTATGCTACTTTTGAGTTACTTACCCTAATATTTCATACATAGCTGTAGTCATACAAGTCTTGATGTCCTATTTAAAGCTATCTCTTGTATTTTTTTATTTGTAAATAAGGGCAAGTTAATTTCTGATATAATTTCTGCATCTTCTTTCTTATCTCTTTCAAATCTAACATTATAGCAACACTTAGATATTACTGACAGTCAGGGACCTTCAGGAAAAGTTCCCAAAATAACATTTTCGTGTAAAAAGTTCACAAGACAAAATAATGTTTAAGTCTATACCTATAATATAGATGGGATTTTTATTATGTAAGAAACAAAGAAAAGCAAAAAACTCAGATGAATAAAAAATGCAACCTTTGAAAATTGTGTCATATCACATTTTGAACTGAAAATTCCAGAGGTCTTTGAGATGTTGTAATGTTAATCAATGTGTATTGCTCATGAAACAATATAACTGTACACTGGTAATTAATGGTTTGTAGGAGCAGGTAGTAATAAATATTAATGTTTATTTCCTGTTTAAATTCAATAGTTTCACTAATATTTGCCTTAGGATTATGGAAGATCTGAGGATCATAATTGTTACAGGGCACTACTCAGAGTTTATTCACAAATGCATGCTCTAAAGGGACTACAACTGCTGACATTGTAGCCAGAGACTCACATTTCAACAAAAGCAAACATGGACAAGAGGCATACCTTCCTACCATTACTATGGGTCAAGTCTTTGCTGGGAAACATGAGCAGGTACAACATCGGGCTAGCTATGCATTTATCATCCCTGTTATCATCTAAGCATGAGGAATATTGTCAGTCAAAAATTACTTTCAGGTTTTACAATACTGATAGCTATATCTCAAATTAAACATAATTATAAATCAATACACTCTGCAAAACTTTAACACACACATGTGCATATATATTTATATATAGAGAGAGGCAAAACTGCTACTGTTTGAGATATAAACCTTGAGAAATATTTAATGATGTTTTCTGGGGTTGGATAGTATTACTCATCTTTTAATCTTTTCTGTTATTAAGCTTAAAATGTTGTCTGAAGCTAAATAAGTATGGTTATTTTCCATCCCACAAATTATAGCCCTTAGCTGTAATCTCAAATTTGCAGTCATTGATTACCTGAGGTCATTATTTATCATGTGTCACTCTTGCAGTCATGGACCCAATGGACCCCATTGATTTGTATAAGAAATACATAACTAATGGGGATACTGAGATGGAATTATGACCTACAAAGCTTTTTAATAAAATAATATGGTTCACATATAAAAACATCATTCAGATGATCATTTTTCTTTTCTGCAATTCTACTGAACCTGATTCAATACTGCAAAGTTTTGTGCTTTTGTCTATTCATCTCAGCACAAGGGGGTGGCAGGGCTGAAAGTAGAGACAAATGTAGGCTTCTAATTATTTCAATATACTTCAAAAGAATAAATCACTTTGCTGATGAGGGAGGCAGTGGATGTTCTGTCTTGGAATCAAATAAGCTTTGAGCATTAGTGGAACTAATTTATGTGTAAACAGAGAAGGGAAATGAATTACTTTATTGAGAGAACTTCAGAATATCGATGTCATGGAGGTGAACATCCATAATCTATCTAAATTTTAGAAAATTAGAAATTAAATACATAATTCTATTACATCTTTAGAAAATGTATTGTATCCTGCTGTCATATCAGGGGCTTACTCCAGCAAGAAAAAAATGTCTGTGGGTAAGGAGGTCATGGAGATGAACTACTCTAGAGACAGTCTCAGGGAACAGTGTCTACTTTACTGTATGTGAACAACTATTTATATAGTGGAAAACTACTGACTGATGGGTTAATGTACTAACTCAGATTGGACAGTGAGCTCTCATACCACCTGAGTTTAGATTTGAAGAAGCATAGAAAAGGAGACATGGGGAGTATCAGGCCAGCCACCCCTGGTACTCATACACTTCAGAATTCAGTGTTTTGATTTCAGGGAATATTCAGAACAATGGTGTGCCATGTTTCATATTTACAAGCACAGTGTGCCAGGTAGGCCGACTGCCAGGTAATGCCCCCATTTTATCCTACAGAGTTCTCAGCATAGGAAAATGAATGGAGAGCAAAAGTGATTTAGTATCTTCCTTATAAGCCTAAGAAACTTAGCAGTGAAGATTTATGAGTCACCTTGTCTACAATAGCCAAGTCCTCATCAAGAAAGTTAGTAAATATGGTATATTTGAGCTCTTCATTTTTTTTAACTATATAACTTTGTTAATGGGCTGAAAAATTATAACAATGATAAATTTTATTTAAATGGACAGAAACACAGGTTTGAGATGACACACCAAGAACCAATCTCTAAACCCTCCATGTTCAGTTAGGTCTTTTTTTTTTTTCCCCAAAACTTCAAGTTCTTTGAACACCTGCTAGTACTATCCTTTTGTTTCCATTTTTATTAGATATTTTCTTCATTTACATTTCAAATATTATCCTGAAAGTCCCATATATCCCTCCTCGTCCTGCTCCCCAACCCACCCACTCCCGCTTCCTGGCCCTGGCATTCCCCTGTATGCCAGCATATGTATGTATTCCCCTGTATGATCACAAGACCAAGGGCCTCTCCTCCCATTGATGGCCAACTAGGCCATCCTCTGCTACATATGCAACTAGAGACACAGTTCTGTGGGGTACTTGTTAGTTCATATTGTTGCTAGTACTATCCTTAACTATTTAATGTATTAGAGTTGTTTAAATATTGCTTCCCACCTCTAGAAAAATGTCCAACACACAGATCTTTCTTGACATTAAGCTTAATATTTCTATTGTACTGACTGATTCATGTGAGTGAATGTGTGTTTTCAATGGCATATGTAAGAAAGAAAAGAAAGAGATGGGCACAAGTTCTGACACTCACTGCATAGAGCAGCACAGCACAGATAGCGTCTACTTTCAGACTGGATCTAGGCTGTGTCCACCTCACTGACATTAGTCAATGAGTCATTTCCACATTCTTTTTTGTTTGCTTGTTTGTTTTGTTTGTTTGTTTGTTTGTTTGTTTTTGAGACAGGGTTTCTCTGTACAGTCCTGGCTGTCCTGGAACTCACTTTGTAGACCAGGCTCGCCTCTAACTCAGAAATCTGCCTGCCCCCCGATTGCTGGGATTAAAGGCATGCGCCACCACACCTGTCACCATTTCCACATTCTTGATGGTAAGGATAGTTATCTTGACACAATATGAAAATATATTCATTTAGCAGTCAAATAATGTCAAATACACAGAGATGCTTAGCACTATGTAGAGCACATCATAACTGTATCAGATTCTAAGTGGAAAATATAATGAGTACATGGGTATTACGGCATGGCAAGTCTTTATAAGTGGTGAATGCCTCAACTGCATCCAGTCACCTCTGTCTTAATATACTGACTGTAAGGCCTTTGCTTTAAAAACACATTTACATTATTTATTAAGGGCTTGATTATTAGCATACATGGATATGTGGGGACTTTTTCATTCTTTACTGAAAACCTACAGAAAGGATCAATATCAAAGTGATTATTCTGAAGCTGGGTTAGTTAATAATACTGTAAAGAGGTCATTTTCTCGCCCCCATGTTCTTTTCACATCTGCACTACTTATCTCTCATTGATGGTAAGTGGGCTTCAGTTCCCACAGCAGTGTCAAGTGATGGGTAGCAGCTGCTTGAAGCAAATTTCAGAGAGAGACGGTGAAGCCAGGTCCAGCAGGAAACACAGCTTTGGAAGGTTCTACAGTCTCCCTTGTGCCAGTGACTAGGATTGCTGTTTGACGTATTTGTGCCACATGCCTGTGTTATTCTCTTTTGTTATATCCTGAGAATCTTCTGTTTATCTGGACTGAGTGAGTGGAGGAAAGTTTATTATTTTTCTTACATTGACCCAAGCGCTGCATCTCATTTGTTGCCAATATTATATTACTTGATCTTTAGTTACTCACTAACATAATTAACAAATTGGTATAGACTGTTCTTTATGAAGGTGTTATAAAAGTCTTTACAGATCCATTAAGCTATATTTGTAAAAATATTTATGAGTCAAATATCATACTAAGTGACTCTAACATGACTTAATAATTTTTATCCTTGAAAGCCTAATAAGAATGGGGGCAGATAAAATCATAGAAGAAATATGGCAATTTGTTTTCTATTGAAAAGTACAAGCCGATTCAAAAAGTCAGAAGACAGGTAAGTGACTCAAAATGGGTAGGGATAGATGGTGACTCTTCTTGAGAAGTGGGAATCTATTCTCTATATTCTAGAACTTACAAACTATAAGTGGCTTGTATATTTATTTTACACGTCTGGATGACAAACGTGGGTATTTTTGACAATCAGACTGAGGTGAGTCTGCATAGTGAGGAGTTCTCTTGAACAGAGTAAAGAATACACATACCTGAGCTTCAAAGTTGCATGTAAAGTGAAAACTGGCAGGCTGTCTTTACGTAGATTTATCAGAAACTAGAAAAGTGTTCATGATAAAGAAACAGAAGCATTATAAGAAGTGAATGACCAATGTAATAGAAAATATGAAATATAAACATATAAAAAGGAGGCAGAAGATTACGGATGGGTGGGGGCAGACACAGAGACAGGAATGTGTGCAGGAGAAATCAACCACAAGTATGTATACATAAAATGCCATAAATAAATGGAGTACTTTGTATGCTCCTTTCGAACAGAATGGAAAGTGTGAATGCTATTTTGAACTATTAATAGACAATATTAATTAGCAAATTATTTTCAAAGATCTGGCATATGCCAAATTGTTATAAGATCTCTGAAAATAATTTAATCAGAGTACTTAATTCACCGTTAATCACCAGTATAAATCTGCTTTCTAGTATATTTTGTTATAATCTGTTAATATGTCTAACCTAAGACAACAAAGGGCAGAAAATAAATAATATAAAACTTTCCTTCATATTCACTGTTTGAAATTTTGTTATCAGACACTTAGAAAAAGTATCAGATAGATGCCCAATTTGATGGGTCATTTTTATAGGTTATGAACCCTTTGGAGTCATGTAACTTATATTTACATTACAATTCATAACAGTAAAATTACACAACAGCAAAATTATAATTATAAAGTAGCAATAAATGAATTTTATTGTTTTGCTCACCAGACCATGAGGAACTGTATTAATGGATTGCAGCATTATAAATGTCTAGAACCACTGCTCATTGACTTTGGCCAATGTGGAGGTTAGTGGAGGAGACAGTCTTCTAGACTACACGTGTGTATGAGATGGAAACTGATAAATTTTTAAATTTACAACAAGCAAAATCACCAAACGGTTCTTTCTCCTTAGTGATTTACTCAAGACAGCACAATTTATAGTACCAAAAGAATCTGTATTGAGTTAAACATTCTTGTAATAAATCTACCTGGGTTATGTTAGCAGAACTATGACTTTTTTTTTGAACTCCCAGATTCATAGCTTGCAAATACTATTCCTACAGCATTCTGAAAAGTAGAGACATGTCCCCTCACCACTGTGGGATAAAATGTGTTTCCCTGTATGCTATTATGAGCATTTTATCTCTACTAACTGTCTTTTCTGCCATTCACAAAGAGATTTTTATAGTCAGCAAAGCATAATTCAAACAAGAAATCTGTTAGCTGCAGAATGGTATAGTCACTGCATTCTCTCAAACATATTTTTTATTAAACATAAAATCAAAACTTTACAACCATCTTTAAAGGCATGAAATAACATGTCAATGGTAGTCATATAGTATCTAAAATCAAATTCTCTCAGGACTATAGTTACTTAATATGAACTTCAACTTATTAAGAATGTTCAATTTCTCTCTTCCCATTCCAAAGTTTTGCCCTTTCCAAAAGGAGGGCTGACAAAGGTGAGAGTTCCATGAAACGGACACTTGTTTTTCAACTGGAAATATACATTCTTGGTTCCATAATTTTCCAAATGGTTTCTTTTGTATTAAATATAGATACATGAAAACCAAATTTATCATATAATAAACTCCTCCTTATAATAACTACAACTGAACATCAATCACCTATACTGTGCCAAATATTTAGCTATATTTTTGTGCTTTCACTGTTTAGTTAATGTAAAAACATTGCTATATGTATTTATTTCTGAATTAGCAAGAGGAATATAGTTTTATCAGTTGATGCTACACATGTTCTTAAACACTACTATAAGATATATTATTATAAAAAAGATATATTATTGTAATAAAACCTATAGAAAATGTTCACTGCAAATATGACCTATTCAAAGTAATTGAACTGACCTTTTATATTGAAGATTTAGTTTCTCCTAGGAAAGCAAGTGTTCTATTTCATGAATCAAATTAAACATAAACTTCACTTTCTTATTTAAAAAAAAAACTGTAGCCCTTATCTAAGCCAAACTAAGTACATACTACATGCAAGTAATGCATTACAAGGGGTTACTGCACTTAACTGCTAAAGACAGAGGCCCAGGGTACTGCAGATTCCTCATGTGCAGGCTGCAGAGCAGGCATGCCTTCCCAGAAGTTGTCTGGAAGATAGGTCAGTGTCAAGAATGTACTTTTCTAAGGAAAGAGTTTTACTTACATTGTCAAAATACCAGTGACATTTAAAGTCAACCAAGGATAATCTGGAAGAAACATAAAAAGAAGATCTTTTTCATAGCAGGCCATTTTAGCTGACCAGCAAAGACCACAAAGGCCCTTAAAAAACACTGAAATAAATGATAAAAACCAATATGCTATGTGAAAGTGGAATTTTCAAGTCAATATATTCCATAGTCCTTGCATTATAAGTGATTATTCACAAAGTTGAACACAGCATCCTAACTTCTTCCTTAGAATTCTCAATATCTCTGTATACAACAACTAAACAGTGAGCTTACCAGCAAATAAGGACAGAAAAACCCACTAAAAGTTGACCAAGCCTCTTCAGTCAATCAATAGGTTCTCCAGAGCAGGAGTGAGTATTAAAAAGAAAACAATTAGACAACATTGTAGCATGACCCCAGTCAATTCTGAGACTGAAGGTACACTTATTTTTTTCCCAATCTGCTTTTATACCATTTTAATTACATGCAAGTATTAAGGGGGAGCAGTGCAGCGAGGAACAAGCAAAGCAATAAGCAAAGTCCCGTGATCGCTCCTGTGACAGTTGTTTCCAAGGGCTTGTCAGAAGGACCAAAATACCTGAGCCCACTTCCTTGTCCAAGCCTCCAAATCCGATTCTTTCCTGAGGCCTACTTCTTTTGTTCCACCCTAAGATTAAGATTTCTGCCTGAACTTACTTCCCTGTTATAGTCTAAAATTAGTTTCCTGCCTGAACTTATTTTCTTGTTATGCCCTAATGTCGGATTCCTGCCTGAAGCCCATTTCTGTGTCCTTGGCAATGCCAGATTCCTGCTAAGTAGGTCCCCAAGGCTCTCCACAAAAATCAAAGTGAGTGCTGCAGATAGTCCTCCTTCAGCCTGTTTTCCTTGGCCAAGACATCATCAGAAGATGAAACGTTAACAGAAAATGGAGTTGACCATCACATCTTTTAATTGATTAGCTGACTCTCTTTCCACCCTCACCCCCATGTTCTTTGTACAGTGATTTTAAGACATGGTAATATTGGGTGATGGGTATTTTTCAACATTATAAGATAAACTATTCAGCCATTATGGCTCACAGGGCTACCTGGTATGAGCCAGTGTATGGGACGAACTGTCATTGTAGTGCACATGCATCAAGGCTGAAAGGAATGTATTTGAACCAGAGCTTCTTGCACTAATCTGGAAAGAGGATCATAGTTCCTCTCAGCTTTGTCTCTTACTTTTCTTTGTTAAATGAACAAACCTTGTGTGACCAGTGTGACCTAGAACTCAGCCCAGAGGGATGTTAGTTTCATTTCATTCAAGGTGATGGTGCCCAGTGCTGGTGAGTCTTTTTCGCAGATTAGATTCCTAGACACCTGTGATACTGTCTCTTCTTGAGTTGCAAGGCACATTTTATAGCTGGCTAATGTTTTTGTGCACTTTATTCAGCTGTGTGCTGCCTCTGATGATGACAGTAAACCTGTTCTTTCTTTTCTTATTCAATATTTATAAAGCAGTACCTTCTGCTACATACGCAGCTAGAGACATGAGCTTAGTGGGTACTGGTAGTTCATATTGTTGTTCCTTGTGTAGGGTTACAGACCCCTTAGGTACTTGGGTACTTTCTCTAGCTCCTCCACTGGGGGCCCTGTGCTCCATCCAATAGATGACAGTGAGCATCCACTAGAAGATGCCCTAATTGGCCATCATAGGAAGGAGAAGCCCTTGGTCTTGTGAAGATTATATGCCCCAGTACAGGGGAATGCCAGGGCCAGGAAGTGGGAGTGGGTGGGTTGGGGAGCAGGTCAGGGGAAGGGTATAGGGGACTTTTGGGGTAGCATTTGAAATGTAAATGAAGAAAATATCTAATAAAATAATAAAGTACTACCTTAATAAATGATTTTTATTAATCCCATCTGACTTTCCCCTCATGGAATTTCACCTGTGTCTGCACCTTGAGTACTGAAATTAAAAGTGTGAACTACCACACAAGACATAAATGAAGATTTATTTTTAAAAAGATATAAAATTATTATGCTGTTTCCCAATATAAGGAAAATTATTCCTATTTATGTTTTATGCTAATTTATAAATGCCTTATTATATAAACTCACTGTAGTTTACAAGATATTCTCTAGGGTTTTATAGTAAACATAAAAAGCTGAAGTCATGCTTTGAATACTATCATTCTGCTCCTCTTCTAATCACTTCCTTATCCAAAAATAAGAATGGCATGGTACTTAACTGTGGGTGGATGCCTTTCCAATATGGAAAAGCCATGCTTTCCAAGATGTTGAAGACAAAAGCAACACATAGCACTCTTTGTGATATAGGAGAGAACCAAGGCTGGATCAAGAAGAGGAACAAAAGTAAACATTCCTCTCACTGGAAGCCAAAAGTTAGAATCTCAGTGATGGAACCTCTCCTGTTAAAGCATTCCGAAGGTGAATGCCATTGACATAATGACAAATTCATGCTTCTAACCCTGTCTTACCCCCAGTTCATGCCTTCCCATTGTAATCTTGAATGGAAATTATTAAACTCAGGTAGTTCATTCTTGTGCAAGGTCTCCTCCTTATGTAATGTACCTAGGAATTCCACCAAAGCTTGTTTAAAAGCTAAGTCATCCCTCAGGAGACCGCTGACACACCATCACTTAGTGAACTTTCTACAAATGTCATCTTCCTCTCATTTTCACCTTCTCAGTGACTCATCTGTTATCTAACATGATCTATATTCTCATGGAAATTACTCTGTTTCTTTGACTGATTTTATTACATATTAATATTTTGTTTTATTAAATTTCAATGTTAAGGAGTAATTCAAATTTGTTTACAAAATACAACCCCTGCATATTGGTTACTTTTATGATACAAACAATTAAACTCTGGTACTGGTAATAAGAGAAAACAATGGACAAATCATATATTACTGTCAAAGAATGTAAATAAACATTCCTGGCTACTAGTATTTTAGATTTTTTTTATCAGGATATTAAAAATTTCCTTAAACTAATGTAAGAAATAAATCACACAGTAAATTGAACTTTGGTTAGGTCTATGTGGTCCCTTATCGGAGCAGTATTGATTTCATGCCTATTGAAAATCAATATGGTGGTTCCTCCAAAAACTAAGGCTAGAGCTACCATGAGGCAGAGTGATAGCTTGCCTAGTGTAAGTATATACACACTAAAGAATCTAAGGTGATGTGTTAAAAGGACACCTTCTCCCCCATGCTCTCTGTAAAATTTTCTGCAACAGTTACACATGCAGCTTTGATGTCCATCAACAGAAAAAAATTTGAAAGCACACATGATGCTTTCAAGTAATGAGAGTTCTCCTTAATTGAATGTTTAATAACAACGCTTTTGAAACATCAACTCAAAATGATTAAAAATTGAACATTTTGTTCAAATGAGCTAGTATAAAGCAACCTCAGTATATGAGTAAACAATTTCATCACATTTGTGAAGAATTTTAATTCCCACACACTTTAAATACTGTTATACCATTTGAATGAGAGAAGAGTAGCCTGGTGCTCACAAGGTCTATGAATGAATCCCTAAAGATACACTGGGGACAGAGGGGACAGAGAAGCATGAGGCATATTGAGTTCAGTTTTATTTGTTTCTCTGTCTCCCTTTCTCCATCTTCCCCTCCCTCTCTCCTTTCCTCACCTTTAATACGTTTCAATGAAAAGGAAAATTTTACTTAAAATTTGTAATTTATGCTGCCTCGCTTTTCATCATTGATAAATTTTCATATGAGACCTCTGGATAGAAAAGTATAAATAAACACAATGCTTAAATGTACTTGTCTCAGAATCAGTGGTGCTTTAAGGATAGCCAATTCTATAATTCTTAGGGAAGACAGGCAGGCTATATACCAGGAATATGTTTCCATGTCAGAGGCAAGAAATGTGGGGTGTTATTGGAGCCTTTGCTAAACCCTTGGCTTTGACTCTTAGGAAAGTGGCTCAGAAATGTCAATTTATAGTTGTAAGTTGATAAAGGACCACTTTTTATTCTTCTAAGCGGCCTTTGTTTTGTCAAACACACATTTCACAGGACTGTAGTTATATAGACAAGATAAATTCCAAGGCAAACTTTTCTCAACACTAGCCATCAAAGACACTCAATAAAGCTGGAACTTGGGAGGGAATGTTTAAATTTTACATAAGTAATAATCAGATTCTCCAAAGCAGTGGTTCTCAACCTGTGAATTGTTACACCCAATGAGGTTCCATATCAGATATCCTGCATCTCAAATATTTGCATTATGAATCTTAATAGTAGCATAATTACAGTTATGAAAAAGGAACAAAGTAATTTTATAGTTTGGAAGTAGCTACAACATGAGGAACTGTTTTAAAGGGTCTCAGATTTAGGAAGGTTGATAATCATTGCTGTAGGAAAGCAGAACTGATATTTATTAGATTATCTTTCTCATATGGTCTGTGTAGTCTTACAATGGATGTCTTCCCAATGGAGATTCTGAGAACTAGATAGATAGTTTATAATGCTGGATACCTCAACAATATCAATCCAGTAGTGAGGCTTTGGAGGGTTCCTGAGACCTGTCTTCGGTATATGCTGGATACCTGAAGTAGTTGTGTTCCAATATCAGCAAAGATATAGCATTAGCCACAGTAGCAGCAACAGCCTACGATAACCCACAGCAAAGCATGAAACTATGACAGAAAAAAATAATTTTCCTCCTTTAGACCTCATTTTATGTGGCTGCCACTGGAGTGTGTAACCTACATTTGAAGTGGGGCTTCTCATTCCAAAAAACTTGGACAAGGAAATTCTCATAGATGAGACCAGAAATTCCAGATACAATTCAGACTAACCACCACAGATGACAAAAATATCCCTTAGAACTGGTTCATAAATTAATGAGAGACACCAGCATATCTAAAACTGTGTATGAGTAAGACAAAGTCAATAGAGGTAAGACATGGGCCCCACAGCCTCATCTGCAGTGGGAGATAGGTCTTAGAAGAAGACATGAATTAGATAAAAAGGTTTATTGTCTGTTTTAATCAAAACAAAGTAGAAGAAAGTAAGTCCATAAGATTGTCTCCCCTTCCAGCACAATAAAAATTACTAATCAAATGGTGAAACCATGGCATGGCGCTAAGTCTGAGGTTGAAAAATTTTACAGATAATGATCTCAATCAAAGAATTCAACAAGATTGTAAACAGTTGTTATTCAATACACTTAAAATTTATGAAAAGGGAGATGTAATAAAGAGGCATTCAAGAGAAAATGAAAGGGTTGGTCTGAAAAAATACAATATTTATAGCAAAAAAAAATGATCTAAAAGATAAAGTGAAAATGTGAAAACAAAGATGTAAACAGGATGTTGTGTTAAAGCATAAAAAGAATATTCTATCAACAAAAGGAATTAAAAAGAAACCAAACAGGGCTGAAGAGATGCCTCAGCAGTTAGAATTTCTACTTGGTCTTTCAGAGGATTCAAATTTGGTTCCTATAAACAACATAGCAAGTCAGAACCATCAGCAACTAGAAGGGCTCCAGTTAGAAGGGCCCTCTTTAGCCTCTGCAAACTATAGGCACACACAATGTATACACATATACATGCACACAAAACACTCATATGCATAATTTTAAAGTATTTTTAATAAGGAGACACAAAAATAGGGAACTATTTATGAATTCACTTCAGACTAGTTCAATCTGAGAATGAAAGTTAAGAAAAGAAGTAATAGATCTCATTAATAAAATGTTGATGTTCAGTGTACTTATATTACTAATGAATGGCACAGGCTAAGCTACTTCACTGTAATTAATAGTCTTTCTATATAAAATGAGAAACTACTAGGAGTCAAATTAAGAAATAAAAGGATACCTTCAATAACAATTACAAGGTGAGGTATGCTATGAATTATGGACATAGAAGGAAGTTAGACATTAGGCACAAGATTGCAGACATCAGCACACAGTAGAAGACAGGACATCATCACACAGTGGAAGAGATGGAGAGCTGTAGAACCTTTTTTAGTGAAGACTTGGGGTACATTACATGTGAAATGTTCCCCAATGATCTACAAAAGATGTATCTCATTGGACCAAGGACCTCTCCTCCCACTGACATATGACAAGGCCATCCTCTGGTAAATATGCAGCTGGAGCCATGTTGATGGCTTAGTCCCTGGAGTTCTGGGTGGGGTGGGGGTCTGGTATGTTGATATTGTTGTTCTTCCTATGGGGTTGCAAACCCCTTCAACTCTTTCAGTCCTCTCTCTTAACTCCTCTTTTGCAGACCCCACGCAGAGTCCAATGGTTGGCTGCAAGCATTCACCACTGTATTTGTAAGGCTCTGGCAGGGCCTCTCAGGAGACAGCCATATCAGGCTCCTTTCAGCATGCACTTCTTGGCATCCACAATAGAGTGTATGTTTGGTAACTGTCTATGGGATGGATCACCAGGTGGGACAGTCTCGGAGTGGCCTTTCCTTCAGGCTCTGCTCTACGATTTATCTCCATATTTTTTCCTGTGAGTATTTTCTTCTTTTAAGAAGGACCAAAGCACTCACACTTTTGTCTTCCTTCTTATTGAGCTTCATGTGGTCTGTGAATTGTATCCTGGTTATTTGGAGCTTTTGGGCTAATATCCATTTGTCAGTGAGTGCATACCATTTGTGTTCTTTTGCAATTGGGTTACCCCACTCAGGATGATATTTTCTAGATCTATCCACTTGCGTAAGAATTTCATGAATTCATCATTTTTAATAGCTGAGTAGCACTTCATTGTGTAAATGTACCATATTTTCTGTATCCATTGCTCTGTTGAAGGACATAAGGCTTGATAGATGCCCCAGTGAAGGGGAATCAAGGGAGGGAAGGTGGGAGTGTGTAGGTGAGAGGAGGAACACCCTCATAGAAACAGGGGTAGGGAGGATGTGATAAGGTGTTTCTGGGAGGGAGGTAAACTGGGAAAGAGGATAACATTTGAACTGTAAATAAAGAAAATATCCAATTAAAAACAAAACAAAAAGACCAGGCAGTGGTGGTGCATGCATCTCAGCACTCGGGAGGCAGAGGCAGGCAGATTACTGCATGCGAGGCCAGCCTTGGCTACAGAGTGAGTTCCAGGACAGCTAGGGCTACATAGAGAAACCCTGTCTGAAAAAAAAACAAAAAACAAAAAACAAACAAAAACAAAAAACAAAAACCAAACAAACAAAAAAACCGCTAAAAATCCAAAGTAGTCTCAGACTCACAAAGCAGCAGTACAATGCACAGGAACATCCTTACAATTATTAAGAATATAAAAAGAAGACAATCAAAGAAAGTGCCTAAGGCTACTTAAAGTTTTCATGGAAGGGCAAGCACAGTTTGTTGAAGGATACCTAACTACTACCCATGGATGTAGACCACTGGAAGGGGTCTGGATAAAAAGCCACATCTGGAAGAGTGTTGACCCAGTTTGAGTGTCCCTACAATACTAGAAATAAAAATGGCAGCCACCAGGACATCCAGAAAAAAAAGAAAAAAAGAAAAAAAGAAAAAAAAAAGATGAATCTCCATTTTATTCCTCTTTGATATTCATACAGTTTTACCACAGAGTTTACATTATAACAAATAATTTTGTTTAAAGGAAGGTTGGTTTATTTATGAAGATTTGGAGAATTTTTTAATGATAAATTTCAACAAAGTTGAGGGTGTGGTATATGATAATACACCAGAACTTCAGAAGGAGATGTTGGGATATCTTTGAGTTTGAGGGCTTGCCTGGTCTACATAATGAGTTCCAGTACTGCCAGTGCTATTCAGAGAAACCCTGTGTCAAAACGAACAACACTGTAAAGGTGGCCAGTTGAGAGTCTCCCCAAAATATTCAAAGTAGCAAAGTCTTCATAGAGAAATACAGAAGAAGATTACTTGACTTTTGCTGGGCAGTGGTGGCGCACCCCTTTAATCCCAGCACTCAGAAGGCAGAGGCAGGCGGATTTCTGAGTTCGAGGCCAGCCTGGTCTACAAAGTGAGTTCCAGGACAGCCAGGGCTATACAGAGAAACCCTGTCCAAAACTAAAAACAAAAAACAACAACAGAAAAAAAAACAGATTAGTTGACTTTTGACACAGAAAACTGATATGTCGATGGAAAAGGATGGCTGTAAAACAAAGCTGCAACATATGAACCTGTATGCTATACACACACACTCACATACACTCACAAATTCAAAAACCTTACCCACATGTCACTACTCAGATTAACAACTCAAGAGAGGATAAATTATTCAACCACTAAATCTTCAAGGAAAATGTTGACATATTCAAAACAGTTCTCAATTGGAAAGAAAACTGATAAACTGGACTTTATCAACATTGGAAAACTTGTAAAGTTTGAAAGATATTTTTACAAAATATCTCACAGACATCATGTGAGAGGCACTCACAACCTACAGGCTTCATGTTGTGCTCATTTAAGAACTCAAAGAACGCTCAGAAACGTGAGACACCGAACAGAAAAGACAAAAAATCTTGACTAAATGCTTCAGTCCTAAACAACTTTGCAAAAGGCAAGTGAGTACAGAAAAAAGATATGGACATGAACTAATTGCCATATTGAACTAAAGGATTGGGAACAAGAAACAAGTGTTGATTTTGGTACTCGTAAGCAGTCTCTGGGAATCCTGTGTCAATACAAAGAAAGGAAATGAACAAGGTCCTCTGAAAACAGTGCAGTTTCCCTGTGCAGTTCAGAATGTGCTACCATGCTTCTACACAGACCCACTTTGAGATATTTTGTTAAAGGGACTGAAGATATGTATTCACACAGAGGCATCATGGAAAGTATCCAGAATTTTACTCATAATCCCTACTAAGTAGAAACAAGCTAAACTCATTCTGTTGGAATTTATCGATTGTATTGAGAGTATGGAACACTTGTACAAGGAGAGGTTTATGAGAAGGTTTGTGGAGGGAATGGAGGGAAAATTGATGAAATTATATTATCAAATATCAAATAAATATCAAAGATAAAAGAAAAAAATATAATTTTTGTGGGAGATTCTCTTAGGCTAAAATTCAAAGCCTAAGAATTGTCCCCTATTTATGCAACAGATTGTACTCCTTTATCATTATTGATCTATCTTTTACTTTAGGGGGTGGTTGCGAGTGAAAGCTCACAAAATCTAAGGAAGAATTATCACTATTCTCCTACAGAGTACATTTCACACATAAGAATGATTCAGCATTGCATCATGACTCTGGGGTTTCAGAAGACTGGTAACTTTTTAATGACTCTTTTAAATAAGATTGTTCTGAAAGCTAAACGCATACTCATTTCCATTTCTCATCATTAGTATTCTGATTTTAATGTCACAATAACGCTGATTAACAATGACTTTGAGAATAAACCTGATCAGAGCAGGCAGTTCCAGAAACAATGGAGCTTGATTAATTAAAAGAGGTACTTGGAGTTTTTCTTTAGCCTTTGAAGGCATCAGCTATGTGTTTGAGGATGTAAGACACGAGAGACAACAGAACACATTGAGAGACTCTGATACGAAGGGAGGAACTGAGATAGTGAGCAGGCATGTATGTATTAGGAGTGTCAGCTACAGCTGTGCCTTTTTAAGATGAGAAGTCCTGAGGATACCAGAGAGGTAAGGAAGGAAACATAACCACAGCAAGAAGACTATTCTACATACGTGATGACTGGCATTAACTGAACTCTCAGTTCACAGTCATATCTCTTACTAGATCTGTGAACTAAGGGAATTTTCTATGTAGTCTGCCTGCCATGAATACTATTTTATCACCTGAAAGTATAAGATAATGAGATATTTATCTAAGTTCATCATGAAAATAATATAACATATAAATAGTCTCCTCATTCAAGTCTAGAGATGACTTGAAAGCTTATATGAACATTATTAGTTTATGTTAGATTTTAAAAATAGAAGCAATAGAACATTTTTGTGTGGAAGATAATATTTAAAGTAAAAATGCAAATGGAAAAGACTTGCTTTTGCTATGCATGCGCCAATATTTTTGCTATCGTACAAAGAATTTTCATGGGTTTGTTTGTTTGTTTTTATTTTTCTGTTCTGATATGTATTGGGAGAGATGTGAACAAATATAAAATTGGAATTTCTTTGTAAAGGAACCCTGAAGTGGAAGTTTCTGGTTGTGTCATGTGGCATAGACTCATATGGTGTTTTGTTGAGGAAAGACCCATGAGAGAACATGTGATGCTTGGAGACAGTATAGATAGGACTTATTGCACAGTGACAGGGGTTGGTGGGCATGAATAGATAGCCTTGCAACCCTTTGTTGGTCTCAAGTCCTTACTGATCTTCATTTTGTTGAGAGTGGCTCAGCAGAGAACTACGTTGATATTTTGTTCAAATTTTCTCATTTCATTTTTATATATTAATAATGTATCCTAATATTCTAGAATTCTAAAAATGTGTTTATTAGGCAACTTGATATATTTCATCTGTTAAGATCACGTGTTATATTTCTACTTTTATTTGAGTATTCCTTTTCATGTAATTTCATCCTTTTATCTGAGTAATCCTTTTCCCCTCAAGTCTTATTTTATCACAGACTCTTCTTTGAAATTTGCTTATACATGGCTGGCCTGGGCAGAACATGGACCATCAACTGAATAGCTGAAATGGCACCTGTTATTATCCTATAGTTATTCTGTGTGCCTGTTTCTTTACTGTAGACCCACTTTGAATGTGGTGATCAATTGCAATAGCAAGATTGTCTTGGGATTTATGAGAACTAGTTCTTTGTTTAGGAAACCAAAGTCCAGTCCAGATACAGGTGGTCCTATTTTTCTTAACATATGTAGTAGGAAAACTGTAATTGTCCACTTTACTACATACATTCTTGAGATGAATGCCATGTATACTTCCTTCTAACACACACACACACACACACAAACAACATGATGGGAAGAGAAGATCCTGGAGTTTTGAATCTCTGTAAGTGGATTCAGCACTTCTTCTAGAAAAGATTTCGAAAAATGGTAGATTGAATGAAATTATGCTGTTTCCTTTTTCTGATTATAATTCCTAAATAAAGCTTGTTATACATTGGATATTTGGTATATAACATTTAGAAACTATAGAAAATGCAGTAGCATATAAAGTCCGCTGTCCCCTGCCTCTACTTTTGCGTTAATGAGAAATATCCCTGTGGTCTTGTTGAGGAGTTTGCCCATAGTCAAATGACCCTTTAAGATATATGAACACCAGCAGCCCTCTGTACACTCTTGAGCAGGTGACAGGCACAGAAATCAGACCACAGGAAGACCCCAACACACCAGTACCAAGCGTAGTGGACTTCCTGTTGGTCCTGGGTTCTTTCTATGATAGACACATCCTAACCTCATCTGAGTAAGGGCTGGTTTCTGGTCTGGAGTGGCTGATGGTCCACTCCATTCTCAGCAGGCAAGCCAATACACATCTTATCAGAGAAGGACTTTAAGCTTACTCTCCAGGCTGCATACAGGCAAAAGCAGAGCAAGGTGGTGAAAGATGCCTGTTCTGGACCCTAAAGAGTCTGGATTCCTTCCCAGCGATTTGTCTAAGTACACCTGCTCGATTACTGAGCAAATATATTGATCCTTGTCATAGCCTTTCCCTCCTGGCTTCAGTAGGATCGGAGGAAGAGGACATCTGCTCCTGTGTGCACAGGAATGACCAAGAGCAGTTGGCATCAAGGACAACGACCTGTATGCAAGTCCTTTGTTCCTCAAGGGGCTACAACTACCCTGTGCACCCTGGACCCTCCCAGTAGGGCTCCTGACAGACATCTTTCCTGAAGATACTTGTGCTCTGGTCCTTGCCTTCACAAAGCCTCTTTCAGTGTGTGTGTGTGTGTGTGTGTGTGTGTGTGTGTGTGTGTGTAGGGGAAAATGGTCTGGAGACTGCTCCCAGCTTCTGGGAAGACAGCAGAACACTGAGCAGAAACTGACCAGAGGAAGCAAAAGAGCAAGGTCCCATGAAGGAATACCCAGCGGGGGTGGTGACAAGAGATTCAACAGAGGATATAACCTGCTGCCCCTACTGTTGCTGCTAACCCTGCTGCAGGCACTTGCCCTCAGCACCAAGTGAGTGCAGGGACTTGAGATCCCAAGCCAAGAGGTTGTGCTGGTCAGGGAGGAGGCATCTCCTACTTAAGTAAGATTCTAGCTGAGTGATTAAGGCTCAGAATTACAGAAGAGAGCAGAGCCTTAATTTTCCTTTTTTTTTTCTTTTTCTTTTTCTTCTTTCATTAATACTATTCATTCCATTTGTTTACATATCAAATGATATCCCACTTCCCTGTTACCCCTCTGCCATGGCCCTCACACCACCTCACATTTGTCCACCCCCTCCCTTTTGCCTGTATGGGAGTTCTTCCCCCACCCACCCACACTCTCCGGCCCCACTGCTCCAGCATCCCCCTACTCTGGGGCATCAAACCTTCCTGGGACCAAGGGCCTCTCCTCCCTTTGCTGTCAGGCAAGGGCATCCTCTGCTACATTTGCATCTGAAGCCAAAGATCCTTTTAGGTACACTCCTTGGTTAGTAGTCTAGTCTCTGAGAGAACTAGGTGGTCAGGCCAGCCTATGTTGTTCTTCCAATGGGGTTGCAATTCCCCTATGCTTGTCCATTCCTTTTGCCAGCTCCCCCACCAGATTTCCCCAGTTCAGCCCAATGGTTGGCTCCAAGCATCCAGCTCTGAGCAGAGCCCTTTTATAGATCCCATAACTGCTGAAGAATTTTCAAGATTCCAAGAACTTTCCTTCAGAACAAAAGGAAGACACCCCCCGCACACCTTTTTGCTCCCTCCTCATCCCCTCTCCCCAATTGAATTTACCAAACTGACTTCAAATTTGAGTTTTATTTATTAAAAGCTTTTCCTGTTTATAATACTTCAGTTTATAATGTTTTCATGTTTTTTAAAGAAATCCATACTGCCTTCTTTTTTAAAGAAATTCACACTGTATTAGTAGGCCTTTTCTAAATAATGAGCTCTTGAATATTGTGGTAATGCAAACAGATAAATAAAATTTGTTTTTGATTTGTTGTCATTTTATCTCACCTTCTGCTTTAATAATTACTTGTGGGTTCTTTTGAAGGTAGGGCATGTCTAAAGTTCATACATAAATAAATGCCAGTCAACATATTCATTAAACAGTAAATGCTAGAACAAAGAAAACCCAACCTACAGTGGCACAAAAGATAGGAACAATCTCTGGAGTTCCCAGAGTCTGTTCACTTTTTTTCCATATATAAAAATCACAGTTTATTCTTTTTTTTAATTTTAAATATTTTTATTACGTATTTTCCTCAATTACATTTCCAATGCTATCCCAAAAGTCCCCCATACCCCCCCACTTCCCTACCCACCCATTCCCATTCTTTTGACCGTGGAATTCCCCTGTATTAGGGCATATAAAGTTTGCAAGTCCAATGGGCCTCTCTTTCCAGTGATGGCCAACTAGGCCATCTTTCCATACATATGCAGCTAGAGAAAAGAGCTCCGGAGTACTGGTTAGTTCATCATGTTGTTCCCCCTATAGGGTTGCAGATCCCTTTAACTCCTTGGGTACTTTCTCTAGCTCCTCCATTGGGAGCCCTGGGATCCATCCAATAGCTGACTGTGAGCATCCACTTATGTGTTTGCTAGGCCCCGGCATAGTCTCCCAAGAGACAGCTATATCTGAGTCCTTTCAGCAAAATCTTGCTAGTGTATGCAATGGTGTCAGCTTTTGGAAGCTGATTATGGGATGGATCCCTGGATATGGCAGTCTCTAGATGGTCCATCCTTTCGTCACAGCTCCAAACTTTGTCTCTGTAACTCCTTCCACGGGTGTTTTGTTCCCAATTCTAAGAAGGGGCATAGTATCCACACTTTGGTCTTCATTCTTCTTGAGTTTCATGCGTTTAGCAAATTGTATCTTATATCTTGGGTATCCTAAGTTTTGGGCTAATATCCACTTATCAGTGAATATATATTGTGTGAGTTCCTTTGTGATTGTGTTACCTCACTCAAGATGATGCCCTCCAGGTCCATCCATTTGGCTAGGAATTTCATAAATTCATTCTTTTTAATAGATGAGTAGTACTCCATTGTGTAAGTGTACCATAATTTCTGTATCCATTCCTCTGTTGAGGGGCATCTGGGTTCTTTCCAGCTTCTGGCTATTATAAATAAGGCTGCTATGAACATAGTGGAGCATGTGTCCTTCTTACCAGTTGGGACATCTTCTGGATATATGCCTAGGAGAGGTATTGCTGGATCCTCCTGTAGTACTATGTCCAATTTTCTGAGGAACCACCAGACTGATTTCCAGAGTGTTTGTACAAGCTTGCAATCCCACCAATAATGGAGGAGTGTTCATCTTTCTCCACATCCTCGCCAGCATCTGCTGTCACCTGAATTTTTGATCTTAGCCATTCTCACTGGTGTGAGGTGGAATATCAGGGTTGTTTTTATTTTCATTTCCCTGATGATTAAGGATGTTGAACATTTTTTCAGGTGCTTCTCTGCCATTCGGTATTCTTAGGGTGAGAATTCTTTGTTCAGTTCTGAGCCCCATTTTTTAATGGGGTTATTTGATTTTCTGGAGTCCACCTTCTTGAGTTCTTTATATATATTGGATATTAGTCCCTTATCTGATTTAGGATAGGTAAAGATCCTTTCCCAATCTGTTGGTGGTTTTTTGTCTTATTGATGGTGTCTTTTGCCTTGCAGAAGCTTTGCAGTTTCATGAAGTCCCACTCGTCAATTCTCGATCTTACAGCACAAGCCATTGCTGTTCTATTCAAGAATTTTTCCCCTGTGCCCATATCTTCAAGGCTTTTCCCCACTTTCTCCTCTATAAGTTTCAGTGTCTCTGGTTTTATGTGAAGTTCCTTGATCCACTTAAACTTGACCGTAGTACAAGGAGATAGGAATGGATAGATTCGCATTCTTCTACATGATAACAACCAGTTGTGCCAGCACCATTTGTTGAAAATGCTGTCTTTCTTCCACTGGATGGTTTTAGCTCCCTTGTCGAAGATCAAGTGACCATAGGTGTGTGGCTTCATTTCTGGGTCTTCAATTCTATTCCATTGGTCTTCTTGTGTGTCACAATACAAGCACCACGCAGTTTTTATCACAATTGCTCTGTAGTAAAGCTTTAGGTCAGGCATGGTGATTCCACCAGAGGTTCTTTTATCCTTGAGCACTAAATCCATCTGGTCCTGGGCTTTTTTTGGTTGGGAGACTATTAATGACTGCTTCTATTTCTTTGGGGGATATAGGGCTGTTTAGATCATTAACCTGATCTTGGTTCAACTTTGGTACCTGGTATCTGTCTAGGAACTTCTCCATTTCATCCAGGTTCTCCAGTTTTGTTGAGTATAGCCTTTGGTAGAAGGATCTGATGGTGTTTTGGATGTCTTCAGGATCTGTTGTTATGTCTCCTTTTTCACTTCTGATTTTGTTAATTAGAATACTTTCCCTGTGCCCTCTAGTGAGTCTGGCTAAGGTTTTATCTATCTTGTTGATTTTCTCAAAGAACCAGCTACTTGATTGGTTGATTCTTTGAATAGTTCTTCTTGTTTCCACTTGGTTGATTTCGCCCCTGAGTTTGATTATTTCCTGCCATCTATTCCTCTTGGGTGAATTTGCTTCCTTTTGTTCTAGTGCTTTTAGGTGTGTTGTCAAGCTGCTAATGTGTGCTCTCTCTAGTTTCTTTTTGGAGCACTCAGAGCTATGAGTTTTCATCTTAGAAATTCTTTCATTGTGTCCCGTAAGTTTGGGTATGTTGTGGCTTCATTTTCATTGAACTCTAAAAAAGTCCTTAATTTCTTTCTTTATTCCTTCCTTGACCAAGGTATCATTGAGAAGAGTGTTGTTCAGTTTCCACGTGAAGGTTGGCTTTCTATTATTTATTTTGTTATTGAAGATCAGCCTTAGTCCATGGTGATCTGATAGGATGCATGGGACAATTTCAATATTTTTGTATCTGTTGAGGCCTGTTTTGTGACCAATTATGTGGTCAATTTTGGAGAAGGTACCATGAGGTGCTGAGAAGAAGGTATATCCTTTTGTTTTAGGATAGAATGTTCTGTAGATATCTGCCAGATCCATTTGATTCATAACTTCTGTTAGTTTCACTGTGTCCCTGTTTAGTTTCTGTTTCCATGATCTGTCCATTGGTGAAAGTGGTGTGTTGAAGTCTCCCACTATTATTGTGTGAGGTGCAATGTGTGCTTTGAGCTTTACTAAAGTTTCTTTAATGAATGTGGCTGGCTTTGTAGTTGGCATAGATATTCAGAATTGAGAGTTCCTCTTGGAGGATTTTACCTTTGATGAGTATGTCTTTTTTGATGACTTTGGGTGGAAGTCAATCTTATCAGATATTAGAATGGATACTCCAGCTTGTTTCTTCATACCATTTGCATGGAAAATTGCTTTCCAGCCTTTCATTCTGAGGTAGTGTCTATCTTTTTCTCTGAGATGAGTTTCCTGTAAGCAGCAAAATGTTGGGTATTGAATGTGTAGCCAGTTTGTTAGTCTATGTCTTTTTATTGGGGAGTTGAGTCCATTGATATTAAGAGATATTAAGGAAAAGTAATTGTTGCTTCCTGTTATTTTTGTTGTTAAAGTTGGCATTCTGTTCTTGTGGCTGTCTTCTTTTAGGTTTGTTGAGGGATTACCTTCTTGTTTTTTGTAGGGTTTTGTTCCCGTCCTTGTATTGGTTTTTTTTCTGTTATTATCCTTTGAAAGGCTGGATTCGTGGAGAGATAATGTGTGAATTTGGTTTTGTCGTGGAATACTTTGGTTTCTCCATCTATGTTAATTGAGAGTTTGGCTGGGTATAGTAGCCTGGGCTGGAATTTGTGTTCTTTTAGTGTCTGTATAACATCTGTCCAGGATCTTCTGGCTTTCATAGTCTCTGGTGAAAAATCTGGTGTAATTCTGATAGGCTTGCCTTTATATGTTACTTGACCTTTTTCTCTTACTGCTTTTAGTATTCTATCTTTATTTAGTGCATTTGTTGTTCTGATTATTATGTGTCGGGATGGAGGTATTTCTTTTCTGGTCCAGTCTATTTTAAGTTCTGTAGGCTTCTTGTATGTTTATGGTCATCACTTTCTTTAGATTTGGGAAGTTTTCTTCTATAATTTTGTTGAAGATGTTTGCTGGTCCTTTGAGTTGAAAATCTTCATTCTCATTCACTCCTATTATCCGTAGGTTTGGTCTCCTCATTGTGTCCTGGATTTCCTGGATGTTTTGAGTTAGGATCTTTTTGCATTTTCCATTTTCTTTGATTGTTGTGCTGATGTTCTCTATGGAATCTTCTGCACCTGAGATTCTCTCTTCTATCTCTTGTATTCTGTTGCTGATGCTCGTATCTATGGTTCTAGATTTCTTTCCTAGGGTTTCTATCTCCAGCGTTGCCTCACTTTGGGTTTTCTTTATTGTGTCTACTTCCCTTTTTAGGTCTTGGATGGTTTTATTCAATTCCATCACCTGTTTGGTTGTGTTTTCCTGCAGTTCTTTAAGGGATTTTTGTGTTTCCTCTTTAATGTCTTCTACCTGTTTGGATATGTTTTCCTGCTATTCTTTAAGGGATTTTTGTGCTTCCTCTTTAATGTCTTCTACTTTTTTAGCAGTGTTCTCCTGTATTTCTTTAAGTGAGTTATTAAAGTCCTTCTTGATGTCCTCTACCATCATCATGAGATATGCTTTTAAATCCAGGTCTAGCTTTTTGGGTGTGTTGGGGTGCCCTGTACTGGGCGAAGTGGGAGTTCTGGGTTCTGATGATGGTGAGTGGTCCTGGTTTCTGTTAGTAAGATTCTTACGTTTACCTTTTGCCATCTGGTAATCTCTGCAGTTAGCTGTTATAGTTGTCTCTGTTTAGAGATTGTTCTTCTGGTGATTCTGATTAACATCTATCAGCCGACCTGGGAGACAGGCTCTCTCCTCTGAGTTTCAGTGGTTAAAGCACTCTCTGCTGGCAATCTCTCCTCTTACAGGGAAGGCGCACTGATATTTGGTGTTTGGACCTCCTCCTGGCCGAAGAAGAAGGCCCAAAACAGGACCTTTCCCAGATGCTGTGTTGCTTTGGCAGGTCACAGAAGCTGTCAGCTTCTGTGGTGCACACTCTCACCTGTGCAGACTAAGTTCCTAAGTTCGGTGGAGTCCCAGAACCAAGATGGCGCTCCCTGCTCCTGAGACAGAGGGCTCCCTTGCAGGGCGGACCACTGTCCTCCTGCTGGGAGAGTGCAGGATGTCTGCGGCCCCAAAAGGGTGCTGCCTCAGTGGCTCTGTGGCTCCCGCCTGTCCCAGAAGCTGTCTGCCTCTGTGGTGCACACTCTCACCTGTGCAGACTAAGTTCCTAAGTTCGGCGGAGTCCCGGAACCCCACAGTTTATTCTTTATTTTATTTTTATTTTTATTTTTATTTTTATTTTTATTTTTATTTTTATTTTTATTTTTATTCACATCCAAACAGTTTCCCCTCATTCCTCTCCTTCCAGTCCCTCATCCTTAACTCTCCACTCTTCCTCCTCTGTTTCTCCTCAGAAAATGTCAGGCCACTCATGGATATCAACCAGCCATGGCCTATCAAGTTGCATTAAAGACTAAGTACCTCTGCTCCTAGCAAGGCTAAATGAGGCAAACAGAATAAGAGGAAAGGGTCCCAAAAGCAGGCAACAGAGTCAGAGTCAGAGACAGCCCCTGCTCCCACTGTTAAGTTTCCCAAGAAGACCAAGCTACACTACTGTAACAGGCATCTGTCTGTTTTGTTTGCTCTCTCCCTTATTGCTACAAGAAGAGATCCCATAGACATCCCATAATTCCATGTGCATGAACAATATCAACAGTCCTGACTTAGAGTTACTTTATTATTTCAGAAAGAAGCCTGAATATTCACCTTTTGACAAGCATTTTCTTCTGTTTTCCTACGGAGTCTCATGGAGTTTTGTTTTTGTTTTTGTTTTAGACCTTAATTTCTTGTCCTATTGTTTCTATTGTTTAGAAAGCGTACAAAATTTCAAAAAGGATAGTCAAGCTACTGTTTTGAAATGTAGCTAGTACAAAGATTCATTTAACTTGTGCACAAATGCATATGGTCAAAGAGCACTAATGCATGAGTAGGTTGAGTAAGTTTAGAAGAAAATAGCTATACTTTTCAAGTAGTTTCATTCTCCAGGAGAATTAAATTCCTATTCAATGGCACTACCTGCACTTCAGAAAGAAGATATTTAGGGTCTGAAGGAGTGGTAGGAGAACAGTTCTTCAATGTTCCTCCTAGAAAAGAACCATGGAGTGCAGAAGGAGTCTGTGCCTTAGCTGCTGAACCTTAATTCTTTTGTTCTATGTCCCCATTCCTGGTGCCTTTGGAATGTAAACACCCAAATGACTAGAGAAGGAGCAAGACAGAGAGGAGAGAAATTAGTGAAAGTCTACCCACCTCTGATGGTTTTCCATCAGGACCAACTTTGAGCAGATGGTTGGTTACTGTCCTCCCTGCAGGAATCACCTGTGTGTCCTCTAGATCCTTTGTCAGCAGCTGGACAACATGCTTTCATAGGAATCTGTTTCCAGATGATACTATACACTGTGGATGTTCAAGACAAACATCTCTTTTCTTCATTATTGCAACCTCAGGATGAAGCTGTACTGTAGGCCAAAATAAGAGAGGACAACTATAGACTCAGGAATACACAAAAACCCTTTTAAGGAAATGTACTTGATGTAGGACGGAGTCTCACTTTAACTATGATGACATGACGAGAGCTACTATAAGTTCCCCACCCAGCTCTTTCACACAGTGAGTCTGATGCACACACTATTTTAGAATTGTATCATTCTCTAAAATGGATGAAAGAAGTGTCTATAATAGGAATATGTGAAACGGAATGTATTTGTGCCTGAGGCTTCTGTTCCAGCCTTAAGTACTTATTTTCAGAATTAATGTTTAAAATTATTTTTAAGAATTGTAGATAATATTTTCCCTAGGACACATGGTAGTGACAAACATTTATGTGTTGATTGTGAAACTGAGCCAAAGCAAAATCCATGCAACTAAAAGGATGAATTTAATCTTCTAACATGGAAGTAAATGACACTTGAGACTGTGGACTCTTGGAGTTACATTTTCTCATGTGTAATATGTGATATTGCATGTATAACTGTTTCTGAGTAGATTTGCTAAAATAACTTCAAGATCTATGGCTTAATTATTTAAGTTACCCAATTAAACAGGTAGTATTAAAGTTGTGGTTTCTCTTGAAAATAAACAAAAAATATATAAAACTATGTTCTTTATTTTAGTTCTGTCATTTTTTTTCACAAAATAAGAGTGCTGTCAGTCACACAGAACCTATATCATTTGGTTAATAAAATAGATTACTTCTAACTATATATCTCCTACCAAGATAAGCATATGAATTATATATTACAAAAAATGAGTGATTACCATAGTTTTATGTAAATCACCAAGTATGAATTACAAGACAATAAATTATACAATTACAGAACTTTCCATTATAATGACTGCTTTCCAATGACAATATGAAGATGATTTATCTTCTGTTTTAAATCATGAAGTTTATAGTAGTGAAAGACATTAGCCTATAGTGTATCCTCATGTAGATTCCTCACGTAACAGGTAGCACTACTCATGTAACCTACACAGCAAAGCTGCTTCAAGCAGAACTAATTCATGAGAAAATTTAAGGGTATTCTGTGAAACAGAGTAAGTACCCTGTGAATCTATTGTGAACTGTTAGAAACTTCTTCATGAAATGTTGGGTATTGACAGAAAAATAAAGTAAATCCCACAGGCAGATCGATTGAATGGCATTCAGTTAGCAAGACAGCCTTGCCATCTAAAGGAAAAAAGGGAAGGCAGAGAGAAAGTAATCACGGAACAGTGAATGTAACCTGGTATTTGTATTAGTTGGGATTTTATTGCTGTGAAGAGACACCATGACCAAGATAACTCTTCTTAAGTCACACATTGAATTGGTCTGGCTTATATGCTCAGAGATCCAGTCCATTATCATCATGATGGAGAGCATGTCATTACCACGAATGTTGACTTGGTGCTGGAGGAAGCACAAGTTCTATATCTTGATCTGAAGACTGCTAATAGAAGACTGGAATTCCACACTAGACAGAACTTTAGCATAGAAATCTCAAAGCCTTAACTCACAGTGACATACTTCCTTCAGTGAGGCTATAACTATTCCAACAAGACTACAAATCCTAATAGTGCCACCTCTCATAAGCCAAGCACTCAAAACAATGAATCTGTGGGGGCTAAACTTATTCAAATCCCCACCTTCTACTCCCTGGCCTCCATAGGTTTGTAATGCAAAATCTATTTAATCTAAACTCAAGTCTCCATATCCTATCACAGTCTCAACATTAAAGAATCCAAACTTCAAAGATTCTTCTGAGATCCATGCAATCTCTTAACTGTAATTCTCTGATAAAGTCAAAATCAAAACACAGATCATATAGTTCCAACATCACAAGATATACATTACCATTCCAAAACATCATAGTGAATAAATATGGATCAAAGAAAGACCAAAAATCAGGTGGACAAACTCCAAACTCTGCATCTCCACAATATATGCATTAACATTTCAAGATATCATACTGAATAAATACTGGATAAAAATAAGACCAAAAATCAGCTAGGCAATCTCCAAACTCTGTTTCTCTATGTCCGATACCTAACTCCTTTTAGCTTTGTTGACGCCAAAACAATTCTTTCTCTTGGGCTGGTACCACTCCCTGTTAACAGCTTTCCTCCACACTTATCCCACAGTTCTGGCATCTCTAACTTCACTAGGTCTCTAAGGCAATTTAAATCCACAGCTTGATTTTCAGTGTCTGAGATCTACATATGAAGGTCACTTCTCCAACTCTGCCCTTTGTAATATTCTAGGCTCTGACTGAATCCACTCTACTGCTAATGTCTTCTTAGTGGTCATTCCTTGGTACTGGTATCTGCAATACGCTGGAGTTTTCCACTGCTACTATACTGCATCTTCACCAGCTTGCTTGTACTCTCAGGAAATATTTCCCAGAAGATTTTATCTCAGTGATGCTGTTCTCTTTTTAATCACTGCTAATTTTTTAGCTGTAGCTATCCAGCATCAATTGTCACAGCAGTCTCTTCTATTCTTGACTCTAAAGCCAGGGCTATGTCTATTCTTGACTCTAAAGCCAGGGCTATGTCTATTCTTGACTCTAAAGCCAGGGCTATGTGGCCTAAGATGCTAAGTTCTTCTGAGGCTGGAACATGGCCCCCGTGTTCTATTATATCTTCATAATATTTCTGTTTTAAATAATTTGTTTACTACCTGACCTTGGCTGTTTTAGAATTTGCTCTGTAGACTCACCTACAACTCAGAGACCTCTATGTCTTTGTCTCCTGAATGCCAGGATTAGTGATTTAAGTCAACATGACTGGACCTAAACTTTCCTTAATTCTTCTTCACAGATTCTTCATAAGTTCTGGATTATAGCTCATTGCAGATATAGTTAAGCTGAAAACAAGTATAGCTATCACAATACATCATTTGTCAATTTGACATAGTTATATCTCCTTATGTTCAAATGAAAATAATATCCAGGTATAATAATGCCGAACATGATATAACTAGCTCTGTTTAATTGCAAAAACACACACACACACATGCACACACGCACACAGTTTAGCTAGGTGGAATCTTGCCCTGATGTTACCCCTTTCTTAATTCTATTTAATATCCTTGAACACAAGATTTAGCTCCATTCAAATTCCTGGTGTCCCTTTAATATTTGAACCATACACTTTGTATTTTTCTTTTCTCAGTTTGCTAAAATGGATCAAAAATCTCGTTGTAGACTTAATAACATGAAAGAGTCTATGCTAGTTTTTTTTTTTTTGTTGTTGTTGTTTTTTTTTTTTTTTTTTGAGACTTCTTTTGTCAGTGCAATTAACCTGGGTCTTTTCACATTAGTATCAGACAGACTCTTCAGACAAGGACAAAAGCATCCACATTTTCACTAAAGTATCACAAACCATCTCTAGGCAACATACTAAACTTCCTCTCCTCTGAAACCTCTTGAGCCAAGCCCCCACAGTTCAAATCATTCTCAGTACAACTTTCTTCCATGTTCCTACTACTAGTATGGCTTAGTAAACTCCAAAGTATTCCATTGCTTTCCTAATCCATAGTTCAAAAATATACATTCTTCCCAATGAAAACATGTTCACGCTATCATAGCTATACCCCAGTTCATGGTACTAACTTCTGTCTTGGTTAAGTTACTATTGCTGTGAATTGATACCATGACCAAGGCAAATCTTATAAAGGTAAACATATCCTTGGGGCTGGCTTACAATGTCAGAGAATCTATCCATTACTGCCATGGTGTGAGCATGCCATTGTGCAGACAATCTTGGTGCTGGAGGAGCCAAGAGTTTTAACATCTTGATCTAAAGGCAGCTAGGAGGAAACTCTTTCACAGGCAGGCAAGAAGAGACTAGAATTTCACACTGGGTGAAGCTTGGGCATAAAGAATCAAAGCTTACCCTTACAGTGATAAACTTTCTCAAATATGGCCATGTTTACTCCAACAAGGCTATACCTCTCAATAGCACTGCTCCCCATGGATCAAGCATTCAAACCCATGAATCTATGAGGGCTAAGCCAATTCAAATAGCTACAGTATCTACACCCATTTTCAAGATTATTCTGATGTCAACGCATCTGATTGGTTCTGTATGCTTTACTAAACAGTATGAAAATTAGAGGCACATATATTTTTCACATAAAATGTGATTTATCACAAGAGTATATATTTAGTTACTTGGGTTTTTGTCTATGAAATAATTGTATGTACATTGTGTAAATTATAATATCAAATCAAAGCCATGAGAACAAGTGTCAATAAATTTTCTGTTTACTTCTTTCATTATCCATTAGTAATCTCTAAATTTATAAGCACTCAGAAAAATTATAGACAAATGTCACATCAAGAAATAGTTTATACTATAGAAGATTTTTGAACACCAGTAACAGAAAAGAAACCAAGTTATTCCATGTCCTATGCACCATTAGCTGCAGCATTTCTACAGTGACCAGAATTCTAAGTAGCTTTAGAGCCACAGTGCTCTTGTTTAGTCTGCATGTATGATTCCTGAGGTGTGAATAGCTATGATTTAAATAAAATCATGAAATTAATGATATTTTTATTAACTCTATAAATCTATAGTATGTATGAATATTTATTGTCAATGAGATGTTTCATGTGAGGGACCATTGTATAGGAAGTCATGTATGAGCAAGACAATTTAAAAGGTAAAATTCATGTTAAGTCTATGACAGACCAGAGAAGGCATTCACAAAATCTCATGTAAACTTTGTTTCATGATTATATAGGATACAAAATTATTGACAGTAATTGAATCTATTAAACACAAACCAAGTAATCAACATCTTGTGAAAATGTGTTCAAAAACACTGGGAAATGTCCTTAGATCAGTAGTGGGGTTTGCACTGCCATTAAGTCTGATTTCTTTCCTGTTGCTTTAGAGTGCTTTAATCCCTTCAAGTGTACTTTAAAGAGTCTCCTTTGGAGGCAAGCTGTGAATAAAGACTTCATTCTAGTCCAAAGTTCTACATTTAGCAAGAGAGAAAACTGAAGCTTAGAGTTAAGTGAGATTTCTCTAAGGCCAGAGAGAAAAAGAAAAATAAACCCAGAACTTCCTATGGGGTCTTCTCTATCATATCACTCTGCAAAGGGACAAATATTTGATTATCAGAACACATGAGAACAACTGGTTCCTGCAAGGTATTAGAAGAATCTTATTTACAGTGAAATATAAAGTAACATTAAATACATGTCTCCAAGTATGTGCAATCCTGACACATAGCAGGCTATAAGCAAATAACTTTCAGCAAGGAGAAGAGCCTATTCTCCATCCCATCTTTTGTTAATTTTAAATGAGAGTTGGCCCAAACATTACCCCAGATCATGTATAGATCCTGAATGAGAGTTGTTAGTAACTTTTTCATTGCTGCACAAAACTGATGGAAAAAAAGAAAAAACCATCCCTAAAGTAGAGCCTGTTGGTCCTTATGCTCCAATGTGAAGTGGTAAATTTTATGCCATTTCCATCTATTTGTTGAAACAACTTATACAAATATTAAAGAATCTTTTTTTTTAATTTTTAATATTTTTTATTACATATTTTCCTCAATTACATTTCCAATGCTATCCCAAAAGTCCCCCATAGCACCCCCCACTTCCCTACCCACCCATTCCCATTCTTTTGGCACTGGCATTCCCCTATTTTGGGGCATATAACGTTTGCAAGTCCAATGGGCCTCTCTTTCCATTGATGGCCAACTAGGCCATCTTTCGATACATATGCAGCTAGAGACAAGAGCTCCGGGGTACTGGTTAGTTCATCATGTTGTTCCAAATATAGGGTTGCAGATCCCTTTAGCTCCTTGGGTACTTTCTCTAGCTTCTCCATTGGGAGCCCTGTGAAACATCCAATAGCTGACTGTGAGCATCCACTCCTGTGTTTGCTAGGACCCTGCATAGTCTCACAAGAGACAGCTATATTTGGGTCCTTTCAGCAAAACCTTGCTAGTGTATGCAATGGTGTCCGCGTTTAGAAGTTGATTATGGGATGGATCCCTGGATACAGCAGTCTCTAGATGGTCCATCCTTTCATCACAGCTCCAAACTTTGTCTCTGTAATTCCTTCCATGGGTGTTTTGTTCCCAATTCTAAGAA
Organism: Mus caroli; assembly: GCF_978045245.1. NCBI lineage: Eukaryota > Metazoa > Chordata > Mammalia > Rodentia > Muridae > Mus > Mus caroli. The sequence continues at coordinate 94,499,108 of NW_028227263.1, forward strand.
GGGGCACAGTGTCCACATTTTGGTCTTCATTCTTCTTGAGTTTCATGTGTTTAGCAAATTGTATCTTATATCCTGGGTATCCTAAGTTTTGGGATAATATCCACTTATCAGTGAATACATATTGTGTGAGTTCCTTTGTGATTGTGTTAACTCACTCAAGATGATGCCCTCCAGATCCATCCATTTGGCTAGGAATTTCATAAATTCATTATTTTTAATAGCTGAGTAGTACTCCATTGTGTAAATGTACCATAATTTCTGTATCCATTCCTCTGTTGAGGGACATCTGGGTTCTTTCCAGCTTCTGGCTATTATAAATAGGGCTGCTATGAACATAGTGGAGCATGTGTCCTTCTTACCGGTTGGGACATCTTCTGGATATATGCCTAGGAGAGGTATTGCTGGATCCTCCAGTAGTACTATGTCCAATTTTCTGAGGAACCGCCAGACTGATTTCCAGAGTGGTTGTACAAGCTTGCAATCCCACCAACAATGGAGGAGTGTTCCTCTTTCTCCACATCCTCGCCAGCATCTGCTGTCACCTGAATTTTTCATCTTAGCCATTCTGACTGGTGTGAGGTGGAATCTCAGGGTTGTTTTGATTTGCATTTCCCTGATGATTAAGGATGTTGAACATTTTTTCAGGTGCTTCTCTGCCATTTGGTATTCTTCAGGTGAGAATTCTTTGTTCAGTTCTGAGCCCCATTTTTTAATGGGGTTATTTGACTTTCTGGAGTCCACCTTCATGAGTTCTTTATATATATTGGATATTAGTCCCTTATCTGATTTAGGATAGGTAAAGAACCTTTCCCAATCTATTGGTGGTTTTTTTGTCTTATTGATGGTGTCTTTTGCCTTGCAGAAGCTTTGCAGTTTCATGAGGTCCTACTTGTCAATTCTCGATCTTACAGCACAAGCCATTGCTGTTCTATTCAAGAATTTTTCCCCTGTGCCCATATCTTCAAGGTTTTTCCCCACTTTCCCCTCTATAAGTTTCAGTGTCTCTGGTTTTATTTGAAGTTCCTTGATCCACTTAGACTTGACCTTAGTACAAGGAGATAGGAATGGATCGATTCGCATTCTTCTACATGTTACCAACCAGTTGTGCCAGCACCATTTGTTGAAAATGCTGTCTTTCTCACAGGGCTCCCAATGGAGAAGCTAGAGAAAGTACCCAAGGAGCTAAAGGGATCTGCAACCCTATTGTTGGAACAACATGATGTACTAACCAGAACCCCGGAGCTCTTGTCTCTAGCTGCATATGTATCCAAAGATGACCTAGTCGGCCATCAATGGAAAGAGAGGCCCATTGGACTTGCAAACTTTATATGCCCCAATATAGGGGAATGCCAGGGCCAAAAGAACGAGAATGGGTGGGTAGGGAAGTGGGGGGCTCTATGGGGGACTTTTGGGATAGCATTGGAAATGTAATTGAGGAAAATATGTAATAAAAATATTAAAAATTAAAAAAAAAAAGAAAATGCTGTCTTTCTTCCACTGGATGTTTTTAGCTCCCTTGTTGAAGATCAAGTGACCTTAGGTGTGTGGGTTCATTTCTGGGTCTTCAATTCTATTCCATCGGTCTATTTGTCTGTCACTATACCAGTTCCATGCAGTTTTTATCACAATTGCTCTGTAGTAAAGCTTTAGGTCCGGCATGGTGATTCCACCAGAGGTTCTTTTATCCTTGAGAAGAGTTTTTGCTATCCTAGGTTTTTTGTTATTCCAGATGAATTTGCAGATTGCACTTTCTAATTCGTTGAAGAATTGAGTTGGAATTTTGATGGGGATTGCATTGAATCTGTAGATTGCTTTTGGCAAGATAGCCATTTTTACAATGTTGATCCTGCCAATCCATGAGCATGGGAGATCTTTCCATCTTCTGAGATCTTCTATAATTTCTTTCTTCAGAGACTTGAAGTTTTTATTATACAGATCTTTCACTTCCTTAGTTAGAGTCACGCAGAGATATTTTATATTATTTGTGACTATTGAGAAGGGTGTTGTTTCCCTAATTTCTTTCTCGACCTGTTTATTCTTTGTGTAGAGAAAGGCCATTGATTTGTTTGAGTTAACTTTATATCCAGCTACTTCACCAAAGCTGTTTATCAGGTTTAGGAGTTCTCTGGTGGAATTTTTAGGGTCACTTATATATAATATCATATCATCTGCAAAAAGTGATATTTTGACATCATCTTTTCCAATTTGTATCCCTTTGATCTCCTTTTGTTGTCGAATTGCTCTGGCTAGGACTTCAAGTACAATGTTGAATATGTATGGAGAAAGTGGACAGCCTTGTCTAGTCCCTGACTTTAGAGGGATTGCTTCAAGCTTCTCGCCATTTACTTTGATGTTGGCTACTGGTTTGCTGTAGATTGCTTTTATCATGGTTAGGTATGGGCCTTGAATTCCTGATCTTTCCAAGACTTTTATCATGAATGGGTGTTGGATCTTGTCAAATGATTTTTCCGCATCTAACGAGATGACCATGTGGTTTTTGTCTTTGAGTTTGCTTGTATACTGGATTATGTTGATGGATTTCCGTATATTGAACCATCCCTGCATCCCTGGGATGAAACCTACTTGGTCAGGATGGATGATTGTTTTGATGTGTTCTTGGATTCGGTTAGCAAGAATTTTATTGAGGATTTTTGCATCAATATTCATAAGGGATATTGGTCTGAAGTTTTCTATCTTTGTTGGGTCTTTTTGTGGTTTAGGTATCAGAGTAATTGTGGCTTCATAGAATGAGTTGGGTAGAGTACCTTCTGTTTCTATTTTGTGGAATAGTTTGTGAAGAACTGGGATTAGTTCTTCTTTGAAGGTTTGATAGAACTTTGCACTAAACCCATCTGGTCCTGGGCTTTTCATGGTTGGGAGACTATTAATGGCTGCTTCTATTACTTTGGGGGATATAGGGCTGTTTAGATCATTAACCTGATCTTGATTCAACTTTTGTACCTTGTATCTGTCTAGGAACATCTCCATTTCATCCAGGTTCTCCAGTTTTGTTGAGTATAGCCTTTGGTAGAAGGATCTGATGGTGTTTTGGATGTCTTCAGGATCTCTTGTTATGTCTCCTTTCTCATTTCTGATTTTGTTAATTAGGATGCTTTCCCTGTGCCCTCTAGTGAGTCTGGCAAAGAGTTTATCTATCTTGTTGATAGATAAACTCTCAAAGAACCAGCTCCTTGATTGGTTGATTCTTTGAATAGTTCTTCTTGTTTCCACTTGGTTGATTTCGCCCCTGAGTTTGATTATTTCCAGCCGTCTACTCCTCTTGGGTGAGTTTGCTTCCTTTTGTTCTAGTGCTTTTAGGTGTGTTGTCAAGTTGCTAATGTGTGCTCTCTCTAGTTTCTTTTTGGAGGCACTCAGAGCTATGAGTTTTCCTCTTAGAAATGCTTTCATTGCATCCCATAAGTTTGGGTATGTTGTGGCTTCATTTTCATTGAACCCTAAAAAGTCCTTAATTTCTTTCTTTATTCCTTTCTTGACCAAGGTATCATTGAGAAGAATGTTGTTCAGTTTCCACATGAATGTTGGCTTTCTATTATTTATTTTGTTATTGAAGATCAGCCTTAGTCCATGGTGATCTGATAAGATGCATGGGACAATTTCAATATTATTGTATCTGTTGAGGCCTGTTTTGTGACCAATTATGTTGTTACATTTGGAGAAGTTACCATGAGGTGCTGAGAAGAAGGTATATCCTTTTGTTTTAGGATAGAATGTTCTGTAGATATCTGCCAGATCCATTTGTTTCATAAGTTCTGTTAGTTTCACTGTGTCCCTGTTTAGTTTCTGTTTCCATGATCTGTCCATTGGTGAAAGTGGTGTGTTGAAGTCTCCCACTATTATTGTGTGAGATGCAATGTTTGCTTTGAGCTTCACTAAAGTTTCTTTAATGAATGTGGCTGGCTTTGTAGTTGGCATAGATATTCAGAATTGAGAGTTCCTCTTGGAGGATTTTACCTTTGATGAGTATGAAGTGCCCCTCCCTGTCTTTTTTGATGAATTTGGTTGGAAGTCAATCTTATCAGATATTAGAATGGCTACTCCAGCTTGTTTCTTAATACCATTTGCTTGGAAAATTGTTTTCCAGCCTTTCATTCTGAGGTAGTGTCTATCTTTTTCTCTGAGATGTGTTTCCTGTAAGCAGCAAAATGTTGGGTCTTGTTTGTGTAGCCAGTTTGTTAGTCTATGTCTTTTTATCGGGGAGTTGAGTCCATTGATATTAAGAGATATTAAGGAAAAGTAATTGTTGTTTCCTCTTATTTTTGTTGTTAAATTTGGCATTCTGTTCTTGTGGCTGTCTTCTTTTAGGTTTGTTGAGGGATTACCTTCTTGTTGTTTCTAGGGCGTGGTTCCTGTCCTTGTATTGGTTTTTTCCTGTTATTATCCTTTGTAGGGCTGGATTCGTGGAGAGATAATGTGTTAATTTGGTTTTGTCGTGGAATACTTTGGTTTCTCCATCTATGTTAATTGAGAGTTTGGCTGGGTATAGTAGCCTGGGCTGGAAATTGTGTTCTTTTAGTGTCTGTATAACATCTGTCCAGGATCTTCTGGCTTTCATAGTCTCTGGTGAAAAATCTGGTGTAATTCTGATAGGCTTGCCTTTATATGTTACTTGGCCTTTTTCTTTTACTGCTTTTAGTATTCTATCTTTATTTAGAGCATTTGTTGTTCTGATTATTATGTCTTGGGAGGTATTTCCTTTCTGGACCAGTCTATTTGGAGTTCTGTAGGCTTCTTTTATGTTCATGGGCATCTCTTTCTTTAGATTTGGGAAGTTTTCTTCTATAATTTTGTTGAAGATGTTTGCTGGTCCTTTGAGTTGAAAATCGTCATTCTCATCCACTCCTATTATCCGTAGGTTTGGTCTTCTCATTGTGCCCTGTATTTCTTGGATGTTTTGAGTTAGGATCTTTTTGCGTTTTACATTTTCCTTGATTGTTGTGCTGATGTTCTCTATGGAATCTTCTGCACCTGAGATTCTCTCTTCCATCTCTTGTATTCTGTTGCTGATGCTCACATCTATGGTTCCAGATTTCTTTCCTAGGGTTTCTATCTCCAGTGTTGCCTCATTTTGGGTTTTCTTTATTGTGTCTACTTCCCTTTTTAGGTCTAGTATGGTTTTGTTCATTTCCATCATCTGTTTCGATGTGTTTTCCTGTTTCTCTTTAAGGACTTCTACCTGTTTGATTGTGTTATCCTGTTTTTCTTTAAGGGTTTGTAACTCTTTAGCAGTGTTCTCCTGCAATTCTTTAAGGGATTTTTGTGCTTCCTCTTTAATGTCTTCTACCTGTTTACCAGTGTTCCTTTGTATTTCTTTAAGTTTGTTATTAAAGTCCTTCTTGATGTCCTCTACCATCATCAGGAGATATGCTTTTAGATCCGTGTCTAGCTTTTCCTGTGTGTTGGGATGCCTGGACTGGGCGAATTGGGAGTGCTGGGTTCTGATGATGGTGAGTGGTCTTGGTTTCTGTTAGTAAGATTATTACGTTTACCTTTCGCCATCTGGTAATTTCTGGGGTTAGTTGTTATTGTTGTCACTGTTTAAAGATTGGAGCAGACTCTGTGTTCCACTCACCCGAAGTCTCAAAATCCTGTGGCAGGTGTCGTGGGTAGCTGGCGGGTGTCAGCCGACCCTGCGTTCTAGCTGCCCCAGTGCTGGTCTGGCTGGAAGAGGCCTGTGGCCCTACTGAGGCCCGTTTTCTGCTTCCCTAACTACTGCAGTCTCAGGTCCTGCGTGCAATTGGATTGGACCAGAAGCTGTGTTCCACTCACCAGAAGTCTTAAGATCCTGTGGCGGGTGTTGTGGGTAGCTGGTGAGTGTCAGCCGACCCTGTGCCCTAGCTACCCGGGTGCTTTTCTGACCAGAAGAGGCTTGTGGCCCTACTCAGGCCGGATTTCTGCCTCCCCAACCAAAGCAGTCTCAGGTCCCGCGTGATTGGACTGGAGCAGAAGCTGTGTTCCACTCACCAGCAGTCTCAAAATCCTGTGGCGGGGGTCGTGGGTAGCTGGCGGGTGTCAGCAGATCCTGCGCTCTAGCTACCCTGGTGCTGGTCCGGCTGAAGAGCATATTAAACAATCTTAATACAAATAGATATTTGCACAAGTGTTCCTCCTGTGTTAAATCTATTGTGATAACATCAAGATTAACATATTTAAGTGTATTTTGAAGTGAAGCACATAGCTAACCATGTCCCTCAGGCAATGTTAAGATAGGTTAGCTTAGGTTACAAATCTGTCATGTTGTTTAAGACACTTCAGATCAGTAACAGGGAGTAACATGAAATACAATAACATGTAATTAACAAGTTATAAAAACCAAAAATAAATGCATTTATTACATTGACTTCAAAATTCTAGACCAGGACAGCAAAATGACAAAGTTATCACCTACTTTTTGTTAATATTCTGTTCAAGGGGGAGGAAATGGGAGGATTTTCATAGAAATGTGAAATATACCATCTAATAGGCAGAATGTGTGTGGGACATTTCCTAAAAAGAGAACATTGGGCTCTATATCCTCATAAATCTTGCTACTCAAATAATTGAAGGTTATGGGCACTTAGTCTCCTACTCTGACCTTCTTTGCAGTTGTACATCCCTTGCTAAGAAAGTCCTATAAAGGCTTGATACAATCCCACACCAGGACTCTGCAGTCCAAATGAGTATAATGTCAGTAACATTAATGCACATTTTCTTTATGTCTCCAGTGGGGTCTGTCCTTCCTCCATCTAAGATAAGGGTAAAGATTCCTAATGTCCCTAATCTAATTTAAGGTATCTTCCTAGGATCTAGAAGAACTTACCCACCTATAGCTCACTCATTAAGTGGATAATGGAGTTGATGGTAATAGTAACCCTGATGTTTGCCCTACTACATGGAAGTAAATTCTAAAGATAAAAAAATCTGAGACAAAATCAAAATAATTTAGAATGGAAATTATCATCTCTTTGCTAATTTTCTGTGGTCCATGATAATTTGATAACAATGCCCCTTTCACAATGTTGTCGAGTATTAATTATGATAATATATGCAAACAATAATTTTTCCATTCAGAGAAGCACAACACAACATGCCACCATCATTATTATATGATTAAGAGGTTTTGGCAAGACCTATTCTACCAAAGTTTTCTGGTATTTCAGAAAGAGGTCTTTAATAACGACCTTCTTATACCCTTGTGCACAACAAGTCAGAATTAGTGGGAAAGTTGTTTTAAAGTTCAAGTCTACCTGGAACTATAAAAACATTTCTTCTTCATCTGTGAAGAAAACTACTTGGAGTAGAGTACAGGGACCAGTTCTTTGTCATAAAAACCAGTCCCACTTAGGAAAACTAATTTAAGTGTCCATGGTATCCTCAAGGGAAAATAAAGCAGGGTCACATTATCTAGTTAAGGTATAAAATCCCATATTCTGCTGTCAATATAGTTACTTTTTTAAAAGTGAAATCACTAAACATGCAATGTAACAATATCATCTCGATGGCTTTGAGGAGAGTTCATTATTCAATCGGTGAGGGAATCAAACACATTGACAAATCTAAACACAGTAAGAGCCTTAGACTCTTCCTATTCAGTAGCTACTCAGGGGCAAGGCCCAGTCTGAGTGTTATCAAATGATACAGGAAAGGCAGGTATATAAGAGGGTGTTAGTCTTACACAGGATAGCATTTGAATGCTGTGTCTATGAGAAAGAGGTTTGGATATATATAAAAAAAAGTTCACAGTGCGCTTTCTGCATTAAAAATATACAAATTCCACTTTCTCATGCTCAGGATCATTGCTCGCTGATTTTTGCACTAACTAAGCCCTTGAATTGACTAGAAAAATCTCTTCATTACAAGCAAACAAAAAAAGAAGACTTGTGAATTGTCAAAAGGCAGATATGGTTGAAAGAACCAGTTATTATTGAATGTTTAGCCCTTTTCTGTCTTCCACAGAGATATGTGAGCTTATTTGACAAATAAGTTCAGAAGAAAGATGGGAGAAATTGTTCTTTCCCTGAAACTATAATTTGGAACATCATAGAAATATATTGAATCCTTGCTTTTCAAGCACTTACATTACAAGTCCTTGCATTTAAAGTACTTACATTCCGTGAGTTAATCGTTGTGTTTTAGCAATATTCACACTATGTATGCTATATATTGAGGGAAATCTAGACCTTGAGAGAATTTCAATATGTGTACACATTCTTCCAGATAGAAAGTACTCAGTTCTCAATCTGTTGTTCTGAGAATGATTCTATCAATGAAATCCCAATGCTAATTATAGAATTAAACCTGCCCATACACACACACACACACACACACACACACTCACACATACAGAGAGACACACACACACACACACACAGAGACAGACACACACTCCACAAAAAATAAAGAATAAAATTTTCTAATAGTCTACCAATGGGAGCTAGAAAGACAAATTGATGGTTAAAAACACACTTGATGTTGTTCCAGAGGACCTCGGTTCAATGGTCAACACTCACCTAGTAGGTCAGAACACTTTGTAATTTCAGTTCATGGTACTTAACAATTTTTCCTCTTCTCAATGCAACCCAGCATGTACCTGATGCACAATCATATGTGCAGGCAAAATACCTATCCACATTAAAAATAAATAAACTAATAAAAATACTGAAACTTCATGTTATCATGAGATGGGAGAATGGGTGATATTAACATATTCTTAAAATAAATGAAAGAAATATGTTAGTTTGAAGACAGGACAAAATGAAGTCTTCATTAGAAATCCAAAAATTTACAGGCAATCTCATCTTGCATTTTCAGAAAATATATATGAGCTCTAATGAGTGTTTCTCAAAATATACTCTTCACTGTGTGAGAATGAGCATCTCTTGGGATGAATCTGAAAGGGACAGATCCAAGCTCCTGTGTTGAACATATCAGGGCAGTTCTCTGAGGAGAGGGCAGTGGATTTCCATCTCAATGCGAAGCTTCCTGTGAATATGAAAATCTAGAAATCACAGCTTCAATGTTGGAGACCATAGAGTTTGGAACTCTTTGAGTTCATTGGCATTAACTAAAGGGAAACTTGCCTCTCAAATCGCACTATTTACTCTCTCTCTCTCACTCTCTCTCTCTCTCTCTCTCTCTCTCTCTCTCTCTCTCTCTCTCTCTCTCTGTGTGTGTGTGTGTGTGTGTGTGTGTGTGTGTATAATAAGTGATTAGGTTATCTCACATGAAGAGGCATTTATCCTTTCAGTTGCATAAAGAATATTCTCTGTCTCATGTGCTGTTCTCCAACAAGGAAAAAAAAATCAGATAAATTAAATACTGTGAAGTAATTTACATGGATTCTCAGGAGCATGTTAGAAAATTAGTGTGAGTGCAAGGCAAGATCCATGGGTACACTGAAAAGAGTGGGCTTTAACTCCAGGTATGACCAGCACAATCTGCAGTAGGGAGGCAGCAATATCCAAGATCTGCACACATAGCAGGATCACATGCTGGTGTCTTCTCAACAGAAGACATTTGGATTTTCACATCAGTGATATTTAACCTAAGGAACACAATCTCATTCTGTCATAGATACAACAGGTTTTCATGATGGGGAAAACATATTTTCTTCATGAACTTGCAGTTATTTAGTGAGTGATGTCCTTCCTGAACTTTGTTTCTGATTATCCTTTTAATCTGTAGTATTAATTTTCTCTTTTTGTGTAGAAAATAATATAGTAATATGATTTCTATATTAATATGCTCAATCAGGTTAATGCTCACAGTTAATCTCTGTGGTGGTTCCTGTTGCTGGCCCTAGTTATACAGAAGGAAGCTGCAGCACACAGGAATGAGTTTAACCCCTTTTAAAGCCAGCCTTAAAACCAATGGTATACGTAAATTTCAACGATACTCATGCACTTAATGAGTAACTGGGCCCCATGCTGTAAAACCAAAGAACCAGAGGAATAACTTTAAATTGAACTTGTTCTGGTTTTGACATGTGGAATTGATTCAAATGGCCACTTCTTTCTACGTCTGGCTTCCATGGCTGAACTTGTTTTATTGGTGTCCTTATTTGAAAGAGTCAATGCAGTGTTTCATGTATCACATAATTGCATGATTATATGGTGCAAAGACTGGCCTTAAATTGTGGAGTCTGTGCCTGCCAGTCTGTAATATACAAGTGTGGAGCACTCATTAGGTGCTCCTTCCACCCCAATGTCATTTCTGCATGATGTCTTGACTCACAGGCTTCTTGGTGTCTGCTGATCTTGGCCCCAATCGCCAGAGTAGCTATTTCTGATGTAACCTCTAGGTCCTTACCAATCCTGGTGAATCTACATTGGTCTTTACAGAAGCAACAAGGTAGAGGACAGACGCCATACATATAGCTTTCCATTTGACAATGAGAATTTTCTTGGATGTTAATTGAGATCTGGTCTTCCTGTTACTGACAATATTCAGGATGACTTCAAATACTTGTAGTTTGAAATGCATCCACATTTATGAATGAAATAATTAAACATCAGTGAAAAGTCTTTCTACCACCGATTTCTGATGAACATTTACTATCATGTCCTGTCTTTTCTATTAGTTATAGAGTAAACTGGTGGGTTTTTTTCTTAAAATATATTTTATTTATGTATATGTGTGTTCAGGGACATTGGGGAATGAGCACATTCATGCAGGTACCTGAAGATGTCAGAGGAAGGCATCTGATGCAGTGGAAATGGAGTTGCAGGTGCTTGTGAGATGCATGATGTTGGCACTGGGAAGCAAATTCCAGTCTTTTGGAACAGCAGCTCTCTTACTTGCTAAGTCATCTCACCAGTACATCAAAAAAAATCTTAGGATGAAATACTTGTTCACTTTTCCATATTTAATAATTTAATACCCATTTTTATCTCATGGTACCTGAGATAGTATACCTCACAAGTTATCGATGATGTGCTATATCACCTTCTTCCTGCACAGTGAGTGAGAAATCGACCAGAATGTTCTTTGGTTACATGGTATCTGTTAACTGCTTCTGGTTTTTAGAAAGTCTATTACCTTTTCATTCCATTTCCTTCCCCATGCTTAATATTTTACTTTCTTCTGTACTGTGAGGCTCATGGAAGTAACTTTATTTAAAATAAATTATAATTTTCAAAAGAATAGTGTTTGGTTTTTGTAAACATGATATAAAAAAAGGCAACAGAGCACAAATTGAAAATAACACTGAATACACTCTAAGTGTTTTATATACTAGAAATTATATCTAGTGATATTTAGACACATTAGGAGAATAAAGCAATCCACAACACCTCAGTTGAGGGAGGAGCTTTAAAATAAAGCAAAGTGAAATATACTATCTTTAAAAAGTATGCACAAATTGACAATTCTGCTATGGCAAACTCATACTCACAGGTACATGAAATATAAAAATAAATTTAATTAAGATCCCTCATCATCATCATCCTGAATAAATCAATAAATCAGATCAGTGATCTGAGCATTTATGATAAGCCTACATCAATAGCTTTGAAATGTTTTCACTCTGTTTTCAGCAACAAACATAGCTTTAAGATGGATCTTAAGTCATTGGACAATGAAATATAAATTATTAGATAAAAATGAAAAGTTTCAATCAGATATATGAAAAATAATTAATAACTGCAAAATAAATGTACCTGAATACTGTCTATTTGTGTCAAGCCTCCTTGAAAGTACTGAAGTTAAGTGAGTCACAGAAGCAATTAGCAGCAGAGTAAGGCTTCGTCCACTAGGTCATGAATGAATCAGAATTCAGTTTCTCTTAAACACACTGTTGTCTAGAGATTTGGATGAAATAAAAGTCTATTGTTAAATTTGATTTTCTGCTATACTGGAAATAATTCATGAGGCTGACCACTTCTATTATTTTCTGACAAATGATAAACATGATAAATCTACTTTTTATTACAAAACTATTACATTGAAACACTTTAAAAAATGGTTTGTGCAAGTATATTATAGTTTGAGAGATGATCACCCAGGGTCCAAGCATTAGTCACTCAAGATGATGCACAGTGACTGATGTAGAAATACATAGTCCACCCAGGGATCCATCCCATAAACAACTATCAAACCCAGACACTATTGCATATGCCAGCAAGATTTTGCTGCCAGGACCCTGATATAGCTGTCTTTTGTAAGGCTATGCCAGTGCCTGGTAGAAACCTAAGTGGATGCTCACAGTCATCTATTGAATGGAACACAAATTGGTCTGCAACCTTATAAAAGGAATAACTATATGAACTAACCAGTACCCCCTAAAGCTTGTGTCTCTAGTTGCATATGTAGCATAGGATGCTTTGCAAATGGTCCTCAAGTGTGGGGAAAATGACAATTTCAGAGGTGTACATACTGTATAATATCAACCATTTACTATTGTTTTGGGTTTTACTGCAATGGTCCTAGGCAATTTCCCAAGCCATCTCTGTTCTTTTCCCTCCCCATTTTCCTCTTTATAGTCTGTGTTTATAGAGGACAGGAAGCTGTCAGTCATTGTATTCAAGGTGATCTGCATCTCTTGGTTTTCTATAGCAAATGTTTTGATGTGGATCACTATTTCCTTGATGGATATAAATTTAATAAACCAATTGACACCAATTAATCATTCTGTGACTGTTGACACTGAGAGAGAAGCTAGCTCACAACTTGATATTGTCTGAAACTGACAGAGCATTCTTTGCTAAAGCTTCATTTATTTAGTTTTTATTCAGATGTGACACATGGACTTAGTTAACCAGTTTTATATATTATTTTAACTTTCAAGTTTAATATAAATTCAATTCCCTAGTAAAAAGTTGTAATGAAAAATATTACTGAAAGACACTATAAAATGATTAATAATATCTTTACATTTCTTATTTTGATTTTGGTTATATTTGGTGAAAATTTTCCAATTTTCTAATTATTTAGCTATTCTGCATATGATTTTGTTGAGGCTTATAATTATAAAAGAAAACTCAAAAATATAATCCTATTTTGTGACAATATGAGGAATTAAATGCTTTGATAAGCCTGGGTTTCATTAATGTTCAAAGTCTTATTAAAATGAATTATATACATTTCTATTTCCATGAGAAGTCACACATTAACATCCAGACAGAAATCTCATCAGCACAAGAGAAAGAAACCAGTGTATTTAAGAGCTCACTGCCATTGTCCCATCAAAGTGAAAAGATCAGTGCTTGTCTTGAACATGGACTTCTGCTTTTGCTGTGTATTAGACATGCACTCTTTTCACTGGTCGGACATGGGAAGTCATGGGAACTTTATTAAAATGGGTACCTAGGTTCCTATATCCAAATTCTTAGTCACCAGGAAGTAGAATATTTGGTTTTGAGAAGATTTACACAATGGAGTACTATTCAGCTATTAAAAAGAATGAATTTATGAAATTCCTAGGCAAATGGATGGACCTGGAGGGCATCATCCTGAGTGAGGTAACATATTCACAAAGGAACTCACACAATATGTACTCACTGATAAGTGGATATTAGCCCAGAAACATAGGATACCCAAGATACAAGATACAATTTGCTAAACGCATGAAACTCAAGAAGAACAAAGACCAAAGTGTGGACACTTTGCCCCTTCTTAGAATTGGGAACAAAACACCCATGGAAGGAGTTACAGAGATAAAGTTTGGAGCTGTGACGAAAGGATGCACCATCTAGAGACTGCCATATCCAGGGATCCATCCCATAATCAGCTTCCAAACGCTGACACCATTGCATACACTAGCAAGATTTTGCTGAAAGGACCCAGATATGGCTGTCTCTTGTGAGACTATTCCAGGGCCTGGCAAACACAGAAGTGAATGCTCACAGTCAGCTATTGGATGGATCACAGGGCCCCCAATGGAGGAGCTAGAGAAAGTACCCAAGGAGCTGAAGGAATCTGCAATCCTATAGGTGGAACAACAATATGAACTAACCAATACCCCCCCCCCCCCAGCTCGTGTCTCTAGCTGCATATGAATCAGGCCATCAGTGGAAAGAGAGGCCCATTGGTCGTGCAAACTTTATATGCCTCAGTACAGGGGAACGCCAGGGCCAAGAAGTGGGAGTGGGTGGGTGGGGGAGTGCGTGGGGAAGCGTGTTGGGGACTTTTGGGATAGTATTGGAAATGTAAATGAAATAAATACCCAATAAAAAAAGAACATAAGAAAGAAAGAAAGAAAGAAAGAAAGAAAGAAAGAAAGAAAGAAAGAAAGAAAGAAAGAAAGAAAGAAAGAAAGAAAGAAAGAAAAAGATAGATTAGGAGGTGTGGCCTTGTTGGAGGAAGTATGTCATTGTGGGTGGGCTTTAAGGTTTCAAAAGTTTATGCCAGTCTCCCCTCACCGGGTCCCTCAGAATGTGGATGAGGATGCAGGTCCCAACTACTTCATTAGCACATTTCTTTCAATGCCTGCTGCTGTGGTAATTGACTCACCCTCTGAAACTGTAAGCAAACCCTAAATAAGTGGTTTCTTTTAGGGAAGTTGTCTTGTGTTATGGATGGCTTTGTGGTGCTTGTATTTTTATGTTAATTCTTCTCTCTTGGGAGAAGCTGTCTGGAATGAGGAATGAGTCACATACTCAGGTAGCTTCTTATGAACCAATCCCCTAATAAATAAAAGAGTTAATCACTGGATGAGTAGGTGGGACTTCCAGGTTGGATGAAAGAAAAGAGGAAGCAGGAGAGAGTGGGGACCTTTTTTGGAACAGGGACAGCAGAAGGGTAAGATGTAGCTGCTAGAGTTTCCTGGTATCATGGTGGATCTGCAAGGATTCACCACTGGAGGAATCAGATTTTAATAAGGCTTACAAGATTAGGCTTTAGTTGTTGAACCCAGAGATTGAGGTACCATTGTTTCTGAAATAAGTTTACATTGTGTGTGTGTGTGTGTGTGTGTGTGTGTGTGTGTGTGTTCATGCAGCAGCTCATCTGGCTTCAAGAGGGAAAGGCAAAGCATGGGTTTGCCAGATGTGCACAACAAAGGCCTTGGGGGATTTGAAGCATAGGGTTGGTATGGTAATGACCCACCAGTGGAAACCTAGCATGCTGGGTGGAAAGATTGTGGAGTTCTGAGTCAGAGTCTAAATGAGACAAAAACAGGTCAACCATTGCCCGAGAGTGCTTGGCTAGCCAGGTTGCTAGGGCAGAGGCTCAAGCAGAGGAATGTGCTGGTTCTATTTCTTTTTCTTTAATATTTTCTGCAACAGTCTTGGCCATGGTATCTCTTTACAGTAATAGAATATGGACTGAGCTAAGCATCAAATCAGAGAGACCTGCAATGGCTATATTCTATTGCACTGGGTGGCATTGCTCCTTTTTATGTAAAGAATTAACAAAATCAGAGACAATCTTTACTTATGACTTAGGATTCTAGAAGTCCAAGTTTATTTTCAAACAGAAATATTTATTAAAATAAACTAATAAAATTGCCATAAAGGAGAGTATGAGAAAATACATTCTAAAAGTGTTACTTTTCTCTGTCTTCATGTTCTTGTCTGCTGGAGTAATTGTTAGGAAAACATAGAGACAATAGTCCAACTTCATTAATGTTTTCATAGTAATATGCATTGCTAGAATTAGCAAATGGAAGACAAAAGGACATTGTTCTTTATATATTAGTTCAAATTACTTTTACTTATTAAAATAATTCATTTTGAAAGTTCAACTACAAAAATACATTAATTATTTTCAGACGAATAATGATATATTTCATGATTTTAACAATAAGTCTTGCCAGGCGTGGTGGCACACGCCTTTAATCCCAGCACTTGGGAGGCAGAGGCAGGCAGATTTCTGCGTTCGAGGCCATCCTGGTCTACAAAGTGAGTTCCAGGACAGCCAGGGCTATACAGAGAAACCCTGTCTCAAAAAAGAAAAACAATCAAAAACAAGTCTTGTAGTGATTGTGTGTACGTGTGGTGTGTGTGGGTGTGGATGTAGGGTGTGGGGGTGTGTCTTGTAGTGATTGTGTGTACTTGTAGTGTGTGTGGATGTAGGGTGTGGGGTTGTGTCTTGTAGTGATTGTGTGTACATGTGGTGTGTGGGGATGTGGATGTAGGGTGTGGGGGTGTGGATATAGGGTGTGGGGTGTGTATATCTTCCTAAAGAAATAGGAAGATGGCCTGTACTTGGGGTTAGAGGCAGTGGCGACAAACTGGGCAAGGATGCTGGGAATTGAATTCTAGTTCTGTGCAACAGAATATCTTGAAAACTGAACTATCTCTCAAGCCCTATATTTGAGGATATTTTTAATATTTGATTGTATAATATGTCAATTCTTACAGTGTATTACATTACTACTGAATCATAAAGTTTATATATCTTTGTATTAGTTTCTTTCTCTTCAGATGAATGTTAATCTACCTAAGTAACTTTCTGTTTCTCCCACACTTCAATTTGTTGGGATCTCAGGAAAGTTCTCTCTGTCCTTAAACAGTCTCTGCTCTATAATTATGCTTTCTTTCCCCCACACAAATATAGATAATCCACCTTTAACCCAGCTTAGAAAAACAAACAAACAAACAAACAAATACAGACCTTATTCAGTCTCTTCCTTCCTTCCTTCCTTCCTTCCTTCCTTCCTTCCTTCCTTCCTTCCTTCCTTCCTTCCTTCCTTCCTTCCTTCTAAATTGGTTGGCTGAGCAACTCTGTTTTTGGTTCATTGCCTCATTTCCACCAAAAATTCATCTCCTTGAAAGCTGTAAATGTTTCCCAGAGAAGAGTCTTTTTTTTTATTTTTAATATTTTTATTACATATTTTCCTCAATTACATTTCCAATGCTATCCCAAAAGTCCCCCATAGCGCCCCCCACTTCCCTACCCACCCATTCCCATTCTTTTATCCCTGGCATTCCCCTATATTGGGGCATATAAAGTTTGCAAGTCCAATGGGCCTCTCTTTCCATTGATGGCCGACTAGGCCATCTTTCGATACATATGCAACTAGAGACAAGAGCTCCAGGGTTCTGGTTAGTACATCATGTTGTTCCAAAAATAGGGTTGCAGATCCCTTTAGCTCCTTGGGTACTTTCTCTAGCTTCTCCATTGGGAGCCCTGTGATACATCCAATAGCTGACTGTGAACATCCACTCCTGTGTTTGCTAGGCCCCGGCATCATCTCACAAGAGACAGCTATATTTGGGTCCTTTCAGCAAAATCTTGCTAGTGTATGCAATGGTGTCAGCGTTTAGAAGCTGATTATGGGATGGATCCCTGGATACGGCAGTCTCTAAATGGTCCATCCTTTCATCACAGCTACGAACTTTGTCTCTGTAACTCCTTCCCTGGGTGTTTTGTTCCCAATTCTAAGAAGGTGCACAGTGTCCACACTTTGGTCTTCATTCTTCTTGAGTTTCATGCGTTTAGCAAATTGTATCTTATATCTTGGGTATCCTAAGTTTTGGGCTAATATCCACTTATCAGTGAATACATATTGTGTGAGTTCTTTTGTGATTGTGTTACCTCACTCAAGATGATGCCCTCCAGGTCCATCCATTTGGCTAGGAATTTCATAAATTCATCCTTTTTAATAGCTGAGTAGTAATCCATTGTGTAAATGTACCATAATTTCTGTATCCATTCCTCTGTTGAGGGACATCTGGGTTCTTTCCAGCTTCTGGCTATTATAAATAGGGCTGCTATGAACATAGTGGAGCATGTGTCCTTTTTACCGGTTGGGACATCTTCTGGATATATGCCCAGGAGAGGTATTGCTGGATCCTCCGGTAGTACTATGTCCAATTTTCTGAGGAACGGCCAGACTGATTTCCAGAGTGATTGTACAAGCTTGCAATCCCACCAACAATGGAGGAGTGTTCCTCTTTCTCCACATCCTCGCCAGCATCTGTTGTCACCTGAATTTTTGATCTTAGCCATTCTGACTGGTGTGAGGTGGAATCTCAGGGTTGTTTTGATTTGCATTTCCCTGATGATTAAGGATGTTGAACATTTTTTCAGGTGTTTCTCTGCCATTCGGTATTCCTCAGGTGAGAATTCTTTGTTCAGTTCTGAGCCCCATTTTTAATGGGGTTATTTGACTTTCTGGAGTCCACCTTCTTGTGTTCTTTATATATATTGGATATTAGTCCCTTATCTGATTTAGGATAGGTGAAGATCCTTTCCCAATCTGTTGGTGGTTTTTTTTGTCTTATTGATGGTGTCTTTAGCCTTGCAGAAGCTTTGTAGTTTCATGAGGTCCCACTTGTCAATTCTCTTTTTTTTTTTTTTTAAATATTTTTATTACATATTTTCCTCAATTACATTTCCAATACTATCCCAAAAGTCCCCCATAGCGCCCCCCACTTCCCTACCCACCCATTCCCATTCTTTTGGCCCTGGCATTCCCCTATATTGGGGCATATAAAGTTTGCAAGTCCAATGGGCCTCTCTTTCCATTGATGGCCGACTAGGCCGACTAGGCCATCTTTCGATACATATGCAGCTAGAGACAAGAGCTCAAGGGTTCTGGTTAGTACATCATGTTGTTCCTACAGTAGGGTTGCAGATCCCTTTAGCTCCTTGGGTACTTTCTCTAGCTTGGTGTCTTTTGCCTTGCAGAAGCTTTGCAGTTTCATGAGGTCCCACTTGTCAATTCTCGATCTTACAGCACAAGCCATTACTGTTCTATTCAGGAATTTTTCCCCTGTGCCCATATCTTCAAGGCTTTTCCCCACTTTCTCCTCTATAAGTTTCAGTGTCTCTGGTTTTATGTGAAGTTCCTTGATCCACTTAGACTTGACCTTAGTACAAGGAGATAGGAATGGATCGATTCGCATTCTTCTACATGTTAACAACCAGTTGTGCCAGCACCATTTGTTGAAAATGCTGTCTTTCTTCCACTGGATGTTTTTAGCTCCCTTGTCGAAGATCAAGTGACCGTAGGTGTGTGGGTTCATTTCTGGGTCTTCAATTCTATTCCATTGGTCTATTTGTCTGTCACTATACCAGTACCATGCAGTTTTTATCACAATTGCTCTGTAGTAGAGCTTTAGGTCCGGCATGGTGATTCCACCAGAGGTTCTTTTTTTCTTGAGAAGAGTTTTTGCTATCCTAGGTTTTTTGTTATTCCAGATGAATTTGCAGATTGCACTTTCTAATTCGTTGAAGAATTTATTTGGAATTTTGATGAGGATTGCATTGAATCTGTAGATTGCTTTTGGCAAGATAGCCATTTTTACAATGTTGATCCTGCCAATCCATGAGCATGGGAGATCTTTCCATCTTCTGAGATCTTCTATAATTTCTTTCTTCAGATACTTGAAGTTTTTATTATACAGCTCTTTCACTTCCTTAGTTAGAGTCACGCCAAGATATTTTATATTATTTGTGACTATTGAGCAGGGTGTTGTTTCACTAATTTCTTTCTCGGCCTGTTTATTCTTTGTGTAGAGAAAGGCCATTGATTTGTTTGAATTAATTTTATATCCAGCTACTTCACCGAAGCTGTTTATCAGGCTTAGGAGTTCTCTGGTGGAATTTTTAGGGTCACTTATATATACTATCATATCATCTGCGAAAAGTGATATTTTGACTTCATCTTTTCCAATTTGTATCCCTTTGATCTCCTTTTGTTGTCGAATTGCTCTGGCTAGGACTTCAAGTACAATGTTGAATAGGTATGGAGAAAGTGGACAGCCTTGTCTAGTCCTTGATTTTAGAGGGATTGCTTCAAGCTTCTCACCATTTACTTTGATGTTGGCTACTGGTTTGCTGTAGATTGCTTTTATCATGTTTAGGTATGGGCCTTGAATTCCTGATCTTTCCAAGACTTTTATCATGAATGGGTGTTGGATCTTGTCAAATGCTTTTTCCGCATGTAACGAGATGACCATTTGGTTTTTGTCTTTGAGTTTGTTTATATACTGGATTACGTTGATGGATTTCCGTATATTGAACCATCCTTGCATCCCTGGGATGAAACCTACTTGGTCAGGATGGATGATTGTTTTGATGTGTTCTTGGATTCGGTTAGCAAGAACTTTATTGAGGATTTTTACATCAATATTCATAAGGGATATTGGTCTGAAGTTTTCTATCTTTGTTGGGTCTTTTTGTGGTTTAGGTATCAGAGTAATTGTGGCTTCATAGAATGAGTTGGGTAGAGTACCTTCTGTTTCTATTTTGTGGAATAGTTTGTGAAGAACTGGGATTAGATCTTCTTTGAAGGTCTGATAGAACTCTGCACTAAACCCATCTGGTCCTGGGCTTTTTTTAGTTGGGAGACTATTAATGACTGCTTCTATTTCTTTGGGGGATATAGGGCTGTTTAGATCATTAACCTGATCTTGATTCAACTTTGGTACCTGGTATCTGTCTAGGAACTTCTCCATTTCATGCAGGTTCTCAAGTTTTGTTGAGTATAGCCTTTGGTAGAAGGATCTGATGGTGTTTTGGATGTCTTCAGGATCTGTTGTTATGTCTCCTTTTTCATTTCTGATTTTGTTAATTAGGATGCTTTCCCTGTGCCCTCTAGTGAGTCTGGCTAAAGGTTTATCTATCTTGTTGATTTTCTCAAAGAACCAGCTCCTTGATTGGTTGATTCTTTGAATAGTTCTTCTTGTTTCCACTTGGTTGATTTCGCCCCTGAGTTTGATTATTTCCTGCCATCTACTCCTCTTGGGTGAATTTGCTTCCTTTTGTTCTAGTGCTTTTAGGTGTGTTGTCAAGCTGCTAATGTGTGCTCTCTCTAGTTTCCTTTTGGAGGCACTCAGAACTATGAGTTTTCCTCTTAGAAATGCTTTCATTGCGTCCCATAAGTTTGAGTATGTTGTGGCTTCATTTTCATTGAACTCTAAAAAGTCCTTAATTTCTTTCTTTATTCCTTCCTTGACCAAGGTATCATTGAGAAGAGTGTTGTTCAGTTTCCACGTGAAGGTTGGCTTTCTATTATTTATTTTGTTATTGAAGATCAGCCTTAGTCCATGGTGATCTGATAGGATGCATGGGACAATTTCAATATTTTTGTATCTGTTGAGGCCTGTTTTGTGACCAATTATGTGGTCAATTTTGGAGAAGGTACCATGAGGTGCTGAGAAGAAGGTATATCCTTTTGTTTTAGGATAGAATGTTCTGTAGATATCTGCCAGATCCATTTGATTCATAATTTCTCTTAGTTTCTCTGTGTCCCTGTTTAGTTTCTGTTTCCATGATCTGTCCATTGGTGAAAGTGGTGTGTTGAAGTCTCCCACTATTATTGTATGAGGTGCAATGTGTGCTTTGAGCTTTACTAAAGTTTCTTTAATGAATGTGGCTGCCTTTGTATTTGGAGCATAGATATTCAGGATTGATAGTTCCTCTTGGAGAATTTTACCTTTGATGAGTATGAAGTGTCCCTCCCTGTCTTTTTTAATGACTTTGGGTTGGAAGTCAATCTTATCAGATATTAGAATGGCTACTCCAGCTTGTTTCTTCATGCCATTTGCTTGGAAAATTGTTTTCCAGCCTTTCATTCTGAGGTAGTGTCTATCCTTTTCTCTGAGATGAGTTTCCTGTAAGCAGCAAAATGTTGGGTCTTGTTTGTGTAGCCAGTTTGTTAGTCTATGTCTTTTTATCGGGGAGTTGAGTCCATTGATATTAAGAGATATTAAGGAAAAGTAATTGTTGTTTCCTGTTATTTTTGTTGTTAAAGTTGGAATTTTGTTCTTGTGGCTGTCTTCTTTTAGGTTTGTTGAGGGATTACCTTCTTGTTGTTTCTAGGGCATGGTTCCTGTCCTTGTATTGGTTTTTTTCTGTTATTATCCTTTGAAGGGCTGGATTCGTGGAGAGATAATGTGTGAATTTGGTTTTGTCGTGGAATACTTTGGTTTCTCCATCTATGTTAATTGAGAGTTTGGCTGGGTATAGTAGCCTGGGCTGGAATTTGTGTTCTTTTAGTGTCTGTATAACATCCGTCCAGGATCTTCTGGCTTTCATAGTCTCTGGTGAAAAATCTGGTGTAATTCTGATAGGCTTGCCTTTATATGTTACTTGGCCTTTTTCTCTTACTGCTTTTAGTATTCTATCTTTATTTAGAGCATTTGTTGTTCTGATTATTATGTCTCGGGAGGTATATCTTTTCTGGTCCAGTCTATTTGGAGTTCTGTAGGCTTCTTGTATGTTCATGGGCATCTCTTTCTTTAGATTTGGGAAGTTTTCTTCTATAATTTTGCTGAGGATGTTTGCTGGTCCTTTGAGTTGAAAATCGTCATTCTCATCCACTCCTATTATCCGTAGGTTTGGTCTTCTCATTGTGTCCTGTATTTCTTGGATGTTTTGAGTTAGGATCTTTTTGCATTTTTACATTTTCCTTGATTGTTGTGCCGATGTTCTGTATGGAATCTTCTGCACCTGAGATTCTCTCTTCCATCTCTTGTATTCTGTTGCTGATGCTCGTATCTATGGTTCCAGATTTCTTTCCTAGGGTTTCTATCTCCAGTGTTGCCTCATTTTGGGTTTTCTTTATTGTGTCTACTTCCCTTTTTAGGTCTAGTATGGTTTTGTTCATTTCCATCATCTGTTTGGATGTGTTTTCCTGTTTTTCTTTAAGGACTTCTACCTGTTTGATTGTGTTATTCTGTTTTTCTTTAAGGACTTCTACCTGTTTGATTGTGTTATCCTGTTTTTCTTTAAGGACTTGTAACTCTTTAGCCATGTTCTCCTGTAATTCTTTAAGTGAGTTATTAAAGTCCTTCTTGATGTCCTCTACCATCATCATGAGATATGCTTTTAGATCTGTGTCTAGCTTTCCCGGTGTGTTGGGGTGCCCTGGACTGGGCGAAGTGGGGGTGCTGGGTTCTGATGATGGTGAGTGGTCTTGGTTTCTGTTAGTAAGATTATTACGTTTACCTTTCGCCATCTGGTCATCTCTGGGGTTGGTTGTTATCGTTGTCACTGTTTAAAGATTGGAGCAGAAGCTGTGTTCCACTCACCAGCAGTCTCAAAATTCTGCGGCGGGGGTCGTGGGTAGCTGATGGTACCCCGGTGCTGGTCCAGCCGGAAGAGGCCTGTGGTCCTACTCAGTCCGGTTTTCTGCTTCCCTAACTAATGCAGTCTCTGGTCCCGCGTGCAATTGGATTGGAGCAGAAGCTGTGTTCCACTCACCAGAAGTCTTAAGATCCTGTGGTGGGTGTTGTGGGTAGCTGGCGAGTGTCAGCCGACCCTGCGCCCCAGCTGCCCTGGTGCTTTTCTGACCGGAAGAGGCTTGTGGCCCTATGTAGGCCGGATTTCTCTCTCCCCAACCAGAGCAGTCTCAGGTCCCGCGTGATTGGACTGGAGCAGAAGCTGTGTTCCACTCACCAGCAGTTCCAAAATCCTGCGGCGGGGGTTGTGGGTAGCTGGCTGGTCGAGAAGAGTCTTAAAATACTTTCAAACACAAATCTCAAAGTAAAAATGAAGCATAATAAAGGGTGGTTTATAATTGGTCAGCTGTGAAGGATTTGGGCTTCTATCTCTACAGATCAGCAGCAGGATTAAACAGACTATATCCACCCTCTTTGTTGCAATACAGATTGTGAATAAACTCAGCAGCCATTATACCTCTAGGAAAGATTCAAGAACTCTGCTTACCATGATTCATTGTCTCCAGTGGTTGCACTGCTGAAAGTCATAAAAACTATAGACTGGGACTTCAAGCTAAAGATTATACATCTACAGAAACAAGAACCTTGATTTCTCAAATTGGATTGTTATTAGATGTTATAAATGTCTGGAAATATTTCTGATTAACTGTTTAAATATCAATTTAAAGAATATTATTTTTACTTTAAAAAACAGTGACCACATTTTACAGGATTTTTTTTGTAATATCCTTAACAATTTATTATAAGGACTAGATGATTTTGAGTCTCTTTGGTGTATGACAAATTTATAAATGTGCTGCTTAATTATGAATTCTCATTCAACGTATTTCAAGCAGTTGATTTTTCCAAACAGAAAGGATTAAAAACTTATTAATGAAACTTGGAGGATTCATACCGAGAAAGTTATTTTTTTCAATTTTATTATTTTTTAAATACATAACAAGATGAAAGTTCTAGAAATACAAATTTAAAGATTGGATCAATTATATGTAATGTTAAATCTTATGTAATTCCATATAAAAAGGAACTTTAAGGAACTAAAAGTGAGTTCAAGGATGAATACATTCCTCACAGTCATATATACTTTATAAAGGTAGAGGAAACCGCCACATATTGGTCCATTTATAAAGGTGGGGAGACTCACCACAAATAGGTCTTTTCACTCACATGACACAAATGAACAAAAGTAGAGGCTTTTTGGACAGAGTCTTCTCTATAGAGTTGGAGAGGTTCTACTGACCTCCAAGATGAAGAGTAAGAGTGGGATGCCCTCTGGCCACTCTTTCACCAGAAGTTACTCTTAGGGAGCTACAGTGTGTGTGGAACAAAGAGCACAGACAAGTCAGTCTAGATAAAGTCAACCTGGTCTAATTTTAGTCCTGGGAAAGGAAAGAAGCAGAAAGGATTCCATAGGAGACTCCTGGTGAGGAAGATTATGGTGTTGCTAGAAGACTGAACTGCTGAGAGAGGCTTGCGGGATGAGAAGTTTTTTTGAATATAGTGTTGAGACCCTGGAATGAAGACTCTATGTAAGAAAACATAAGACACAAATATACCTACCTATTCAGAAACAGAAGCCTTTCTATGTCAGCTGTGGTAACCTGAGACAAACAGGGAATATATCTGCTATTGAGATCTAACTAGATTTGAAAACTCTGACAAACATTAAAAGAGGGTGAACTCTCATCAAGATGAGTCTAGTGTTTATCAACATTTACGTGTTCAACTCTCAAGTAATTGCCAATCAAATCTTGATTTCTGCAGATTCTCTTTCTAACCTCTTTATTTTTCCATTGACTTCCCTATTCCTCTATCTCTTTCTCATTGTTTCTAAAATGTATGACTTAGTCAATGCCCTTGAGCATAATGTTGACTTTTATTATTGTTTTCATAGGATTATACAATACTTTTTAATATCACAAGAAGATTGATGATAGACAATCCTGAATGAAATTACTTTTTTGATCCATGTCATCTAAACATTAAGTTTTCTTATTACTTAACTTTCCACCCCACTCACTAGCTTTTTGAGTAACAGATCTACTTTTTCAAAATTACACACTATTACATGTCTAACATTTACTTAAATAAAAAAAATCATTGCTGAACCTTTTGGCCTTCACTGGCTTCAGTGTCATCTGCTGCTAATTGCATATGCTTCCTCACACAAACCCACACCATCTGTTGCTCATACAAACATTTAAAAAGTCACTTCTACATGGTCTTTCCAGATTCAGATTGCATGTTTCCTGAACCTAACATCTTCTAGACTTCAAAGTCTGTGTCATACCCTCTCTGTTACCTGAATGCATTCTCTGTATACATCTATCATGACTCATTCTGTGCTTATTGCTTTGTTTTCCAATTCCCTACTCTGTAAAAGAAGGAAGAGAGTGCATGTGTATCGATATGTCCTTCATGTTTAGTATTTTGTCTTCTGTAGGGATCAGACCTAGTACATCCTTATTCAATGAACATAAAATTGGATGAAACAGTAGAGTCTGACTGATAAAGAGAATAGATGCAATTGCTCATGTCTTTTTTTAATTTTTAATATTTTTATTACATATTTTCCTCAATTACATTACCAATGCTATCCCAAAAGTCCCCCATTACCCCCCCCACTTCCCTACCCACCCATTCCCATTTTTTTGGCCCTGGCGTTCCCCTGTACTGGGGCATATAAAGTTTGCATGCCCAATGGGCCTCTCTTTCCAGTGATGGCTGACTAGGCCATCTTTTGATACATATGCAGCTAGAGTCAAGAGCTCTGGGGTACTGGTTAGTTCATAATGTTGTTCCACCTATAGGGTTGCAGATCCCTTTAACTCCTTGGGTACTTTCTCTAGCTCCTCCATTGGGAGGCCTGTGATCCATCCAATAGCTGACTGTAAGCATCCACTTCTGTGTTTGCTAGGCCCTGGCATAGTCTCACAAGAGACAGCTATATCTGGGTCCTTTCAGCAAAATCTTGCTAGTGTATGCAATGGTGTCAGTGTTTGGAAGCTGATTATGGGATGGATCCCTGTCTTAAATGCAGAAATGGTAGCACCACTTCATAGGGTGTTTATCACATTTGAATGATTGAAAATGCTTCAGTAATGCTTGGTGGAGAGTGACTTTCATGTAAGTATTAGCTGTTTTTCTTAGAGGCAAGTTTAGTGGTAATAAGAAATTTATTTCAGGACATAGACTCATAGACAAGAATCAGAGAGTGGCACTTGGGAATGCTAACTAGAATCACTGACCTAAGAAAACAGAGAAATTAACAAAATTAGGTCTCCCAGCTCCAAATTTCCCTCATCAATCTGAACAAATGTGAATTGTGAGACTACTAATGAAGGTATTATGAGATAGCATGGAACATGTTCACCATCAGGAATGAGTGAAATCTGAACAGCAAAATTGAAATAATTATAGTCAGAGCCATGGATCATCTTGAAACTCAATAATCAACAATTTCAATATCTCCTGCAAAGTGGTGAATGCTGGGTTAGTATTGACACTTTGGTTTTAATATAATTTTAAATACTTATTTTATGTTAGTAGGTGTCTGAATATTTTTATAATGTACATGATTGCAGGTGACTTCATAAGAGGCCCCAGATCTCTGGAGATGGGTTTGGAAGGAGTTATGAGTTCACACAAGGTGGGTGATGGAACTTTAAGGTGAGTCCTCTGCAAGTGAAGTGTGTGCTATTACCACTCTAATCATTGTTTATTTTATGTAATGGGAATTGATGAAAGTATTAGCTGTGAATTGTTATAAGTCAAGAACACATCATTTAGGTTGTTGAACACAGTCTCAAATACATTCACACAAATATTTCTATCTCTTTCTCTCTCTCTCTCCCTCTCTCTCTCTCTCTCTCTCTCTCTCTCTCTCTCTCTCTCCCTCTCTCCCTCTCTCTCTCTCTCTCTCTCTCTCTCTCTCTCTCTCTCTCTCTCTCTCTCTCTCTCTCTCTCTCTCTTTCTCTCTCTCACACACACACACACACACACACACACATACACACACACTCACACACACACACAGTCAGTGGTTCAACCAGATTACTGAACCAACTTGTAAACTAGACATCAATAAAGAAAAAGTCAAATGCAAGGCTTGGAGCTGGAGACTGAATAAAAATCCAATTAAAGAATACTATGGAAAAACTGGATCAAGAGGAAGGAAAAAATCTGAAGGACTTTATGGATGAAACTAAAATCTCAGTGGAGATTGTCAACAGACTAAAGGAAGAAAATACAAACTCAAAGACATGCCTTCTAAAAGGTAAGAGTCAGATGAAATTAAATAAATAAAAGCCAAAAGAATGGAGAAACTCTCTGAGGCATAAAATACCAGCATGTGAAAGAAGGGTAAAGAATTTATAAAGAATTCTGTTTACAATATTGAAACATTTCTTTCTTCTTTCTTTCTTTCTTTTATCTTGTGCAGTAGCTATAATAAATTGGTAATCAGAATGATTTTTAGAGATGGAAGATATGGAAACCACTTTGGTATGTGTACCTCTTTCCAGGAAAACAGAAGTCCACTTCCTGTTTCCATTCTCCATGGACTTTTCTTCTGAAGGTGGCTAGTGCTTAATAAAAGGTGTGTGATGTCTGACTTTTATTAGCATGAAGACTCAGGACCGTTTAACATTACCAAAATAGTTGGCTGTACCTTTTGTGTATATCTACAGTTTGTTTTCCTAGAGAAGCGTTGCTTTTCTCTGACATTGCTTATTCTCCCTCTGTAGAGCCTTCCCCCTCTCCTCCCTCCCTCCCTCCCTCCCTCCCTCCCTCCCTCCCTCCCTCCCTCCCTCCCTCCCTCCCTCCCTTTCTTCTCCTTTCTTCTCTCCATTTTTCCCCTCTTAGGAGTCACACAGGAACTTTTGCTTGGAAGGTTAATTAGAGCTATTTGTCTGGAACATATTACAACCTAAGTACTATCTGACCACCAGTAAGAATAATAATGATTCCTTATTGTGAAAAACTACAAGCTGTCACTTACTTCCTTTCACTGTGAGGAGCAATGTGTGTGGACCTGACTATGCAGGTAGTCTATCATAAAGCACAGACAGTAGACTACAAGAGGAAAGCTAAGGTATGGCAGGTATTTTTGTTTGACTTTCATATAAATTTGGCATATGTTTAAGGACATAAAATATACCAGCATTTCTGTTTTCCTTTTATAAAACAAAATTCATTAAAACTTTACATGGAGAATCTGAAAAAAATGTTTTAATAGATTGTGAAAATTCTCTGAACTATTTCATAAGTTCTCTCCTCTTCCAGCATTTTTTTGGATTTGATTGACTGGACAGGCTATGGACTTCAGTTTATGAGAGTATGTCCAGGCTGTTCAAAACCCAATGTCAACATGGATATATGGTTACTGTAATAAAATATTATTTTTATTAGAGGTTCTATCTATGCCAAGATAACTTTAGCTTATGTAGTTGTCTCTTCTTCCTTAATTTTTGAGACATAGTTTAGTATATTTGACTCTTATTCTTTGTATATAGCTTTGCTTTCTTTTGAGCTAATATTGATTTTTCTTTGAGGTTATATTTTGCTGAAAAGTGAAAGGATTTTTTTCATCCCAAATGATACACTAAATTTTGCTAACACTAAGCTTTGTGAATAAGATGGATTGCTAACAGGATGCAGTGTCTTATAAAAGTCATGATCTACCCATCACCCTAACCCCACAGCAATTTTAGCTGCTAATTTCAATTGCCAGATTTTACATTTATTTTTTATTTTGTAAAGCTGTGTAAACTTAAAATCAACATATTCTCTCACATATATGGATAGTTTAAAAAATTCTTAGTAATATCCACTAGGTTTTGGATGTATCTCTTTTAAATGCTTATGTATGAACCTTGAAAAAACTATTAAAAAGCGAGACCATTGTTAATTGATGGGTTCAGGAGGGCTTAGCTAGAGTTAACTAGAGTTCGTGGAATTGGCCTCTAGATGTTATGAGACCTAACCAATTTCTCTAAAGTGAAGATATGTTTTCAAAATTAATAAGTGCTGTTTGTTCTGGTAGGTTGGCTGATTGGTTGGTTGGTTTTGGTTGGTTGATTTTTGTTTGTTTGTTGGTTGGTTGGTTGGTTGGTTTTGGTTGGTTGATTTTTGTTTGTTGGTTGGTTGATTGGTTGGTTGGTTTTGGTTGGTTGATTTTTGTTTGTTGGTTGGTTGGTTGGTTGGTTGGTTGGTTGGTTGGTTGGTTTGGTTTGGTTTTGATTTTTGGTTTTGGTTTTGAGACAGGGCAATACTATGTAATCCAGGATGACCTATAACTCACTGCATATACCAGGCTGGCCTAAAATCACAGAGCCCTCCTAGATGTCTACCTCCTAAGTGGTAGAATTCACAATGTATACCTACATCAGAGGATTTTAATAATGGACCTTTCAACTGTGTTCTTTGACTTTCTAGAATTTTTTTCTTTTCTTTTTTTTTTTTTTTTACTTTGATAAAATGTTTTATTAGATATTTTCTTTATTTATCAAATAAATGTTATCCCCTTTAATCATTTCCCCTCCAACTCCCCCCCCCCCATCACATTCCCCCTGCCCCTGCCTCCCTCTCCTGGCATTCCCTTACACTGGGGCATCAAGCCTTCCCAGGACCAAGGGTCTCTTCTCTAATTGATGTCGCACAAGTCAATTCTCTGCTACATATGTGCTTGAATTCCTCCATGTATACTCTTTGGTTGGTGGTTGAATCCCTGGGAACTCTGGGGGTACTGGTTGGTTTATATTGTTTTTCCTCCTATGGGGCTGTAAATCCTTTCAGCTCCTTGGATCCTTTCTCTAGCTCCTCTATTGGGGGACCCTGGAAGCTTACACCCACTCTGGAAATCAGTTTGGTGGTTTTTCAGAATATTGGACATAGTACCACCTGAGGACCCAGCTATACCACTTCAAAATGTAATAAGGACACATGCTCCACTATGTTCATAGCAGCCTTATTTATAATAGCCAGAAGCTGTAAAGAACCCAGATGTCCTTCAACAGAGGAATGGATACAGAAAACATGGTACATTTATATAATGTATTGATTACTACTCAGCTATTAAAAGCAATGAATTTATGAAATTTTTAGGCAAATGGATGGAACTAGAAAATATCATCCTGTGTGAGGTAACCAAATTACAAAAGAACATACATAGTATGCACTCACTGATAAGTGGATATTATCCCAGAAGTTTGGAATACCCAAGGTACTGACCACATGAAGCTCAAGAAGAAGAAAGACCAAGGGACCTCTCTTCCCACTGATGGCTGACTAGGCCATCTTCTGCTACATATGCAGCTAGAGACACAAGCTCTAGGGGTACTAGTTAGTTCATATTGTTGTTCCACCTATAGGGTTGCAGACCCCCTTCAGCTCCTTGGGTAATTTCTCTAGCTCCTCCATTGGGAACCCTGTATTCCCGTACAGGGGAAACACCAGGACCAAGAAGTGAGAGTGGGTAGGTAGGGGAGCAGGGGGTGTAGGGTATAGGAAACTTTCAGAATAGCATTTGAAATGTAAATGAAGTAAATGACTAATAAAAGTTGGAAAAAATAAATAAATAAATTTTGTTTAATTAAAAAAGTAAAACTTTGTCAAAAACAGAAAAAAAGAAGGAGAAGAAAGACTAAAGTATGGATACTTCGGTCCGTCTTAGAAGAGGAAATCAAAATACCTATGGGAGGAGATACAAAGTATGGAGCAGAAACTAAAGAAAGGGCATCCAGTGACTGTCCCATCCAGGGATCCATCTTATATAGTTACCAAAGCCAGACACTATTGTGGATGCCAACAAGTGCTGGCTGCTAGGAGCCTGATATAGCTGTCTCCTGGGATGTTCTGTCAGTGCCTGACAAATACAGAAGTGGATGCTCTAGCATATTTTTAAAATTATATACACATATAATAAATTCACAGAACTGTGCTGTCTTCAAATATTTTATACTGATAAGTCAAGATTAGAAAATGATTAATAATTTATTAATTGTCCATTCAACATTTATATTTTTGAAAGTCTCATAAAGCTCAGGCTGGACTTGAACTTACTATGTAGCTGAGCCTAGCCTAAAATGTCTGATCTTCCTGAGTCCATTTTTTGGAGTGCTAAGATGACAGGTACACACTGTACCCAGCTCTCACACACAAGTTCTAAGATGAAGTTACAGACACTATGTCATTATTATAAACCAGTTTGAGGGAAAAGTCCAACCATGAAAGTGGATTATTCAGCCATGCAGTACATAATGGCCTGGTGGACTCAACTCTTCAACCTTGTAGGTAATTAGTATGGTCATTTTAAGTAATTCATTAAACATATGTATATGCATCCACATTGGTCTTTATGCATTAAGTGTTCTAGTCTTAGTTTATTGTCTGAAGACACTTTCCTCTCTGTTCTCAAATACTGTATAAAAATAAAGCCTGGCTTCTCTGAAATCATTCTGATCCAAGTGGGCATGTCCAGGTCATTGGCATACAGAGGTCTGTAAAGTTAGAACAGATTTGTTTGTGACAGATGCTGCATTTCTCACTTTGAGTACTGACATAAATCTAAATTCCACAGCATATGAAAAGCGGTTCTTTCAGAGACTCATGAAGCATTTGGAGATGTATCTTTCAGTTTTAACATTTTGGCTATTTTGAGACTTAAAATAGTTTCCAGGCATGAGATTTATTGCACAAAATACCTTGCTAGAGAGAAATCAATATATTAGCAAGGCATCATCCATTCAAGTCTGAGAAATAACTGCCCTCATTGGTAATGCTATACATTATTTTCCTCAAAGTCATCATTTTTCCTGAAAAACCCCATGTAACACTGTCACCAGATACAACAAGGCTCACAAAAAGTCACAGTTCAGTGTCTGCTAAAGCAAGTGAGACATAAACTTATAACTCTTGGTAAAACCTCCAATCACAGGTCATCTGGGCATACATTTTTGGTTACAGCATTGGCATCGGAAGAGAAAGGAGCTAAACAGGTCAGGGTAACATTAATTATATTAACTTGTGCCGGACGTGGTGGCACACACCTTTAATCCCAGCACTCGGGAGGCAGAGGTAGGTGGATTTCTGAGTTCGAGGCCAGCCTAGTCTACAGAGTGAGTTCCAGGACAGCCAGGGCTACACAGAGAAACCCTGTCTCAAGGAGAAAAATAAATAATATTAACTTGTCTTAATTTTGCAAATTCTCTTTATTAACTTTATCTAAATATCTATTTGGACAATGTTTTTCAAACTCTTTTCCATATTCAATATTAATTCTTCTCGCAGCTTCCCCCAGGATGACCTCACAAGCTCAAATTCTCTCTTTTTCATTGGGTATTTTATTTATTTACATTTCAAATGTTATCGCCCTTCCCACTTTCCCCTCTACAAGCCCCCTATCCTCTCCTTGCTCCCCCATGTCTCTGTGAGGGTGCTTCCCCAACTGCCTACCCACTCATGTCTCAGCAGCCTAATGTTCCCATATACTGGGTCAAGCTCTCTCTTAACATTTGTACTATAATGTCCTTAGGTAGGCAATACTAGGGGCTCAAATCAGAATGATCCAACTTTTCCAGAAAGGTCAGCTAACTAATTCAATGGATTCTCCATGAGCTTCAAATTCTTCTGTCCATCTTTTAATTTTTTTTTATTATACACGTCTTCCACTTTTCCTCAGTAATATTTCTGGATTGAACATTTTATTATTAGAGATCTCTCCTCATGGGGGCTCTCACCATTGCTCACTAATCCAGTAGACCCTGCTATTTCTCCCTGATCTTGTCCCTTAAATTTTCCATGGACATCCTTATCCTTAAGTGACCCAGGTCCAGTATTACTTTTTCCCTGGGGTCTTCAATTCTCTTAGCTACTAAAGTCTCAGGTTTCTCAAAGGAAAACACTTACTGCTTCAAATATTTTCTGGTAAAGTTTCACAATGAAGGCAGTAAGTGTCTACATCCAAAACCCATTTTCCCGAAATGCCTGGTTTGGATGCTTGAATGGCCAAGGACAGAGGAGTTTGTTCCTAATAGATATCAGAATCATTTCTTTCTCTAGTGATGCCCTCAATTCCTTTCCCCATTTTTTTTACCAGAATCATATTTGAGGACAAATATGTTACAGAAAATGGTAAAACAAACAAGTGTACAAGAAAGAGCAGTGCCATCTGTATACTAGAGAGCCAGAGGTTCATTGTTCAGGTTGATGGTGCTCCTGCAGCTGAAACTGTATCATGCAGCCATGTTGGCAACCATGTCACACCTAACATAAAATAAATTATAAATTATATTTTTTCAAAATTTTCACATTACCATTTCAGAGGAACCCTGCTTATAACAACACAGATGGCTTTAGAGATGAGTTGACATTGATATCAAAAGTAAAACTTGAGTTGTGGGTTTTAGTATTAAATTAGCTTTGAAATAAGCTAATACTTTACTGTTTGACAGGATAGGATATTATGTTCTCACAGACAATTGATTACAGACAAAGTCAACATGTTGAAAACATCCACAAAGGGAATGAAGCAGAATGTAGCTGCTTCATTCCTGAGGTCAGCTTGGCGGTGGTTGGACATTTGACTGTTTACTTAGAAACGTGTGCCACTATAATCTTTCAGGGAGAAAATGTATGCAGTCCCCTACCATTTAGTCAATAAACTAATGAATTCTTGTCAACAGGAAAAAAAAATGCAAAATGTTGTTGGCTGAAATAACCAATTACTGCACAGTGCTACCCTGCACAACCACAGCACTCTCCTTATTTTTCATCCTGACATCAAGCCATGGGCTGTCCTGGCTCTGAACATTCCACGATCCTGCCTTCCAACAATTTCAAGCTCATGTGTCCTGCCATGCTTGACTAGGCTGAGCCTCTGGCCCCTGGCCATTCCACTAAAGTAGTGGGTGCTTAGCAGGATTTGGCTGGTGCCCTTATATTCCATCCCAACCCTATGTCTGGAACACTGAAGCTCACATGCCCCTCTCTCAGCAAGGCTTCTTAGTCTCTCTGTGATCTGACTGACACTTGTGTACAGCTTTAGGTCTTTAGTTGGGTAGACCAGAACTGAGCTGTTGGGCCCACAGCAGGTTAGCTTGCTCTTCCTGTTCACTTCCTGATGTTTACAGGTTTCAGCTTTCCCTAGGGGCAGCTTTCCCATAAGCAATGGTCTCCTTTACAAAAAAGACCAAAGCACCTCTTGTCCCACCCCTCTTGCACCCACTCCTAGCTATTTTTCTTAGGGAGGGTTTGTGCCTGAACTTGAGATATTTCTCAGGTTAATTTGGATTCTATGTCATATTTGAGTGTAGTATGAAAAATTTAGGTCTTGTTTTTCCACACAGCCCCATATTCACAGAAATAAGACTCAGAAACAAAAAATACTCACAAATACTTTGAGCATGTAGCAACACACTTCTCTTACTAGATCATAACATAAAATAACTCCTTTATTCCTTCTTAAAATTTTGCATTGGTTATTTTATTGATTTACATTTCAAATGTTATACCCATTCCTGATTTCCCCTTCACAAAGCCCTTATCCTATACAACTCCCCTTTTGCTTCTATGAGGGTGTTCCTCTACCCACCCACCCACCCACTCACTCTCTCCTCACCACCCTAGCATTCTGCAGGTGGAGCAGTCTCTGGATGGCCTTTCCTTCAGTCTCTGCCCCACTCTTTGTCTGTATATTTCCTTTAAATAGGAGCAATTCTAGGTTAATAGTTTTGATACTGGTGGGTGGTCCCATCCCTCAAACAGGGGCCACACCTAACCTCTGGATATGGTCTCTACATGTTCTCTCTCCTCTTTTTCTGGGTCTTTCAACTAATATCATCCCTGCTGAGTACTGGGAACTTCTTGCTTCCCTGTCATCTAGGACTTTCTGGTGGCCACCCCCTGTTCCCCATCTCTCACTGCTACACACCTCAGTTCAATTTCCTGACCCTCTATACTTCTCCCAAGTCTCCTCCCACACCTGTTCCTGTGCCCCTTTCCCTTCCCCTCCTTTCTAGCTCCCAGGACCCTCTCTTTCCCTGTCTTAGTTAGGGTTTCTATTCCTGCACAAAGATCATGACCAGGAAGCAAGCTGGGGAGGAAAGGGTTTATTCGGCTTACATTTCCATACTGCTGTTGATCACCAAATGTTGGGAGCTATTAAGACAACACAATTGTCCTGATCTCTGAATTGGGCCTCTCCCCCCAAGAAGAAAAGGGGGTCAAAAGCAGGCCACCAATGCACCGCTCCAAGAACAACCACAGAATGTTTCAGTCCTAAGTCAGAGCCGGATGTCCTGACCACAAGATGTACCCTGATACCACCAAGTTCCTGCTTCCTCGTGTAGTTGCCAAAAAAAAAAAAAAAAAAAAAAAAAAAATTCCCGCTTCCCCATTCCTCCTGCTGAGAAGTACTTCCCCTTTTGCTTGTCCATTTAAGCCTTGAGCCTTGCTACAGTGACACCTTGATGCTAATCAGACTGTTTCCATGTGTTCTTGCACTTGGTGTCTGTCTCTCCTTCCCCCCAATTTGGTTCTTCGGAGAAGGTCCCCTCGAGACCCTTGAATAACTGGACCTGCTGGACGGGTCAACCAAAGGATGCAGGACTGGAACTCAAGCAGGTCAGAAAGCAGGAGCACAAGCCATGGAGGGATATTCTTTACTGGCTTACTTCCCCTGCCTTGCTCAGCCTGCTGTCTTATAGAACCAAGACTACCAGCCCAGAGATGGTCACTTCCACAAGGGGCCTTTCCCCCTTGATCACTAATTGAGAAAATGCCTTACAGTTGGATCTCATGGAGGCATTTCCTCACCTGGAGCTCCTGTCTCTGTGATAACTCCAGCTGTGTCAAGTTGACACACAAAACCAGCCAGTTCATTCCCTTCCTCCCCTGATTATTTTGTTCCCTTTTCTAAGTAGGAGTGAAACATCCACACTTTAATCATCTCTCTTCTTGAGCAAAGGTACAACACCCTTAGTCATCAGGAAAATGTAAATCAAAATGATCCTGAGAGTCTACCTCACACCAGTCATAATGGTTAAGATCAAAAACTCAGGTGACAGCAGATGCTGGTGAGGATATGGGCAAAGAGAAACATTCCTCTATTGCTGGTGGGAGTGCAAGCTGGTACAACCACTCTGGAAATCAGGCTGGTGGTTCTTCATAAAATTCAACATAATACTATCTGAGACCCCAGCTATACCACTCCTGGGGAATATACACAGAAGATACTCCAACATATAACAAGGACACATGCTCCACTATGGATAGTATTAGAATATATCATCCCAAGTGAGGTAACCAAGTCACAAAATAACACACGTGGCATTAAGTGAATATTAGGAAAAAAGCTCAGAATAACCACAATACAATTCCTTTATTCTAATCTACATTCTGCCATGTGGCTGGTTACCTGGGCTGAGGTACCACGTATGCATCTCATCCCAACTTCCTGGAGGAATTTCTTAAATCTGGCACTCTTCCAGAATCCTTTCTGCCTCCTGGGTATTCCACCTCCTACTTCCTGGCTAAGCTATAGGTCATCCTGTTATTGACAGGTGCCTCATCCATACAAACACAAGATAGTATCCATACGTTGCTTGAGTGAGATTATTTATTCCAAATGTTTTCATGGTGTAGTTAACCTCAGGTTGGATTTTTTTTTCTAGAAACTTTTTAATCCTGAACTTGTAGATAGAAATTTTTGAAATCTGGCTTTTTGATGGAATAGTTTATCTCTTCATCTATGATGATTGAAAGTTTAGTCTCTCCATCTATGATGATGGTTTTAGTACCCTGGCCTTGTATCTGTCATTTCTGCTCACAGTCAGCTATTTGATGGATCACAGGGCTCCCAATG
Organism: Mus caroli; assembly: GCF_978045245.1. Classification (NCBI taxonomy): domain Eukaryota; kingdom Metazoa; phylum Chordata; class Mammalia; order Rodentia; family Muridae; genus Mus; species Mus caroli. The sequence continues at coordinate 94,536,035 of NW_028227263.1, forward strand.
GAGGAGCTAGAGAAAGTACCTAAGGAGCTAAAGGGATCTGCAACCCTATAGGTGGAACAACATTATGAACTAACCAGTACCCCGGAGCTCTTTACTCTAGCTGCATATGTATCAAAAGATGGACTAGTGGGCCATCACTGGAAAGAGAGGCCCATTGGATTTGCAAACTTTATATGCCCCAGTACAGGGGAATGCCAGGGCCAAAAAAATGGGAATGGGTGGGTAGGGAAGTGGGGGGGGAGGGTATGGGGGACTTTTGGGATAGCATTGGAAATGTAATTGAGGAAAATACATAATAAAAAATATTTTTTAAAAAAGAATCTAAAGCATATAGTTTGGGCCATTCTGGCTTATAAAAAAAAAAATCTCCATTGAGAATTTAGGTGTAATTTTAATGGGCCTGCCTTTATATGTTATGGTCTTTTCCATTACAGCTTTCATTTTTTTAAATTCTATATGCTTATTGCTTTGATTATTATGTGGCAAGGGGACTTTCTCTTCTGATTCAATCTCTTTGTTGTTCTGTATACTTCTTGTACCTTTATAGGCATCTGATTCTTTAGAAAAAATTTTTTCTATCATTTTGTTCAAACATTTCTGTGCCTTTGAAGTTGTATTCTCCTTCCTATCTTTTCCTATGCTTTAAGTTTGGGCCTTTTCACAATGTCATATATTTCCTGGATGTTGTGTCAGGAATTTTTTAAATGTAACATTTTCTTTCACTAATGTATCTATTTCTACTCATCACCTTAGATTCTCTCTTCTATCTTATTTATGCTATTGGGAAAGTTTGCTCTGTAGTTCCTGGTTGAATTCCTAAATTTTTCATTTCCTGAAACTCCTAAGTTAGATTTTCTTTATTGATTCTTTTTTTCCATTTTCAGCTCTGAACAGATTTATTCATTTTCTTCTGATGTTTGTATTTTCCTAGATTTCTTTAAGAGATTTGGCCATTTCTTCTTTAAGTGTCTTGCTAATCTTCATACAGGGGATTTTAAGGTTTTTCTTCTTGTGTTTCAGTTATGTTGGCATTTCCTGCACCTGCTCTTGTAGGTTATTAAGATCAAGATATTGCCTTGGCTATTATTTCTTGTGTTTTTACATTGGTGTCTAAGAGTCTGGGGTTGTAATGATCATAAGTTTAAGTGCTGATACTAGATTTGTCTTTCTTGGGGGCATATGGATGATTTACTCCTTGCTTTCTGTTTTTTTTTTTTTCTGGATTTTCAGAGTATAATGGCTAAGTCTTACATGGTAGCAAATTCTCTTTGGATCTGATATTTGAGGTTTCTCGGCTTCCAAGTAAAATGCATTTCTGAGTATTGAGAACTGACCCTTAGTCATGTGGCTAGGCAAGAAATTTGAAAGGATTCACAGGAGTGAGGAGAGCAGAGTGTTTAAGCATTATCAGCTCATTGTGGTTTTGGAATTAGGGGAAAGCATGAAGAAAGTTCACCCAAGATCATTTGCTTTGGCACTGAGGTGTGAGGGTAGATCCAGAAAAACAAAGGAGAGAAGATCTGAGGACTGCCTACTGCTTTCTCTGGTAAGATTTATTTGTGGGTTAGCATGGAGTGCCTCTGCCAGCTGGTGGCTGTGACAAAGCACCAACTAGGGGAGAGAGAGGTTAGAAAGTCTGTTGAATGCACAAAAATATGGACAGAGAGTAACAGAAAGCAACAGCAGGTAATCTCTTGAAAGAATGGATCTGGGGAACAGAGAACATGCTACATGTTTTAAACTAATTTTACTTAAAAATTTTACAGATTTTTTTAAATTTTTATTTTTTTTTATTACATATTTTCCTCAATTACATTTCCAATGCTATCCCAAAAGTCCCCCATACCCTCCCCCGCCTCTTCCCTACCCACCCATTCCCATTTTTTTGGCCCTGTCGTTCCCCTGTACTGGGGCATATAAAGTTTGTGTGTCCAATGGGCCTCTCTTTCCAGTGATGGCCTACTAGGTCATCTTTTGATACATATGCAGCTAGAGTCAAGAGTTTGGGGGTACTGGTTAGTTCATAATGTTGTTCCCCCTATAGGGTTGCAGATCCCTTAAGCTCCTTGGGTACTTTCTCTAGCTCCTCCATTGGGAGCCCTGTGATCCATCCACTAGCTGACTGTGAGCATTCACTTCTGTGTTTGCTAGGCCCCAGCATAGTGTCACAAGAGACAGCTATATCTGGGCCCTTTCAGCAAAATCTTGCTAGTGTATGCCCTGGTGTCCGCGTTTGGAAGCTGATTATGGGGTGGATCCCTGGATATGGCAGTCTCTAGATGGTCCATCCTTTCGTCACAGCTCCAAACTTTGTCTCTGTAACTCCTTCCATGAGTGTTTTGTTCCCAATTCTAAGGAGGGACACAGTGTCCACACTTTGGTCAAAAATTCAGGTGACAGCAGATGCTGGCCAGGATGTGGAGAAAGAGGAACACTCCTCCATTGTTGGTGGGATTGTAAGCTTTTACAACTACTCTGGAAATCAGTCTGGTGGTTCCTTAGAAAATTGGACATAATACTACCGGAGGATCCTGCAATACCTCTCCTGGGCATATATCCAGAAGATGTCCCAACCGGTAAGAAGGACACATGCTCCACTATGTTCATAGCAGCCTTATTTAAAATAGCCAGAAGCTGGAAAGAACCCAGATGCCCCTCAACAGAGGAATGGATACAGAAAATATGGTACATTTACACAATGGAGTACTACTCAGCTATTAAAAAGAATGAATTTATGAAATTCCTAGCCAAATGGATGGACCTGGAGGGCATCATTCTGAATGAGGTAACACAATCACAAAGGAACTCACACAATATGTACTCACTGATAAGTGGATATTAGCCCAAAACTTAGGATACCCAAGATATAAGATACAATTTGCTAAACACATGAAAGAATGAAGACCAAAGTGTTTACAGATATTTTTTAACCAAACCAAATGAACTTTCAAAGCCTGAGTAATATTTTAATGCAACTTATCAATTCTTATCAGTGTGGAACAAATAATCAACATGTATTTTATAGAGTGGCACAATAATTTCTGTAGCCTTTCTATTAATAAATTGTTTAAGACTTATTTATTACATCGTTATTAAGTATGTAATTTCTTATAAGCAGCAAGGTATTGATCATTATGGAAAATTATGACATGCACAAATTTCTATACCATTGCCTTTTAGATACATTTTCAGTAGAAGATAAGCAGGAAGGAAGGATAAGTAACAGATAAGGAAGTAAGGCACAAATTCTCTGAGCTTTAGAAGCAGTATGATTTAAGAATTCAATAACCTACTCTGCTTCACATGTTGTATTTCTTATAAAATTTAACCAAGCATCTCCAGAAAGCAATTTAAAGAGTAGAGCCAAATCCTAGTAGTGATAGGCAGATAAAAGTGTACTCAATTGATATGGCCCCAAATACTTTATAAGTAATGAGGTTGCATTTTTCTGGAAACTTTTAATTAAAATGATGAGGTTCAACTTGTGGTTGAATAATAATATATCATAAACAATTTTTGTTTTGTTTTGTTTTTTCAAGATAGGGTTTTTCTGTGTAGCCCTGGCTGTCGTGGAACTCACTCTGTAGACCAGGCTGGCCTCTGCCTTCCAAGTGCTGGGATTCAAGGCATGTGCCACCACTGCCCAGCTATCATAAAAAATTATAAGGTGGTTACTATTGTATTTTATCTAGAGTTATGTTTAAACGTTGCTTTTTTTTTTAGTTTACTTAGCATGAAAATGAAGATTTCATTTAAAAGTTGATTACATAAACAGGAGAAGACTATATCATCCATACACTGAATGGCCAATACCTTAGGAATTTAATCAGCACCAGTTTAAGTGCTTTTTGTCCTCATTGCAATTGTTCCTGTATTTGAAGTAAAGCTTTTCTTTTAATGTTTCCCTCTTGAAGGGAACATTATCAATCTGTACTGAGTTGTTCCCACTATCAGGGACAAGAAAGAGCATGGACATAACAGAACAAACTAACAAACAACAAAGCTCTGAGGCAGCAGAGTTCTAGCTCATGTTACAGCAGTGAGTGTTGCTCCTTGAAATTCAGATTTTGTATCCGGAAGCCCCTCTCAGAGCTCCCAAGCTCAGGGTTTAGTCAGACATTGGTGGCAGGGACAGAGGGCTTGCAGACACAGCCTCATTCCTTGGGATCATGAGCTGATAATGCGCATGGCTGTCCTGGACGCTGATTGGCTGTAGGGTCCATTTGCCTCACTCTGTTTGCATATGCCAGTGGAAAATTACCCCAATCTGCATTTTCTCTTCTCCTTCTTGGATGGTATAAGCAACGTATTACTGTCTCCAGCTTTCAAAATAATTAACAGAGATTTTTATCTCCCTTTCATGGGCCCCGTATACATTAGTTCCTATGCATATATAATTGCAGAACTGTTGCTCTCAATATTTTGATCGTTTAGCATTTAATATTTTGCTGTCTTAACAAACATTACAATAATTTTATAAAATGCTTTGTCTCAAAGGATTCAGAAGAACCCATGTTAATTCCACTTTCTCATTAGCAGTCACTACCCCTTCAGTGAGAGACCAAGTTTCCTATCCCCCTAATTTCTATTTGATGACAAAAATCCTAATTCTTTTTCAAAAACTCAGACCATCATGTTTGGCTTTCCTACTGTGGGGGTCCCTGCAATCATCAGAGGCCAGCTGTAAAATGATACACAAAGAGGTAAGACTGAGCATTGGTTCGAATTTCTGTAGGTTGATACTAGCTGGATTATTTTAGTCATATAAGCACAGTGCAATTTGGGGGAAAATTTTCCTGATTATGGGATGGGAGAAAATTGGGACAAGGAGAATCCTATCTAGAGCAAGACTGGGTCCAATCTTGTGCAAACCAGGAAATTTCCATCTGAGAGTGGTAGGAAATGGAATCACTACTTCTCCTGCCTTGGACCTAAACATCCAAGTGCCCACAGCCCTGTGCCTTCAACCTTTGTCCACACCAAAGGAAGTCATGTAGTCACAGTTAGGTTAAACTCCCCCTCTCCTTATCTGATCAAGTCCATCACCTAAAATTCCTTCTCATGCAAGTGAAGCATCCTCATTACCTTCATCCTGACCAATGGTGTAACCCACCCTGGTATTCCCTTCTCACCTCCAAAGGTTTAAAAAGCCTAACTATTAAAAGAGCACCTCCTTACAGCCAGTCTCTGGAGAAGTCTGTTTCTCATTGTGATCACTCACAGTCTGAGGTCTCCACTGTTCTAGACTACCTTTCCCTCTCTAGATCCACTGGCTGTGGTTGTGAGCAGGAGCAGCGTGAGAATTACATCTGATGACAATTTACTTAGTTCTGTTTGCACAACAAAGCTTAAGACATGTTTACATTGAAACTCTTTCCAAAGCACATGTGGCTTTTTCAATAAAGGCAGGTTCTGTTGATTTAGAAACAATTCCCAAGAAAAGAATCTAGGGAGATTGGCTCAGGTAAACATAATAGCATGTGGGATTCAGAATTGGCCTGGTCCTAAAATACCACAGATGTTATTGAGGTTGTTGCAAATTATAAGTGAAATCTCTTATAAGAAGGGTTTTTATAGGCTGAGATTTGAGGGGGCACAAGTCTGGAATAAACAAACAATATCCTAGTACATCCACGTGAAGGTTAGCACTCCAGATAGAAAAACATTACCAGGTTGTATACTCCAATCTCTCTCAGCATTCTAGGAGGAAGACAGGTAAAAAGTCCCTTTCTTTGAAGAGACAGGCATTTGTATTCAACATTTCCTAGCTTTCCTGGTGCTTATGGGTATGCACAAGGATCTCTTGCCCTCCACAATTTAATTGAGTTGAAGAAAGAATACAGAATGAGGATACAAAGTATTTTTAAAGAACGAGTATTTACAAAGGGATTTTACCCATGCATACTAAGTAGACAAATGAATAGAGTGAAGGGCAATAAGATGTCTCACTGGATAAAGGTTCCTCCCATCAAGTCAGACAACCTTACCATTAGCTTCACTCATGACCCACGTGGGTATAGGAAGGAACACTATTGATAAGTGTCCCCAGACCTCAACATCTACACTACAGCATGTGTCCCCAAATGCACACACAAAAATAAATGAAACAAATAAAAATGTAGTTATTCTTTTGTTTGACTGAGTTATCACAGCTTCTGCTAATAATATTATAAATTGACCGATTTGATTTAGCTGTCAATCCTGAGACACCATAAAATGTCCTACTGTGGTAGTAGCCTTCTCGGTGTCTCTTACATTCATTAAGTGTAATCCAACATATGAACAAACTGAAATTAAAAGAAAAACACATAAACATCTAAGAAGATAAATAAAATCAAATACCACTTCATCATCAGGGAGATTAGGGATACACGGTGTGTACCTTAAAATAAGAAAGGGATTTTGCAGCAAGACTGTAGCTACCAAAAATTAAATGAAATCAAATTCAAAGCAACTACAGTAAAATCAAGTACAAGGCAAGGCTGTCTATTCTCTCCTTATCAAGTCAATATAATACTTGAGCCCTATATTCTTTTTTTTCTTTTTTTTTTTTTTTTGGTTTTTTGATTTGTTTTGAGACAGGGTTTCTCTGTGCAGCCCTGGCTGTTGTGGAACTTATGATGTAGACCAGACTGGTCTCAAACTCCGAAATCTGCCTGCCTCTGCCACGCACATGCTGGGATTAAAGTTGTGCACTACCACTACCCAGGTAAGTGCTGGAGTCATAGCTAAAGCAATATCATAAGCTGAAGGGGATACAAGCTGGAAAAGAAGAAATCAAAGCCTTATTACTTAAAAATATTATAATAATATAAATAGGTGTCCCTAAAAATTCCATTGGTAAACTCTTTTTTTTTTTTTGGTTTTTCAAGCCAGGGTTTCTCTGTATAGCCCTGGCTGTACTGGAACTCACTTTGTAGACCAGGCTGGCCTCGAACTCAGAAATCTGTCTGCCTCTGCCTCCCGAGTGCTGGGATTAAAGGCGTTCGACACCATGCCCGGCTTCCATTGGTAAACTCTTAGAGATGAAAGATATCTTCAGCAAAATGGCTACACACAAAATTAAGTCACAAAAAAATGAGTAGCTCTTCTATTTAAAAATGGCTAACAGAGAAAGAAATCATGAAATTGACATATTTCACAATAGCTCTTTTAAAATTTTTTTTTAATTTTAAATTTAAATTTATTTGTAATTCATTTTTTACACTCCATATTCCATTCTCCACCCCCTATCCACTGTCTGACTGCTCCACATTCCACACCTCTTCCCTACACCACTCCTCCAAGTGAATGCAAACTCCCTGGGGCCTCCAGCCTCTTGAGGGTTAGGTGCATCATCTCTGAATGAACACAGACCCGGAAGTCATCTACTGTATGTGTGTTGGGTCCTCATATCAGCTGGTGTGCGCTGTCTGTTTAGTGGTTCAGTGTTTGAGAGATCTCAGGAATCCAGGTTAATTAAGACTGCTGGTCCTCCTACAAGATCACCCTTCTCCTCAGCTTCTTTCAGCCTTCCCTAATTCAACAACAGGGGTCAGCTGCTTCTGTCCATTGGTTGGGTGCAAATAACTGCATTCTCTGACTCTTTCAGCTGGTTGTTGGGTCTTTTGGAGGGCAGTCATGACAGATCCCTTTTTGTGAGCTTTCTATAGTCTCAGTAATAATGTCAGCCCTCAGGACTGCCTCTTGAGCTAGATCCCACTTTGGGCCTGTCGCTGGACTTTCTTTTCGTCAGGCTCCTCTCTATTTCCATCCCTGTAATTCTTTCAGACAGAAACAATTATGGGTCAGAGGTGTGACTATGGGATGGCAATCCCATTCCTCACTTGATGTCCTGTCTTCCTGCTGGAGGTGGGCTCTATGAGTTCCCTCTCCCTAGTGTCAGACATTTCATCTAAGGTCCTTCCCTGTGAGTCCTGGGATTCTCTCACCTCCCATGTCTCTGGTGCATCCTGGAGGGCCCGTTCAATCTCCTATTTCCTGAGGTTGCCTGTTTACATTCTTTCTGTTGGCCCTCAGGGGTTCAGTCCTTTTCCCTCACCCAATACCAGATCAGGTTCCACTCTACCTGCCATTGCCCCACCACCCCATCTACTTTCCCTCCAAAGTCTCTCCCTCTCTCCCCACTTGAGATTGCTTTCTTCTCTCTCCCAAGTGGGACTGAGGCTTTCTTACTTGGACACTTCAGCTTGTTGAACCTTTTGAATTCTGTGGACTGAATCTCTTGTATTCTGTATGGATATTTTATTTTTTCTTTCTTTTTCTTTTTTTTTCTTTTTTTTCTAATATCCACTTATTAATGAGTGCATACCATACATGTCCTTTTGGGTCTGAGTTACCTCACTCAGGATGATATTTTCTAGTCCCATACATTTGCTTGCAGGATGGCCTCATTCTTAATAGCTGAGTAGTATTCCATTGTGTAAATCAACCACATTTTCTGTATCCATTTTTCTGTCATGGGACATCTAGGTTTTTTCCAGCTTCTGGCTATCACAAATAAGGCCACTATGATCATAGTGGAACATGTGCCCCTCTGGCAAGGTGGGGTATCTTTTGGGTATATTCCCAAGAGTGGTATTGCTGGGTCTCCAGGTAGATCTTTTTCCAATTTTCTGAGGAAACTCCAGATTGATTTCCACAGTGGTTGTACCAGTTTGTAATTCTACCACCAATGGAGGAGTGTTCCTCTTTCTCCACATCCTCACCAACATGTGTTGTCACCTGAGGTTTTGATCTTAGCCATTCTGACTGCTGTAAGGTGGAATCTCAGGATCGTTTGATTTGCATTTCTCTGATGACTAAGGACTTTGAACATTTCTTTAGGTGTTTCTCAGCCATTCGAGAATCATCAGTTGTGAATTCTTGGTTCAGTTCTATACCACATTTTTTGATTGGGTTGCTTGGTTTTTTGGTGATTAACTTTTGGAGTTCTTTATATATTTTGGATATTATCTGATGTGGGGTTAGTGAAGATTTTTTCCCAATCAGTATGCTGCCAATTTTTCTTATCAACTATGTCCTTTGCCAGTTTTATAAGGTCCCGTTTATCAATTCTTGATCTTAGAGCATGAGCCATTAGGGTTCTGTTTAGGAAATTTCCCCCTGTGCCAATGAGTTCAAGGTTCTTTCCTACTTTCTCTTCTATTAGATTCAGTGTATCTAGTTTTATGTTGAGGTCCTTGATCTACTTGGATTTGAGCTTTATACAAGGTGACAAATATGGGTCTATTTTCATTCATCTACATACAGATAGCCAGTTAGACCAGCACCATTTATTGATGATGCTTTCTTTTTTCCATTGTATATTTTTTGGCATCTTTGTCAAAGATCAAGTGACTCTAAGTGGTTTTATTTCTTCAATTCTATTCCATTGATCAAAATGTCTGTCTCTGTACCAATGCCATGAAGTTTTTATAACTATTGCTTTGTAGTAAAGTTTGAGGTCAGGGGTGGTGATTCCTCCGACTGTTCTTTATTGTTAAGAAAATTTTTTTGCTATTCTGTTTTTGGTTTTTTGGTTTGTTTGTTTGTTTGTTTGTTTTTTGTTTTTGATTTTTTTTTTCCTTTCCAGATGAATTTGAGAATTGCTCTTTCAAGGTCTTTGAAGAACTGTGTTGAGATTTTGATGGGCATTGCATTGAATCTATAGATTGCCTTTGGTGGGTCCTTTGAGCTGGGAATCTTTGTTCTTCTCTATTTCGATAATTCTTAGATCTGGTCTTTTCATTGTGTCCTGAATTTCCTGGATGCTTTGGGTTAGGAGTTTTTATGTTTTGAATTTTCTTTGACAGTTGGGTCAATCTCATCTACTGTATCTTTACACCTGAGATTCTCTCTTCTCTCTCTTGTATTCTGTTGGTAATACTTACATCTGTGATTCCTGACCTCTTTCCTAGGTTTTCCATTTCCAGTTTTACCTTCATTTGTGTTTTCTTTATTGTCTCTACTTCCACTTTTAGATCTTGGATCACTTTATTCAATTCCTTCTCCTGTTTGCCTCATTACTGACAATGTTTTGAGATGAAGTGAGTCTTCCAGTATCTTGACTGGGTTGCGTTCAATTGAGTTGTTGGCAAAAGGAGCCCCATGGAAATGCCCAAACAACCCTATCTATAGCTGAGCAACATTGTAGGTTTATCTCTACAATCTGACAGCAGCCATTCCTGAGGACAACATGTAAACAAATCATTGAACATAGAAAAATTGAACTGGCATCTACATGGAGACTTTATGTAGATGTTCTATTACCTTTGAGGCAGGAAGGACTCTGCATACTGCCAAATGAAAAATGTAAACATCAACCCAACCAAAAAACTTAGACCTACAATCTGTTCTACTTGCAATATATACTAGAGCACTGGTGGTCTGCCACTACTTTTGTGATGTAAACCAGAGAGATGATAATGCAGAGGCCTCAGGTCAATCTATCCCTCACAGGAGGCTTCTAATGTTCCAATGTAATTATAAAAGACAGTTACACAGACTGTTGAAATTCATAAAGCCCTGCAGGTGTGTCATACTCTGCAAAGTTAACAGCAAAGCACTGGATGTGGGCTGTTTCTAAAATGATTTGCTTGGCCCTCACTAAGCTTCTCAATGCCCAACTTAACTTTAGTGTCCTGACTATTCATCATCACTACCTCTTTTTCACCTCTTCCTCAAGCATGGATGAAATTTCTAAGCTTATACTTGCTTTACTGGTCATGCTCTAAGTTTGCATTTGGAAGTTTGTTTGAAGGGAAATTTATTCCCAGAATTTATGAACAATTGTTGTAATAGTTGGAAGGGTTTCTTGTTAGATACCACACTAAATATTTCCAAATCTACTGCACTGATACTAATGTAAGGATTTATAATTGAAAGCAGTCTTCAGTTACACTGATAAACAAGTTTCAGCTATGCAATAGTGATACTATTTACTAAATGAGATAAAAGGATCCTAGACATAAAATATCTCAGGTGGAACAGTTAAAATTAATAAATAAGAAAAGATTTATATAAACTACGATTTAAACCTTGCCCTATGGTTTATCAATTAAGTTGATTTTGAATATAAGCTTATGAACAAAAGGAAACTAAGTACTAAGAAGAGGAGGAAGCAAGCCTGAGGAGATCATGTGAATATGTTAATGATGTGAACTGCAACACTAAATCTACATAGATTTTTGTGCCTCCCTAGGGATACAACACTAAGAGTTTCCAGGAAAAAAAGATAAAATAGTACCTTCAAATATTTTAATACAGATTTTATAACCTATGAATATAAAGAAGGAGAAGTAAAAGGAGGAGGAAAAGAGAAAACATAGTAATTTCTGCCTTACTTACTTACAAGGGGCTAAGTTGGCAGTCAGGGAATGACCTTCTCAGTGCAGGTTACCTATATAACTGAGAAAATGACGAGATGAAACTGTTTTTAGAAGTTTGCCAGCTGCATCCCATTATACACTTGCCAACTTCTAATGGGTGACATTTCCAGATTTTCCAGCTAGCATGAATTCAGTGAATATTTCTGTATATGTGAACTCACAAATATGTTGGAGTTGTAACAATTCATGTGCTTGTAAGACAGCAATGGTTGATACCTCTGTACTCTGAACACTTCAAATAATTATCTTCCACTATGTGCATATTATAACAATTCATACCCACACCAGTCATATCGGAGAAAAATCCATTTCTGTCTCACTGACTCTTACAATCAACACTGATCATATCAAAGCTTCAGATCTTTCACCAAACCACACATGTATGTTGTGTGATCCTGCGTGTGAGCTTATTTTTAGGCCTCATACAATTTATCTGTGATTCTCTTCAGTTTCTCTTGAAATAAATCTAGGTTTTTCTGTGCCTTGAACATGTAGAGGAAACTAGCTATCATATGAATTTAGTTTGGGTTTGATTGGAATGTCATTTTGGTCTCTTCAATAGGTCAAGGAATGATCAAATTTCTCAGAATTCAGGGGTAAAAATGGTGTGTGTGTGTGTTCATAATTATACAGAGTGTCTCGACATTTGCTGTGGAGGCCAGAGGATTCTCAAATTTCATTTTTTGGAAACCATTCACCTTGGTTTTGTTTTGTGGTTGAGATTGTCTGTCTGTCTGTCTGTCTGTCTGACTTTGATACAAGGTCTGCCACTTGGACCTGAGACTGTGGTATTATGTGAGAGTGGCTGGAGTAAAAGTACCAGGGATCCTCCTGGCCCCTTTACTGAGAACTGGGATTACAGTCAGGTGCAACTATGCCCAGAATTTACATGGATTCTCGTCACAGAACGCTGTTTCTTCCTACCTGTCTGGAGGGTCTTTTACCCACTGAGCCATATGTACATTCCCTTGTGTATGTATACCAGGGAAGTATACATAAATCCTACTAGAAAAGGTGTGATGATGTAATTTGTTTCCATGACTACAGATGTGTAAAAGTTAGATGAGCCAACTGGAATAGCATGGATATATCAGAAATATCCCATAAAGAGCCAAACTGCAATATATCAGGAGAGAGGAAACTATTGTTAATGTAAACATTTAGGATTTTATGCAGAAGCTTGCTCACTGATCCTACTTCATATCCCTGGTAGCCAACAGGGAAGCTACATCATTCCAACCTCTCTGAGTCTACTACTGAGCTGGTCAAGATCACCAGAGGGAACGATGATAGATGCTGTCCTTCATTTAAATCCATACTGTCTGAATATGGGTAAAGGGACTTATCCCCCACAGTGACAGAAAGATATCACATTGGATTAAACAACACAATCACAGTGAAATCTGTAAAATATTTTATCCAGAAACAGAAAAGCTATCTCATTTACAAACTTTTATAATAAAAACAAAAGTATTACTGAGGTAGGAAAACCTATAATTTTGGCTCTTGAATTGATTATAAATAACAAATACCAGGGCATGTTAAGGATTTCTACTCTCACACTTCTTTCCATTTCAGAGATGGGATTGCCTAGGTTCAGGTAGGTGTCATTAGTTCTAAGATTGTTCATTCCCTTTACTTGGAGACAGGATTTAATTTTACTCCACTACATTCCCCTTATCATTACTGACCCTGCTCTCTAGTATGAAAGACATTAGCTATAATTTTATTCAACATCAGCCCAGAATATTCCTGTTCTAACACTCCATGATTAATGTTACCTTGGTCCAGGTAACAATAAAGTAATAATAAAGATGGGTTAGCAATAACTGGACTCTCATAATAATGTCCACATTCCTAGGCTCATCCCAGAGTATGAAGATGCATTTTAAAAAATATAGCATATACATTTTAAAAATATTAAGGAAGCCCATTATTTAATAATATGATAGTGTTCTGGACTATGCAAATCCATTTAAAACAAGGGAATAAACACTGACACTCCTTTGAGTTGTTAGTAGACCTAATCTATATTTAGATATTATGTTTATTATAATCCAAATTTGGTATATTTGAAATGTTTTGGCACCTGAAAATATCATACATATTATCTCAGCGGAGAAATTTAAAATTTAATAATAAAGATATGTGTCAAATAACTTCATAAAATGAATCTTCATCCTCAAGCAGGATACATTGTCTTTAAAATGATGTCGGTTTCTGCCTGCAATTGGTTTTTGCTCCCACTATTTAAGGTTCTGTGGGTCAGATCTTAAACACCCAGATAAGGTAACTGTGCTCACCATTAGATCAATGCACATAGAAGTGTCTGCACAGCATGTCTTCTACATCTATCCTTCTACTTTGTTGGGTTACAAATGTTGGCTTTCTTTTAATCTGAAGGATTACTTTTTTTAATTCATTTTATCAGTGTTTTCTCTCTCCCAACTTCTGTTTTGCTGGGTGTAGTGTTTTTGTTGTTGTTGTTTTGGTTTTTGGTTGTTTTGTTGTGTTTTTATCTTATGAAGATTTACTTTTGCACTCTCTGGTTTTACTGTGAAGGAAAATTCCTCTGAGTACTGAAAAAAACCTTACTGAGAGACTGAGGGGTTTTAGCACATGGGCTTTCCTTCATGCAATTATCAAGGAGAGAAAACCCATGGAGCATTTGAAGAAAGCCTTGAATGCAAAGCATATGTCAAGGTGTTGTGCTCACTAAGACTTTTGATGTTACTACTGTTGGAACTGATTATTCCCCTACAGTCATTCTGCTTTTCTTAAAAAACACACATATCTATTTCAAGCTGAAGAAATAGAAAATATCATTGATGAAGTCCAGTGCTCTGAAAGTAAGCTGCGATCACATTACAAACAGCAAAAATCATCAGTCTCCCAGTATAAAACATAAAATAAAACTGTTTCCTGCAGTTAAATGGAAGGAACAAAGAGAAAGAGTGAAAAGTGCTTTCTATCTGACAGTTATCTAGACTTCCTATGGAGGATGATTGTAAGTGAGTTACAGCAGGTGGAGGAGAGGACCTTTATATTCAAGTGTGTGTTTGAAAAACAAGGAAGCCAGTGAAAGATCATGGGGAAGGAAAACACCCCCCCCACAGAGAGAGAGAGAGAGAGAGAGAGAGAGAGAGAGAGAGAGAGAGAGAGAGAGAGCCTAAAATGTGAAACATGCATCTGCATTTCTGAGTTCATTCCACCAGTAGGCAGCCAGGCTGTGGAACCAAGACAAGCATTCATGTAGATGATGGATGAGAAAAATGTAACATACATACAAACAACACAGATATGCATATATCTGAGTGTCATCCAAGGAGAGATAGATATGCACTATACACTTCAGCAAAGAAAGATTCTGTTGCTTGCACAAAATGCATAGAGTTAGAGCACAATAGGAAAAACATTGAACCACACATAAAAAGAGGAGGATTGCATTATAATATTCACATGAGGTATTCAAACAGAGATGAAGTTAGTAATAGTGTACCATACATATTTTTATAATCACCAAAATATCACATTCTACCCTAAAATATAATGTTTATATTTATTTGTCAATTCATAAGTAAAACTACAATTAAACTGAAATAGTAAGTATGTCACTTTCATTCAACAAAGGCTTCTTTCCTTAGCGTGTACACATTCTAGATTCTTTCCTTAAACTGACATCCTAAAAATGCAACCTTCCTGTGATCTATAGTTTCTGTACTCAGTGGAATAAATTGCCTGTCACACAACAGCATTGCTAATGAGTTCTGGCAAAGATTTCAGATTCTTCCAAAAGTGTTCCTTTTAGAGCTTTAACTATATGAGTAAGGAGAAGATTTTCAAAAATATTTATCCTCATTTTCTTCTTTCCCAAGTTGTGCTATCCTGTATTGCTCAATGTTAACAGTTAATTTGTTTTTCTTAACTCTAGGATCTGATAAGGGAAATGGGAATAGAGTTCAGAATATTGGAAGAGATGTGTCATTTATCCTCAGAGACAAGTCACTCTCTGTACTGGGGTGTGAAGTGTTTGATCAGTACAATCAGAGGTAGCTGATACTTTAAACTGGAGGGCTGCAACCATAATCTGGTGATGCTGACAAGATGAAGAGGTGTGGGTTCTTATCAAAATACAGACAGATATAGTAGCTGGGGGAGTGCTAGGACTTTATCCTTACTTCTTATGCCTTTCTGTGGGGATGCATCCTGTTCTCACTGCCTCAACCATTTGTCCACACACAATTGAATATACACTTCAGAGAGGACTCTGAGACACCATGCATGTGATCTGTGGCACAGTTTCACTGAGGACATGAGATAAAATTTTTTTAGAGACATCTTACACAGGACAGGCAGGCCCAGTCACACTGCAAATGAAAAACTAGCCATTTGTATTTTCTTTTCTGCATTGTTTTAATAGACAAAGTAATGCAACACATTTGAAAGCTGAATTTGCAGCTCAATGTTTCCAATTTTATGTAATTCTTTTTGAAACAGAGAAAGAAACCTGTATCAAGGGGAAATCTTTCATTGTTTGTATGTTATATGTCCAAATGTTTCTCCTCAGGCTTTATAAGTAATCTTTTCTCTACAAAGTAGGTTTCTCCCTGTCAAACTTCTCCCTATAAAACTAATATTTGACCACACTAAGTTTGTGATATAAGTTGTGATCCAATGGTACATGGATGGGTACATAGATACATGCACATCACCCTGCAAACAAATTTGGTGCTAGAAAATCTTGTTTAACTATACCTAAATTGAGAGGTCCATTGTTTGGAATATCATCAATATCTGCATTATCATGATTTTAACACACACACACACACATTTTCATGCATAAAGAAAGCTGAGTTTTTTCAATTTGATATTGATAAGATATCATTACTATGACTGGAAACACAGAGACTAGAATCACTAAACAAATTTAAGAACAGCATATATATTTCCTTTAGTACTTTTCATATTTTCATCTGTGATCACTAAGCTATCCTTTCATGAGTTGACCACATCCCCCTTGATCCAGGAGAAGAGGCTTAAGCATTTCTGGGAGAACATTACCACATGACTAGCTCTAACATCATTCAGAACTCTGTCATCCATAATGTTGATTTTTAGAAGCTCATCACTAACTTCACTCTTGTTTTATGTTTTAACACCTGCCAAGTCTAAGTGTCTCCAGGACATTGATCTTTTCAATTACATGGAAATTGATGCTAAAGATCACAAAAGAGACAAATGGAAATCAAAGAAATTCCCAGGTACTATGTGTCCTATCAATCAAAACCTTCAGTGAGCTGAAAGTTTTGGTCAGGCTTTGGATGGTTTTTATATCTCCTTATGCCACAGTAAGCCTAGCACTCACTTAATAATACAATAATAATATACAAAACTGAGCACTTGCTGAAAATTCACTATTATGACTCATTAGAACACCAGTTTCACCAAATAAAGGAAAACAAGATTCATATTTTAAATAGGACTAAAATAGAAAATTAGGAGTAATGTTTGTGTTGCTGGTCATAGATGGTTTAAACATGACAGACTTATTATCCTGACATAATTCAGTTATAGCACCATTAATTTAGCTGGAAAAATAATGAAAACTTTTACTTCATTCTATAAATTCAATAATATTCAAAATATCTTTAAAAGATGTATTTGATTTCTTAAACTTCCCAAAAATTTTATTTTATTTACATTTCAAATTTTAATCTCCTTTCCCATTTCCCTTCCACACTCCCCAATCCCCCCACCCCCCATCACTAACCTACCCACTCCTGCTCCCCTGTCCTGGGATTCCTCTACACTGGGGCATTAAGCCTTCACAAGACCAAGAGCCTCTCCTTGATGTCCCACAAGGCTATCCTCTGCTACATATGTGGCTGGAGCCATGGGTCCCTCCATGTGTACTCTTTGGTTGGTGTTGTAGTCCCTGGAAGCTCTGGGGTTATTGGTTAGTTCATATTGTTCCTCCTATGGGGCTGCAATCCCCTTCAGCTCCTTGGGTCCTTTCTCTAGCTCCTTCATTGGGGACCCTGTGCTCAGTTCAATGGTTGGCTGAGAGCATCTGCTTCTGTATTTGTCAGGTTCTGGCAGAGCCTCTCAGGAGACAGTTATATCAGGCCCCTGTCAGCAAGCATGTCTTGGAACCCAAAATAGAGTCTGGGTTTGGTAGCTGTACATGGGATGGGTCCCCAGGTAGGGCAGTCTCTGGATGGTCTTACATAGTACACAATTGAGAGAATCCTTGCTTTTCTTACTTTTTTTTGCTCTGTGAGAGTATAACAGTGATCCAAATCTAGAGTGCCACAAATGTTCACAAGTGTTCAAATCACAGGTTTTCATTATCTGATTATTACCAACTTTTGAAACTTGGTGGGACATTGAAAATAATTCTCTTAATAATATGTGATAAGCATGAGATTTTATTAATTGCTCTGGACCAGTAACTTCATTCAATTTACTTTTATCTCAGAAAATATAAAATATTGAATAGAATAGGGCTCAGAAGAGGAGAGTCATTGATAAAATATCTAATTGTTATTAATAGGTGGGAGAAAACTTCCTGAGCATTGTCTGGACTTTTATGTTGCTAATGTCAGATGTATCCATTGACTGTTTTATTTCTCTTTGCTTCTTAGCTATGTTAATGCTCAAATTTAATTTCCATTATAACTCTTTGAAAAGGAGAGAACTTTATGAGGTCATGAATTTCTGAGAGTACCTTCCTTATGTGTGGATTCCTTATGAGTGATAGTACTAGAGAGGGCCTGCTTTGGTAAGGCGAGACCTTGATTCTCTGTCTCAAAGACACTTCCTTGCCATATGACTCTCCATCAGCTAAGCTATTGCATGTGAGGATCCCTGACACCTGATGGCTGGCTCTCCCCACATGACTTTTAACCCTTCATTCATACTGTCAAAAATAAATATCTGATCTTAATAAATTAAATAATCTTAAATCATTTGTTATCTCAACAAGACAGTTAATTGATTCCTCAATGATGGAAGTATAACTTCCACAACTAAAAAGAAAAGTACAAAAATATGCAAAAAAAAAGTTGTATCTCAAAACATTAAGATACAACTTTTATCAAAATAAATCTTACCTTAAATGGAATTATTTGTAGTAGAATTACAAGTTTCTCATCAGTAGAGTACAAAAGAATGTATCATCTCACAAACATAATTTGGCCTCCATTCTAAAATGATCACTTCCTGTTTTTCTGTTAAATCCTGAAAATACATTAAAGTCAAAATTGGTGTTTCAAGCGATTCTACCCTATGGCTATACGGCCCTAATCCATGAGCATTTCAGGAGAGATTTGCATTTAAATGACTCATTAATGTCACCATTTGTAGGAATGTGGGTCATTAGATGTGAACACAAGCTGTAACCAAAATTCACTTTACACAGAAATGACTGGAATACAGACATGCAGACAAGACTATGGTTTCCTCACTGACTGAGATGCTCTGGAGTTTGTGGCCTCTTGCTGCAGATCATCCACAGGATTTAGCAACATTAAAAGCTTTGCCACAGGGAGAGTTGTGTGGACGTTATGCTTCTGTTGCACTGATTCAATTAGCAAAGAAACTATTTATCTACATTATTTTTTTCTTAAAAAACTAAAAGCCTCCATTATAGCAGACAATCTGTTGAGCTTCTATGAGGCATTGGCTGATCTCATCATTTTGAAGACTAAATCCAATCATACAGAGAAACCACAAGAATTCACCACATTGAAGGGTTTGGATTTCTTGGAATTATCTGTGAAATATCATTTCTAGGATGACAATTTTATTCTAAGTCACTGTATCAAGTCATAGGACACTGGGATACTAAAAGGGAAAGAACTTTTTCACAGGGTATATTGTTTGGATATTTTTTTTTAAAGTGTACTTTGGGCTGTGCAATTCTAGAAACTGCCATTCCTAACCACTGGCCTATAAGCCATGACCATCCAAGATCATCAGTCTTTCTCTTTAAACATGGTATCTAAAAACTTTTACTCTAAAAATGAAAATATGTAATATAGAAAATGTTCTCCAATCATTATTCCAACCTTCTTTTTTCTTTATTGCTATAAGTAAAGCCATTATTAATATTGATTGTAGTGGTTAACTCAGCATCTTCTATCTGTTCCATCTTTCAGTGCACCAGTGCAGTAACTGGGGAGCAGACCAGAAAGAACTCGGTAAAATATTTCTACTGGATTTAGTTTTGTATGAAGCCCTATTAGGCCTTTACTGATTGTAGAGTTATTATATTTCTCAAATGGGACTGTTCCGTGAAGCATGAGAAAGGAGAATTCTGGGTCTAACCTGGCAATAAGCAAACTGTTAAAAGTCTGTATTTCTTGTAGTATGTCATCACATAAGGTATCTTAAATATTAAGCTGTAAATATGCTGTCATGCAAAATACAAACAAACAAACAAAACAGAAGAGACATTAGGATATGCAATGAAGAACAGGGAGTCAGACCAGCAGTGTACAAGCCAGGGAACTTAGGAGAATCATCTGGTTATCCAGCATTTCAAGTGCATCTCTGTGTTTTTTTTTACTTATTTTTTTATTAGATGTTTTCTTTATATACATTTCAAATGCTATCTCGAAAGTTCCCTATACCCTCCCCTGCCTTGCTCCCCTAACCACCCAGTCCCGCTTCTTGGCCCTGGCATTCTCCTGTACTAGGACATATAACTGTGATTGACTTAACAATAAATACTTTCCTTTATCTAAAGATAAAAATATCTTGTTTTAGGAACTCATCACAGACAACCCCCCTCTCTTTCATTTATAAATAAACCCACAACTTTTTCTACATTTTCAACATAAAATTTTCTTCTATCAAATAAGGACTATGGAAATTGAAATTATTTAACTTCAGAGACTAGAAAAAGATATTTTTAATTTTGGTAACTATTGAAGTAAAAGAGATTGTTATATTTTTCCACTGTATTCTGATGCTCTGTAAAGCTCAGCTGCAACTTTCAAAAGTGACTTAAAAATGATTCAGTTTTCTTGTGTCATCTCAGAAATGATTCTTGGGGAAGGAAATCTGGCAGCATCCATAGGAAGGAATTGTCACCTGTCTATCAGCATCTCTCCTGTATACTTTATACCTCTCTCCTTTATACTTCCCTGATCATCAAAGCCAGTTAGCTCCTCACACTCAATGCAAGTCATGTGTAGTGTTGCATGATGGGACTTTGGCTGCAGACTTGTGCTTTGGTATTGATCCTACCTCATACAGATACAGTCCTACATTACAGAGATTGTGAAAAGTCATTTTGGTATGGGCTTTCTCAAAGCTTCTGAGAGAAATGTGTTATAAACAAGATGGTACAGAGCTAGTCAGAGTCTCTGACAAGACCATGGGCTCACAAAAACAGCTACTACCATTTTGTGTCAGCTGTGTGTTACTACATTAATAGGGAGTTCAGAACCAGCTCTGGCTTCGTACCTATTATACATCATAACTTTGCATTTGGTGCACACAGATTTACTTTAGTTTTTGGTTAGTGAATGTGAGGTGGTATGCTTTATTGAAGTATTTAGTAAAAAATGAGAATCCATTGCTCCATCCCTCAACCTTACACAGGCATCCTGGATAAACTACAAGGACAAATGTCACACATTGGGAAAGAATGGATGCAGATAAAGCTCCAATGACATCACATTTATATTTGAAGAAGACTTTCTTGTGTGAAGACTAACAGTGATAAATATCGGCTTTTTACACTACCAGGTTAGACCCAGAATTCCCGTTTCCTGTGCCTTATGGCATGAGAAGGTCCCATGTTTTGGGGCTCCTATGCATACTGTGCTGTGTTCTCTTAATGACACCTTAACTGGTCCTCTTTCTTCTGTGTGACAATTCTGCTTCATTTTTGCTTCCTTTTCATCTGTTCTTTATAGACTTAGAAATTGATCCATTACTCTGATGTTCAAAATAAATAACTGAAGATTCCCTGAGTGATGCTGTGTGAGGATGATACAGCTTCTCGCAGCAACTGTTTGTCAAGTCAGAGGGCTTGATGGTGCTTGTATCTATTGCTCCTGCTTCTTCCCTGGGTATTCCATCTCCAGGATTACTTCAGTTTGTGTTTTCTTTATTGCTTCTATATCCACTTTCAAGTCTTGGATATTTTTATTTATTTCCTTTAACTGTTTTATTGTATTTTCCTATATATCTTTAAGGGATTCATATGTTTCTTTAAAGGCCTCTACCTGTTTCATTGTATTTTCTTCTACTTCTTTAAGGGATTTTTTTTTTCATTTACTCTTAAAAGGCCTTTATCATCTGTATAAGATTGGATTTTAGGACATTTCCTTGTGCTTCTCTTGTGGTAGGATATCCAAGCCTTGCTGTAGAGAGGTATATGTGCTCTAAAAGTATCATATTGCCTTGGCTTTTGTTGATTATTTTCTTTTGAGGATGCTAGCCCATCTGGATGGCTTTGCTCACTGGACTTTCCTGTTCTTGTAGGTATTGGGAGGGGTTTAACCTCGATGGTCCTGGTTTGGCAGGCTTCTGACAGGTATCCTTGGTGTTTATGGCTCTGGATTTGCAGGTCTATAATGTTAAATATCTGCAGGTCTGTATGATTTAGGAGCTGCAGATCCTATAAAGGTAGTCAGAGGTAGTAGGAGAATGGAGCTCTTCCTGGCCTAGCAGGCTGCTCAAAGCAGCTTGGCATGCCCAGAGCACTCAGCAAACAGGGAAGATGGGTGGGGGAAAGGAATCTTGCCTATATGGTTCAGGCTCATCAAGTCTGATGAAGGTGAGAGGAGGCATGAGAGAGAATGGAGGTCCCTCTGGAAAAGCAGACTACTCAGGGACAGGATCATTTTCTATAGCTTGCTAGCACTGATAATCTTGTGTCTATCTGTGATGTTCACTAAGGAACACTGAGACTCTGGTAGTTAGGAGTGTTAAACCTGCAAATGCTTTCCAACAGCAAAGATGAATCTAGTGTTTAAGACTTTTGTCCTAAAACACATGAGCCAGTCTTGTATCTAGAAATGTAAATCTGTTTAAAGAAAAGCACCGACCAGGCTGATTTCTAGAGTTAACAATAACTGTGGAAGCACTGAAAAGAATGAGAACAGTAAGCTTCCTACGTCAGAACAGGTTATAATTTTAGTTGTGTCCAATGTTGTAAATCATGCATTGCTAAGGCTTTTAATGACAATGGTGGAAGAGAATGCCCAATTGAGTAAGCTTCAATTTGTGAAAGTGCAAGTGACAAATGAAGGAAGTACTGATTCAACAGATGAAAGGGGAATTTCAATTTGACAACATGGAACATGTGACTATTGTGTATTGTCCCTGCACTTCTATGGACAAATGACACACATGTGCACAGCTTGAGAGTTTCAAGAACACAGCTGAGTAACACTTTATGAGATTCCAACACCTTGTGTTAAGTGCCTCCTGGAGATTCAGAGATTACAATACTGCTGGCATTGTCCTCAAATATCACTCATCCAAGAAGACATGAAATAACACAAACATCATGTTGGAAAGAACTTCATTAAAGGATGCAGATCGCTAAAACTATCATTGTAATTTTTTTAAAGTGAAGAAATCTAACATCCAAGGAAACAGACAAGAGGTTTCAGTGAATACATGGAATCAAAATTTGACTTAGGAGGGACTACCATTACTTGCAGATTGGCAAAGGGAGCAACTAAGAAAAGCTAGTAAAAAAAATGTATTATTTAAAAATGACTGCATCCCAGTCAAGTCAGTATCATCAATTTGCCAAATAAAACTTAGGTTCAAATGCACCTTAGAGAATGCCACAGTCATTATGAACTACAATATATCTGGGGATAAAAGAACAATAGCATGGGAGTATAGATGTGCCTTATAAAGTCAGCAGTCTACAACAGCCTCTACACAGTGTATGCTGCACATGTTTGTCAACATGTTATGGTTAGCTTCTACTTTTATGTTGCTCTCCTTAGATCCCCCACTCCATAGTTACTTTTAATTTCAGCTTTTAAAGCCATGATGTCACCTTATCACTGTTTCACAGAGCAGCTACTTTTGCTACTAGATGAATATATTTATAATATGTTGTAGCCCAGTGGGAAATATATTTCATATATAAAGCCTTAGCAGCCATTTCTTCTTCAGTTACCCAAGGCAGGGCTGTGGGTATGCTCCTCACTGTTTCTGAAGCTCAGTATTTGTATGAATTGTTGCCTCATCTCTTTCACCTAAAACCTTGTGGCAGTGATACTTTCTGCATAGCAGTGTTAGAATATATATCTATATATAGAATATATATATCAACAGGCGCTGTTGAGATAATTAGTGTTGTCACCTTTAAAATCTTTCCCCTTTTGTTTTTTTTTAATTGATCCAATGTTTGTTTGTTTAATCTTGTACATATAATCATTAAGCATTTTTAAAACTGTGGTGGTGTGTTAAGTTAGTGGGACATTCTTACTGCAATCATGGGCCTGGCTCCTTAAGATCCCAGTTACTCTAAGAGACCAGACCAGATGCCATAGCTTGATAAATGAGATCATGACCCTCTCCAGCTCACTCTCTCTGGAACAGAGAGTTAAGAACCTGAATGGTTCTATGCCTTTGCAGCCCCTAATGTATAGCCTCATCTAATACCTGACACCCTGTGCTCCTTGTCACATGGGCTATCACAGACTAAATCACATAGTATAGAACTCCCAGGATTTAAAAGTCAAATGTTTTCCTTAGTTCAAAAGATTTCCCTTAGAAGCTGGGCCTGTGGGGTTTCCCCTGCTAACCAGTCCAGTTAGATCCTCCCAGTCCAGTTAGATCCTCGCTCTTAATTTAAACATTCCTTCTTTTTTTTAATTTTTAATATTTTTATTACATATTTTCCTCGGTTACATTTCCAATGCTATCCCAAAAGTCCCCCATAGCACCCCCCACTTCCCTACCCACCCATTCCCATTCTTTTGGCCCTGGCATTCCCCTATATTGGGGCATATAAAGTTTGCAAGTCCAATGGGCCTCTCTTTCCAGTGATGGCCGACTAGGCCATCTTTCGATACATATGCAGCTAGAGACAAGAGCTCCAGGGTTCTGGTTAGTACATCATGTTGTTCCAACAATAGGGTTGCAGATCCCTTTAGCTCCTTGGGTACTTTCTCTAGCTTCTCCATTGGGAGCCCTGTGATACATCCAATAGGTGACTGTGAACATCCACTCCTGTGTTTGCTAGGCCCCAGCATCGTCTCACAAGAGACAGCTATATTTGGGTCCTTTCGGCAAAATCTTGCTAGTGTATGCAATGGTGTCAGCGTTTAGAAGCTGCTTATGGGATGGATCCCTGGATACGGCAGTCTCTAAATGGTCCATCCTTTCATCACAGCTATGAACTTTGTCTCTGTAACTCCTTCCCTGGGTGTTTTGTTCCCAATTCTAAGAAGGGGCACAGTGTCCACACTTCGGTATTCATTCTTCTTGAGTTTCATGCGTTTAGCAAATTGTATCTTATATCTTGGGTATCCTAAGTTTTGGGCTAATATCCACTTATCAGTGAATACATATTGTGTGAGTTCTTTTGTGATTGTGTTACTTCACTCAAGATGATGCCCTCGAGGTCCATCCATTTGGCTAGGAATTTCATAAATTCATTCTTTTTAATAGCTGAGTAGTACTCCATTGTGTAAATGTACAATAATTTCTGTATCCATTCCTCTATTGAGGGACATCTGGGTTCTTTCCAGCTTCTGGCTATTATAAATAGGGCTGCTATGAACATAGTGGAGCATGTGTCCTTCTTACCGGTTGGGACATCTTCTGGATATATGCCTAGAAGAGGTATTGCTGGATCCTCCGGTAGTACTATGTCCAATTTTCTAAGGAACCGCCAGACTGATTTCCAGAGTGGTTGTACAAGCTTGCAATCCCACCAACAATGGAGGAGTGTTCCTCTTTCTCCACATCCTCGCCAGCATCTGCTGTCACCTGAATTTTTGATCTTAGCCATTCTGACTGGTGTGAGGTGGAATCTCAGGGTTGTTTTGATTTGCATTTTCCTGATGATTAAGGATGTTGAACATTTTTTTCAGGTGCTTCTCTGCCATTCAGTATTCCTCAGGTGAGAATTCTTTGTTCAGTTCTGAGCCCCATTTTTTAATGGGGTTATTTGACTTTCTGGAGTCCATCTTCTTGAGTTCTTTATATATATAGGATATTAGTCCCTTATCTGATTTAGGATAGTTGAAGATTCTTTCCCAATCTGTTGATGGTTTTTTTGTCTTATTGATGGTGTCTTTAGCCTTGCAGAAGCTTTGAAGTTTCATGAGGACCCACTTGTCAATTCTCATTCTTACAGCACAAGCCATTACTGTTCTATTCAAGAATTTTTCCCCTGTGCCCATATCTTCAAGGCTTTTCCCCACTTTCTCCTCTATAAGTTTCAGTGTCTCTGGTTTTATGTGAAGTTCCTTGATCCACTTAGACTTGACCTTAGTACAAGGAGATAGGAATGGATCGATTCGCATTCTTCTACATGTTAACAACCAGTTGTGTCAACACCATTTGTTGAAAATGCTGTCTTTCTTCCACTGGATGTTTTTAGCTCCCTTGTCAAAGATCAAGTGACCATAGGTGTGTGGCTTCATTTCTGGGTCTTCAATTCTATTCCATTGGTCTATTTGTCTGTCACTATACCAGTACCATGCAGTTTTTATCAAAATTGCTCTGTAGTAAAGCTTTAGGTCCGGCATGGTGATTCCACCAGAGGATCTTTTATTCTTGAGAAGAGTTTTTGCTATCCTAGGTTTTTTGTTATTCCAGATGAATTTGCAGATTGCACTTTCTAATTCGTTGAAGAATTGAGTTGGAATTTTGATGGGGATTGCATTGAATCTGTAGATTGCTTTTGGCAAGGTAGCCATTTTTACAATGTTGATCCTGCCAATCCATGAGCATGGGAGATCTTTCCATCTTCTGAGATCTTCTATAATTTCTTTCTTCAGAGACTTGAAGTTTTTATTATACAGATCTTTCACTTCCTTAGTTAGAGTTACGCCAAGATATTTTATATTATTTGTGACTATTGAGAAGGGTGTTGTTTCCCTAGTTTCTTTCTCAGCCTGTTTATTCTTTGTGTAGAGAAAGGCCATTGATTTGTTTGAGTTAATTTTATATCCAGCTACTTCACCGAAGCTGTTTATCAGGCTTCGGAGTTCTCTGGTGGAATTTTTAGGGTCACTTATATATACTATCATATCATCTGCAAAAAGTGATATTTTGACTTCATCTTTTCCAATTTGTATCCCTTTGATCTCCTTTTGTTGTCGAATTGCTCTGGCTAGGACTTCAAGTACAATGTTGAATAGGTATGGAGAAAGTGGACAGCCTTGTCTAGTCCCTGATTTTAGAGGGATTGCTTCAAGCTTCTCACCATTTACTTTGATGTTGGCTACTGGTTTGCTGTAGATTGCTTTTATCATGTTTAGGTATGGGCCTTGAATTCCTGATCTTTCCAAGACTTTTATCATGAATGGGTGTTGGATCTTGTCAAATGCTTTTTCCGCATCTAATGAGATGACCATGTGGTTTTTGTCTTTGAGTTTGTTTACATACTGTATTACGTTGATGGATTTCCGTATATTGAACCATCCCTGCATCCCTGGGATGAAACCTACTTGTTCGGGATGGATGATTGTTTTGATGTGTTCTTGGATTCGGTTAGCAGGAACTTTATTGAGGATTTTTGCATCAATATTCATAAGGGATATTGGTCTGAAGTTTTCTATCTTTGTTGGGTCTTTTTGTGGTTTAGGTATCAGAGTAATTGTGGCTTCATAGAATGAGTTGGGTAGAGTACCTTCTGTTTCTATTTTGTGGAATACTTTGTGAAGAACTGGGATTAGATCTTCTTTGAAGGTCTGATAGAACTCTGCACTAAACCCATCTGGTCCTGGGCTTTTTTTAGTTGGGAGACTATTAATGACTGCTTCTATTTCTTTGGGGGATATAGGGCTGTTTAGATCATTAACCTGATCTTGATTCAACTTTGGTACCTTGTATCTGTCTAGGAACTTCTCCATTTCATCCAGGTTCTCCAGTTTTGTTGAGTATGGCCTTTGGTAGAAGGATTTGATGGTGTTTTGGATGTCTTCAGGATCTGTTGTTATGTCTCCTTTTTCATTTCTGATTTTGTTAATTAGGATGCTTTCCCTTTGCCCTCTAGTGAGTCTGGCTAAGGGTTTATCTATATTGTTGATTTTCTTAAAGAACCAGCTCCTTGATTGGTTGATTCTTTGAATAGTTCTTGTTTCCACGTGGTTGATTTCGCCCCTGAGTTTGCTTATTTCCTGCTGTCTACTCCTCTTGGGTGAATTTGCTTCCTTTTGTTCTAGTGCTTTTAGGTATGTTGTCAAGCTGCTAATGTGTGTTCTCTCTAGTTTCCTTTTGGAGGCACTCAGAGCTATGAGTTTTCCTCTTAGAAATGTTTTCATTGCGTCCCATAAGTTTGGGTATGTTGTGGCTTCATTTTCATTGAACTCTAAAAAGTCCTTAATTTCTTTCTTTATTCCTTCCTTGACCAAGGCATCATTGAGAAGAGTGTTGTTCAGTTTCCATGTGAAGGTTGGCTTTCTATTATTTATTTTGTTATTGAAGATCAGCCTTAGTCCATGGTGATCTGATAGGATGCATGGGACAATTTCAATATTTTTGTATCTGTTGAGGCCTGTTTTGTGACCAATTATGTGGTCAATTTTGGAGAAGGTACTATGAGGTGCCGAAAAGAAGGTATATCCTTTTGTTTTTGGATAGAATGTTCTGTAGACATCTGCCAGATCCATTTGATTCATAACTTCTGTTAGTTTCACTGTGTCCCTATTTAGTTTCTGTTTCCATGATCTGTCCATTGGTGAAAGTGGTGTGTTGAAGTCTCCCACTATTATTTTATGAGGTGCAATGTGTGCTTTGAGCTTTACTAAAGTTTCTTTAATGAATGTGTCTGCCTTTGTATTTGGAGCATAGATATTCAGGATTGATAGTTCCTCTTGGAAGATTTTACCTTTGATGAGTATGAAGTGTCCCTCTCTGTCTTTTTTAATGACTTTGGGTTGGAAGTCAATCTTATCAGATATTAGAATGGCTACTCCAGCTTGTTTCTTCATACCATTTGCTTGGAAAATTGTTTTCCAGCCTTTCATTCTGAGGTAGTGTCTATCTTTTTCTCTGAGATGAGTTTCCTGTAAGCAGCAAAATGTTGGGTCTTGTTTGTGTAGCCAGTTTGTTAGTCTATATCTTTTTATCGGGAGTTGAGTCCATTGATATTAAGAGATATTAAGGAAAGTAATTGTTGTTTCCTGTTATTTTTGTTGTTAAAGTTGGCATTCTGTTCTTGTGGCTGTCTTCTTTTAGGTTTGTTGAGGGATTACCTTCTTGTTGTTTCTAGGGAGTGGTTCCTGTCCTTGTATTGGTTTTTTTCTGTTATTATCCTTTGAAGGGCTGGATTCGTGGAGAGATAATGTGTGAATTTGGTTTTGTTGTGGAATACTTTGGTTTCTCCATCTATGTTAATTGACAGTTTGGCTGGGTATAGTAGCCTGGGCTGGAGGTTGTGTTCTTTTAGTGTCTGTATAACATCTGTTCAGGATCTTCTGGCTTTCATAGTCTCTGGTGAGAAATCTGGTGTAATTCTGATAGGCTTGCCTTTATATGTAACTTGGCCTTTTTCTCTTACTGCTTTTAGTATTCTATCTTTATTTAGAGCATTTGTTGTTCTGATTATTATATGTCGGGAGGTATTTCTTTTCTGGTCCAGTCTATTTGGAGTTCTGTAGGCTTCTTGTATGTTCATGGGCATCTCTTTCTTTAGATTTGGGAAGTTTTCTTCTATAATTTTGTTGAAGATGTTTGCTGGTCTTTTGAGTTGAAAATCTTCATTCTCATCCACTCCTATTATCCGTA
Organism: Mus caroli; assembly: GCF_978045245.1. Classification (NCBI taxonomy): domain Eukaryota; kingdom Metazoa; phylum Chordata; class Mammalia; order Rodentia; family Muridae; genus Mus; species Mus caroli. The sequence goes on from NW_028227263.1 coordinate 94,565,350, forward strand.
GGTTTGGTCTTCTCATTGTGTCCTGTATTTTTTGGATGTTTTGAGTTAGGATCTTTTTGCATTTTACATTTTCCTTGATTGTTGTGCTGATGTTCTCTATGGAATCTTCTGCACCTGAGATTCTCTCTTCTATCTCTTGTATTCTGTTGCTGATGCTCATATCTATGGTTCCAGATTTCTTTCCTAGGGTTTCTATCTCCAGTGTTGCCTCACTTTGGGTTTTCTTTATTGTGTCTACTTCCCTTTTTAGGTCTAGTATGGTTTTGTTCATTTCCATCATCTGTTTGGATGTGTTTTCCTGTTTTTCTGTAAGGACTTCTACCTGTTTGATTATGTTATCCTGTTTTTCTTTAAGGATTTGTAACTCTTTAGCAGTGTTCTCCTGCAATTCTTTAAGGGATTTTTGTGCTTCCTCTTTACTGTCTTCTACCTGTTTACCAGTGTTCCTTTGTATTTCTTTAAGTGTGTTATTAAAGTCCTTCCTGAAGTCCTCTACCATCATCATGAGATATGCTTTTAGATCCGTGTCTAGCTTTTCCGGTGTGTTGGGGTGCCCTGGACTGGGCGAAGTGGGAGTGTTGGGTTCTGATGATGGTGAGTGGTCTTGGTTTCTGTTAGTAAGATTATTATGTTTACCTTTCGCCATCTGGTAATCTCTGGGGTTAGTTGTTGTCATTGTCACTGTTTAAAGATTGGAGCAGAAGCTGTGTTCCACTCACCATCAGTCTCAAAATCCTGTGGCGGGGATCGTGGGTAGCTGGCAGGTGTCAGCCAACCCTGCTCTCTAGCTACCCCGGTGCTGGTCCGGCCGGAAGAGCATCTTTCCCCTTTTGTATTCAAACTTCTCCACAACTTGCATTGATTCAATAGGCAACTGATACAGTACTAGGTTTAATTTTTATTGATTCCACATGACTTTATTTATTTTATTTGTTATTGCTGTTGTGTTGTTGCTGTTTTTTAATGGAATACCATGTATCTCAAGTTGTCTTTAAACTTATGGGGAAGCCAAGGATGACCTTAAGCAAAGGTCTCCTGATCCTCCTGTCTTTGACAGCTCTGTGCTAAGATTATAGCAGTGCATCACCACACTGTCTTACAAAGATGCACTGTTATTCAGGAAACATGATGAAGGCCTAGTACCACAAGGGTTTCAAATTTTCCACACTGTACACGGGCATGCTAATGTTCATTGGTTTCATTTGCACTATTTTTCCTCAGCCCAATTTGATATTAGATACAGGAAGTTCCTCAAAAGATACTTTATGAATTTTAAAACATGGATGATTAATAGGTTTTATACCCCAAGATATAGTAAATCTCATGATAATGGAAACTAGGGGGCAAATGTGGGGGAGGATGGGCGATATGCATTACCACTTAGCGTTCTATACTTGAAAATTGAGAAAGATTTCTGAGAATCTTAGTATCTATAGGAAGTGTTCTGTATCTTCTGATCTCATATGAAAGTTATTCAAAAACCTAAAGGAATCTTAATGAATTATGATGATCTCTATAGTACATTCTCACATCATGAGATTGAAGTTAGCATTGTATTTTACTAACTAAAATTCACCCAATATTCAATATTTAAAATAGAAATTTATAATCCAATAATTGAGCACAATCCAAATATATACTAATTTGATAAATTCTAAGGAACGATAGTAAGAAAATGTTAAAGGCTAGGTATTTCCAAATTAAACTATTATGTTTTATAAGAGCAGAAAGTGTTAGATTACAATAAAAATATTGAAGTCTGTAATGGGCCTAATCCATGCTAGAATTTCAAGCAGTGTCCACTTGCAGTAAACACTGTGGTTACCCATCCCCCAGTAGAAAGTGAATATATTGTGGGATACAGCACACAGAGTAGAAACACTGTAGTTTCATTATAGCATTGGATATGAATTAAGTTTTGGTAATTGTTCATTCAGAAATCTATTGTATTCAAATATTGTCACATGAGCTAGTGTGCTATCCCAATTCACATTTTGAGAAGCTAGATATGAAAGTATCAATATGTGGGTTCACAGAGTTAACAAAAATTTCAGGTAATATAAATTGACATGGTTATTTTAGGAAGTGGCAGTTTCATATAAAACTAATTATACATTTACACTATCACTTAACTATTGTCTCCTTAAATCTCTAAGTATGACATATTTGTTCATAGAAGAGCCTACATGTGGCTATTCATGACATCTTCACTGAAAGAATTCAAACACTGAAAACATGAAGAACACTTAATGGTTGAGAGAAACCTAAATGCATTAATAACACCCTATAGTACTTTGGATTATAAATAAAATATATCTGACTTTACAGAATTAAAGCTTTCTGAATAGATTTTCCTTAAAACTTGAGATCATAGGCTAAGAACAAACTTTTCATATTCAATTTACAGCTCTTAAGACAATGCAAGACCACAGAGTGAATTTCCTGACTACTGAGCTGTGCATTTGCATCTTTAAGTAGAATATTGATGAAAATCTTGGAAACATCTGCAGTTCACACAGCCAGAAACATCAGGAATGCTCCCACCCTGAGAGAGATTATTTATACCTCAAAGGCTGCAAAATAAGTCAGGAGGTTTTAATCTCTAGTGGAAGATTATTTCTCCACCCCCTTTTATTGGATATTTTCTTTATTTACATTTTAAATGTTAGCCCCTTTCTTGGTTCCCACCCCCACCCTCTCCCCCTGCTTCTTTGAGGATGTTCCCCTACCCACCCACATAGTCCCATCTCCCTTCCCTGGCATTACCCTACACTGGGTCATTGAGCCTTCCCAAGACCAAGGGCCTCTCCTCCAATTGTTGTCTGAAAGGCCATCCCTTTGCTACATATGCAGCTGGAGCCATGTGTTCCTCCATATATATACTTTGGTTGGTGGTATAGTCCCTGGGAGCTCTGGCAGGGTCTGGTTGGTTGATATTGTTGTTCTTCCTATGGAGTTGCAAACCCCTTCAGCTCCTTCAGTCATTTCTCTAACTTTTCCATTGATGTTTCCATGCTCAATCCAATAATTGTTTGCAAGCATCTGCCTCTGTATTTGTCAGGTTCTGGTAGAACCTCTCAGGAGACAACTTGATCAAGCTCCTCTCAGCAAGCACTTGTTGGCATCCACAATAGTGTCTGGGTTTGTTGACTGTATATGGGATGGATCCCCAGGTGGGGCAGGCTCTAGATGGCCTTCATTCGGTCTCTGCTCCACACTTTGTCTTGGTTTTTGATCCATGAGTATTTTGCTCCCCTTTGTAAGAAGGACTGAAGTATCCACACATTGGTCTTCCTTCATCTTGAGCTTCATGTGGTCTGTAAATTGTATCTTGGGTATTCCAAACTTTTGGGCTGATATCCAGTTATCAGTGAGTGTATACCATGTATGTTCTTTTGTGATTGGGTTATCTCACTCAGGATTATATATCCAGATCCATCCATTTGCATGCAAATTTCATGAAGTCATTGTTTTTAATAGCTGAGTTGTATTCCATTGTGTAAATGTGCCACATTTTCTGTATCCATTCCCCTGTTGAAGGACATCTGGGTTCTTTCCAGCTTCTGGCTATTATAAATAAGGCTCCTAAGAACATAGCAAAGCATGTGTCTTTGTTATATGTTGGAGCATATGTGGATAATTATTTCTTAGACGAAGAAAACAGCAGGGCCTTTCTGTCAGAGATACAGAGGAAGAAAGGAAGACAGATGAATGAAGTCAATTCTGGAGAGAACAGTGAGGATGGCGGAAGCCAAAAAGGAAGGAGAAAAGACTTGATAAAGTTGGCAAATGCCACATTTTTATAAAAAATAAAATTTTTCTCAATTGCAATGTATTGGTATAAAATATATACAGCAAAGTTTAAAAAAAATCAAGTGCATGTTATAATTCAGGTAATAGCAAATGGCATGTTCAGGGCAGAAGAAAGCATGTCCTTCCCAGGGAGATGATAGATGATGTGGCACAAATAAAGAACATCTCATCATCACTGATCAAAAGAGAGCCAGACCCAGACCATAGGAGACCATGGATCCCAAGGGTCTGCACAGAGCTGAGGTACAGCTCATTCTCCATGTGCCAATGGTAGTCAGGCAGAATCTGATCAGGCAACACTGTCATTTTTCCAATGTCTAGCTTCATAGTCCCTACATGGAACCTTGTCCTTCATTGAGACCAACACAGATTTTAAATTATATCTTCATATTTCCTATACCATAATTAGACTTTTGTTGGAGGATTAAAAATTATACATACAGATGGTACTAGGTGATGGTACATACCTACAATCCCAGCACACAAGAAGCTGAAGAAGGAAAATCATTATTGGTTCTTTGGCAACCCAGGGCTACATACATAATGAGTTCTAGTCCAAGTTGGTATGTGGGTCATGGCCATTTCAAGTGTAACAAAACAAACAAAATCTACAAATGCAAAATAGAGGAAGAAAAAGAAGACAGATGTTGAGAAAAGACATTCCATTTCTTTTTTAAAAAATTCTTGTTTGGCATGGTTAGTATAGCATTATAGGCAATAATCTGCAAAAATCACATATGTCAGTTTCCAACAGTGACATCATATATTCCAGCCTTCTCAGAGTTGTTCAGATTGAAGCTCCTTTGGACCACCTACAAGAGCCTGAGAAACTGAAAAGGATATTTAACTAGTATCACAAATATAATCAAGTATCAAGGGTACAAACCTTTTGTACACCACACCTCCTCAAGTGAGATTCTTCTATTTCTGATTTTTGTGATTAATGTGTCTTATAGAGGCAGGGATATGTTTTATGGAGTAGGATATGATATGGTGGAGGTGGTACCATAGCAGGCCAGGACTGAGGCATCCCTCCCCCAAGGTATTAGCAATGTGAAAAGTGTAATATAGAATAGAGTTTATTTGGGGGAATGGGAAGGGAAGTTGAGAACGGAATAGAGGCAGAAATGAGGCAGGGACATAAAAGGACAGAGAGAGAAAGAGAAAGAGAAGAAATCAGGCTGGCCAGGAGTATGTGGAGAGGGGGAAAGGAAGGGGAGAAAGGGGAAAAGGGGGTCAGAGAAAGAAAAGTGGCAGAGAGTTAAAGAAAAAGATGGAGATGGAGATGGAGATACCAAGCTGTCCCTTTTATAGCAAGCCAGGCATACCTGACTGTTGCTAGGTGACTGTTGGGTGGAGCATATAAGAAATGTAAACAGTGGTCATTTTCTTGAGTAACATTTTATTAATGCCACTCTATACCCTTTAGGAAAGTGTAAAATAATGTCCAGTGTATACACATTAACAACAGAAAGCTAGCACTAACCAGTCTCTCCTTGCCACCATTTGCTATGAAATACCAGTTAACTAATTGATATATATATATATATATATATATGATTTTTGTGATTAATGTGTCTTATAGAGGCAGAGATATGTTTTTTATTCCAAGTTCTTAAGAGCAGGTCAACGCACAGGTGACACCAGAAACAACGTCTGCCTTTTATATACTGATGTAAGGATTTTAAAATATGCATTTGGTTTTCTTTTTCATTTTATATTTCTATGTATGAGCTTGCATGTGTGAAGTCCAGAAGACATCATCAGATCTTTTGGAGCAGAAGTGACTGATGAATGCAGGTCCTAAGAATCAAACCCTGGCCCTCTGCAATAGCAGTAAGTGCTTTTAACCATGAAGCCATCTTTCTATCCCCTACATTAGTAATCTTGTCAACATCAGCCCAGCACCACCCACTCCCTTCAGAGCCAGAAAAAAAATGGCCCTGACTTTCTTTGACTATATAGCTGAGAATCAGCAGTTCCTTTGTGAATAAACTTTGTAATAACTGTTTGACTTTGTTTTTCCTGAATAGCATTTCAGATCAGTGAGGAGATGGATCCTATTTGCTACAGGACCAAATAGCACTTTGAATTTTCAAACCAGCCTGAAAGGCCTTTAGGGGAATATGTTTCAATTTGTTGAAGCTACCTCACTAAGGGTCCTTTGTAACCTTTTGACAATCCTATCATAACATCAAAAAAATATATGTATCAAAACATCAGAAAATAATGTAATCCTAAGAATTAATTCTTAATCTCCCTAAGATGTAATCTTAGGGAACTGCAAAGGAAATATATTATAGATACTGGTCTGGGTAGGTTATTTCTCAAGAAATTTCAATCTTATCTATCAGAAATGGAAAACAGAGAAAATTAGTCTTGTTGCCACAGCTTGTAGGAAGCAGCCACAGGTTTCATTTTTTCTGCCCTCCACAATTTACTATTAGTAGTTTACAAAATTATTGAAATAACAAAGATACTAAACTCTATGATTTATTCTGTCTGGTAGATCTTCTAGCACATAGCTGGAAATTCTAACAGTAAAGATAGGATAAGGCTTCAATCTCACTTGTAGATTTGAATTAGGCTCTTTTAAATATTTATCTTGATGTCAGTTTATACTTTTCAAAACTTACTTTCTTTAGGGTTTTTAAATACATCAACATCCCTTCTAGCACACCAACCAGAGGTAGGGGAAAAATGTTAACAGGAAAAGGGAGTTGTGGACCTGTTTTAAAAGTGTCAGGATGCCAGTAATCCATCTCAATAGCTAGCGTCAAACATGAATCAGCCACAGAGGCTTGATCCAGTAGAAATAGCAAGGCTTCACAGAATTGCACATGTCAGTCGAAACAGCCAGAATGAGCCCAAATACCATAAGTTTGTGGCTCTTCTCTCTACAGAGTGAAGACAAGCAAAGACCAGCGAAGACCCGCTAACATTGCATTGTAGAGCAATGAAAAAGTATTCTTTCACTGTTTTTTTGGGGGGGGTTCTATACATATTTTTTATAAGTATCACACACGTGTCTGTCTGTTTTCAGCCAAACCTTGCATTTTCCTCTCACAACAGAGCTTCCAGAAAAACATCACATGAGAAAACTGAACTGAAACCAGAAATTTCCACTTCACCTTGGGCTGTTAACAATGAAACCCAGGTCCTTAGGAAAGTTAGATAAGCACTCTGCAAGTAGATTACAGTCCTGCCTGACAAGTCCTTTCTTAAAACCTAAAATATATCTGTTCACATGAGTTTGTAAAACCATTCTCACTTTGGATTAAGCCATTTTGCGTTATTAATATTATAGTCTCTTTCAGAAGTGCCTAAAAGTCAAAACTGTACTTTAATCAAGTTATATATTCTATTCATTCTGTCATATTGATAGCTGAACAAACAAGATTTGTGTGCAGAGAATAGGAACAGGAAGTTCAATATGAACTATTTCATGGGAGAAAGGAGATGAGGGCAAACTAAGAAACTTCATATCTTAAAGCAAGTCAATAAATAAAACTATAAATCTTTGATGAGGAAGTATAAATGGTGAAGGTTCTGGAAGATTATTTGGTTTTGATTGCAATATTTATGAATTAATGGCAGTCATTGATTGGGAGGTGACACTGTAGTCACTGAATTGATTGATTCCTTAAATTACGTCAGGCCAATAAGAAGCCTAGATTATGGTACTTTTTTGGCATTTTAGTAAAGTAATATTAGAGACTTTCTAGATTTAAGCATTATTTATTAATAAAAATAAATATAGAGAACCTCATGAGAGAACTCATTTTTGAATAAAACAGTAACACAAGAAGGTGAATTACAGTTATGTGCCCATGGGTTTATATTAGTTGAGTCAAGTCTAGGGTTAAAAGTCAGATAGTGCCCTCTTAGTCAGTTTTGCCAGATTTGGAACCAGTTAGGAGACACATATCTGGGTAAGTCTGTGTAGGTGTTTCAGGTGGGTTTACCTAGGGAGGAAAGACCTATCTTGGATGTAAGTAGCACTATTCCATGGCTTGTGGTTCAGAATAAATACACTGTGGAAATTGGAAGAAGCTGACTTTTTATCAATGTCTGTTTTTCTGTTCCTCCTTAAAACACCTGCAAGTTGATAAGGTACCGCATGCTCTATCACCACCCCTTCCTCACCATGATGGACACAGCTCTCAAACCATGAGCCACAATAAGACCTCCATTCTTTAGGTTGTCTCCTAATGTCACTATTTGCACAATCCTGCATTAAGGGACACTAACTGAGATTGACTGTTTCCTTTAAGACTTGCTAACTCACACCTCTCAGATAAAAAAAATGTTTGCAATGAGGGAAATGATACTCAGAGTTCACAGGGCTCTTTGGCTGAACTGGTTATAAACAAACAAACAAGCAAAGCAAAAGTAAACTGAAACTACAACAAAATAACCACAGCAGAGTGTTTGCCAACAGGGAGTCCAAAGAAAGATAAAAATTGTGTCTGTAACTTTACTTTGTACTAACAAAATGTTTTTTTTTAACATTTTCATTGATTCCTTTGTACATCATATACCCCAGTTCCACTTATCTCCTCATGGCCACCCTTCATCTTTGCAAGCTTCACCACCCAAATAAAACTCATACACACACACACACACACACACACACCATAGAAAACATCTCATTGTAGAAGTTGTAATATGTCAAGATATGTCCTCTCTGTCCGCATCTTCACTTGTAGTGTTCATTGCAATGAGTTGTTGGTCTAATTTGAGAACTCTGGCGTCTGTATTTTATTCTCACTGGAACTCCTCTGGTCATCACTTTGCTGCCCGGTGTCATGGAGATCCTGCAGTTTTAGACCAGCAAAACAGGCCCTTTCACACATCCTAAATATTCACAGATGGTAAAGATTTGGGGGTGGGTCAACTTGGAGCTCTGGACCTGGGCCTGGGTGTCAGCTGAGTTGGTCAGTGAATTAGCTCCCTGTGGAATAGTAAACAGTACCAGGAAGCTTAGTAAGGTAGGGTGGGTCTAAGACCTGGGAACTCGGTGGGTACCCACCTGAGACTGTAGCTGCCTCCTTGCTCCCTGCCAGATATCTGGCCTACAACATGTACCATGCTCCCCACCACAATGACTTAGCCCAAAGCAGAGTTCTCCATGCTAATGAGGTACCTAGAGGCCCTGGGGGTTTAGCCAATAACCTTCCCTTACAAGACATTCCTCCCTGCAAATGGTATTTAATCTCAGCTTCAACCTTAGAGGTTGATAATGCATCCATTTTCCACAATAAATAGTCAATAAATAATATGGATAAACATGGACTGTGTCTTTTTCATCAAGAACTGCCTTAGGGACCATGGGGAGTTGGCCTAGACTACCAAGCCACAGGTTTAGTCGCCCACAAAAGGCCTCTCTCTGCTTCCAGATCCAAGGTAAGGACAGTCACATCTGAGCTAAGCCAGTGCTCCCCTTTCCTCCAGGCTGGACTAGAGCCTTCCTCAGCCTCAGGCCCCCAACTCTGTTTCCAATTTCTAGAGACTCCCAAATGTCGAGGAGTTTGGGATCATCTGGTCCTGGACTCGTTGAAGGTCTGAGAACCCTCATCCTTCGTTCCAGACTCCTCTGTGTAACACCCCAGGGAGGACTGGGTTCCCGGTGGTCTCAGAAACCCCAACTTCTCCCATCTTAGACAGTATTTTCCCATCCTGGAGCAGTGTCTCACTGCTTTCCTGAAACCCAGCATCTGATGGCTGCAGGGACATGGAATAAGCGCAGTCTAGCTCCCTGTACTTTGCCTCCCTTACCAGCTGTGCCCAGGGGTGGGGCAGGAGACTCTCAGCTCCCCTTTATCCACACCAGGTGGGAGAGTTCTCCATTTCTGCTCCTGCTAGGCCACCTAAAGCCAGCCTGAGGAGGAGGCAGGGTCAGCTCTGTAGCTCACAGCCCTCCAATCAGTTCACTCTCACCTATGCCTCTAGAACAGGCTCCTCTCTACTGCACAGTCAATGGGGGTGGGGGTTCCAGTCTGGCAGTTGCTGCAGCCTGAGGGGCTAGGGCAGTTCTACAGCTCTCATACTTCAGGGCTGACTCACTTTCACCTTCACTGTCAAATCCAGTTCAACTGAGTTGCCCAGGTGAGATGCAGAGCCCACTCTACTGACTGTTACAGCCAATGAGGGACAGGTGCAGTTCTCCAACTCTCACGGCCTCCCTGCCAGCCCTCCCAACTACCAAAGGAAACGAGGGGCATCACTCTTGTACCTATGCCAGTTCATGGCAAATGAGTGGCAGGATCAGCTCCCCCATGCATTTGCCCTCAAGCCTCGCTCACCTGCTCCCCAACTACCAGGGTCAGCTCTGTTGTGATGTCCAGATGAGGGGTAGGGACTTCTTTCCCCAGTGCTGTAGCTGGTGAACAGCAGGGCTAGCTTTCGAGTCCTCATGATTCTGTGGACAGCATTTCAGACTGCCAGAGGGCAAGAGATAGGGGACATCTCCTCAGTGTCCATAATACCCATCCCATCAGCAGAAGAGTGCCAGGGTCAGCTCTTCTATACTCATGGCCTTGGGGCTGGCTCACCCACACCCCTGCCATCAGGGACAGCTTTACTTCTGTCTGGCCTAAGTGTGGGGCCCACTTTACCGAGTGCTGTCAAGAGTAAGAAATGGGGCCAGCTCTACACAGTACCAGACCCAGTGAGGAGAGTGGTCAGTTATGCACAAACCTAGGACAATTACATTGACCCCAGAAGCTGTCCAACCAGGAACATCCCTATGTCCTTTAGTGGTAATATGAGCCACAGGCATAGTCACTAACCCCTGTCAGTGCATATCCATGAAGCCAGACATGGTCCTCTGCAATAGTTTGGATTGGGACCTCACTATGGCCCCAGGTGATGGGGCTTGCCACTCACAATTGGCTACTCCTCTCCACCCTCAGGTCTCCAATTCTCTCTCTCTTCATAATGCCCAAGTAGGTGCACATTTCCCATTTAATCACCATATACTGTCACATCGTGGTGATTCCTGATGTAGGCTGGATGTACCTGGTGGGACCCTGGGTAACATCTTCCATCTGGAATGTATAGCATAGCAGCAAATGGGTATCCATTGTCCCCCAATGCCATGTACCAAAGGTCCGGTCTGCAGGAGATATGGCAGTCTGCAGGTCTTTGTCTGTCTTCCTTTTTGCTTGCAGCACTGTGTGGTGGTAGGTGGAGCTCTATGTGTCTATAGCCTGCCTTGAGTTGGGTGGATGACAGGGATGTGGGTATATTTCCCAGCCCAGACTGAGTAGCATGGTGGAACAGACAACTCCTCTGTCTTCCTCTGTGTGAGCTGTGCTGCTTGGATTTGCTTTAATTCATTTTATCTGTACCCTAGACCTAAAGCAACTTGGGCAACCATGTCAGGCATCAAGCTAGGATAAGCAAAGGACTGACATCTGCTTTCTCCCTGACTGATACAAGAGCAACCACCATCTATATGGTATCTCCTTGCTGGTTGCCATGAGGTTAGCTACATGGTTTTTAAACTAAAAAATAAATTTGACACCTATTTTTATATTTCTTAAAATAAAAATTCTATATCCTTTCACAGGAAGATAGAGATTGCATTCATTCCAAAATATATAATATATCATAAAGAGAATTTACAGTTTGACTGGATGGAGTACAACACGAGTAATAGAGATTTTTTACTAGAATTAGTGACAGAAACATCTGTGCATGGCTGAGATGGACTGAAGGAACAAATAAGAAAGTAGGAAGGAGAGAAAGTAAAGAGGAAGAAAGGAAGAATGAAGGAGAGAGGAAAAATGAGAAAGAGAAGGAGAGAATGAGAACAAAAGAAGAGAGGAGATAGGGAGGACAGGGAAGAAGGAAAAGGAATGAGAACAAAAGAAAAGACCATTATTTGGTATTCATTTTATTTACCTTCTTCTCCCTAATCCCAATTATGCCATTAGCCGTATTAACTTCTGAGAGGGCTTTGGGGACCGTTGAGCAAAGAGAAACATTTGATTTTGAGGTGGAATAATTTTTGTTCTCCTTTTCAAAGCACTAAAGAACCTCTCTAAGTTCAAGGCTTATGATGAATTCCTCTCATGGCTGGAGCCAAATCAAGCAATGCTTACAAGTGACACTGCATAAATCCTTCACTTCTAAACAAGTCAGACTTCAAGGAGAAGAGGAAAACCAAGCACATCGATGCGAACTGATTCTGTTATTGTTGATCTGAACTGATCAAGTGTTCATTTGATTCAAAATTAAATTCTGTCCTTTCTACTGTCTGGGAAACACCAGAGCGATTGTCAAGTTTTGTTTTGTTTTGTTTTGCTTTGCTTTGCTTTGCTTTGCTTTGCTTTGTTTTGTTTTGTTTTGTTTTGTTTTGTTTTCCTCTGTTATTGTATTGGGACATTTTACTAAGGAGTACCAGGACAATTTTGTGACTTCTTTTTAAAGACTTCATTTATCATGCTTCCTTTCAAGTTGGGTAGCCATGAGAGTTCTTTACAGGAAAGCAGACTGGGAAGGCTCAACCTGATCACTAGAGATGATCATAACTTCACAGCTTGTAAGCAGCCAACATCCCTGTAATGGAAGCCTAAGGAGTGGCATAGTGAATGGAGACAATGAGTGGTACAGAGGCTGGAAGTCACCACAGCATGTTGGGAGAAGAAGTTCCGTGGACAGAACACATGAGGCAAAGTTATAGACTTGAGCAAGACTAATGAGACGACATGGCTTAATCTCAGTGGTCCTACTGGCAATCAAGAAAATTAGGTGGACGAGGATGTGGTTCCAGGCAGAGTCACCAGGATTTATTAATGGATTCGGAGGGTGACAGAGAAGCAATGCAAACAAAGAATTATGCATAACTCCTAGAAAAAGGATTGGCCAACTAGGTGAACAAAGACGTCCTTTCTTAACAAACCCCAAACAAGCCCAGAGGCAGGTTTATTAACACCAGAAATTTAGCTGGCAAATTAGAAACCCACTCATTTAACTAGTTTCAAATCATATGATTTACTCCCCTACACTGTGTCTCCTCTGCACCCCAGAGGAGGCTTTAAAAAAATCTTAGGAAGAGACAAAGGTACCCTTCTTCCCCATCTTCACTGCATATTTCTATGACCCTCTACTAACACTTAATCTCTCCATACATTATTTTCTTCATCCATAATATAGGAATATAGACAATACTTCCTTGAGTTATATGAAAACGTGTAATGTATAAAACTCCAGAATCGGCAGCACCCTTTTCGGGCCTCAGACATCCGGCCACCCTCCCAGCCGGAGGAGGACAGGAGTCCTCCTGGCTCGGGAGCCCTAAGCCTCAGGAGCAGGGAGCACCATCTTGGTTCCAGGACTCCACCGAACTTAGGAACTTAGTCTGCACAGGTGAGAGTGTGCACCACAGAAGGTGACAGCTTCTGTGACCTGCCAAAGCAACACAGCATCTGGGAAAGGCCCTGTTTTGGGCCTTCTTCTTCAGCCAGGAGGAAGTCCAAACACCAGGTATCTGTGCATCTTCCCTGTAAGAGGAGAGCTTGCCAGCAGAGAGTGCTCTAACCACTGAAACTCAGAGGAGAGAGCCTGTCTCCCAGGTCTGCTGATAGACAGTAATCAGAAACACCAGAAGAACAATCTCTAAACAGAGACAACTATAAGAACTAACTCCAGAGATTACCAGATGGCGTAAGGTAAACATAAGAATCTTACTAACAGAAACCAAGACACTCACCATCATCAGAACCCAGCACTCCCACTTCGCCCATCCAGGGCACTCCAACACACCCGAAAAGCTAGACCTGGATTTAAAAGCATATCTCATGATGATGGTAGAGGACATCAAGAAGGACTTTAATAACTCACTTAAAGAATTACAGGAGAACATTGCTAAAGAGTTACAAGTCCTTAAAGAAAAACAGGATAACACAATCAAACAGGTAGAAGTCCTTAAAGAAAAACAGAAAAAGACAACCAAACAGGTAGAAGTCCTTAAAGAAAAACAGGAAAACACATCCAAACAGGTGATGGAAATGAACAAAACCATACTAGACCTAAAAGGGGAAGAAGACACAATAAAGAAAACCCAAAATGAGGCAACACTGGAGATAGAAACCCTAGGAAAGAAATCTGGGACCATAGATGCGAGCATCAGCAACAGAATACAAGAGATGGAAGAGAGAATCTCAGGTGCAGAAGAGTCCATAGAGAACATCAGCACAACAATCAAAGAAAATGGAAAATGCAAAAAGATCCTAACTCAAAACATCCAGGAAATCCAGGACACAATGAGAAGACCAAACCTACAGATAATAGGAGTGGATGAGAATGAAGATTTTCAACTCAAAGGACCAGCAAACATTTTCAGCAAAATTATAGAAGAAAACTTCCCAAATCTAAAGAAGGAGATGCCCATGAACATACAAGAAGCCTACAGAACTCCAAAAGACTGGACCAGAAAAGAAATACCTCCCGACACATAATAATCAGAATAACAAATGCACTAAATAAAGATAGAATACTAAAAGCAGTAAGAGAAAAACGCCAAGTAACATATAAAGGCAATCGTACCAGATTTTTCACCAGAGACTATGAAAGCCAGAAGATCCTGGACAGATGTTATACAGACACTAAAAGAACACAAATTCCAGCCCAGGCTACTATACCCAGCCAAATTCTCAATTAACATAGATGGAGAAACCAAAGTATTCCATGACAAAACCAAATTCACACATTATCTTTCCACGAATCCAGCCCTTCAAAGGATAATAATAGAAAAAAACCAATACAAGGACAGGAACCACGCCCTAGAAACAACAAGAAGGTAATCCCTCAACAAAACTAAAAGAAGACAGCCACAAGAACAGAATGCCAACTTTAACAACAAAAATAAAAGGATGGAACAATTACTTTTCCTTAATATCTCTTAATATCAATGGACTCAACTCCCCAAGAAAAAGACATAGACTAATAAACTGGATACACAAAAAAGACCCAACATTTTGCTGCTTACAGGAAACTCATCTCAGAGAAAAAGATAGACACTACCTCAGAATGAAAGGCTGGAAAACAATTTTCCAAGCAAATGGTATGAAGAAACAAGCTGGAGTAGCCATTCTAATATCTGATAAGATTGACTTCCAACCCAAAGTCATCAAAAAAGACAGGGAGGGGCACTTCATACTCATCAAAGGTAAAATCCTCCAAGAGGAACTATCAATTCTGAATATCTATGCTCTAAATACAAAGGCAGTCACATTCATTAAAGAAACTTTAGTAAATCTCAAAGCCCACATTGCACCTCACACAATAATAGTGGGAGACTTCAACACACCACTTTCACCAATGGACAGATCATGGAAACGGAAACTAAACAGGGACACAGTGAAAATAACAGAAGTTATGAATCAAATGGATCTGGCAGATATCTACAGAACATTCTATCCTAAAACAAAAGGATATACCTTCTTCTCAGCACCTCATGGTACCTTCTCCAAAATTGACCACATAATTGGTCATAAAACAGGACGCAACAGACACAAAAATATTGAAATTGTCCCATGCATCCTATCAGATCACCATGGACTAAGGCTGATCTTCAATAACAAAATAAATAATAGAAAGCCAACATTCACGTGGAAACTGAACAACACTCTTCTCAATGATACCTTGGTCAAGGAAGGAATAAAGAAAGAAATTAAGGACATTTTAGAGTTCAATGAAAATGAAGCCACAACATACCCAAACTTATGGGACGCAATGAAAGCATTTCTAAGAGGAAAACTCATAGCTCTGAGTGCCTCCAAAGAGAAACTAGAGAGAGCACACATTAGCAGCTTGACAACACACCTAAAAGCTCTAGAACAAAAGGAAGCAAATTCACACAAGAGGAGTAGATGGCAGGAAATAATCAAACTCAGGGGCGAAATCAACCTAGTGGAAACAAGAAGAACTATTCAAAGAATCAACCAATCAAGGAGCTGGTTATTTGAGAAAATCAACAAGATAGATAAACCTTTAGCCAGACTCACTAGAGGGCACAGGGAAAGCATTCTAATTAACAAAATCAGAAATGAAAAAGGAGACATAACAACAGATCCTGAAGACATCCAAAACACCATCAGATCCTTCTACAAAAGGCTATACTCAACAAAACTTGAGAACCTGGACGAAATGGAGAAGTTTCTAGACAGATACCAGGTACCAAAGTTGAATCAAGATCAGGTTAATGATCTAACAGCACTATATCCCCCAAAGAAATAGAAGCAGTCATTAATAGTTTCCCAACCAAAAAAAGCCCAGGACCAGATGGGTTAAGTGCGGAGTTCTATCAGACCTTCAAAGAAGATCTAATTCCAGTTCTTCACAAACTATTCCACAAAATAGAAACAGAAGGTACTCTACCCAACTCATTCTATGAAGCCACAATTACTCTGATACCTAAACCACAAAAAGACCCAACAAAGATAGAAAACTTCAGACCAATATCCCTTATGAATATTGATGCAAAAATCCTCAATAAAGTTCTTGCTAACTGAATCCAAGAACACATCAAAACAATCATCCATCCTGACCAAGTAGGTTTCATCCCAGGGATGCAGGGATGGTTCAATATACGGAAATCCGTCAATGTAATCCAGTATATAAACAAACTCAAAGACAAAAACCACATAATCATCTCGTTAGATGTGAAAAAAGAATTTGACAAGATCCAACACCCATTCATGATAAAAGTCTTGGAAAGATCAGGAATTCAAGGCCCATACCTAACCATGGTAAAAGCAATATACAGCAAACCAGTAGCCAACATCAAAGTAAATGGTGAGAAGCTTGAAGCAATCCCTCTAAAATCAGGGACTAGAAAAGGCTGTCCACTCTCTCCATACCTATTCAACATTGTACTTGAAGTCCTAGCCAGAGCAATTCGACAACAAAAGGATATCAAAGGGATACAAATTGGAAAAAATGAAGTCAAAATATCACTTTTTGCAGATGATATGATAGTATATATAAGTGACCCTAAAAATTCCACCAGAGAACTCCTAAACCTGATAAACAGCTTTGGTGAAGTAGCTGGATATAAAATTAACTCAAACAAATCAATGGCCTTTCTCTTCACAAAGAATATACAGGCTGAGAAAGTAATTAGGGAAACAACACCCTTCTCAATAGTCACAAAAAATATAAAATATCTTTGCGTGACTCTAAGTCAGGAAGTGAAAGATCTGTATAATAAAAACTTCAAGTCTTGAAGAAAGAAATTATAGAAGATCTCAGAAGATGGAAAGATCTCCCATGTTCATGGATTGGCAGGATCAACATTGTAAAAATTGCTATCTTGCTAAAAGCAATCTACAGATTCAATGCAATCCCCATCAAAATTCCAACTCAATTATTCAATGAATTAGAAAGCGCAATCTGCAAATTCATCTGGAATAACAAAAAAACCTAGGATAGCAAAAACTCTTCTCAAGGATAAAAGAACCTCTGGTGGAATCACCATGCCTGACCTAAACCTTTACTACAGAGCAATTCTGATAAAAACTGCATGGTACTGGTATAGTGACAGATAAGTAGACCAATCAAATAAAATTGAAGACTCAGAAATGAAGCCACACACCTATGGTCACTTGATCTTCGACAAGGGCGCTAAAACCATCCAGTGGAAGAAAGACAGCATTTTCAACAAATGGTGCTGGCACAACTGAATGTTATCATGTAGAAGAATGGGAATTGATCCATTCCTATCTCCTTGTACTAAGGTCAAATCTAAGTGGATCAAGGAACTTCACATAAAACCAGAGACAATGAAACTTATAGAGGAGAAAGTGGGGAAAAGCCTTGAAGATATGGGCACAGGGGAAAAATTCTGGAATAAAAGAGCAATGGCTTGTGCTGTAAGATCAAGAATTGACAAGTGGGACCTCATGAAACTGCAAAGCTTCTGCAATGCAAAAGACACTGTCAATAAGACAAAAAGACCACCAACAGAATGGGAAAGGATCTTTATCTATCCCAAATCAGATAGGGCACAAATATCCAATATATATAAAGAACTCAAGAAGGTGGACTCCAGAAAATCAAATAACCCTATTAAAAAATGGGGCTCAGAACTGAAAAAAGAATTCTCACCTGAGGAATACCGAATGGCAGGGAAGCATCTGAAAAAATGTTCAACATCCTTAGTCATCAGGAAAATGCAAATCAAAACAACCCTGAGATTGCACCTCACACCAGTCAGAGTGGCTAAGATCAAAAATTCAGGTGACAGCAGATGCTGGTGAGGATGTGGAGAAAGAGGAACACTCCTCCATTGTTGGTGGGATTGCACCCTTGTACAACCACTCTGGAAATTAGTCTGGCCTTTCCTCAGAAAATTGGACATAGTACTACCGGAATATCTAGCAATACCTCTCCTGGGCATATATACAAAATATGTCCAAACTGATAAGAAGGACACATGCTCCACTATGTTCATAGCAGCCTTATTTATAATAGCCAGAAGCTTGAAGGAACCCAGATGCCCCTCAACAGAGGAATGGATATAGAAAATATGGTACATTTACACAATGGAGTGCTACTCCACTATTAAAAAGAATGAATTTATGAAATTCCTAGGCAAATGGATGGACCTGGAGGGCATCATCTTGAGTGAGGTAACACAATCACAAAGGAACTCACACAATATGTATTCACTGATAAGTGGATATTAGCCCAAAACTTAGGATACCCAAGATATAAGATACAATTTGCTAAATGCATGAAACTCAAGAAGAATGAAGACCAAAGTGTGGACACTGTGCCCCTTCTTAGAACTGGGAACAAAACACCCATAGAAGGAGTTACAGAGAAAAAGTTTGGAGCTGTGATGAAAGATGGACCATCTAGAGACTGCCATATCCAGGGATCCATCCCATAATCAGCTTCCAAACACTGACACCATTGCATACACTAGCAAGATTTTGCTGAAAGTACCCAAATATAGCTGTCTCTTGTGAGACTATGCAGGGGCCTAGCAAACACAGAAGTGGATGCTCACAGTCAACTATTGGATGGATCACAGGGCTCCCAATGGAGAAGCTAGAGAAAGTACCCAAGGAGCTAAAGGGATCTGCAACCCTATAGTTGGAACAACATGAAGAACCATCCAGTACCCCGGAGCTCTTGTCTCTAGCTGCATATGTATCGAAAGATGGCCTAGTTGGCCATCACTGGAAAGAGAGGCCCATTGGACTTGGGAACTTTATATGCCCAATACAGGGGAATGCCAGGGCCAAAAGAATGGGAATGGGTGGGTAGGGAAGTGGGGGGGGGTATGGGGGACTTTTGGGATAGCATTGGAAATGTAATTGAGGAAAATACGTAATAAAAAAAAAGACAATAAAAAGTATTGTCTTGGCCAGGCGTGGTGGCGCACACCTTTAATCCCAGCAAAAAAATAAAATAAAATAAAACTCCAGAATCATTCCTGCCTCATTGCTCTTGAAATATTATTATCAGTAAGAATATAATCAGGCTTAGTTCTCTAAGCACTGTCACAGACTATATAAGAAACAGTGGTATGTTACCTTATCCTACTTTGAACAGATGACAGCAGCCAGGCTCTGTTTTGTTCCTCCTATAGGAGATTTCCTGTGGCTACCTTCTCTATACAGCATCCTCATTTATTTATGAGCAGAGCTGATACTGAACAGTAATTTCCCCTGATCCCCCTGTTAGGAATAAAAGTTTATCCATTATTACTATCATTAATTTAGTTTTTCTCATTAATCCCACAAAAACTGGTTTTATAATCCCTGTGGCACAAATAGACACAAATCTCCAGATGATATAAAATTTCATCAACTACAAATACAACCATTAGATAATGAGAGACTGCATAAAATTCTGAACTAACTGAGTACAAAATTATTATTTAGTGACTGCCTGTGTTCAGCCACAGTTACTTCTGGAACCTCATGCCTCACAAAGCAGTCTACTGTTACAGCACTCTTGGGGGAGACAGTAGGATTTTCTTCTTTTCTTTTTATTAGATAATTTCTTCATTTATTTTTCAAATATTATCCCCTTTCCCGGTTCCTCCCCCAACCCCCCGTAATACCATATCCCATCCCCCTGCGCCTGATTCTATGAGTCTGTTTCCACTCCTGCCTCTCGGCTCTCACATTCCCCTATACTGGGGTCATCCAACCTTCATAGGACCAAGGGCATCTCCTCCCAATGATGCCCAAGAAGGCCATCCTCTGCTACAGATGTGGCTGGAGCCATGGATCCATCCATGTGTACTCTTTGGTTGGTGGTTTAGTCCCTGGGAGTTCTTAGAGGGTCTGGTTGGTTAATATTGTTCAGATTTGGTTCTTCTATTGTAATGACAACTCCCTTTTCTGAGATCTCTCTCCACAGGTACTGATTACACAGCTCTTATTCTCTCAGCTACCTTACTTTTCTCTACCCCTCTTTATGTCAAAATTTTATACAATTCCTTTGACTGATTAAGCTTCTTTGTCACCTGTCCTTTTCTCCATAAGGGACCAAACAGATGTCCATATTTTGAATCTTTTTCAAATATCTCAGTTATGAGACAAGTGTTCAAGACTTCTCAGCTTTCTATAGAAATGGCCTTTTTGCCCTCTTTGACCTCAGGTTCTCCAAGCACCAATAGAGCTAATTAAGTACGAACCACAAAGTCACTAAAATTAGTTTGTGCTATGAGGGGAAACTGAGGTCAGAAGATCCTATATCTTATAGTTCCATATACACCTGGGATGTGTGATCTCCATTTCTTCCTACTTTGCTTCATTTTTTTGTAACATTTTAATAGAATATGACAATTAAATTTTACTAAAACTACACAAAATCAGGTTTCCTCATTGTTTATTTTATTTATTTATTTATTTATTTATTTATTTATTTATTTTGTAGAAAGAAAAGTTGTGTTGATTAGGTTTTGAATGTTGGAACTTTAATGTCCTTTTGCTCTTTTTTTCATATATACATGAGCAATGGGCAAATTGATCTTTCCATCTGCATGTAGGAACCCTTAATAAAATTACAGAGATAAGGTAGCTTCTTTTACAAGAAGAGTATTTGAAATCTGTTATACTTTGAAAGGCAGTGTCATAGAAAGGGCTGGTCTGGAACATGGAGTTGAAAGGTGCAGAATGGACTTCTGAGATGTGAAAATGAAATGAGTGATAATGCAACTGTTCAAAAAGTCAACCCGTTGAAAGGATTTGCAAAGACAGAGAGGAAGAATGGAAGCGGGCATCCCGAGGTGTTGGGAGAGTGTGTCAGACACTCTAATGTCATTTTCAACATTAAAATATCATTTATATGTAAATAAATATATATATATATATATATATATTTCCAATTTCAAACATGAGAAAGCAGAGCACTGGGAAATCTTGGCCAGCGATAAATGATTTAAGGGAAGCTTAAACAATGTTGCTTTAGAAAATTGTATGTGTGTGGCTAACTAAATAGATAGGTAAATAAATAAATAAAAGTTTTGGTTTAAAGTTACCATAGAGTACATTTTTGCTGATCAATAGTAGAAAAAATTGTATAAATTGCTAAATAGTATATTTTAGATATTTTATAAAAGGAATCAAGAGTAAACTTTTCTAATATCTGCACCCACGCTGGTGGACTTAGACTAGTGAATGGTGGATTGATTATCTTAAAAGCATCTATCGAACTGGAAAGAAGGTCATCAGGTCAAAAACGCAAGCTTACAGTATCTCTGACTGAAGAACTAGGTTTTCAATAATCGTTCAGTAATAGTTGCATATTAAGGTAACTTCTTTCATCATTAGCCAATCTAAAAGTTCAGCTGTCCTTCTACCTTTATTTATTATTTTTTAATATTTTTTATTATGTATTTTCCTCAATTCCATTTCCAATGCTATCCCAAAAGTCCCCCATACCCCCCCCACTTCCCTACCCACCCATTCCCATTCTTTTGGCCCTGGCATTCCCCTGTACTGGGGCATATAAAGTTTGCGTGTCCAATGGACCTCTCTTTCCAGTGATGGCTGACTAGGCCATCTTTTGATACATATGCAGCTAGAGACAAGAGCTCCGGGTTACTGGTTAGTTCATAATGTTGTTCCACCTATAGGGTTGCAGATCCCTTTAGCTTCTTGGGTACTTTCTCTAGCTCCTCCATTGGGTGCCCTGTGATCCATCCAATAGCTGACTGTGAGCATCCACTTCTGTGTTTGCTAGGTCCCGGCATAGTTTCACAAGAGACAGCTATATCTGAGTCCTTTCAGCAAAATCTTGCTAGTGTATGCAATGGTGTCAGTGTTTGGAAGCTGATTATGGGATGGAATGAACTTAGTTCTTGGCATGAAATCACAATTCTGGTTCTGGACATTGCCCGTCCTGTTATCTAGGAAAAGTCAAGGTAGCTTTTAGCTATTATTTTCTTACTTGTGTTTTAGGACGTTGCTGCAGACACTTAACAAACTGGTTGCAAATACCAAGTAATTGAATGTGTGTACAATTGCCCTGTACAGTTATCGGCAGGGCAGAACTCCCTGTGGGGGCCTGCAAACCTTCCAGCTGTTATTCCTTCTTCGTCATTCACACTTTATTTATTCCACTGACTTAAGGAAGAATGACATGTGTTCTATTCCTCCATGATCTCTGTTGTAATTGTTTGAGAATGTGATAATCACCTATTTTTTTGTCTTTGTTTCCCATGGGTGAAGGATCTTTTGAAGCAAAAAGAGATAAGTCTCTGTTCAATCTCAGCATTACTCCTCTTTCTTCACTTTCTTTATCCTCCTGTGTTGCTGCTGTAATAGTAATTGCTACTCAATATGTAATATTTGACAAAAATCTTAGGGTTCTCAGGCAGCCAATTTGTCTTTTCCAATATTTGATGATTGCTTAATGAAATAACATGGCTTTGGGTAATCAAATCCATTAAAGACGTTTATATCTAAGGTGGGTGAGATCATAAGCAAGAAAAGGCACACAGAAAAGGGAACTCGGAGTACTTATGAGTCAAGGCTGAACTAAGAAATCAGAATGCTTGATCAAAAGTCCTTCAGAAATGATTTCAGCCGGTATTTTGAAAATAGATCTTTTGTTAAAAATCTGAATTGAAAATATTTTTTTCTGCCCGTAGTGACATTTTTTTCTCCATAGTCAACTTTGATGTGAGGCTTTTAATATTTAGTGAATTCCTATTCATCAATTTTCAGCCATTTTCAAAAGTATTTCATGACAAGTCTGAGAAGTTGAATTTGACGAACATCAACTTGCATAAATGTTTCTCTTTATTTAAAATGCTCAGCAGCCTTTTGCATATTTCTAAGACTGCTGTGAGTAAGGCAGTGTTCAATGTTCATGCTTACAGATAAATCTTACAATCAGTTTGGAAAGAATCTCCTTTCCCTCTTGAGTTAACTTGGGAATTTCTGAAAGTCCTTAAGCTGTCTCTGCTACTTATGTGTTGCTATGTGATAATGGAAAATTTTGCAAGAATATTTATTTAAATCACTGTCCATTCACTAAAAAAGGAAAGTAATGCATAATAACTCCATCTCTCATTCTTTCTTTCTCCACTCTGCCAATATGGTAACAATGACAGTTATATTTAGGAAAAATTATAGAAAGAGGAGAGTTCAATATCAAGACCCAAACCAACAAAGGCTAAGAGTATTCTCAATATTTAATACATTTAATTCTTTATGAGGGATGTCATTTACAAGTTGCAAATTACAGTTGTAGTTGGTAAATGTTGTGACCTGTGACTTGTTTTGTTTACCTAAAACAGCTTCCAAAATACCTTCCATTTTATCAAGAATAAGACACTGGGTTCAGTAAATTACATCATCATATGTAGTGGGTTTGTTTGATGCTGCTTATATTCTAATGCTAAATACTGGTTCCTCAAGATATGATTTCCCCAGTTGAGCAGATCCTCACCTACTCAGAGTGATGCCATGTGAACCTTCTCCCCAATTTAACTGGTCAAAAAGGCTAGAGCCTCTTATTGAGCAGTCGAGGGAGAAAAGTGGGTCTACAGTTTCGATGAGGTAGGTTCATGAAGAGAGACAGGGAGAAAACAGAAGGATGGAGGAAAAAGAAACCACTATGAATAAGAAGGGAATAGACAAGAGAAACAGCAAGTAACAAGTAACTTATACCTGGGAAAAATTTTAATATAGCCCTAGACCTGCCAAATTTAGACATATGGATTGTAAATAAAATACTTGGATTGTGTGTCTTTTACATGGGCTTGTTAGGGAAACAAATTCCTACTACAATAACACATTATCAATTTTTAAGTATCTCTTTTTAAAATTCTCACTGTGTTGACATACATAAAAACATATGCCTATAATTTAAAACTCCCTATGGTACTATTTATATTAAAATTGGTTCAAAGCTTTGTATTTCTTGATAATTTTATAGTTTTACTAAGCAGTTTAAGAGTTTCTGACATGATCTGTCTTCATTTCATTTGTTGTGCACATGCAGGGGAAATGAATTCTCAAGGTTTGTACTTAATATTGGAAATAGATCCCTGTGCCCCATATCTTTTCTAGTGATAGTAGGAACATGACAAGAGGTATAAACTGAAAGCCAGAATCCTAACACCCATTCTTATGCAAAAGGTATCATTGAAAGTTTCTTTGTAATAATTAGTATTTCCTTTGGGCTTTAAACAAACAGGAACATCAAATACTGTGGTCCAGTCCTGTGGGACACTCAGCACATTACATTCTATGGCCCATAAAGTACTTTAAAAAAAAAAAAACTAATAAAGTCACTTAAAATGCCAGTGTCAGCCCTTCATCTCTTAGATCCTGCACCCATCCCTCCTCTCCTTCTCTACTGAGAAGAGGGACACTCCACAAACATATCAAGTCACTACAGGTCTAGGTGCATCCTTTCCCACTCAGGCCAGACCAGCTAGGGGAATGGATTTCGCAGGCAAGCAATAGATTCAGTGGCAGCTCCTACTTCAGTTGTTCAGGAACCTGCATGAAGTGAAAGCTTCAATTTTACTACATATGTTCAGGGGACCAGGACCAAGGTCCAGTCCATGTTCTCTCGTTGGTTGATAGTTCAGATTCTGGGAGCCCCTAATGGTCGAGGTTAGTAGTTTGGTTTTTCTGTAGAGTCCCTCTCTTCCTCAGATCCTTCAGTTCTTCCCTCACCTCTTCAACAAGACCCTCTGAGCTCCATCTAATGTTTGGCTTTGTGTTTTTGCATCTGTTTCCATTGGTTGTTATGTAGAGCCTCTCAGAGGAAAGTTATACTAGGTTTCTGTCTGCAAGCATAATAGAGAGTATCATTCCAAACGCTGACACCATTGCATACACTAGCAAGATTTTGCTGAAAGGACCCAGATATAGCTGTCTCTTGTGAGACAATGCCGGGGCCTAGCAAACACAGAAGTGGATGCTCACAGTCAGCTATTGGATGGATCACAGGGCCCCCAATGGAGGAGCTAGAGAAAGTACCCAAGGAGCTAAAGGGAACTGCAACCCCATAGGTGGATCATTATTATGAACTAACCAGTACCCCAGAGCTCTTGTCTCTAGCTGCATTTGTATCAAAAGATGGCCTAGTAGGCCATCACTGGAAAGAGAGGCCCATTGGACTTGCCAACTTTATATGCCCCAGTACAGGGGAATGCCAGGGCCAAGGGGTGGGAGTGGGGGGGGGGGACTGGGGGGGGAGTGTATTGGGGACTTTTTGGATAGCATTGGAAATGTAATTGAGGAAATTACCTAATAAAAAAAAAACCAACAGATATCAATCAAAATGTAACAAATATCCACATACACTGACACAAAAGAATAAAAAAAAAAAAAAAAAAAAAAAGAGTATCATTAACACAGTCAGGGAGTGGTTCTTGCCTATAGGGTGGATCTCAATTTGGTTGGCCACTTCCTCTGTCTCTAGTTTTTTTTTGTTTTTGTTTTTTGTTTTGTTTTTTTTTTTTTTTTGTCCTTGAACATCCTGTAGGCAGGACACATTTTAGGTAGAAGGTTTTATGTGTGGGTTGTTGTCCTTATCCCTTCTCATGATGTCCTGTCTGGATACAGGAAGTAGCCAATTTAGGATCCATATCCGCACTAATAGGTACCTCAAATAGAGTCTCCCCCATAGGACTCTGGGGCCTTGCCAACCCATCCTAGATCTCTGACTCATAAAGTACTATTTTTATACCAAGGAGTCTAAATGGAAAACCATGTTCAGTAATGAGAGGAACTGGGTGCTGAGTGTGCCAGGCTGAAGAAGGCAGAATGGGCAATATGTGTAGAATCTCATCCCTGAAAATATTTTTCTACTATACTACTCTACTTTGTTAAAAATGAACTGAATTTGTGGAAATTATTTTTAATACCTTCTTTGCTTATTCATTAAAATATTAATTATTACAGAAACTATATTAGCTTCACCTATATTACCCAGGATGTGGTAATTATCAGTTATTGTTTCAAGTGAAATAGAGTTTCAAGTAACAAAGAATCTCTATTTGACTAAAATGGAGATAGACTAAGGAAAGATGGTAGAGAAGGGAAGAGAGAGGAAGAAAGGACTGTTGCCAAAAAAGAAGCATAAGAGGAAGGGAAGAAGGAAGGAAGAGAAAGGATGAGGAAAAACTAAGACTCTCAAAGATAATGAGAAAGTAAGGTTAGTCACTTTAGTATCTAAGACAGAGTCATGTATTTGTGAACATGTTGTGGAATAGATTTGTCAAGGAGTGTGGTATGAATCTATTGAGTACACAGTGGTGAATTTTGGATTCAATTGTGCATATGTCACAAAACCTGGAGATAAACAGATTATAATGTCTGGGCATCTAGGGGAAACTCTAGATTCAGAAAACACTAGATCTAGAGTGTCAGAGCAGCATAGGATAGTAGAAGACATCTGAACCTGAAAGCTCTAATCATCACTGGAAGGCCCAACAATACCTAAAATGAATACTGATGAATATATCAATACCAAGGAAACATAATTTAAGAAACTTAAGTAAGCAAAGTTTTAGGTGTGATTATGCCAGCAACTCAACTTCCCTTATATAATGTTCTTATTTAAAAACAGGATTCTTATTGATCCTCTGAGGACAGCTCAAGAAATCCCCACCTTTCCACCCAAATTGGCAGGAGTTCTTACCGCACTGACTTTTGTCCATCTCCCTAAGTACACTTGTGTATCTAGGCTAGCAATGACAAATGCAGCTGTAAACACTTCACATGTTGTATCATTGTGACAAGGCTTTTACCAATAAAGAGGCATCAAGGTTGCCCAGTATGTCCCTGTGAATCTTGTGCAGTCATAATTATAGTTGTTTCGTCCATTCACACATCACCCTCCATGGAGACATGACTGACTGGCACCTTCTTCAAAGTTGAGTTTAAAGTGTTCTCCAAGGAATCCAGGTGCATATTCACATACATAAGCCTCAAGAACATCCTGTGTTTCTCCTTTAAGTACCTTGGAACCTGAGGCTATGTTTGTATTCACAAAAAGGAGCCTAGCATGCTGTCCTCTGAGAGGTTCCACCCTAAAGCTGACCAGACAGATGCAGGGACTCATAGCCAAACACTAGGTCCAGCTTAGGAAGTCCTGTCGAAGAGTTGGAGGAAGGACAGAGGAACCTCGAGGACATAGGAACTCCACAAGAAGGCCAACAAAGTCAACTAACGTGGACCCTTGAGGGTTCCCGGAGACTGAACCACCAACCAAGGGGCATACAAGGGCTATACTTAGGCCAACTGCATGTATGTAACAAATGTGTAGCTTAATTTTCATGTGGGTCCCCCAACTACTGGATCAGGGCTTATTGTGACTTTGTTGCCTGTGGATCCTATTCCCCTAACTGGGCTGTTTTATCTGGCCTCATTGGGAAAAGGTGTTCCTAGTACTGCAGTGACTTGAGGTTTCAAGATGGTTTAGTACAGGGAAGGGGGGATAGGACCCTACTCATTCTCAGAGGTGAAGGGGAGGAGTGGAAGGGGAGGGGCCATGTAAGAGGGAATTGGGAGGAGAGGAAGGGCACTTTCCAACTCCCTTTCTTACTTTTTTATAACAGGAAATCACAGTGTATAGAAAAAAATACAAGAGGATTCTTAAGCATTTTGAAACAATAGGCAGGTGATATAAAAAATGATGTCTAGTTGGGTCCACTTTCATGTTATTAAGTTGTCTTCTTCCCTTGGTAAATATACATTTTTGAGAACTGTTCTCTGAAGTCCCAAGAGATAACTCATGCAGGGCAGTAATAAAATCAGTGCATGGTACATGCAGCTAGTGACAGAGTCCTGGTTCCCAAGGAAACAGGCTAAGCACCTACTGTCCCTTTAGGGTCACCAGGTCTTCAAGCCTTAGCTCAACCAGGAACCAGGCCATACCTCAAGGTCCAACAGCAGTTTATATTATAATATTAATTATTTTTATTTCTCTAATTTAAAGTATAAAAGCATAACAATATTTATACCTGACAGAATTTGTGGTGGAATAAAATTATACATTTAGAATTCTAGAGAAGAAAGTCCTGTAGAGTAAATGTTCAATAAATAACAGAAATATTGGAGGAGAATTCAGTTATAAAATGTCACAGAGGATGGATCAAAGGATCAAGGTGAGATGATATAATATTTCTTGATACTTGGAAGCACTGGTGTGAAATAATTCCCAGCTTGCCTTTCCCAAGTCACTTTGGTATTTGTCACTTTCGAACTATTATTGTCCAAGTCAGTAGTTGAATGAAGCCTCAAAAAAGTCTCAAAAGAGAGGGCATCCTTCATTGGTGTGTGACAATCAGTCACTTGATCTCTCTCTCTCTCTCTCTCTCTCTCTCTCTCTCTCTCTCTCTCTCTCTCTCTCTCTCTCTCTCTGTGTGTGTGTGTGTGTGTGTGTGTGTGTGTGTGTGTGTGTGTGTAATAAAATTTCATGGAATGTAGAGACAGCTACCACTGATTATTCTGAGCAATGTTCATAGCCTCTTGGCCTTTGCTGCTTACTACTGATATTATCTAAATATGAAGCTTTTTTAGTAACTGCCCTAATGAATGAAACTTCAGCATAAGACTGATTGCTATCCACCTAAGATCATCTGTGTACTTATCTCAACTCTACTTTCTCACTGGAGGGAAAGCAGTCATTCCCCCAGTAACAGTATTAATGGGCTTTTCCTTCTAACGCTCTTCCCAATCCTATGGAGTAATCCAAAGTTTGTCATAACATAGATGGGTCATGAAAAGTAAATGTGCACCAAGCACAATATCATGAAAATAATTATTCAACTCAGTTTTGGAGGGCATTAAATTTTCAATGTATAATTACTTAAAAATGGGATTATGATTTCACTGGCACTAATCGAAACAATAAAATATTTACTATAGTCAATTGCTTACACACATAAATGAACAGGGCATTGGGTAGCTCACCTGTAATACAATCAGATTGTATTGCATGTAATTGATGTAGTTAATGTATTACATATGATTACCGTGTAATACAATAAATCGTCTTTTACTTAGAGTGGAAGCAAGAAAATAAAAGGACTCATCATTTTGGCCATTATAAGACTTAGAACTCAGTGCAAATGAGAGAAAATGAATAAATCAGATGATAAAACGGGTTTTTCTTTTTTGGTGCACACTGTTCTTCATCATGCTGAGCAAGTCAGAACAGCAGGGGATGGAGGAGGAGGTTACATTATGTTGGCAGCAGTCAGAGGCGAGCAGGGAATGCTTACTTGACTCCTAAAGATAACCTCATGCTCTCCATCTTCGGCAGGTCCTCATTCCTTGTTCAGAGAATAGTCCTACCCAAATTAGGATGAGTGGATCTACATCTATTAGCATAATCTAAATAACTTACACTCCCACAGGCATGCCTGGTACTAAGCCAAATTAGATACCCCCTCAGAGGTATGTGTGCTAGCCTTATCCAAGTTGAGTATAGATCTCAATACACTGAAATGAATCCAAACTACCACTTTGCGCTTCAAAGAGATGAGATGGTTGTACATGGTGGAGCTTACTTTTTAAATAATAGAATTAAATTTATTTATCATAATAGTATTACATAGTATTATGCAAATGTATTTATATTAATAGTCTCAGATAATGCAAAATCCTGTCCTCTCTAATGATCCTCTTAGGTTTTACTGACGTCAATTCTCAACTTAACATTGCCAATAATGCCTATGAGAATATTTAGAGATGAATTACACTAATTATCTGAAACTCAGTTTGTTTCTTGGAGACTTTAAAGAGAAATTACTTGCTCTGAATTCTTTTTTTATTGGATATTTTCTTTATTTACATTTCAAATGTTATCCCCTTTCCTGGTTTGCCCTCTGAAAAACAACCTCTTCCATCCCCTACCCCTCCCCCTGCTCACCAACTCACCCACTCCCACTTTCCGACCCTGGCACTCCCCCACTCTGGGGCATAGAGCCTTAATAGGACAAAGGCCCTCTTCTTCCATTGATGCTCCCCTAGGCCAGACTGCTGCATATGCAGCTGGAGCCATGAGTCCCACCAACTGTGCTCTTTGGTTGGTGGTTTAGTCCCTAGGAGCTGTGGGGGTACTGGCTATTTCATATTGTTGTTCCTCCTACAGGGCTGCAAACCCCTTCAGCTCCTTGGGTCCTTTCTCTAGCACCTTCATTGGGGTTCTTATGCTCAGTCCAATGGGTGGCTGTGAGCATCCACCTCTGTATTTGCCAGGCACTGGCAGAGCCTCTCAGAAGATAGCTATATCAGGCTCCTGTTACCAAGCACTTTATTGGAGTCCACAACAGTGTCTGGGTTTGGTGATTGTAAATGGGATGGATCCCCAGTTTCAGTGCATTTAGGTTTACATGAAGGTTCTTGATCCACTTGGACTTGAGCTTTGTATGAGGAGATAAGAATGGGTCAATTTGCCTTCTTTTACGTCCTAACTGCCCGGTAAACTAGCACCATTTTTTGAAAATGCTGTCTTTTTTCCACTGTATGGTTTTAACTCCTTTGTGAAAGATCAAGTGAGCATAGATGTGTGGGTTCATTTCTGGGTCTTCAATTCTATTCCATTGATCTACCTGACTATCACTGTACCAATACCATGCAGTTTTTTTTATCACAATTGCTCTGTAGTACAGCTTGAAGTCAGGGATGGTGATTGCCCCAGAAGTTCTTTTATTGTTGAGAATTGTTTTCGATATCCTGGGATTTTTGTTATTCCAGATGAATTTAGAAATTGCTTTTTCTAAATCTATGAAGAATTGAGTTAAAATTTTGAAGGGCATTGCATTGAATAGCTAGATAGCATTTGGAAAGATAGGTATTCTTACTATATTAATCCTGCCAATCCATGAGCATGGGAGTATTTCCATCTTCTGAGATCTTCAATTTCTTTCTTCAGAGACTTGAAGTACTTATCATACAGATCTTTAACTTGCTTAGTTAGATTCACACTAAGATATTTTATATTATTTGTGACAGTTGTGAAGGGTTCTGTTTCCCTAATTTCTTTCTTAGCCTGTTCATCCTTTGACTAGAGGAAGGCCATTGTTTATCAGGTTTACGAGTTCTCTGGTGGGATTTTTCAGATCAAGTAAGTATATTATCATATCATCTGCAAATAGTGATATTTTTACTTCTTCCTTTCCAATTTGTATCACTTTGATCTCCTTTTGTTGCCTAATTGTTCTGGCTAGGATTTCAAGCACTATATTGAAAAGGCAGGGAGAAAGTGTGCAGCCTTGTCTAGTCCCTGATTTTAGTGGGATTGCTTCAAGTTTCTCTCCATTTAGTTTGATGTTGGCTATTCGTTTGCTGTAGATTGATTCATTATGTTTAAGTATGGGTCTTGACTTTCTGATCTTTTCAAGACTTTTTTCAAGAACTGGTGTTGGATTTTGTCAAATGCTATCTCAGCATCTACTGAGATGATCATAGTTTTTTTTTTGTTTTTTTGTTTATGTTGTTGTTGTTTGTTTGTTTATATAGTGGTTTACATTGATGGAATTCCATATATTGAATCACCCCTACATCCCTGGGATGAAGCCTACTTGATCATGATGGGTGATACTTTTAATGTGTTCTTGGATTTGGTTTGTGAGAATTTTATTGAGTATTTTTGCATAAATATTCATAAGCGAAATTGGTCTGAAGTTCTCTTTCTTTGTTGGGTCATTGTGTGGTTTAGGTATCAGAGTATCTAGCTTCATAGAATGAATTGGGTAGAATACCTTCTGTTTCTATTTTGTGGAATAGTTTAAGGAGTATTGGTATTAGGTCTTCTTTGAAGGTTTAATAGAACTCCGCAATAATCCATTCTGGTCCTCAACAGTTTTTTTGGTTGGAAGACTATTAATGACAATTTCTATTCCTTTAGGGGATATGGGACTGTCTAGATCATTAATCTGATCCTGATTTAACTTTGGTACCTGGTATCTGTCTAGAAAATTGTCCATTTCATCCAGGTTTTCCAGTTTTGTTGAGTAAAGGTTTTTGTAATGGGATCTGATGATTTTTTGGATTTCCTCAGTTTCTGTTATTATATCTCCCTTTTCATTTCTAATTTTGTTAATTAGCATGGTGACTATGTGCCCTCTAGTTAGTCTTTTGTTGATTTTCTCAAAGAACCAGCTCCTGGTTTCATTGATTCTTTGTTTAGTTGTTTCTGTTTCCACTTGGTTTATTTTAGCCCTGATTTTGATTATTTCCTGCCATCTACTCCTTGTGGGTAAATTTTCTTCTTTTTGTTCTAGAGTTTTCAGGTGTGCTGTCAAGCTGACAGTGTATGTTCACTCTAGTTTCTTTTTGAAGGAACCCAGAGCTAATGCTTATCCTTTTAGGACTGCTTTCATTGTGTCCCATAAGTTTGGGTATGTTGTAGCTTCATTTTCATTAAAGTCTAAAAAGTCTTTATTTCTTTATTTCTTCCTTGACCAAGTTATCATTGAGTAGCATGTTGTTCAGCTTCCACGTGTATGTGGGCTTTCTATTACCTATGTTTTTATTGAAGATCAGCCTTAGTCCGTGGTGATCTGATAGGATGCATGGGATTATTTCAATCTTCTTGTATCTGCTGAGGCCTGTTTTGTGATGTATTATATGGTCAATTTTGGAGAAGCTACCATGAGGTGCTCAGAAGAAGGTTTATGCTTTTGTTTTAGGATAAAATGTTCTATAGATATTTGTTAAATCCATTTGTTTCATAACTTCTGTTAGTGTCCATGTGTCTCTGTTCAGTTTCTGTTTCCAGAATCTGTCCATTGGTGAGAATGGGGTGTTGAAGTCTCCGACTATTATTGTGTGAGGTGTAATGTGTGATTTCAACTTTACCAATGTTTCTTTAATGAATGTGGAAGTCCTTGCATTTGGAACATAGATGTTCAGAATTGAGAGTTCATCTTGGTAGATTATAACTTTGATGAGTATGAAGTGTCTCTCCTTGTCTATTTTGATAACTTTAGGTTCAAAGTCAATTTTATTCAATGTTAGAATGGCTACTCCATCTTTTTACTTGAGACCATTTGCTTGGAAGATTGTTTTCCAGCCTTTTACTCTAAGGTAGGTTCTGCCTTTGTCCCTGATGTGGGTTTCCTGTATACAGCAAAATGTTGGGTCCTTTTTACATAACCAGTCTATTAGTCTATGTCTATTTATCAGGGAATTGAGTCCATTGATATTAAGAGATATTGAGGAAAAAAATCATTGTTGTTTCCTATTATTTTTGTTGTTAGAGTTGGAATTCTGCTCATGTGGCTATCTTCTTTTAGGTTTGTTGGAAGATTACTTTCTTGCTTTTTCTAGAATGTAGCTTCCCTCCTTGTTTTTGAGCTTTCCTTTTATTTTCCTTTGTAGGGCTGGATTTGTGGAAAGGTATTATGCAAATTTGATTTTGTCATGGAATACCTTGGTTTCTCCATCTATTGTCATTGATAGTTTTGCTGGGTATAGTAGCCTGGGCTGGCATCTGTGTTCTCTTAGCATCTGTATGCCATCTGCTCAGGATCATCTAGCTTTCATAGTCTCTGGGGAGACATCAGGTTTAATTTTGATAGGTCTGCCTTTATATGTTACTTGACCCTTTTTCTTTATTGCTTTTAATATTCCTTCTTTGTTTTGTGCATTTGGTGGTTTTACTATTATGTGACATGTGACAGGAGAAATTTTCTTTCTGGTCTAAACTATTTGGAGTTCTGCAGGCTTCTTGTACATTCATGGGCATCTCTTTCTTTAAGTTGAGGGAAGTTTTCTTCTATAATTTTTTTGAAGATACTTACTGGCCCTTT
The DNA here is from genome assembly GCF_978045245.1 of Mus caroli. Classification (NCBI taxonomy): domain Eukaryota; kingdom Metazoa; phylum Chordata; class Mammalia; order Rodentia; family Muridae; genus Mus; species Mus caroli. Next base: position 94,599,422 of record NW_028227263.1, read on the forward strand.
AAGTTGGAAATCTTCCTTCTCATCTATATCCATTATCCTTAGGTTTGGTCTTCTCATTGTGTTCTGCATTTCTTGGATGTTCTGGGTTAGGATCATTTTGCATTTCACATTTTCTTTGATTTTTGTGTCCATATTTCTATGGCATTTTCTGCACCTGAGATTCTCTCTTCAATGTTTTGTAATCTGTTGGTGATGCTTGCATCTATGGCTCCTGACTTCTTTCCTAGGTTTTCTACATCTAGAGTTGACTCCCTTTATGGTTTCTTTATTGTTTCTACTTCCATCTTTAGATCCTGAATGGTTTTGTTTAATTCTTTCACCTGTTTGGATGTGTTTTCCTGTAATTCTTTAAGGTATTTTTGTGTTTTCTCTTTAAGGGTTTCTAGCTGTTTACCTGTGTTCTCCTGTACTTCTTTAAGGGAGATATTTATATCCTTCTTGTAGTCCTCCATTATCATCATGAGAAGTGACTTTAGATACATATCTTGCTTTTCTGGTGTGATGGTGTATCCAGGACCTTCTATGGTGGGAGAGTTGGGTTCTGATGATGCCAAGTAACCTTGGTTTCTTTTGCTTCGGTTCTTATGCTTGCCTCTTGCCATCTGATTATCTCAAGTGCTCCCTGCCCTCAATATATCTGATTGGAGCCTTTCCTTCCTGTAATCCTGGTTGAGTCACAACTTCTCAGAGTATAGCTTTCTCTGTGACCCTGTGATTCAGGGATCCTGTGATCTTGAGATTCTGGGTGTGTCAGAGTTTTTGGCAGTCAAACTTGTTCTAAGACCCTGAGATCTGGTGTGACCAAGATCCAGAGATCCTGTGATCCTGTGATTCGAAGATCTTGGACATGTTAGAGTGCCTAGAAGTGGTACCTTCTCTGGGGACCATGGGGTTGTCAGCTTAGTTTGAAATCAATGAAGACCAGTGCTATCTAGAAGGAACCTGAGCCATTGGCTGGACTTGGTTCCTGTGTCCCTTCTCCTGCTAGCCCCCAGGCACTCCTGGTGATGTTGTGTTTTACTCACCATTGATCCTAAGATCCTGGGCATGCTAAGGCGCCTGGGTAGTGGAGACCTCTGGGGATAGTGGTACTGTCTGCCAAGTTCATGCCCCTCAGAATTCTGACCAAAAGGTAAAGATGGTCAATGATATATACAGGCTTTGAAAGATGGGGAAGGGTTTTAGCTACAAAAAAAAAAAATAGCATCACATTCCGTGAGAAGTCTGCTCATAGCACAGACAGGATAGGACTTTAGCAAGTGACTATCTCTAGAAGAGGAATCATGATAGCTCACAATGAACTTGGCCTATAGTCAAAATATCTAATCACATCTCTCAGGCATTATCTTCCTGTTTCCTGATGGATATAAATCACCATCATAAAATTGACTAGAAAACATCCAGAAAAAAAAATCAGCTCCTTTCATGTGAGATTTACAAAAATCTAATAATGTGACTTCAGTTAAACAAAACTCATGCTATTTGAGAGTATTTTTATACCATCTACTCCTCAGCCATAGTTCCTTTAAAAACCAAATCACAGCCTTACATGAAACAACTTGATGTAGCATTAGATAAATGAAGCTTTGTCATTTGTTTATAAAGGAATACCCTAATGACTACTCTTCTTAAGCTTAAATTCACTTCAAATTTTACTGTTATGATTTTGCTACTTGAATCTTCTTCTTCCTCCCCTTTCTCTTCTCCTTCTTGCCATCTTGTTCTGTTTCTTTTCTTCTTTCTCCTATTCTGTCTCTCCATCTTCCTTCTGCTTTTTCTTCTCTTCTCACTCTCTCTGTGAAGAGACAACATGACCATGGAAAATCTTATAAAAGAAAACGTTGAAATAGGACTGGCTTACAGTTCAAAGCTCTAGTTCACTATCATTATGACAAGAAGCATTGCAGCATACAGTCAGACATGGTGCTAGAGAGGGAGCTGAGAATTTTCTATCTGTATTCACAGACAAGAAATGAATGAGGCACAGTGTCTCCAACAAGGTCATACCAAGTTCAACAAGGCCATACCTCCAAATAAGGCCACTCTCTATGGGCCTATGGTGGCCATTCTCCCTCAAACTATAACATTCCACTCCCTAGCTTCCATAAGCTTATAGTCATATAACATTGCAAAAAATGCATTTAGTTCAATGTCAAAAGTTCCCATAGTCTATAAAAATCTCAAACTTTTGTAAAAGTCCAAAGTTAAAAGTCTCTTCTGAAACTTATGCAATCTCTTAACTATAATTGCCTGTAAAAAAATGAAAAAGCTAATCACATATTTATAAGTTATAATAGCACAGAATATACATTACAATTCAAAAAGAGAGCATAATGAAGAAATACTAGTCAAAAGCAAAACTGAAAACCAGGTGGGAAAATTAAAAAAATCTGTATCCCTATGTCTGATGTCAAAGCATTTTTCATATCTTCTACACCTTTCACTCTTGTTGATTACAACACACTTCTATCTTGGTGACTGGTTCCATTTCCATTTTATAGCTTCTCTTGCCAGGTATTGTGGGAATAAAGGGGATATGGGGGGAGAGAGGAGGGAGGGAGGAGCCCACATCTGGCCAGAGTTCCTCCTATGCTCTGGGCAGAAGGACACAGGAAGACTGCCAGATGCTTTCCACTCGGCCCAGGTGGGCAACTAAGCTACTGACCCCACTCGACAAAAGTTCCCATAGTCTATAAAAACTAGAAACCAGGGGCCCCAGGGTGACACCCTTGGCCCCAGGGTTATGAGAGAGAGGACGGAGGGAGAGAGGTTCCCACACAGGTGAGAGTCCTTGTCCCCACCTTGACTGGAGCACAGGAAGGCTTTTCATAGGGAGATTAGAAACTGCTCATTAGAGGAAAGCCTATCCCATCATCCAAGTGCAACAGGCCTTGATGAGCAGAGACATTCTATGGTTTTAGAGCTTTATTGTAGAAAGGCAGGGAGAAAGGAGAGAAGGTAGAAAGAGAGAGAGACTGGACATGGCCAAGAGAAGAGAAAGGGGAAAGAAAGAAAGAAAGAAAGAAAGAAAGAAAGAAAGAAAGAAAGAAAGAAAGAGAGAGAGAGAGAGAGAGAGAGAAAGAGAGAGAGAGAGAGAGAGAGAGAGAGAGAGAGAGAGAGAGAGAGAGAGAGAGAGAGAGAGAGAAAGAAAGAGGAAAGTCTAGAAAGTAAGAGAGTAAGGGGGAGAAAGAGTAAGAGAGTGAGAGGAGAGGATGAGGAGAGGTTAGAGAGCGAGGTGGGGCCAAGCAACCCCTCTGATGGCAGGCTGTTATCTTTACTGTTGCTAGGTAACTGGGAGGAGTCTAGCCTGAAGGTCAGAAGCTTGGGGCATCATCTATGTGACTACTAGTCACAATTCTCCTGTGGGGGCTGTGGGGATGGTAACTTCTACAGGAACATTGAGTCCAGGAGACATGAGGGAATACCTACCATGCCATGTAGGTGAATTATTACCACTCCAGGGTTCAGACCTCAGCTCGACTGGAGACCAGACTGTCTGTGTATAGCCCAATGCCCAGCAAGGTTTCAGATGGCTCTGACATCTCTAACATTTTGGAGTCTTCTAAGATATAGAATCTTCACCTTCATAGCATCATACAAGATCCTCCCAAGGCCTTCATGTAGAACCATCCCTCTACCCACACACCCATGCCTGGTTTCAGTGGCTTTTCTTAGCAAGTGAGGTAAATTCCATAACCCCTTTCTTCTATATTTGACTCTAAAGCTAGAACCTGGTACAACTCAGCTGTTATGGCCCAAACTCCTGTCCAAGCTGACTTCTTTTGGCTTCTGACTGAATTGTTCTGCTTGTCCTCAAACCAATGCTGGCAATTTGTTCTAATCTTATGGCTCCTTTTTATTCTCTGGCTCATTTTGTCTTCACCTGTCAACCCGTGTCTGTAAACAGTACCAATAAAACTGTCTCCTCTCCCTCTATCTCTCTATGTGCTATTTTCTAAAGCTACACCTCTTTCCTATCTGTTCTCATGATAGTTGGGCATATTCTATTTCTGACTCAGTATGTCAAATCTTTATCTGATTTGTCACTTTGCTCCTTAATTAGATGTCACTGTCAAACATAGCTATTTACTTCTACAAACTAATTTTAGGGTCTAAAAGTGTATGTACTAAGGGCCCGTCTGTATTCAAACCAAATCATACAGATCTAGAAGATTTTTGGAAGAGATTCCTTGCCAGAGCAGCCATGTTTGTGGATTAAAATTCCTCTACACACATGGGTGCTGTGATGGATAGATAGATAAGATAGATAGATAGATAGATAGATAGATAGATAGATAGATAGATAGATGAGGGGAGAGAGGATTCTCTGCAGATGAAACCAGCACAATGTTCCCATTTAGAGTTGGTGTTAACTTGGAGATCCTGTGAGGATCCTCTGGAGGAATGGGGAAGTTTACATTACTAGGAAAAGTTTGCATGAACTCTAAAGTTTTCATGAGTTACTAGGTAACTCTTTTTAGTGTTAAACTGATTCAGAAACTAAAAGTTTACCTGTATAGTTTTATGTGAGATATATTTAAATTAAAAAATTTAAAAGATAGTATTTTAACAAGGAAGGAAATGTATAAACCAGAGAGAATTGAACCTCTGTGGTGGACTACGGCTTCAGAGACACTGTTTAGGCTAGAAATTACACTGAAATGGAGTAGAGAGGGAGAATAGATACCAGCCAGACACACTGAAAGAAGTCCCCAGTGCTGATAGCCCAGGGGCCTATTACTCAGCTACAAAATATATCAATGACACTTGATATTTCAGTTCTGAATAAATTTATTTTTGTTCAAAAATATGTTCTGAATAAATGTGATTAATATTAACAAGGCTCTCAATATACTTCTTTGAAGATATACAATCCTGAGAAAGCCCAGCGTCTGCCACTCGAACTTAAGTGGTATTAGCAGTCACAAATAAAGAAGGTGCACCTTATAAAGAGATTGTTGAAAGCATGGTCTGCCTGTGTAACTGTGTGTAAAATAGGATGGAGTTCTCATACTAAAGAATACACATTCACTTCAATGACTTTTGATGTTCTCTGTGAAGATCTCCAGTCCTTGAACACAATGCACATATCAACACTGACCAAGACCCAGTTGTGTTCTCACTTCTGCTTGTGATACAGTGACTTGTGATGAATATCATTCAAGCAGTACAAACCAATATTGCCTTTGCTCCTGGGAAGCCCTTTACATATAAGAAATTAATAGAGCAGCCATACCTATTAGAGTCTGTTTCAGATTAGAAGGTTCATGTTGAAAAACATGTAAACAAAGGGATTTATATGCTCTGTACAACAAAGAGTGTGAACAGACAGAGAACCTAGCCCTATGGAAATGCTGCTTGACTTTTCTTTCTTTAGCTCTTAATCTGTATGACATTTTGACAATTGCATACACACACACACACACATACATATATATTACAAAAAGAAAATAAAAAATAAAAAGGTTGAAACTACAATGGTTTTAGACTCTAAGGTATCCTTCTACAAACATTTGGACATATCTCCTTTCTGATCCCTAGAAATCTTTATGTATACTTCAAGCAGAGTTTGGAATTTCAGTTTGTGTAAAATAATATAAAGTTGTAATCACAGGATAGTAGAATTCCAGTATTTCATAGCCCTTAAAATGGCATTATTCAGCTATTCTACTGATGACTAAATGAGTTTCCCTGTCTTTTGCCTGAGGAATGAATGAATCAAATTTCCAGAGTTAAGAAGCTCATTGTGAACTTCTAACCAGCACGCTGAAAGAACTGTTCTTGTCTTGATAGTTAGCTTGAAGCTAAATGAACTACACTAAAATAGTAATAATAGAGGCTGGAGAGATGTCTCAGAGGTTGAGAGCCCTGACTGCTCTTTCAGAGATCCTGAGTTCAATTCCCAGTAACCACATGGTGACTCAAAGCCATATGTAATGGGATCTGATACCCTCTTCTGGGGTGTCTGAAAACAGTGAGAGTGTACTCACATACATAAAAATAAATAAATCTTTTAAAAAATAGTAATAATAAGAGAAGGTATTCACACCCTCTTTTCTATTCATTACTAGAAGAATCATCAAGCATGCATGTTTCAGATAATTGTTTCACTCTTTAATTTTTTGTCATTCCTTTGGACAAATTAAAAATAAAGGGATAGAGAGGTGGCTTGGTTGATAACAGTATTGGTTGTTCTTGCAAAGGACTCATACACATTAGGTGGCTAACAACCATCATTAATTCCAGCTCCAGGACATCTGATGCTACCTTCCAGTCTTTCAGGGTATATATACTCATATAACAAACACTGGTACCACCAATACATTACCCAAAATAAAATAACAAATTTTAAAAAGAGAATATAAGTAGTATATGTAATATATTTATCTATGCACACACACAATTGTATATAAACTTATGTCAATTTATGTATCTAAAAATGTTTGTCAAATGTGGTAAAAGTCCAAAACTTTAGAAAGAAAATAAAGACAAGATAATAAATTAAGTAAAAAGCTAGGTGATGAGAAAAGTAAAATGTAGGTAAAAAGATGTAGATATCTTGTAAGACAATGTAAGAAGGCTATTTTTTCTTTCAACTGTCATAATTGTTCTTGTTTGTCTTCTTGTAATAAATATATGAGCTCAACAATGTACTGAAATATCAACGATCACTTTGTATTTCAAAGTAATCCAAAAAATTACTCACATGTTATTCCTTTGAACCAGTGACTATGTGATTTAGATTTTCTTTTAAATCTCAATGACCACTAGAGCAGTAGTAACTAGTCAATAAATAAACTATCCACACTGCTCTATTCAGAAAAGGTGAACTTGAAAAACTCTCTTCTATGGGGAGCTGTTCTGTAACTTGACTATTTCTCCTTTATCCTTCATTTTAAAACTATATTAAACCATTCTCATAGAATATATAGAGTATAGAATACTTCTTTACATAAATTAAAAGAGTGAGGAAAAAACCAAAATGTATCTATTAGGTATCTGCCAGTCATTGACTCCCTTTGTTGTTTGAGAAGTGTGAAGACCTTCATGGCTCCTGTCAGTGCTGCTGTAGGTACAAACTCAGGAGTCCTATCTGTGTCACATGCAGGAGGCCCATGACTTCTGCTAAAGCTAAATTCTCGGTTAATGTTGAATTAGGTGAGATTTCTAACCCACCATGTTATAATCATACTCTGCTTCTTTTTTGCACACCTCAAGCCAAGACTGTGGTGACTAGGAAACACACTAAATAAGGGTGTGACTCACAGTGTGCACTAACCAAGGAACACCGAGAGCATCATTAGAACTCAGTCTTCAACTCATTTCTTATGTAGTGATAAAAAAATTGACCATACTAATTATATCAATTTATATCAATTTTAGTTCATCTAACTAAGTCAACAAAATATTTATTATTCGGGAAGGGTACAGACAGGCAAATATAAACAAGAGTTTGGGGCTAGATTGATGGTTCAGCTGTTAAGTACACTGGATGTTCTAGGTTTGATTCCTAGCTCCCATATGCCCCTTCAATGTATGCCTATGTCAGACAAAACTCACACATATAAAATAAAAAGTAATTTTTGAAAAGATAACATTTAACCATAAATACATGAAACAAAAATATCCTGGTGATGCCTTTTCCCTATCTTAGTTTGTTTTCACCTGTTGTGATAAACACTGTGAACAAGAGCAACTAGAAAAGAAAGATTTTTCATCCTACAGTTCACTGTCTTTTGTAAAGAGAAGTCAGGGAAGAAATTCAATGTATGAATCTGAGGACAGAAACTAAGACTGAGATCATGGAGAGATACTGGGTATTGCTATATATCCTGTTGCTTGCTCAGTCTGATTTATTATAAGATCTAGCACCACTTTTTTTTGTTTGTTTCGTTGTTGTTGTTGTTTTGTTTTGTTTTTCAAGACAGGGTTTCTCTGTGTAGCCCTGGCTGTCCTGGAACTCACTTTGTAGACCAGGCTGGCCTCGAACTCAGAAATCCTCCTGCCTCTGCCTCCCGAGTGCTGAGATTAAAGGCGTGTGCCACCACACCCAGCTAGCACCACTTTTAATGGGTGCCAACACTCACAATCGAATTGACCCTGACATTTCAATCGTTAGTCAAGAGTATGTCCCCAAGTATTTGCCTAGAGGCCTGTCTTATGAGATTATTTTCTCTTTCAGTTTGAGGGTACATGCCTATTGCTGAAGATATTTTGTACTTCAGGCACAAGATTCAAAGTATCTGAGCTGGAACTGACCTGAGGGCCTCTCCATGAGGACACATTTTAGTATACCAGCAAGTGGCATGCAACCTCCAATAAAAAGAATTATCCAGATAAATAACTTCAAATTAAAGGTGGTGATGGTGTTTATTAAAACTATGCAAATTTCAGTAATTTTCCTGTGATAATAAATAAACTCTAGGTATGGTATGGAGTTGATTTACAGTCTTCAGAGGCTCACAGGAGCAGAATCAGTCACTATGAAATAAACTCAGTCATCACTCCATTTTCAGTCTACACCTTGGCTTCACTGTGAGTGGTTGTGGGGCAGTTACTCATACTCCCCAATCATGTGACTCCTGCATTCTGCATCAATTCTTAACTAATCATGCATGACTTTGATGGGTCCTCTGAGATACCTCATAACTTAGGAATGTGTTCCTTCTACTTAGTCACAATGCTCTGCAGAATGAATAGCTGAATTACAAACAGTGTATAAAATATTACTTACATTTAATTAATGAACAAGCAAGTTGGAGAAGACATAAATAACAGAAGAGCTCTGTGACTCCTCAACAATATAGACCTAGCTGTACTGTTTGTTGGCATTAACTCACTCACTGAATTAATGAGTGATTCCCCAAATTTCTTATTTTGTTCTGTAATACCATTTTCTGATTAAATATAACTCACTACATGGAACAATGACTCTAATATTTATTTTGGAGGGTTTCAGAATAAAATGTTATATAAGCTTGGACACACTGTTAAGTCTAACTACTTAGCTTATTTTTGTAAACCCTTCTCTTCCCTATTTTATGTGTATGGGTATTTGACCTTTATGTATGTTTATACACCATATATGCGCTGGATGTCAAAGGGGAAAAAAGAGGTCATCAAATTTCCTGGAACTGGAGTTAAGGAGAAAAATAAATTACCCTATGGGTGCTGGGAGTAGAACTTGGATCCTCTAGAAGAGCAGTTAAAGCTCTTAACCACTTGGCCATCTTCCTAGCTTCTGATAAACCTGTTTTTACAAATGCCTGGTCTCCCCTGTTTAGAGGCTTAATTATTAACTTGCCTCAGATCATAGGTCTCTGTCTTTCCTGAAGAATAGGATTCAGTGGCTAGAACTCCTCAGACTTGCCATTCTCTCTCCTTCCAACTCTGCCTTCAAATGCACTGATGCTGTGATGTCTCAACGCCTAGAGCATTTATAGAGACTTCTCTAAAAGTCACCTCCTACTGGCACCTGTCATCTCACTAAGTATTCTTCTCTTCTACAGATTCCAAAATCTTCTTTTTGCTTTTGCTTTTGCTCCACATTTCATAGGTTTAACACTATTGTTTCCTTCCTCCCATTTCAGCATTTTGTAGAACAAACATATGAACATGCACAATGTAATGTGCCAACATTGCTTGGATTCTGACAACTAGTTCTTTTCATATAACAAACTCTTTTTCTTCATTGGAAAATACAGTTCCTTTATCCTAAGCTCTAATTATGTATACAGTTATGAAATTAGATAGTAGATTATTATTTGACCTGAATATGATACTGTATCAATGTACCATTGATAAAGACAGGTGTGTGTGTGTGTGTGTGTGTGTGTGTGTGTGTGTGTGTGTATCTGTGTGTGTGTGCGTGTGTGTGTGTATGCTAGGCTATGACAATCTAATTGACATGGGGAAAAGCTATCATAAATTTATTTTTATAGAGTTTATATTAATTGAATTCAAACAGAGGTCAGAAGTATGTGTAAGTTTGACATGTTGTTTATTTCAGTGATGCAGAAAATGAGAGGTAGTCATGCATTACAGTCTTTTCTAGTATTTTAATGGGTTCAGGAGAGACCAGGGAATCAGAAAATTTGTTTTACCATATATTTTCAGGTTAAGAATTGGTTTGCATGCTAATACTTCTTTGGGCTGTAAAAATATAAACATAAGTAACACTTGGGCTAATATTTTTCCAACTTGGAAAAAAATTGTTTGTTCAATAAAGCTCTCCATTAAGAAAATCACTATGACAATTCAGAGCCAAGAACATACCAGTGCCTTCATTTTTATCTTTGCTTTTTTTCCTGATTGTGATTTATTTTGCTTAGAACATGAATACTAATTGAGACAAGGTCACTATTGATTACTTTACTCTATTATGTACTCTGTCCTGATCTTTCTAATTTCTTTGCAAGGTGGTGTTCACCTAGGTACAGTTTTCTTACAGAAATATTTACTCATCTGGCTTTTTCCCTTTTCTTGGCTTTGTGTCTTTAATCATTGACAACCACAGTATAAGCACTCCTCTAAGATTTTCTGGTTTTCCATTTCACATAATGGTACTAAGATTTATCATAAACCTCACTTTCACTATTATAATACTCTTTATTTGTGACTGTGATGATTCATCTTGGTTGTCAAGTAGACTGGATTTGGAAATATCTAATGGATAACTTTCTGGGCAAAATGCTGAATGATTTTCATAATTGTGTTATATGAAGTTGTAGAACCCACTCAATATGTGATAATGCCTTTGCTGACAGCCAGATAAAAGCAAGGTCCATGAGAGTTTTGTGTTTTGCCTGCTTTCCTTTACATCTTCTTCACATCATGCTGGCAAGTTCACCTACTCCATTCATATCTTGCTAAGGGTTCACCTATCTTTGTTTCTTCCACTGCTGCTTCTCTCTTTTGCTAATATTAAACTCAGCATCTTCAACCTTCAAAGGAGGCTAAAGAGCAGTGACTAACCAGGAATCATCCAGGCCATCAACAATTAGACTGTGACTTCTGAGGTTTTCATTCTCCTGGAGTAAGTAGGAACCAAGTTCTCTACCTGCCCAGTATGAGAGACACTGTGGGACTACCCAAAATGCACCGATCAGACAACCTAATGAGTCATCTTTTATTGTGTCCATCCTTTCACTTTGGTTCCTCTGAGAACCCCAACTAAGACAGTTTGTTTTCTCTGCTCTCATGCCCTCAACATTTGGAACCTGACTGCTTTGACACCTATTTCTCTAGTCTTGTTCCCTGGTTTGAGAATTTATAACTCTGCACCTCAGTTCCTAATGAGAGATTCTCTGCTGCTTCCCACCAGGCACAGAGAGGCAAACTTGTTTAATCAGCTGCCCCACCTTGAACACAGTAGTTCAACCCAGCCTAGGATTATAGTGAGATTGGACCCATAACTGAAACACAATCCTTATTAATAAAGAAGTCTGCATTAAAGCATTTCATCCACACTAAGACATTACATTTCACCACTCTTTTTTTTAAACCTCTCACACACCAATCCAGTATTCACTCTGCTCTAGATGACCCCAGGACCAGGTTCTAGGCAGACCCTCCATGCCACACAATCCAAGGTTCCTGGGAGGTTTTCCAATGACTCCTACGCTGTTGACTCTGCTGATGCTTGCATCCTGGCAGAAACCCTACTACGTACTCTGACTGCAAGGTTTCCTGTGCTACATTTTCCACAACAACTTTTCCCATGACATCTTCCCATTCTAAGGAAGCATCTGAGAATGTGGTAAGATGAGGCTTTCCAAGAAAAGTCCAGGATAGGAGTTGCTTGCACTATGGTCCAGGGTCAAGTAATGAGAAGCAGTGGGAGTCATAGTAAGGCTGCACTCCTCTGGCAAACTCTGTTTCTTCTTCTTTCTTTAAGGCTTTTTTTATTAGATATTTTATTCATTTACATTTCAAATGCTATACCAAAAGTTCCCTATACCCTTCCTCTGCCCTGCTCCCCTACCCACCTACTCATGCTTCCTGGCCCTGACATTCCCCTGTACTGGGGCATATGATCTTCGCAATACCAAGGGACTCTCCTCCCATTGATGGCCAACTAGGCCATCCTCTGCTACATATCCAACTAGAGACACAGCTCTGGGGGGTCCTGGTTAGTTCATATTGTTGTTCCTCCTATAAGGTTGCAGACCCCTTTAGCTCCTTGGGTACTTTCTCTAGTTCCTTCATTAGGGGCCCTGTGTTCCTTACAATAGATGACTATGAGCATCCACTTCTGTATTTGCCAGGCATTGATAACAATATTATAGGCTGAACTTAAAGTATTCTTCACAATCAACCATGACCTACTGAAACCACTTGGATATCTGTGCCTTCCCCTCTACCCTCCAGGCACTCACTGCATGTCTTCAGTGTTCAGGGATCTTTGAATGTGGGAACTAGAGATGACTCATGACAAGCTATGTGTTGTATTCCCAGGTCTCTCAGCTGCAAGGATGCCCAGGGTCTCCTGAAACAAGTGCCTCTACTTACTCAACTAGTGTTAGCATGGAAAGGATGAGAGAAAGAGAGAGAGAGAGAGAGAGGGAGGGAGGGAGGGAGGGAGAGAGAGAGAGAGAGAGAGAGAGAGAGAGAGAGAGAGAGAGAGAGAGAGAGAGAGAGAGAGAGAATCAGATAGAAAACAGATTATTGAATGGGTTCTATGAAATCAGAACATAAGAAATCCATAGCCCTATAGGCCAGGAGAAATAATGAGGTGCTATGGGGCCATTGATTCCTTAGAATGTAGAGTCTAAGACAAGCACAGATATGCTGGGTAGGACTGGTCCTTCAAATACCATCAGTTCACAGTATTCATCTCCTCTGTACATAAAATGATGTCCATGCTGGCCTGTCTAGCTCCATACAGAAGTAGTTCATGCCCTTTATATGAAAAACAGTGTCTCTGCCTACTAATTGTTTTGTTTACTTATTTTTGTTTGTTTGAGAGCTTCAGACTTTATAAAATAAATTGTAGTTTCTACCATCATTGCTCTCTCTATTACCTCTCTCTCTCTCTCTCTCTCTCTCTCTCTCTCTCTCTCTCTCTCTCTCTCTCTCTCTCTCTCTCTTGCTGAAATGACTATCCCCTCCTACTTGTAGGTCTTCTGAAGGATGTGATTTGCTGAGTTAGAGTTTCTTCCCAAGCATAAGTAGGAAGTTATTTATTGGGACAAGGAAATTTCATCAGTGGCTGTACCATTGTAGGAAGTGAGCAACCTTTAAAATCCTCTGGGAGGAGTGGACCTCATGGCACTCACCCTATCCATGGCGAATGTTGACAAACCCAGTCTTGTGCAGATCTTGCACAGGTCAAGGCACATTTGCAATGATTCATGAGTACATGGCTACAACCTGTCCAGAATTATTTGTTGTTACTGACAATCTCTACAGTCTTAGCTCATACATACTTCCTTTTTTATTAGATATTTTCTTCATTTACATTTTAAATGTTATCCCTTTCCTAGTTTCCCCTCTGAAAACCTCCTATCCCTTCCCCCCTGCCCGTGCTCACCAAGGCATCCACTCCTACTCCGTAGCCCTGGCATTCCCCTGTACTGGAGCATATAACCTTCACAGGACCAAGGGCTTCTCCACCCATTGATGACCAACTAGGCCATCCTCTGCTACATATGCAGCTAGAACCATGAGTCTTATGGGGCAATGGGCTACACAGAGATAGCCTGGTTTCCATTTGAGGCTAGATCCTGAACCCCGGGAGAACCCGATGGGTGGTAACTCCCACCTACACGGGATTATAGGTGTTTCAACCATATCTCCTGGACCCCTGGCTCATGTTGAGAAGTTACTGCCCCCGCAGCCCCCACAGGAGAGTTGTGGCTATACTTAGGAACAGCACCAAGACTTCCCACATGCAAATAAGGTTTTCCCCAAACTCTCAGTCCAAGCCAATGAGAGGTACCTGTTGTCAAACCTTGAATCACCCCCAGAACTGTATATAAATCCATCCAGGGACATTAAAGGTACAGGAGAACTATTCCTCTGTCTGAGTCTTTTGTTCCACAAGCTGTATGTAACACTTGGGAAGAGATCTTCTCTCCTGAAGAGCCACCCAAGGTCCTACTGCCCTCCTCACTGGATTGTCTGCTTTTCATTGGCCCAGCCTGATCTGACTCATTTCAGAGCAGCTCGGAGTTACCCAAGCGACCTGGAAGGCATGGCAGAGACTATTCTTCCTGCCTGCACTCGCTTCCCTTTGCTGAAACCCTTGCACCCAGCCTGGACAGAGATCTCCGTGGAAAACCTCTGGTACCCATGCCCACAGAGTCCTACTATGTGTATTCTTTGGTTGGTGGTTTAGTAGCAGGGAGCTCTGAAAATACTGGTCAGTTCATATTGATGTTCCTTCTATGGGGTCATACACACTTCCTAACTTCTTTGCTGCATTGATTCCTAAATCTCAGATGTTTGACAAAGCTCTCCGACTTAGGGTCCATTTCTTTATCATCACTGATTTGAGCACATTGGCTTGTGCGTTAATCACCACCTACTACCTTCCTTCTGTACTATCTGTATGCTGTTAGCCAAATGAATCTCTCCTTTTCAGCTGCTTCAGCCACCTGTTTGTGAGAGCAGTGAGAAAAAAATATGTAAAATACTTGCTTTCCTTTGACCAAGCAACTCCTGTGTTATCCTGATATCAGAGGAGTCTCCTTCCCCTGAGACTCCTTGATCGAAGGAGGCAGTTTACACTTAGAAGTAATACTTTCATAGGCAAACATGCAAGTAATAAAATAAGTTTTTATTGAATTATGAAACACATGAATCAGTTTTTTTAGCATTTGGAGATACTGTCATTCATGTTTTCTAGTGTTCAAAGAATTAATAGCATTCGATCAAAATGGATTTATACACTTTAAAGGCAGATTTTAGAACTAATATTTAATGATTTTCTTTGATAGAAAGCATTGTTGTGTCAATATAAATTATGTGGCATTAAATACCTGCTGGTCTGAGATGCCTAAGTACTACTATAAAGAGTTGTTTTTGATATGGAAAGAAAATGTTGATTAAAAATTAATTTAGCTCTAATCATCAATCAGTTAACAGCCACTGATTGGCCACATGACAATTTAAGTATGGAAAGAAAGATAAGAATGTAATTTGCAATTAGAACCTATATTAACTACAAAATACTAAATGTTATCAATGTATGCACAACTTGTGTATATGATCATCGAGAGATTCCAAATCAGTTTTCTAAAATCTATCTTTAATTGTATAAAATTATTGTTTCCATGTAAATTTAAAATGACTCATGCATTGCAAATAAGTTGCTCTTAAGGAATAAATTTGTCATCTTTACCTTTCATGATATAATACTATAACAATCCTTTGGGCTTCAATAATCCTTATATTTACCTTTAAATGTTTTTGTAAGTCTCATGTAACACACTTAAAAACAGGTGTATTGAAAAGGAGATAGAGCCGGGCGTGGTGGCGCACGCCTTTAATCCCAGCACTCGGGAGGCAGAGGCAGGCGGATTTCTGAGTTCGAGGCCAGCCTGGTCTACAAAGTGAGTGCCAGGACAGCCAGGACTACACAGAGAAACCCTGTCTTGAAAAACCAAAAAAAAAAAAAAAAAAAAAAAAAAGAAAGAAAAGGAGATAGAATTCATCTACTGCTCTGAAACTTCAAATTAAAATATTTATGAGTTCATTGGGCTTTATGTAATGACAGATGTGGTAGCAGACCAAGTCCTGGCTGACTGTCAAAAAGATAGCCAATATCAGGTGCCCAGCTCTATATTTTTCCTCTGATTCCTTAATTTTATCAGTACTAATTCTCATGCCCAGAGTGACAGGATTAGAGAGGGCAAATGAATCTAAATGTTTTATTGGAAGACTGAGTAGAGTCAGGGTAGAGTCTTTAGACATAGTCCATCCTATAAAACAGGTTAGGAGAAACGATAACAAGGCTGGTATGCAACCAGAAACTGAAGTATTTAAAGACTGAACCAGCTGGGCGTCAAGTTGGATAATTGCAAATTTCATGGCTTTTTGAAGTCTTAAAAATTGATAAAACACAGTGTACAGAGAATAACTGCATACTGAGTGAGAGTAATTGCTAGCATATAATAATGTGTCAGAATATGTTATTATGAACTAAATATAATAAGAAAAAGATATAAACATTTAACTTCAGGTTTCCATAATTACAAAAGGATACTTTGGTAAGAAGAGGTCTCAGATCAGCCACTAACATTTGCAGTAGAGTTTTAATCACAGAAGCTCATTTTTGCAGTGAACATCAACAGCTGGTTGTGAGGAATTTGATCTTACAGGTTAGGAAGCTGTCAAATTCAGGGAACATTGTCACTTCTCAGTTGGATCCTGAGGCCAAAAGTCAGGTGAGCATCTAGGAGAGAAGTAGTGGACCAGTGAACACTGGCAGGTAATTGTGAACCTGAGTGAACTCATGTGAACAGACAAATTCCCATCTCTTACCCATGATTTTATGACAGAGTTGTTTCTTAGGAGAAGGTAATGTGCTCAGCCACAGGGAAGAAACGGTACCAGCTCCATAGTGTGCATCAGAAATTAAGGCTATTGTAGTCCAGGTACTAAGGAACAAAGGGATCTATCTGGAAAGTAAGAGATCGTACATGAAACATGACTCAGATCTCAGGTCCTACTTTGAGTTCGTGGCCATAGAAATTATGTGGTTCTTTTATCCTTGAGAAGAGTTTTTGCTATCCTAGGTTTTTTGTTATTCCAGATGAATTTGCAGATTGCACTTTCTAATTCGTTGAAGAATTGATTTGGAATTTTGATGGGGATTGCATTGAATCTGTAGATTGCTTTTGGCAAGATAGCCATTTTTACAATGTTGATCCTGCCAATCCATGAGCATGGGAGATCTTTCCATCTTCTGAGACTTTCTATAATTTCTTTCTTCAGAGACTTGAAGTTTTTATTATATAGATCTTTCACTTCCTTAGTTAGAGTCACGCCAAGATATTTTATATTATTTGTGACTATTGAGAAGGGTGTTGTTTCCCTAATTTCTTTCTCAGCCTGTTTATTCTTTGTGTAGAGAAAGGCCATTGATTTGTTTGAGTTAATTTTATATCCAGCTACTTCACTGAAGCTGTTTATCAGGCTTAGGAGTTCTCTGGTGGAATTTTTAGGGTCACTTATATATACTATCATATCATCTGCAAAAAGTGATATTTTGACTTCTTCTTTTCCAATTTGTATCCCTTTGATCTCCTTTTGTTGTCGAATTGCTCTGGCTAGGACTTCAAGTACAATGTTGAATAGGTATGGAGAAAGTGGACAGCCTTGTCTAGTCCCTGATTTTAGAGGGATTGCTTCAAGCTTCTCACCATTTACTTTGATGTTGGCTACTGGTTTGCTGTAGATTGCTTTTATCATGTTTAGGTATGGGCCTTGAATTCCTGATCTTTCCAAGACTTTTATCATGAATGGGTGTTGGATCTTGTCAAATGCTTTTTCTGCATCTAAGGAGATGACCATGTGGTTTTTGTCTTTGAGTTTGTTTATATACTGGATTACGTTGATGGATTTCCGTATATTGAACCATCCCTGCATCCCTGGGATGAAACCTACTTGGTCAGGATGGATGATTGTTTTGATGTGTTCTTGGATTCGGTTAGCAAGAACTTTATTGAGGATTTTTGCATCAATATTCATAAGGGATATTGGTCTGAAGTTTTCTATCTTTGTTGGGTCTTTTTGTGGTTTAGGTATCAGAGTAATTGTGGCTTCATAGAATGAGTTGGGTAGAGTACCTTCTGTTTCTATTTTGTGGAATAGTTTGTGAAGAACTGGGATTAGATCTTCTTTGAAGGTCTGATAGAACTCTGCACTAAACCCATCTGGTCCTGGGCTTTTTTTAGTTGGGAGACTATTAATGACTGCTTCTATTTCTTTGGGGGATATAGGGCTGTTTAGATCATTAACCTGATCTTGATTCAACTTTGGTACCTGGTATCTGTCTAGGAACTTCTCCATTTCATCCAGGTTCTCCAGTTTTGTTGAGTACAGCCTTTGGTAGAAGGATCTGATGGTGTTTTGGATGTCTTCAGGATCTGTTGTTATGTCTCCTTTTTCATTTCTGATTTTGTTAATTAGGATGCTTTCCCTGTGCCCTCTAGTGAGTCTGGCTAAGGGTTTATCTATCTTGTTGATTTTCTCAAAGAACCAGCTCCTTGATTGGTTGATTCTTTGAATAGTTTTTCTTGTTTCCACTAGGATAGCAAAAACTCTTCTCAAGGATAAAAGAACCTCTGGTGGAATCACCATGCCGGACCTAAAGCTCTACTACAGAGCAATTGTGATAAAAACTGCATGGTACTGGTATAGTGACAGACAAATAGACCAATGGAATAGAATTGAAGACCCAGAAATGAACCCACACACCTATGGTCACTTGATCTTCGACAAGGGAGCTAAAAACATCCAGTGGAAGAAAGACAGCATTTTCAACAAATGGTGCTGGCACAACTGGTTGTTAACATGTAGAAGAATGCGAATCGATCCATTCCTATCTCCTTGTACTAAGGTCAAGTCTAAGTGGATCAAGGAACTTCACATAAAACCAGAGACACTGAAACTTATAGAGGAGAAAGTGGGGAAAAGCCTTGAAGATATGGGCACAGGGGAAAAATTCCTGAATAGAACAGTAATGGCTTGTGCTGTAAGATCGAGAATTGACAAGTGGGACCTCATGAAACTACAAAGCTTCTGCAAAGCTAAAGACACCATCAATAAGACAAAAAAACCACCAACAGATTGGGAAAGGATCTTCACTTATCCTAAATCAGATAAGGGACTAATATCCAATATATATAAAGAACTCAAGAAGGTGGACTCCAGAAAGTCAAATAACCCCATTAAAAAATGGGGCTCAGAACTGAACAAAGAATTCTCACCTGAGGAATACCGAATGGCAGAGAAGCACCTGAAAAAATGTTCAACATCCTTAATCATCAGGGAAATGCAAATCAAAACAACCCTGAGATTCCACCTCACACCAGTCAGAATGGCTAAGATCAAAAATTCAGGTGACAGCAGATGCTGGCGAGGATGTGGAGAAAGAGGAACACTCCTCCATTGTTGGTGGGATTGCAAGCTTGTACAACCACTCTGGAAATCAGTCTGGCGGTTCCTCAGAAAATTGGACATAGTACTACCGGAGAATCCAGCAATACCTCTCCTGGGCATATATCCAGAAGATGTCCCAACCGGTAAAAAGGACACATGCTCCACTATGTTCATAGCAGCCCTATTTATAATAGCCAGAAGCTGGAAAGAACCCAGATGTCCCTCAACAGAGGAATGGATACAGAAATTATGGTACATTTACACAATGGAGTACTACTCAGCTATTAAAAAGAATGAATTTATGAAATTCCTAGCCAAATGGATGGACCTGGAGGGCATCATCTTGAGTGAAGTAACACAATCACAAAAGAACTCACACAATATGTATTCATTGATAAGTGGATATTAGCCCAAAACTTAGGATACCCAAGATATAAGATACAATTTGATCAACGCATGAAACTCAAGAAGAATGAAGACCAAAGTGTGAACACTGTGCACCTTCTTAGAATTGGGAACAAAACACCCAGGGAAGGAGTTACAGAGACAAAGTTCGTAGCTGTGATGAAAGGATGGACCATTTAGAAACTGCTGTATCCAGGGATCCGTCCCATAATCAGCTTCTAAACGCTGACACCATTGCATACACTAGCAAGATTTTGCTGAAAGGACCCAAATATAGCTGTCTCTTGTGAGACGATGCCGGGGCCTAGCAAACACAGGAGTGGATGTTCACAGTCAGCTATTGGATGTATCACAGGGCTCCCAATGGAGAAGCTAGAGAAAGTACTCAAGGAGCTAAAGGGATCTGCAACCCTATTGTTGGAACAACATGATGTACTAACCAGAACCCTGGAGCTCTTGTCTCTAGCTGCATATGTATCGAAAGATGGCCTAGTCGGCCATCAATGGAAAGAGAGGCCCATTGGACTTGCAAACTTTATATGCCCCAATATAGGGGAATGCCAGGGCCAAAAGAATGGGAATGGGTGGGTAGGGAAGTGGGGGGCGCTATGGGGGACTTTTGGGATAGTATTGGAAATGTAATTGAGGAAAATATGTAATAAAAAAAAAAAAGAAATTATGTGGAAAGCGTTTGACTGAGGTCCTTCAGTGTTTACAAAAACAGTATCTGCTCATGCATACAGGAGTTGTACTAGCAAATAGTTTCTGGGGAATGAATTTTATATTTGTTTAAGTGGACACAAGCTACCCAAGTATAAATCCCTCCTTGCCAGATTCACATCTATGTGAACTTTGTTCATCAAAACTAATATAATTCTGAAATTTACCAAAAGTAAAATGTAAAGTAACTGTGGTTTTGAAAAACCTAGCTTCCAAAAAAAAAAAAAAAAGATTCAACTTCTATCTATCCAATCATCCATACATCTTCACAAATATCTACTCATACACACATCCATCTACTCATCCCTCTGTTTACCCGCCCAACCACTCAACCATTCATACATTCCCATCCATCCTATTGAACCACCCACTCAAACTACCTACCAGCTCATTAGTCGATACACCCATCCACCTATCTAGCAATCTACCCACCAAAACAACCACCCACCCATCCATCCACCCAAAATTCCATCTATTCATATATTCACACACCACCCATTCATCTATCCACCCATCCATCCATCAAACTATCTACTCATCCACTTATCAACCTATCTAATCACCCATCCAACCACCAACTATCTTATAAAGCTAGTAATATAAAACAATATTTACTATGGTTAATACTTTGAATGACTGGTGTAAGAAGGGAAAAAAGCAAGATGTCAATCATATGAACAAATATTTATGTCTCAAGGTAAGTAAATAGTCTCATAATTATTTCCATTTTCATTTTTGGAACGGATTAATGGGTCATCTTTGTGTTTATATATACTTCAAGCTACTCTCCTCTTTTTTTTTTTTTAGCAAGTATGTTGAAAGGCCTAGGATATAAGCTTTCCCCTGGCAGATCACCCTTCTCTCTCTCTCTCTCTCTCTCTCTCTCTCTCTCTCTCTCTCTCTCTCTCTCTCTCTCTCTCTCTCTCTCTCTCTCACACACACACACACACACACACACAATCACAATCACACACACATACACACACACACACACACACACACATACCTTATTTCTTTTCTTTCTTTTCTTCATTCTCTTTTCTGTCTTCTTTTCTTTTCGAGATCATGTAAATTATATATTTTTATTTATTCTTTAATCTTTTTTTACAGTCCAGACTTTAATCCTCTTCCTGGTCCACGCTCTGACTGTTCCACATCCCATACCTCATTTCCCATGTCTCCAAGAGGATGTCCCCAACCTCCACCCTCACCCAATCAGACATCTCCACTTCCTGGGCCCTCAAGTCTCTTGAGAGTTAGGTGCATCTAGTCTGAGTCCAAACCCAGCAGTCCTCTGCTGCATATGTGTGGAGGTCTCATATCAGCTGGTGTATGCTGCCTACTTGGTGATCTCAGAGATCTCTGATGTCTTTCTTTCTTTCTTTCTTTCTTTCTTTCTTTCTTTCTTTCTTTCTCTCTCTCTCTCTCTCTCTCTCTCTCTCTCTCTCTCTCTCTCTCTCTTTCTTTCTTTCTTTATTTCTGTTTTTCTTACATTTTCTATGTGTTTAGTTACTATAGGTGTGTGACCAACATGTTTCTGTATCCTTTTAGAGACACATTTAAATATAGGTTCCATATATGAGTAAAACCATAGCATTTGTCTATCTGAATCTGGCTTGTTTGCTTAACATAATGTGCTCCAGTTGCATCTATTTTCCTGTAAATATTATGATTCCATTTTTATTTTCTGCTGTATAATATGTCTTTGTGTATGTGTACCACATTTTCAGTATGTATTTATGAAATGATTGACTCCTGGCTTTCCTCATAGTCTGGCTATTGTAAATATCAATAAACACAGATGTTCAAAAATAGGGTGTTTTTTTCTGTAGGACATAGATTCTTTTGTGCATATAATCAAGAGTATTACAGCTGTTTTCATTCAGTTTCTTGAATAACCCATATAGTGATTTCCATAGCTACTGGACCAGTTTATATATTCACCCACCAGCAGTGTATAAATGTTCCTCTGTCAAAATCCTTGTCAGCATTTAATGTTATCCCTTTTCTTCATAACAGTTTTGCTATATTCAAATATAAATACATTCTAATGAACACTCATATCTCTCCTGTTTCAGCATATCACACATCTTAAGAAAGTGTCTCCCTATGTGGAGTAAGTAACTTGTGAGCATAAGAAATTCTCCTAAATATAGTCTTCTGGGGAACCAAGTCTACAGTCATGCATTATTTTACCTGGCTACATCCATCACAGTCTACATGTCTATGTTGGAGCACTCATACTACATTTCTTTACATCTTTCTCTGTCTCAGAAGAATAATAATGTCATAGAGGAGAAGGATTCTGGTTCGTGGCAAATTTGTTGTCCGATATTAAGATGTTAATGTGTCTATAAGAAAAAGAGTGACTAACATTGGTTTTATGATACACTCTTCCCTCTTCATATTGTCTACTCAAGTATTGGATGATTTTCATCTCTACATTTGAAATTACCCCTTACACTTCAGTGGAGGCATAAACTCATAAGTAATTGTTAATGTAGAATGTTTTTCCTCACTCATTTAAACTATTAGATAAGAAAATCCAAACTTCGGGAAACAGCTTATAAAAAAAGTATTTTCTAAACATTTTATTACACTTCTAGCTACTTTTGGCATGACAACACTCACTTGTGTTGAATGGAAGTATTCTATGAGAATTCATTTGAATTGATAATTTGAAGGTGTTTTATTTCTAGAACGGATAACTTTAAAATAGCTGCGTGTGGTCAACAAGCAACTAGTTGTACTTACTAGTTAGATTTCTTATGAATTTTACACAAACATATTCACTTTTGAAAGGACCAATGAGCAGTCTATGATAATTATTACTGAACAGTTGTCATGTCATAAAACAATGTATTTGTTATGTAAAATTTTAATAAAACTTCTACTTCAGTTCCAGAGATCTGTCCTCAAGTGAAATATGCCTGATAATTTGACAAGTGTTCTTGTCATTTGAAAGAATTAACTATCTTATTCATTTTCAGTTCCCTGATTAGCTCAAGGGAAAGTATTCTCATAGACCTTTTAAATTCCAGTAGTCTGACATATGGACACCATTATAGACACCAAATACAAGGAGAATCTCCTGTGCATGTTCCCTGATTATCTCACACTAACAATCCAAAGATTATGTGAGAGCTGTGACAAAGAAGAACTGCAACCAAGAGTGGACTGGCATCTAGTGAAGGATGGAAGTCTTTTTGACTCATTTCAAAACTCAAAAATTTCTGCTTGGGGTTTGCGTATTTAAATTTGGTTTTGTCTGGACAGATGGCTCAGAGGTTAAAAGCACTGACCGCTCTTCCAGAGGTCCTGAGTTCAATTTCTAGCAATCAGATGTTGGCTCACATCCATCTGTAGTGGGATCTGATGCCCTCTTCTGATGCATCTGAAGAGAGACAGTATAGTAATATATATGAAATAAGTAAATCTTAAAAACATATGTAAATTTGATTTTAAGTGATCATAGCAATTTATGATTGCTATGTGGTCCTGGTGACTCACATATGTAATACTACCTAATGCTTAGAAGGCAGAAGCTGTAACATTAACGTAAGTCTGAAATAGACTCTGTATATAGACACTTACACACACACACACACACACACACATATATATATGTGTGTTCCAGAGATCTGTCCTCAAGTGAAATATGCCTGATAATTTGACAAGTGTTCTTGTCATTTGAAAGAATTAACTATATTATATATTATATGTTATATATATATGTTATATATATATAATATAATATTATATATATATATAATATATAATATAATATTATATATTATATATTATATATATATGTGTGTGTGTGTGTGTGTGTGTGTGTGTGTGCAAGAAGTCATACCTGTTTATGGGGCATCCTGTGATTTGGTACAATTCAAAATAATGTTAATCGAGTCTATATCAATTTTTTCTTTTTTAATATTTTAAGTTTTTTATACTTTACATTATTTATGTGGGTGCTTTGCCCTCACATATGTTATGTATGTAAACCATGCATGTGCCTGTTGCCTGTGAAGTTCAGAACAGGAATCAGTTCCTCAGACCCTCTAGAACTGGACTTTAAAACATGATCTACCACCCATGTGGGTGCTAGGAACCGAACCCATGTCTTCTGTCAAAGCAGCAAATGTCTTAAGCATCTGTGTAACACACATTATCTTTTAGTCCATTTAGACACCATTTGACATAAGAAAGAGCTTTGAGAAGCAATATCTCAAAATCAAAACCTCAATTTTCCATTAATGACTGTGCTCTTGGGTAAGTGGCTACTGTATGTTTCCTTTTGGTTCATGGCTATTAAGAGCAGGCTGATTAGAGTTGACTGAAACATAAATGTTATTTACATTTTTACAGGCTCACATGTTACATTTACTATTTGCTGTAACATGTATATGACATGTAAATGGTACTTTCATTTAATATTTAATCCCCACCATTTAATCCTTGTGTTGTCATACACAATTAGAATTTTAGCCCTTGAAAACTGGAGGTGTTTGGTATAGATGAGACTGTGTCTGTGCTAAAAAGTGGTAAAATTTCACTGGGTTTTAATGAAATAATATGGACTTTTAGTCTCCATACAAACAGCTTCATATATAGTCAAATGTCCTGAGAGTGACCTGAGTGTGTGGATGTATCTGTCTTAAGAAATAAATATTTTTGTTGTGTCTTTTGACTCTCTTTCCTAGATAACTTTAATTATCAACATGATGCAGCCTAGAGTGATCTGAGAAGGAAGCACTAAGTAAGGAATTTCCATGATCAGACTGACCTATGGGCATATCTATGGAGGATTTTTTTGAGTTAATTGATGTAGGAGAGTCTTGCCCACTGTGGGTGGCCCCATTCCCTACACAGATGGTTCTTGGCTCTAAAAGAAAGCTAACTGATGATATGCCTGTGAGTGAGCAAGCAGGCACAATTCCTCAATGGTTTCTGCTTTAAGTTACTATTTGAATTATGGTCCTCACTTCCTGTAGTGATGGGCTGTGAATTATCAACTGAAATAAACTCATTCCTTCTCTGAGTTATTTCGACTTATGGTTTTTTTCATAGAAACAGATGTCAACCTGAACAATGGCATTTTGTTTTTCTTATAACAGCACTATCAGCTACTAAATGCAGTCATAACTGTAATCTACCTAGACACACTTCTTGATGATTTTGCCAATAAAGACTGTCATTCAAATTTTACATGTTCAGCATCTGCTGGTTAGGCTACACATGCAAAATTTCTCATTTACCTTTTACCTTGTTGTTTGTGGTAGGGATTATACTTGGCCAGACCCTTGTCCATCTTACTATATGAAACTGTATAAGTTGGAAACTGTATAAATTGGAAATGTAGTATTCAATAGCGATCATATTTTTTCCTTCCTTCCTTCCTTCATCCCTTTCCTTTCTTCTTTCCTTCTTTCTTCCTTCATTCCTTCTTTCTGAGATAGAACCTCAGAAATTATAAACTTCTTAGGCAAGCTGATTAAGTCTTAACACTTCAAAAATACACAAAATTGAGAATTAGGTAAATTTGAGTATGGTTTCTTTGTTTTGCTATTACCTCATGAATGAATGGCGCACAAAATCCCATATATCTCATTCTGTTTTTAGATAAAATGTATTATCATTACACTTTAGCATTTATAGTTGTGACCCTCAATCTTCAGATAGTTTGTCCCCTGCATATCACAGCTGGTGGCAAAATTATATGAAATACAAAGCAGAATTTTCTAGAGCCTTTTATGTAAACAACTTGTTGTAAAACACCTTTCTAAGGAAGTTTGGTTTGTTTATTTTTCACTTCCACATTATAAAAAAATTACTGCTAGGTACATATGCAAATGCATACAATCTCACTTTACTCAAGAAGAAAAGGCAGACACATCAGAATTTTGATGCCAAACTGGACTTCAAGTTGATACCATGTATCAACAATAACAAACAAAAATTCTTAGTACAGACAACAGAGCCACAGGTGTTTCCGTCAGTTTGCCACTGTGTGTGACTGTTTGGCTAGTAAATGTACAGTCTTACATATACTGTGCAACTTATATGTAAGACTACTTATACTAAGCTACATACTCAACTTTATCTTTTATTTCTGAAAAAAATAAATCCCAGAATTATACAGGATGCAATGTGCTAAGGAGGCCACAGTGAAATTCTATTAACATAAAATGATAGGAATGAGATTAAAAAAAAAAAAACATACTAGTATCCTGCGGTCATATTATGCTGCAAAGCTGAAATAACAGGAGAGAAAATGCCAACTCATAAACCATAATAATACAAAGCTTCAGAAGTTATATTTGCAAGAGTCCATCTATTTATATAGTGCTAAAAATTATTAGCATATTTCCATTTGTATAGAGTTCAGGAGCTTTGAATTAACCTAGAAATCCATCTTCATAATCATTCGGAAAATACTTTTGAATCTGTATGAAAATAAAATACTGAAAGTAGCAGCAGATAGTTTTATAAATGTAATAAAAATCATTTGCACAATGTAAGCTAGCTTAATATTCACTTGATGCACACAAAGATGACCTAAGTAAGAATCATTCCAGAATTAACTATTTTATGTGCATGCACTGATTTGTCTTCCTAAAATGCAGGCTCCTGTAGAAAGTCACTTTCAATGTGGCAACCAGTATATAAGTCTTACAATTTAAATAAACATCATAAATATAGCATACAAATGGTTCTGTAATACAATAATGAAATAATTATTATGATTTAAAAGATTTGTTTTTATTCTTATTAATATATGTGTGAGTATATGAATTTCCCCCAGAAGCTAGAAATTGTTGTGGGATTTCCTAGAGCTGGAGTTATGCATGGTTGTGAGCTGCCATGTGGGTGCTGGGAACTGAACCTATGTCCTCTGCAAGAAAAACAAGTACTTCTAACTACTAAGTCATTTCTCCTGTCAATGCTCAATGATTTTTTTATTTTTTACATCATTCATATTCTCTCTCTCTCTCTCTCTCTCTCTCTCTCTCTCTCTCTCTCTCTCTCTCATGTTGATATTGAGTGTTTTTACACAATTTATTTATTTATTTTATGTATATTAGTACCCTATCACTGGCTTCAGACATATCAGAAAAAGGCTTCAGATCCCAAAACAGATGGTTGAAAGCCAACATGTGATTGCTGGAAATTGAACGCAGGACCTTTGGAAGAGCAGTTAGTGCTCTTTATCACTGAGCTATCTCTTCAAGCTGATATTGAAATTTTTTAAAGAAAGCATAATAAGAATTCTTCCTTATGATATACAGCTAAAGTTTGACTACTTGTAAAAGAGGAATGTTCAAATGAAGAAAGTTATTTGGCTTTTAGAGTTTTGTAAAGAATGTTAAAGCATACTTTCTGACTTTCACAGCAAGTGCTAACCTCAGTTTTCTTCTCTGTAAAACTGAAAAGCTACCATTCATGTCTTATTACAGTAAGCAGACACACATTTAAAGCTTAAAGTGAAAGCATAGAGTTGTTTTCAATACATAGTTGTTACAGTTTTAGAACTTGTGTTAAAACTAGTATTTATGTAACCTATATTTGGAGAAGTAAGGAATAACAATCTTACTTGAAATCGTGTAAGGCTAAGAGCATACCAGGCTGTAGAAAAGAAAGAGCATGGGTGAAATTGGTCCATACATAGGCTGAAGTGATTCACATCTCACCAATCTGTTCATGATTTCCCATAAGTAATTCTAATGTTCTTGTCTTCACAATAGTCCATAACTGTGCAACAATGAATCCAGAAAACAAAAATATATGAAGATATGGGCCTTGGAGAGCATTAAAGAATGGCTATAAACAAATTAAGTGATGCATTATCTACTGTTATAACACATAAAACTTCTAAAAAACTTCTAAAAATAGACTTCTTAGACACCTACGACTGATGAGTTGCAGGAAATTTGATCACACTGTGAACCATGAGATTGGGTTGTTTACTGGAAAAAACTGTTTCTAGTTGTGGTGTGGCTCAGCCTTATCACATATCTTTAATACCAAACAATAAAGGTAAAGTTAGTTTGTAGAATCACCCATGTTTGAAGGTAATGTGTAATTGAGTAGCAGACAAGGTGGCTAATAAGAGAAAGATTTGACAGAGTATGAAATGCCAAACTCTCTCTCACAAAAGAAAGAGTAAGGGAAGATATTTGAGGCAAGAGAGAGAGAGAGAGAGAGAGAGAGAGAGAGAGAGAGAGAGAGAGAGAGAGAGAGAGAGAGAGAGAGAGAGAGGAGCAGTTTTTATCAGGAGAATTTTACAGAAACAAGTTTAGGAGAGAACAAGGTAGATACACATGAAGACAGACTGTGCTAGAGAATGAGTCAGAATATTAGAACAGATTGCAGAGTTAGTTTGAGACGAATAAAAAATAAAGGTCAGAGGTTGAAAAAGAGTACAGATTGAAACAGTCACCTTGGAGAGAATTTTGAGCCAGAACAGCTGACTTGACCAGCCCGCCAGAGTTCAGAAGGAGCTAGAAAAGGTGAGCTTATTCAGCAGTGCGTTTTAGAGGCTGAAGATATTCTAGGTTCGGATTAGATCTTATTGAGGTGAGTAGCTTCCAAAACTAGGTCTAAGTTAGCAGACTAAAGCAATAAGCATCAGATATGATAATTATTACACTGGGCAAATAAAGATGCTTTTACAGATGGGCATTCTTAAGCATCCTTTCCTTCCTTACTTCCTGAAATGGTGCACGAATAAATCACAGTTTCTTTTAAAACAAGACATAAGACTTTCTTCCCATACACATCTTGCAATAGTAAAGCTCAAAACAGGTTCTCTGTGTCAGTTCCACCTTTACAAAGATCCAATTTTATTTCGTACAAGTAAATCTAAAAGACGTGGATTTGAAGTTTTATGTTATTGTTAGCAAAAGCTAAAATGATTTTGCTCTCTATGAAAGCTCATAAGGAAGCTGGGATCACTTTTTGGTTCTTTTTAATTCTGTAGACAAAGATCATTTGCAGGAGCAAGTGCCTGATTTACAGTCTTCATGCCCATGCTCACATCTCTGTTTGTGTCATGAACAACTATGTCTTTTGATTTATGTGTGTCACATTTACACCAGTTTCAGAAATCTCTCCCTGTGACAGAGAAAGAATTTTCTCTGTCACTTCTACCTACTTCCAAATTTACTCTGTCTTTCCCCAATTTGTGAGACATAGCAACATTTAGAGACATTTAGAGACATTCAACTCTATCTTGAAATATTATTCATATATGTCATTGATTTATTAAGACCAATCAATATGATTTTAGTGACTCTAACGGGAAAATTTTTTAATTAATGCTAATGACATTAATGTTTTCATTTATATAAAATGACATAGGAACGTACAGAAACCATTTCTCTTAACGTATTCTAAAGAGAAAGATTTGGAAGCATGGAGGGATACAGATATTTCATCAACTTCACATGCTTTTCACATCATTATTTTTATGCCCAGTTCACAATATTCACATGAGTCCACCAGGGACCACAACTCTAATGCCAGCACATGAGAGTCGTTTATGCAAGTTCAAACAACCCTCACTGGGCAATAGTTTATTAATGTGACACTCAGGTCTAGGGGTTTAGGGCTTATATAGGGAAAATGAATAAGCTGGGACTTTCAAGCCTTGGCATTACATGATTGGGTAAAAGGGGTAAAGGAATGTGAACTTTCAAACTTATAACATTTCCTTTTACAGCAAGGAGAGACCATACATTTGGAAAGGAGCATCTTTGATCTGGCAAGGAATAACTTATCCTGTTATGGGACCAGTCTTCTCCTGATGTTAGAAGCTGGCCACAGCTGTTATATCTATTTTTCAATGATGAGAATGCTTAGAGGGTTTCTTTTCCAGTGCTCAGGGGTAGGAACCTTATCATTCTAAGGATATTAATTTTCTGCTTCCTCCAAGGACAGGATACAGCAGCCTTTCCCAAGGGTACAAGCTTAAAATAGAGTTTTGAAGACAGGATAGAATCTGTCCTGCTGTTGCTTTTTTATCTTTACATTATGATTACTCTTTACTTCTTTACTGTGAATATTTTAGACATGAACCTCTGTAAAAAGACAGAGTATTTCCTACATGTATCTGTTTTAGTCTATTATGATCAATAATTTTCACAGACGCATCTAAACTTCAAGAATAAATGAAAAGCTTTGGAATATGAAGATATTGCATTTGAGATAAACAAATGTATTAAATTTCTCATTATTCAGTTGTAGTATTGAATTTCTATTATTAATTTTTATTGTTAACTTGTATTATTAAATTGCTTACTAAATTTTTCAATTATAACCAAGTCAGGGTATCAGAAAGAAGACATATAATATATAACATGATATTCTACTGAAGATTCAGATGCTAATTATATGAAATGGCTTATTAAATATCCTCAGAAAGGAAGGTTACAGGGTATATGCCAAGGACCAGTCTCAGGTAGGAGAGGGATTCTGAGGAAGAGGTGTCTGGAGACAGCTAAAAGAAATGACTCTAAGTCAAATCATGGGTTTAAGATGGTGGCCTCGGGTCTGTTGAGAAGGCTTTCCCGACTGTTCTCTCTATCTCTGTTTTCCTCTGCTCTAGACAGTCTTTTTTTTTTTTTCTATTTTAAAAACTGGTTGAGACAGCTCTTTCTGCCAGTCTGGACAGCTCATTTGTTTTCAGACCAAAGTTAGAAAAACTGCTATAAAAAATTGTCTTTGAAGTTCCGACCAAGTCAGAAACCCTGTTAGAAAAAAAAAAAATTCATGAAGAACTGTTTTTGCTCTCCAAACATCTCTCTCAACAGCAAGCACACATTTCTTCTAACATTGCAAAAGGAATTCAGATATCTGCCTGCCTCTGTTAAGCATAGATGCTAAGCTATCTGGGTGGGACCCCATCCTGAAATTATTATTTCTACTACAGCCTGTCCTGGATTCAGTGTGTCCCAGGCTGACCTTGAACTCAGAATCTGCCTTCTTTTGTATCTTCCTGACAACCTGGCTCATTCATGCAGCTGCCTTTGCTCCTTTAGATCCACGAAGCTTCTGATACAATTCATATTACATCCTTATATTTTTGCATAGTTGAGAAATCATATATTTTTGAATTCATGTTTTTAAGAGTCCTTTCCACAGCCTTAAGGTCTGTCCTGAAGGTCCCATGTTTAAAATTTTGCTAAGATATTAGCCACACCTTTGTCTCCTGAACTCTTTCTATCTCTGATTATCATGGAGTTGTTACTGTTAGCAGCAAGGGCATTCCTTAAAGGAGGAATTTAAAATACGCACATTATTATACAAAGAAGCCTTATGCCCATGGCAGCCATCAACATTCTTGGAGCCATCTGCTGGACTTGTCCAGGGACAGGAACTTTGTCATACTGTACTCACCAAGGCCGTGCTGGACTTGGCAAGTATGGTTGGTGGAAAGTTCATGAGCAATGAGCAGCTTTGATATGTGAGGAGGAATGACTTGAGGGAGCACTCACCAATGTAAATACTTTTGACAATGTAAAATAAAGTACATTTCCAAGAACCTTGCATACCTTAATCTTTGTTCATTACTTTAAAATGGTGCAATTTTGTTAATTGACATACTGTCCTTATTTTTACTCCCAGCAACTATATGTTCACTGAAGCAACATAAAACTAGACCAAGTAATTGGTGGATTGGCTTCACAATTAGAGCAATAATACATTACAATTAAACATTGACACTTTGCCAGTGTGGTTCAGTGTACTCATTTTTCAGTGCTGACACAAGTGTATTTTACCTGGCAGAAGTTCCCTTACAGAACACCTCTAACGGCAGCAATTGATTTTTTTTTAATTTTTAATATTTTTTATTACATATTTTTTTCAATTACATTTCCAATGATATCCCAAAAGTCCCCCATACCCATACCCCCCCCCCACGTCCCTACCCACCCATTCCCATTCTTTTGGCCCTGGCATTCCCCTGTATTGGGGCATATAAAGTTTGCAAGTCCAATGGGCCTCTCTTTCCAGTGATGGCCAACTAGGCCATCTTTCGATACATATGCAGCTAGAGACAAGAGCTCCGAGGTACTGGTTAGTTCATCATGTTGTTCCCCCTATAGGGTTGCAGATCCCTTTAACTCCTTGGGTACTTTCTCTAGCTTCTCGATTGGGAGCCCTGTGATCCATCCAATAGCTGACTGTGAGCATCCACTTCTGTGTTTGCTAGGCCCCGGCATAGTCTCACAAGAGACAGCTATATCTGGGTCCTTTCAGCAAAATCTTGCTAGTGTATGCAATGGTGTCAGCGTTTGGAAGCTGATTATGGGATGGATCCCTGGATATGGCAGTCTTTAGATGGTCCATCCTTTCATCACAGCTCCAAACTTTGTCTCTGTAACTCCTTCCATGGATGTTTTGTTCCCAATTCTAAGAAGGGGCATAGTATCCACACTTTGGTCTTCATTCTTCTTGAGATTCATGCGTTTAGCAAATTGTATCTTATATCTTGGGTATCCTAAGTTTTAGGCTAATATCCACTTATCAGTGAATACATATTGTGTGAGTTCCTTTGTGATTGTGTTACCTCACTCAAGATGATGCCCTCCAGGTCCATCCATTTGGCTAGGAATTCATAAATTCATTCTTTTTAATAGCTGAGTAGTACTCCATTGTGTAGATGTACCATAATTTCTGTATTCATTCCTCTGTTGAGGGGCATCTGGGTTCTTTCCAGCTTCTGGCTATTATAAATAAGGCTGCTATGAACATAGTGGAGCATGTGTCCTTCTCACTGGTTGGGACATCTGATGGATATATGCCCAGGAGAGGTATTGCTTGATCCATTGTAGTACTATGTCCAATTTTCTGAGGAACGGCCAGACTGATTTCCAGAGTGGTTGTACAAGCTTGCAATCCCACCAACAATGGTGGAGTGTTCCTCTTTCTCCACATCCTCGCCAGCATCTGCTGTCACCTGAATTTTTGATCTTAGCCATTCTGACTGGTGTGAGGTGGAATCTCAGGGTTGTTCTGATTTGCATTTCACTGATGATTAAGGATGTTGAACATTTTTTCAGGTGTTTCTCTGCCATTCAGTATTCCTCAGGTGAGAATTTTTTGTTCAGTTCTGAGCCCCATTTTTTAATGGGGTTATTTGAGCAATTGATGTTTTAACATTAAATAAATTTAGTATGCACAAGCAGGGCTAAAGCTATAATAATCAATTTCTATGGGTTTATATAGTTGATTTTTTTCTTAATTAAAGAGTTTGGGCTACTTTGAATGAAATTGCTATAAAATAGTCATGGTTGTTAAAATTGTACTTTTATAATTATACTAAATTGCTTTAGAGAAACAATATATTCCATGAGCTACTATAGATATTTACAGTCTATATAAAAATCCATGAAGTTCTAACACTAAGGACATAAAATTCTGTTAGAAAACAGAATTGAGTACTCACACAAGATAATATTTTCTGATATTATCAGTGTCTTTAATTTCTCAGAGAACAAACAAAATAATGGAATAATTTAACTTAAACCAGGATCGAAATTATGGCTCAGCAGATAAAACTCTTTACCCTACAAATATTAAGACCTAAGAAGGAGTGCTTTAGTCCTTCTTAGAAGGAGTAACAAAATACTCACAGGAGCAAATACAGAGACAAAGTGTGGAGCAGAGACTGAAGGAAAGGCCATCCAGAGATTGACCCACCTGGGGATACGTCCTATATATAGCCAACAAACCCAGACATTATTGTAGAAGCCAAGAAGTGCTTGCTGACAGGAGCCTGGTATAGCTGTATAGTGAGAGGCTCTGTCAGAGCCTGACATATACAGAGGTGGATGCTCTCAGCCAACCACTGAACTGACACAGGGTCACCATTAAAAGAGTTAAAGGACTGAAGGTGCTGAAGGGGGTTGCAATCCCATAGGAAGAACAACAATATCAACCAACCAGAGTTCCCAGGTCTAAATCACCAACCAAGGAGTACACAAGGAGGGACCCATGGCTCCAGCTGTATATGTATCAGAGGATCACGTTGTTGGGCATCAATGGAAGAAGAGTCCCTTGGTCCCGTGAAGGCTTGATACCCAAGCTTAGGGGAATGCAAGGTCCGGAAACAGGAGAGGGTGGGTGGGCTGGAAGGGGCACACCCCCATAGAAGCCGGAGGAGGGGGAATGGGACAGGTGATTTGTGTGTGTGGGGTGTGGGGTGGGGAATCAGGAAAGGAGATAACATTTGAAACGTAAATAAATAAAATATCCAAAAGAAGGGGGGCGGGGGGAAGAGTCCCATATCCCATAGTGGAAGAAGAAAATCAATTATCAAAATGTTATCCTTCACATATGTACCTCCACACATATATGAACACCTGCACACACACTTGAACAAACAAACACACACACAGACACAAACACACACATGTACAGACACGTGTACACATTCGCACATATCTATTATGGGCATACATATATAAATAAACAATAAATACATATCAATTATAAAACAACGAAGATCTCCTAAAGATTTGATATAGTTAAACACTCTACAATCTACAATTTAAAAAATAGGAACTTAGAGGACAAATATTTTGCACACAATATTTTTAAAAATTATATATTTATTTACTTTACCTCCCAATATCAGCTCCACTCTCTTCTCAGTAATCCCTCGCACAGATCCTCCCTCATCTCTCTCTCTTCATTCCCACATACAGTACATCTCTCTACACACAATATTTTTTTCTTGACATTAATATACATTCCCAGGGTCATATAATCCTGCTTTAATTTTAAAAGATAATATACTTGATTAACAAATATTGTGCTAATGGTCACATGACCGTTGAAGATCATGACTGTAGAATTATATTTTTGAAGTATCCTTCATTTATTTGTATGTTAATTGTTTTATAACAATTAAATCTGATACCTGAACGAATAGAAAATTTGTGCTTCACAAATACACACACACACACACACACACACACACACACACACACACACACATTGTTTTTAGTATTGGGTGTTGATATCCCTCAGTACAGGGGAATGCCAAGGCCAGGAAGTGGGAATGGGTGGTTTGGGGAGCAGGGTGAGAGAGGGTATAGGAGACTTTTGAGATAGCATTTGAAATGCAAATGAAGAAAATATCTAATTAGGAAAAAAAAAAAAGAAAAGAGACCAGATAAATATCACTTAATTGACCTGTCTTTTTTTTTTAACTGCAAAAAAAAACATAGAAACCATTAACTCTTTGATTTTTACTATTTGACAGAAAAAGTAAATGGCTTAAATTATGTCATTATATGGGAATCTCAGCCCTGAACCAATATGAACTGCAGATTTTACTTATTTTCCCCGTCTATCAAGGATGATATATATTTCAAAAATGAAATACAACTGTAAAGCAAACACACTCTGATAAACTTAATAAACTTTGTCGCTTTCGTCTGCAAGCAAAGCATTTCTCATTAGTAACCTTTCCTAACATTTGTATCACATAAAATAGTGAATAATTTATTCCACAGAGATATATGTCCATTTATTCTCTATTAGTATAACTAAAAAATACATTGTGGGAGTGGAAATGTGTGAATGGAAATACTCTTCTTTCTTTTCTTTCTTTCTTTCTTTCTTTCTTTCTTTCTTTCTTTCTTTCTTTCTTTCTTCCTTCCCTCCTTCCTTCCTTCCTTCTACTTCTTTCCTCTCTCTCTCTCTCTCTCTCTCTCTCTCTCTCTCTCTCTCTCTCTCTCTCTCTCTTTCTTTCTTTCTTTCTTCCACCCTTTATTTCGTTTTTCTTTTTGTCTGGGGATAATGGTCTATAGCATCACAATGTAATTTTAGCCATTTCCTAATTAGCCTCAACTGAAGATTTTTTAATCACTTAAATGTTCTTTCAACCACATTTAAGGTATGTAAAAATAAGCTCAATATGAGGATTCTGTGTAAGATTCTGTGAAAGAGCCTCTGGGATGTTATATAAAGACCAGCATAAGATACATGTGTAATGTACATTTTAAAGTTAAAATGACAATAAGGAAGTAGAAGGAATACTATAGAAAAATAGATATGAAAAACTACCCTTGAAATGGCTTCAGTATGGCTTATGGTATCCACTATATGCGGCCTACATAACCAGTGCATATGACATAGTGCTATTAATAGACTTGATTAGAAATGCAAACTGCAAATGTCATGCCATCCAACCCTAGAATTATAAAAAATAAATGTAAAGGTTATGTTTGTATTTTTGAGAGACCCAAGCCTGAATAATTTTTCTTTGTTATATTCAGTTCGATAACAAGTCAACTAAAAAAATCAACTCAATGATCATTAGAGACAGAAACATTATCATCAATCCTCTTGACACTAGAGTGTTGAAAGGGGAAATAGGCTAAGAATATTGCAAGAGTTAAAATAAGAACTTCCATCAATGTCCTGTCAAAGCCACAACATCACAGGATATACTTCTTTCCAGAAAGTTGGCCAGGGCGTAGATTCAAAATCACAAGCCCACTGGCTCTCCTTCACTTACAGGATGGTCATCCAGTAAAACCAAACACTCTGATGGACAAATTCCATTCATAATAGTTGCACATGTTTTTCTAACCCCCCGCCCCCTTTTCACCAAATTTTCTTCTGACTTTCACTATTATTGAGCACAAATATTCTTCAAATTAGCACTCTATAGGTTTCATTCGCATTCCCATGGAGCTTCAAACAAAGGAAGTAACTCAAATGAGGTATTAAAGTCACAATTGGGAACTGTGAGTTTGGTTGTCAAAGGTAACCTTAAAGACTCGTATGTTAACATAAGCATGACAAGAACAAGATAAACATGTAAAAATAAGGAATGAACTCTCCTGTACCCCAAGGTCCCCAAAGACAGTTGTCTGACATGCTTCAGGAACCTGTAAAGCATCAGCTTCTCTGGAGCAAAGTGACAAGTCAGAGACTTTAAAACAGGAAAAGATGAAAACAAGAAGCTTGGCCTGAGAGATTCCAATGAAAATGATCCCTTCACTCTATGTTCTTTTCAGTATTTGAGGTTGAACTGAGTACTGCTATGGTGAACTCTGCCACTAAGCTGCAACTCCAGCTATCTTTTCTTTTGTATTTTGAGGTAGGTCCCATTAAGTTGCCCATGACCTTGTGTACATGAACACACTCTGTATTCTTGAAAGTCTTTGAATTTGCAGTCTTCCTGCCTCATCATCCATAATAGCTCTGAATCCACAGGCCTGACTCTAAGTATGTATTTTTCTAAATGCTAAAACAGAAACAAAGAAGAAATAGAGTAGCTATAGCCGCTGAGAGTGATGGTTTTACCCAGTGTATTATACATTAAATATAGAAAAATTAAAAGGTATCAGAATCTATCTATTGTCTGTATCTGATATGCTGTATGCAAGAAATAAGAAGTGGGGATGTGTAGCATTCAAGACATATTGGGGATTTAACTTGATCAAAAATCAACACAATTCAATGAAATTTTGAGGGATATGTGATTGGGCAGAGAATATTTTGTTAAAATAAGTTGGAAATATCAGTTATGTTTAGCAAACGGCATGTATCTATTGTCTTTTCCAGTTGGTTCTACTTAATTCTATACATGTTCATAAATATTCCAGCTCAGATAATGTCACATGACTCCCCACCCCCACCCATCAGAAGTCCTCCTAAACACCTCTAAATGTGTTGAATTAGATTATCAATAAGGTAAAATAGAATGTGAATCCAGTAAGACACAAAAACAACTGGAAAATGTTTTGAAGGACTTTTGTAGGTATTCAAATGGTATCATAAATGTGTCTTCTAACTAAAGACTATAATGATAAGTGTATCCCACTGTGAATTACCTTGTCTGAGGAATTGTAATAAGGACCCATGACCTTGTGGACATGAATGGTGTGGGTGTTTTACCTTCTTCTAACTAGAATAGCCAGATAAGCATTTTAAGTCCGGTGGGGAGCTCAGGTCTGCAATGAGGCAGAGAGGATTCCAGTTTTTAAAGGCTGTGAGAAGAAGGTAATAATCTAAGATATAGATGCCCAGTAACAGCGACAAGAATGGTGCAGTGTTCATGGCCAGGAGAAGATATAACCAATGACCTGCCAAAAAGGAGGGGAGAGGTTATAATACCGCAGAAAATACTATATTTCCTGAGTATGGGATAAAGTGGACCAAAATGTGGGCTTGCTGTGAAACAACCCAAAGAAGAATGTAAACCTGAATGCCCTGCTAGGAATTCCATTCTCCTTTTGAGATGCAATGTACTTTAATCTTTATCTAAAAATATAAAATATTCTCTTAGTTTTCTTTGCTTTGGTTTGCTGTTTTTTTTGAAAGAGGCACTTCTATGTTGGCCAGGATGATGCATTAAAATCATGTGATCCTCCTTCTTCAGCATTCTGAGCATGTGCACTGATAAGTGCATGCCTCTGTATACAAAAAATAACATTATAAAAATGTCCTCCATTTTTCAGAAAAAAATAGAAACAGTGACCCTCATAGTTTGTTTTGTTTTGTTTTGTTTTAAATTAGAAATATTCTTTTTTTTCGATTATTTCATCTGTTTTTTTATTTTATTTTATTTTTTTTAATTTTTAACATTTTTTATTACATATTTTCCTCAATTACATTTCCAATGCTATCCCAAAAGTCCCCCATAGCGCCCCCCACTTCCCTACCCACCCATTCCCATTCTTTTGGCCCTGGCATTCCCCTATATTGGGGCATATAAAGTTTGCAAGTCCAATGGGCCTCTCTTTCTAGTGATGGCCGAATAGGCCATCTTTCGATACATATGCAGCT
This sequence comes from Mus caroli, assembly GCF_978045245.1. NCBI lineage: Eukaryota > Metazoa > Chordata > Mammalia > Rodentia > Muridae > Mus > Mus caroli. The sequence goes on from NW_028227263.1 coordinate 94,638,464, forward strand.
AGAGACAAGAGCTCCGGGGTACTGGTTAGTTCATAATGTTGTTCCAACTATAGGGTTGCAGATCCCTTTAGCTCCTTGGGTACTTTCTCTAGCTTCTCCATTGGGAGCCCTGTGATACATCCAATAGCTGACTGTGAGCATCCACTCCTGTGTTTGCTAGGCCCCTGCATAGTCTCACAAGAGACAGCTATCTCTGGGTCCTTTCAGCAAAATCTTGCTAGTGTATGCAATGGTGTCAGCGTTTAGAAGCTGATTATGGGATGGATCCCTGGATACGGCAGTCTCTAGATGGTCCATCCTTTCATCACAGCTCCAAGCTTTGTCTCTGTAACTCCTTCCATGGGTGTTTTGTTCCCAATTCTAAGAAGGGGCACAGTGTCCACATTTTGGTCTTCATTCTTCTTGAGTTTCATGTGTTTAGCAAATTGTATCTTATATCTTGGATATCCTAAGTTTTGGGCTAATATCCACTTATCAGTGAATACATATTGTGTGAGTTCCTTTGTGATTGTGTTACCTCACTCAAGATGATGCCCTCCAGGTCCATCCATTTGGCTAGGAATTTCATAAATTCATTCTTTTTAATAGCTGAGTAGTACTCCATTGTGTAGATGTACCATAATTTCTGTATCCATTCCTCTGTTGAGGGACATCTGGGTTCTTTCCAGCTTCTGGCTATTATAAATAGGGCTGCTATGAACATAGTGGAGCATGTGTCCTTCTTACCGGTTGGGACATCTTCTGGATATATTCCCAGGAGAGGTATTTGCTGGATCCTCCGGTAGTACTATGTCCAATTTTCTGAGGAACCGCCAGACTGATTTCCAGAGTGGTTGTACAAGCTTGCAATCCCACCAACAATGGAGGAGTGTTCCTCTTTCTCCACATCATCGCCAGCATCTGCTCTCACCTGAATTTTTGATCTTAGCCATTCTGACTGGTGTGAGGTGGAATCTCAGGGTTGTTTTGATTTGCATTTCCCTGATGATTAAGGATGTTGAACATTTTTTCAGGTGCTTCTCTGCCATTTGGTATTCTTCAGGTGAGAATTCTTTGTTCAGTTCTGAGCCCCATTTTTTAATGGGGTTATTTGACTTTCTGGAGTCCACCTTCTTGAGTTCCTTATATATATTGGATATTAGTCCCCTATCTGATTTAGGATAGGTAAAGATCCTTTCCCAATCTGTTGGTGGTTTTTTTGTCTTATTGATGGTGTCTTTTGCCTTGCAGAAGCTTTGCAGTTTCATGAGGTCCCACTTGTCAATTCTCTATCTTACAGCACAAGCCATTGCTGTTCTATTCAAGAAATTTTCCCCTGTGCCCATATCTTCAAGGCTTTTCCCCACTTTCTCCTCTATAAGTTTCAGTGTCTCTGGTTTTATGTGAAGTTCCTTGATCCACTTAGACTTGACCTTAGTACAAGGAGATAGGAATGGATCGATTCACATTCTTCTACATGAAAACAACCAGTTGTGCCAGCACCATTTGTTGAAAATGCTGTCTTAATTCTCCTTGGAAACTTGCTGAACTTGGAGGTAGGGTTGAAATATTGGCCTGACAGAATTTGTCTATGAACATTAGCTGATATACAAAAGCAAAACAAATTGAAAGTGACCTAGAACAGAAATTAGAAATAATTAGTCTATTTGATGCTTGGTCATTTTAAGGACTCTCTGTGTTTGACTTAATATCAATTAAATGAGAACAGATGACCTTAATATAATTGATTTACATGGAAGATTAGGCCTATAATTTATCTGAAAAGGTAGCCTAAAATAGATTACTTCGGCTTCTAGTCAGCACTGATATAAATGTGAATTAGATATCCTAAGTCTTGATTGACCTCAATATATACCACAAAATGTTGAGGTAACAATGGCCTTACCTAGTGTTATTCCTCTTGCCTTTGGGATATTGTATTAAAATTTTACTATGTCGTTTTTCATATTTATGTACTTAGATACTTTTTCTTATGCATGTACATTTTATAAAAATGTGTTTTGTTTGAAAACTTGATTACATTTAAAAATATTTCGAAAAGTTTCAAACGTTAAATATATATTTGAGAACAAGCAAAAGAAACTCGTCTTAAGTATTGACAATTTGTTTCAAAACATTATGACTGTTTCTAACCACAGCTCCTGTTATTCATCCTTTGTTCCCTAAAACATTATGACTGTTCCTTACCATAGCTTACATTATTCAGTTGTGCCTCTTTTGTGAACCCCCAAAACCACCCTGAAGACAACTCTGATGCAAACACACTGGGCTCTCTTTATTTCAAGCTTGAACTTGTGCTTACACACAACCTCCCCTGGCATGCAGTAAAAGATGGTGAAGGAGTCCTGACCCTACACTGGACAAGGTTTATAGGAAATGGGGTTCAAGTTAGAGGGTTTCCAGCCTCAAGCATCTCATTGTATGACTATTGTAAGCTGACAGGTGGGTGCTCTGAAGCAAAACTGTGACTAATCACAAACAGCCTGAAAGTGCATCTGAAAGCTAGTCTTGGATTGACTGATGCTAAGTAGTAGCTCTGAGGTATGGGCCAAGGGCAAGCTATAAGATCCTTCCAGGAACTTGTGTTTACCTTGTGATCATCTGCAAGTCAAGTTTTTAGGCTTTTTTAGTTTTAAAATGGAGCTAGGTCACAAGATGGAGTAAGTTTGGTTTCTCAATCCCTTGTTCCTCAAAACACAATAACTAGGCCTATCTACAAAAGAACAAGGTCATCTGATTGGTTGGACTGTAAAAACTTCATTCTGCATAAAATCAGCAACATAAGGAAAGTCCTTACCCTTTTTAAAATCCTGACTAGTGGGAAAATGTAACAATAACTTGGCACAGCCATTTGTGATTTGCAAGCTTAAATATTCTGTGATATTCTGCCTCAGGATAGCAGATTAGCTCCTGAGTTTTTTCCACTGCCCTCATTGATCAGTAGTGGCTGGATTACAATAAATTATTTTCGTCTACATTGACTTGGGATTTGAGTTGTTGAATCTAAACAGACTCCATAAGAATATTTTTTAATTGCTACACAACAGCCGGTGACATGTGACAGCAATAGAAAGGGCAGTATGTAATTGGAGAAATAAATCTAGAGGCAAGTTGAAGCTACAGAAGGCAAGCGGGAGGGTAAGCTTCGCATCTTTCTGTCCTCTAGTTGTGTTTGTTGTCTGCTCATGCCTAATACAAGACCAACAAATGACTTTTCTTAATTATTGTTGCTTACCTTCATTTTTTTCTACTTCAGAGAAATCAATAACGCATCAATATTGTCCTTGATATCCCCAAACTGTGAAAAGTATCACAAAGTATTAATACCTTGTTTTGTGTTTTTAAAACTAAACTAAGTTCCATGATGTAGGGAATCTCATTAAGACTTAGGATGTCTGGAAAGGAGGTGAAACACCCAGTCCCTGCACAGAAGCTGGATTCAGGAAACAAACAGATCAAAGCTCCCGAAAGTACTTAAACTGACCGACTTCTCTAGGACTCTCCTTCCATGATACAGAAGCAGAGAGGACTGCCTATGCTCAAACGAAACCCCAATATAACTCCTTGTTTTAGTAAGAGAGAAAGAGAGAGAGAGAGAGAGAGAGAGAGAGAGTATTTTAAAAATATAAAACAAATATTCTCAGTAATTACATAATAAGTTCTACCATGACAATGTCAGGGGGTGGGGCTACTTTTAACAGGAAATTATTCATCTTAAACTAGGAAAGATACCCAGCAGTTACTTCTTTTAGGGCATCTAGTTTTAATTATTGCCACAACTCATTTTGTCCTTAGGTTCCATGTATATCCAATCAAAATGTCTCTGAATTTCTTGCTTTTCTGTCATTCCCTGTTGTGGCCTGAATAAGAAGCCTCTCCTATAAAAATTCCTAATGTGGGAGGCTTGCAGCTCAGAAATGGTGCTGTTGAAAGTGGTGATTAAACCACGCTGGCATTAATTCATCAATGGGTTAATTAATCCATTGGTGAGATCATAATGATTCATTGTTAAGACAAGGGTTTTGATTTTAAGTAATGGTTGAGAACCTATATGTAAAGGATTTATCTTGTCACTGGCCCTTTCCCATTTCTTTGTTTCTTGGCCACCACAAAATGAGAAGTTTGACTGTCACATGCCCCAGCCCACAGTCTTCTGCTCACAATGACCAAGTAGCAGGAATACCATGTGACTACCTGCTGACACTCTGAAACAGTGAGCCAAAAAATCCAGCTCTCCTCCTTGAAGCTATTCCTTAGGAGACATTTCGTCAGAGTAATGCGAATCTGACTATGACTATCACAATGACCTTTACTGTTCAAAACGACTTTACAGTACTCTGTGTATTCTCAAACCTGAGCTCTGACCGCACAGCTTCCTGCACTTCTTACACTTCCTTCTCTTCTTAATGACTTCTGCACCTTGGAAGAAGACAAGGATTTGGCAGAACCCTCTTTACATTAGAAACATCTGTCTAGTTAAAAGGTTGTAGTTACACCAGGGCTACGTGTTTGGAGAGACAACAATTAAGAGTGCTTTTCTTTAAGGCATCTCTTACAGGACACATTATAGTCACATATATTACACATGATATTAACCATCTACACTTACTAACAGTTGTTCACAGAGTTTCTTCACAATAAAGGGTTTTTAACATAATTATTAATGTGCAAAATTTGTAGTGAACACATTGGTTTATGGTATGGCCATTTGTGTGTGTGTGTGTGTATTCATGTTGGCCTACGGAGGTCAGAGAATGTCGAGTGCCTTCCTCTATACATTCCATCTAATTTTTTTGAGATAATCTTTCTCACTAAAACTAGAATTTATTGATTCAAATAAGACTGATTGGCTATTGAACACATGAGATCCTCCTGTCCCCATTGTCCTCCCTTGATGTGTAACTATAGTTGCATTCAACCATGCCTATCTTAGAAGCAAGTACTTTACAAACTGAACCATCTTTTAGCCCTGGAGCTTTAATATTTTTAATATTTTCTTGTAATCATTTTGTTGGGTTATTGAATAGAAATTTGTATGAATGTGAAATTACATATCTTGTATCACCTTTCCCCTAATAACAGTGGCTCAAAGGTAAGAGAAGACTAAATATTCTCATAAAATTGCAAAATATTATGAACTATATCTTCCATATATAGTCTGTATTCAGAGTGAGTGAATAGCAGAACCTAGACTTGTTCTCTTTTCATACAATATTCATATTTTTAGAATTGCAAATCACAATATTTATGTAAAATGCATGCTGAATGCATTCGCTTTAACTAGGGAGTGTAAAAGCATTTTTAAATGTGATAGTTTTTCCTTTCCCCAGCTAGCTTTGAAATAAATAAGACTGAGACTGCAAATAAGATTATTTAATTGGTTTTACACAGTAGTTAGACAGTCATTGATCTTTCCTAATCCTCTAAGCTAATCTGGCTCTATCCCAGCTGAAACACCCAAGATGCTTACATTTTAGTGTTGGTCTGACCCTCTGCTTCAGATGAGTTCTTCCATGGTGTCTCTCTGGATTCCCCCTTGTAGTGAATTCTCTCTCTCTCTCTCTCTCTCTCTCTCTCTCTCTCTCTCTCTCTCTCTCTCTCTCTCTCTCTCTCTCTCCCCCTCTCCCTCTCTCCCCCTCCCTCCCTCCCTCCCTCCTTTCTCTCTCTCCCTCACTTCCACTGGCTGACAGAAGTTCTTCCTTATTTTCTGTTTTGCCCAGCCACTGGCTGTTTAACTTTTATTGAGAAATTGGAGAAAAAATGAGAAGGAATGTTGAGATGGGAGATTCTCAGAATAAGCATTAAAATGCCATGTCTAGATGTCAATAAGATATGGGGTCAGTGAAATCAGCATTTGAATAATACAAGTATAATATCTATATGCTGCACAAAAACATTATGCCTACAAGACAACTTTACTACAAATATGACTTTGCATTATAAATACTACCGAAAATGCTGTTCATGTGTGACACACAACATCCTTCTATTCTAGCCTTAGAAAGACCAAAAAACATTTGTTATCTAACCATGAGTAACTTAGTGATAAATTCAGTATTTGCAAGACTTTCATACTGTGAGTATTTTATATTCTGAGCAAAAATACCCTCAGAGGCTTTGTTCAGTCTTCCCTTTAGTCTCCAAGTTGTAAGAATGTGTAATGGAAATGAAATAGGTTAAAAATATTTTTCTAAAGTCAGAGAAGCAAATACAAGAAAGATTTAATTAAACTAAGAGGATTCAAGGATCTCAGTGGAATTTTTGATGAGAGTAGAATTGAATCAATACATAGACAGAAGTAGCACAAAGAGAGAGGTATTACAACACAACAGAAAAGATGTGATGTACTACCTTGGAATTTACTATTGATAAAAAAAAAATCTATTGCCCAAGCTGTGGAAAACCAATGCTGGGCAAAAATCAATGAAAACAAGATAATTGTTTATTTTTAGTAATGCAAACTTAAGTCTAAATGTGAAAGGTGTCCCTGAAAAACAATATACTTTGAGAATCAGAATGCATTTCAAATTAGTCACTCAGATTTAACTTGGCTCATTTAGTATTTTTTGCAGTTAGGCCTAAAGAGTCCCAATAATTTGTGATTAGAGGATTTTCTTAAGAAATAGAGATCAATGTGCTCTATCATGGGTGAGTGAACATTATTGCACCCCCTTTTTAGTTTTGTTTCCACTTTATTTTTGTGTTAACATAAATTTACAAACATCTTAATTTTCTTTTTTTAAAAATTGGATATATATTAATATACATTGTAAATGTTATCTCCTTTCAGTTTCCCCTCTGTAAACTCTCTATCACAACCCTCCTTACACTGCTTCCATGAAGGTGTTCCCCTACTTATTCACCCACTCCTGACTCACCACCCTAGCATTCCTCTACACTGGGGCATCAAACATTCACTGTACCAAGGGCCTCCCCTTCCATTGATGCCAGATAAGACCCCTTCAGCTCCTTCAGGCCTTCCACTAACTCCTCCCTTGGGGTCTCTGTTCTCAATCTGATGGTTGGCTGCAAGCCTCCTCATCTGTATCGGTCATGATCTGGCAGAGCCTCTCTGAAGACAGCTGTATCAGGCTCCTGTCAGCAAGCACTTCTTGCCATCCACAATAGTCTCTGCGTTTGGTGTCTGTATATGGGATAGATCCCCAAGTAGAGCAGTCTCTGAATGGCCTTTCCTTCAGTCTCTGCTCTGCTCTTTTTCCTTGTATTTCATTTAGACAGGAACAAATCTAGGTTAAAATTTTAGAGACAGGTGGGTGGTCCCATCCCATAACCAAGGGGGCCATACTTAACTTCTGGATATGGTGTCGACAGGTTCTCCCTCCCCTTTGTGGGGAATTTCAGCTAATGTCATACCTGTGGGGTCCTGGGAGGTTCTTTGCTTTCCGGGCATCTGGGACTTTCTGGTTGCTACCCCCAGTTCCCCATCCCCCACTGATACACATCTCTGTTCAATTTCCTGACCCTCTGTACATCTCCTCCATCTCCTCCCATAACTGATTCTTCCCCTCTTTTTCCCTGCCCCTCTTCTCTTCCTCCCAAGTCCCGCCAAACCTCTATTTCCCTTGATTATTTTGTTCCCCTTTCTAAATAAAACTGAAGCATCCAATCTTTGGTCTTCCTTCTTTTTGGGCTTCATGTGGTCCATGAATTGTATCATGGGTGTTCGATGATCTTTGCATAAAATCCACTTATCAGTGAGCACATATCATGTGTGTTCTTTTGTAACTGAGCAACCTCACTAAGGATGATATTTTCTAGATCCCTCCATTTGCCTGAGAATTTCATGAAGTCATTGTTTTTAATAGCTGAATAGTTTTCCATTGTGTAAATGTACCACATTTTCTGTATCCATTGTTCTATTGAGGGACATCTGGGTTGTTTTCATCTTCTGGCTATTACAACTATGTCTGCTATGAACATAGTGGAACATGTGTCCTTATTACATGTTGGAGTAACTTCTGAGTATATGCCAAGAAGTGGTAAGCCTGGATTCTCAAGTAGTACTATGTTCAATTTTCTGAGGAACCACCACACTGATTTCCAGAGTGGTTGTACCAGCTTGCAATCCCACCAATATTGGTGGAGTGTTCCTCTTTCTCCACATCCTTGCCAGCATCATCTGTCATCTGAGTTTGTTAGTCATTATGTCTTGTGTAAGGTGGAATCTCAGGGTTGTTTCATTTGCATTTCCCAGATGACTAAGGGTATTGAACATTTCTTTAGGACTTTTGAGATTCCCTAATAAAGAATTCTCTGTTTAGCTCTGTTCCCCACTTGTAATAGGGTTATTTTGTTCTCTGGAGTTTAACTTCTTGAGTTCTTTGTATAGATTGAATATTAGTGTCTATCAGAAGTAAGATTGGTAAAGATTTTTTCCAAATCTGTTGGTTGCCATTTTATCCTATTGAGAGTGCCCTTTGCCTTACAGAAGCATTGCAATTTTATTAGGTACCATTTCTCATTATTGACCATAGAGCATAACACCTTGGTGTTCTGTTCATGAAAATTTCCCCTGTGCCCATGTGTTTGAGGCTTTTCCCCACTTTCCCTTCTATTAGAGTCAGTGTGTCTGGTTTTATGTGGAGGTCCTTGATCCACTTAGACTTGAATTTTGTAGAGAGGTTAGAATGGATTGATTTGCATTCTTCTACATGTTGACCACCAGTTGAACTAACACCATTTGTTGAAAATGCTGTCTTTTTTTTCCCCTGGATGGTTTTAGCTCCTTTGTCAAAGAACAAGTGACTATAGGTGTGTGGGCTCATTTTAGGGTCTTCAATTCTATTCCATTGTTCAATGTGACTGTGATTGTACCAATTATCACTATTGCTTTTTAGTACACCTGGAGGTCAGGGATGAGATTCCCCCAGAAGTTGTTTTATTTTTCAAAATAGTTTTTGATATCCTGTGTTTTTGTTATTCCAAATGAATTTGTAAATTGGTCTTTCTAAATCTATGAAGAATTGAGTTGGAATTTTGATGGGCAGAATATATTGAATTTTTAGACTATTTTCAGCAGGATGGACATTTTTATTATATTAATCCTGCCAATCTTGGTGAATGATCATTTAGATGTGTTCTTCGATTCTGTTTGGGAGAATTTTACTGAGTATCTTTGCATCAATATTCATGAGGGAAATTGGTCTGAAGTTCTCTTTCTTTGTTGGTTCTTTGTGAGACTTTGGTATCAGTGTAACTGTGCCTTCAGAGAACAGGTAGAATAGTGTTCTTTCAGTTGCTAGTTTATGGAATAATTTGAAGAGTAATGGTATTAGGTCTTCTTTGAAAGTCTGATAAACTTCTTCACTAAACAAACCTAGTCCTATTTTTGTTTGTTTGTTGGTTTGCTTTTGTTTTTTGTTTGGTTGGGAGAATTTTAGTTACTACTTCCATTTCTTTATGGGTTATAGGGCTGTTTAGATAGTTTATCTGATCCTAATTTAACTTTGATTAAATTGGGTATCTGTCTAGAAAATTGGCCATTTCATCCAAATGTTCTAGTTTTGTTGAGTATATGCTTTAACAGTAAGATCTGATGATTTTTAAATTTCCTCAGTTTCTGTTGTTATATCTCTCATTTCATTTCTGACTTTGTTAATTTGGATATCATCTCTGTGCCCTCTGGTTATCCTGGCTAACGGTTTCTCTATCTTGTTGATTTTTTTTCTCAAAGAACCAGATCCAGGTTTGGTTGATTCTTTGCATAGTTCTTTTGGTTATTACTTGGTTGATTTCAGTCCTGAATTTGATGATTTCCTGCCATCTAGTACTGTACTCTTGGGTATATTTGCTTTTTTGTTGTTGTTGTTGTTGTTGTTCTAGAGCATTCAGGTGTGTGTTAAGCCGTTAGTGTTTGCTCTCTCCAGTTTCTTTTTGGAGACATTCAGAGCTATGAGGTTTTCTCTTAGCACTGCTTTCGTTGTGGGCCATAAGTTTGGGTATGTTGTACTTTCACTTTCATTAAATTCTAAAACTTTTTAAATTTCTTTCTTTATTTCTTTCTTAACCAAGTTATCATTGAGTAAAGGGTTGTTCAGCTTCCATATGTATGTAGACTATCTGTTGTTGTTTGTTTGTTTGTTTTTGTTTTTTGTTATTGAAGACCAGTTTTAGTCCCTGGTGATCTGCATGGGATTATTTTGTGTGTGTGTTGAGGCCTGTTTTGTGACAGATTATATGGTCAGTTTTGGAGAAGGTACCATGAGGTGCTAAGAAGAAGGTATATTCTTTTATTTTAGGATAAAATGTTCTATAAATATCTGTTAAATCCATTTGGTTTATAACTTCTGTTAGTTTCACTGTGTCTCTGTTTAGTTTCTGTTTCCGAAATCTCTTTATTGATAAGAGTGGGGTGTTAAAGTCTCCCACTATTATTGTGTGGTACTATCTGTGCTTTGAGTTTTAGTAAAGTTTCTTTAATAAATGTGGATGCCCTTGCATTTGGAGCATAGATGTTCAAAATTGAGAGTTCATCTTGGTAGATTTTAACTTTGATGAATATGAAGTATCTCTCCTTATGTTTTTTTTTGATAACTTTAGATTGAAAGTTGATTTTATTTGATAATAGAATGTCTACTCCAGCTTGTTTCATGGAATGATTTGCTTGGAAAATTGTTTTCCAGCCTTTTACTCTGAGGTTGTGTCTATGTCACTGACATGAGTTTCCTGTATACAACAAAATGTTGGGTTTATGTAATCATTCTCTTAGTCTATGTCTTTATATTGGGGAATTGAGTTCATTGATACTAAGAAATATTAAGGAAAAGTCATTGTTGCTTCCTGTTATTTTTGCTGTTAGAGTTGGAATTCTGAGCTTGTGGCTATCTTCTTTTAGGATTGTTGAAAGATTACTTTCTTGTTTTTTCTACAGTGTAGTTTCCCTCCTTGTGTTGGACTTTTCCCTTTATTATCCTTTGAAGCGCTAGAATTGTGGAAAGATATTTTGTAAATTTGGTTTTGTCATTGAATATCTTGTTTTTTTACATCTATGGTAATTGAGAGTTTTGCAGGGTATGTAGTATGACATCTGCCCAGGATCTTCTGGCTTTCATAGTCTCTGGGGAAAAGTCAGGTGTAATTCTGACAGGTCTGCCTTTATATGTTACTTGACCTTTTTCCCTTACTGTTTTTAATATTCTTTCTTTGTTTTGTTCATTTGGTGTTATGATTATTATGTGACAGGAGGAATTTCTTTTCTGGTCCAATTTATTTGGAGTTCTGTAGGCTTCTTGTATGTTATTTGGCATTTTTTTTTTTGGAAGCTTTCTTCTATAATTTTGTTGAAGATATTTACTGGCCCTTTAACTTGGGACTCTTTGCTCTCTTCTATACATATAATCCTTAAGTTTGGACTTTTCATTGTGTCCTGGATTTCCTGGATGTTTTGGATTGGGAGCTTTGTGCATTTTACACTTTCTTTGACTGTTGTTTCAGTGTTTTCTATGGTATTGTCTGCCCCTCTGATCTCTCTTCTATCTCTTGTATTTGGTTGGTGATGCTTGCATCTCTGACTCCTCATCTCTTTCCTAGGTTTTCTATCTCCAGGGTTGTCTCCCTTCTTGATTTCTTTATTGTTTCTATTTCTGTTTTTAGATCCTCAATGATTTTGTTCAATTCCTTCACCTGTTTCTGTTTTCCTGTAATTCTTTAAGGAATTTTCGTCTTTTCTCTTTAATGGCTTCTAACTTTTTACCTGTATTCTCCTGTATTTTTTCAAGGGACTTATTATCTTAAAGTTCTCTATCATCATGATGTGTGGTTTTAAATCAGTGTCTTGTTTTCCAGTGTGTTTGCATATCCAGGGCTTGCTTTGGTGGGAGAACTGGGTTTTGATGAGGCCAAATAGCCTTGGTTTCTCTTGCTTATGTTCTTGCCCTTGCCTCTTACTCTCTGGTTATCTCTGGTGTTACCTGGTCTTGCTGACTCTTACTGTGACTTTTCCCTTCTATACACCTCTGGGTCAGTACTCCTGGGAGACCCATTGTCTCTGTCAAGAATATGGGTATAGAGAACTGTGGCACAGGTTCATCTCCTGGGCACATATGGAAACTGAAAAGATCTTGTCCCTGGTTGCTCCTCATTTCCTGTGTCCTGAGAGCTCTGGGCAGGTCCCTCTTAGGCCAGGAATTTGAGCAGAAGTGGTGGTCTTACCTGTGTTCACAGGTGTGTTAGCACTCCTGGGAAACCAACTCTCTCCTGGCGGGATTGAGTATGTGTACATTATTCCTATGGACAAGCTATGAATCCATATTTTTGTTTATAAAAATATCATTTTATCAACAGTGTATGGGACAAAACTGCAGATTTTAAGATTTATGTAATGAATGGCATCCAGCTTAAGTCCTAGAAGAAGAAATGGAATACAGATATCATTAGATCTCAAGGTTTATTCACTACAATGACAAGCATCAATCCATAACATGCACATGTGTTACCTGACTGAGAAGCAAGCACCAGAGAGGATGGCAGGCAAGACTCATGATCTTTCCATCACTTTGCGTGTTTCCGTGGTGACTCCTTTCTCTGGGACATGTAGGCCTAGAACAATGTGGTATCAGTTATTTTGTCATTAGTCTCCAGATAAGATTTTTTAAGTTTAGACATGCCTCAAACTCAGTTCTCCTTCAAACTGGTTTCCGTGGTAACAAGGCTTTCTAGTCCCACACATAAGTGGCATTTTAATAGATTAAAAAAAAGTAACTACTGGATGGTAACTCTAACAGAGCATATGTATGGACGTATGCTCACAACTTCCAGATCGTAATGGGGAAACAAGCTTAATATACAGAAGTGTTCATCATTTCATAGTGTTAAAGACAATACTGTGGTGCTTTTGTTTCTTTCTGAACATATACAAGCTGATTTCATAAAAAATACATAACAAGATGTGTTTATGTAGAATTATATAGACTATAGAATTTTATGTACTTTCTACATAGAATTTATATTAACAGAGAAGACACAGATAGCTAGCATATATTAAATTAAGAGTAAAAGTGTGAATAATCAATTAACTCAATTTTTATTCTATGTATGAATGATAATAAAACATAGTACTAACAAACAGAGAAACAAACAGGGATATGGAGTAAAATATGTAAATCAGAAGTAAACTCATACAAATGAATAAACATGACTTGGCCCAGGTGGAAAAGAAATTCAGAATGAATTCAATAAATAGTTCCAGCAAACAAGCATATATAAATATAGGAATAAATAAATAAATGAGAATTGATGCTTATCTATATGTTTCACAGAAATAAGAAATTGATAGGCTCTGAGCCCCAATCCCTAATGTGTTATCCTCCATAGATCAAGTCCCCACCCTTCCTTGTAAACAATAGAATTTCTTCTTAAGGCTCTCACTCTTATCATAGGGGCAAAGCTACTTAGGTATGCCCCTTAGGTATGCTACTTAGGGTTGCCATTCTGTGTCCAAGAACAAATATTCATAAGGATCTTATATAAGGAATCATTTAAAACACAAAACCAATCCTGACCAAATTAAAATAATCATACCCTATAATCTAATTAGAAAACACACACTCTGTTGAAGGAAACAGATTGATCCACCTGTGCAGGCGCCTGCACACTACAATCTTATTCCTCATACCAGACTTTTTAAGGAGGCTGCTCTACCAAAATCTTCCTGAGTTCATTCTCTGTGCCTCTGTCAGAGTCATTTCATCCTTAGACATAACATTTCCATGTCTGGTATCAAATACCATTGGCATATACAATCCACTTCAAAAAAAAAAAAAAAAAAAAAAAGACACCCAAGTCAGGGCTCTTACATTCAGGCAAAATAAAACCCAGGACCCTTATTTCTTAGACAATAAGAAGCAAAACCACTACTACATCATCTACACAGGCAGTAGAGGTGAAAGAAAGAAAAATAAATAAATCCAATCATGTTGTACAGGCTGAAACTAACCTTCATAAGCAGAAAATTAAAAGCAGAAGGCTATCTTGATTGACAAAGTAACCTTTGTTAAGTCTCTTCCTCCTCAAATTTATATTCTCCAGTATATGAGATTATTTGAGTGTGCGTAAATATTTTCTTTTTTTTTTAACCTTCTATTCATTTATTCATGTAACACACCTCTTTCATGCATCTGTTACCTACAAAACTCCTTTAAGGATAGTGTCTATTGAAAGAATTGTGAATAAAAACCATCCATACATAACTTTTGGTAAGGGCAAAAATTTAGAAAGCAGTCTTAAGACCTTACAGAGGCCTTAAATCAAGGATATTCTCTTTTTGAACCAAGTGTAAGTTTCATGAATCAAGCATGCATCTCATACAGTTCATGGGCAACAGCTACTATGCTGCTCTACTGCTCTGTAATCCTGTTGCTGTGGTATGAATTACTGTTTTTTTTTCCCCCAAACTCTTGTTGAAACTTGATTGCCAATATTGAGGAAGTAGAGGGTTTTTGTTTTTTTTTTTTTTTTTTTTTTTGTCCTACAAAAATTGTTTATTTTGTTATCCAACAAACTTTTTTTTAAAATTTTTAATATTTTTTATTACATATTTCCTCAATTACATTTCCAATGCTATTCCAAAAGTCCCCCATAGCGCCCCCCACTTCCCTACCCACCCATTCCCATTCTTTTGGCCCTGGCATTCCCCTATATTGGGGCATATAAAGTTTGCAAGTCCAATGGGCCTCTCTTTCCATTGATGGCCGACTAGGCCATCTTTCGATACATATGCAGCTAGAGATAAGAGCTCCGGGGTACTGGATGGTTCTTCATGTTGTTCCAACTATAGGGTTGCAGATCCCTTTAGCTCCTTGGGTACTTTTACTAGCTTCTCCATTGGGAGCCCTGTGATACATCCAATAGCTGACTGTGAGCATCCACTTCTGTGTTTGCTAGGCCCCTGCATAGTCTCACAAGAGACAGCTATATTTGGGTCCTTTCAGCAAAATCTTGCTACTGTATGCAATGGTGCCCGCGTTTAGAAGCTGATTATGGGATGGATCCCTAAATACGGCAGTCTCTAGATGGTCCATCCTTTCATCACAGCTCCAAACTTTGTCTCTGTAACTCCTTCCATGGGTGTTTTGTTCCCAATTCTAAGAAGGGGCACAGTGTCCACATTTTGGTCTTCATTCTTCTTGAGTTTCATGCGTTTAGCAAATTGTATCTTATATCTTGGGTATCCTAAGTTTTGGGCTTATATCCACTTATCAGTGAATACATATTGTGTGAGTTCCTTTGTGATTGTGTTACCTCACTCAAGATGAGGCCCTCCAGGTCCATCCATTTGGCTAGGATTTTCATAAATTCATTCTTTTTAATAGCTGAGTAGTACTCCATTGTGTAAATGTACCATAATTTCTGTATCCATTCCTCTGTTGAGGGATATCTGGGTTCTTTCCAGCTTCTGGCTATTATAAATAGGGCTGCTATGAACATAGTGGAGCATGTGTCCTTCTTACCGGTTGGGACATCTTCTGGATATATGCCCAGGAGAGGTATTGCTGGATCCTCCGGTAGGACTATGTCCAATTTTCTGAGGAACCGCCAGACTGATTTCCAGAGTGGTTGTACAAGCTTGCAATCCCACCAACAATGGAGGAGTGTTCCTCTTTTTCCACATCCTCGCCAGCATCTGCTGTCACCTGAATTTTTGATCTTAGCCATTCTGACTGGTGTGAGGTGGAATCTCAGGGTTGTTTTGATTTGCATTTCCCTGATGATTAAGGATGTTGAACATTTTTTCAGGTGCTTCTCTGCCATTCGGTATTCTTCAGGTGAGAATTCTTTGTTCAGTTCTGAGCCCCATTTTTTAATGGGGTTATTTGACTTTCTGGAGTCCGTAAATATTTTCTATACCATTAAATATTTGTTATCTCTCTGCTTAGTAATAATTTTATTTTTTAAAATGATCTGTCTGGTGGATGTACTAGCTATTCAGTTTCCCAAAACTCAGATGAGAAATTTCTGTGTTTAGTTGCCCCAAATATCTTAACAACTATGATATTATACTGTGCCCCAGCTCATTAATTTTATGCATAAGGCATAAACTTTCAGGACCCTAGCATAAGGAAGAATGCAAATTCTTAATCTCTCAACTTTGTGGAAGTAGAATTGCTATTTTAGCACACTCAGGTTCTTATTATCACTGTCTTATCACTAAATTTCTGAGATCCTCCAGAAATAAATCTGCACTTGACTGAGCACATTGTACATTTCATTTTAATAGTCATTTTATTTCTGTGTTACAAAGTCTTTAACAGCTTGAAGTTCTTAACGAGAATATCATAGACTGAGGCACTTACATGGCAAACACATTTGGAGATCTGGAGAAGGCAAGAAGTCCAAGCTATCCCTGCTGGTAGTTCTGCTTTCACAAGACAGTTTCTATCTTATATTTTCACAGCAATGTGAGAGAAAGTGTGCACTGAAGAAAAGAACCCCTTTCTGTGAATACTTTCTTCATAATAATTCCACCATCATGACCTGGTCCCAAAGGACTCTACTCTACTCTGAGGATCTTGATACACTATTTAGTATGTAATGGTAGAATCAGAGAAAGACAGACAGAACTATCCTAGTAGAGCTCACAGCCCTAAAAAAGCCCAGAGCCTCAGGTTCCACCTCCTGAGGATCTAAAATCTCAGTTTATGTGGCCTTTAATGACCTAAAATCTAGACATGTGTCCTCTATTCACTCAAGCCACTTCTTCAAACTTATACAGGAGTCAGAAATGTAGACTCAATTTTATACTATTTTACATCAATAATTCTAATTTTCTAGTTTGTGCATTTTTACCTATAACCTCTATAATGTTATGGATAATTTCTGGGAGGAGTTTTTCAGGCCTGTGAGTATTTACAGAGGGAGCTCCTCTATGATTCTACACCTTGTATTTTGAGACAGTGTCTCTCAGTGAGCCTGGAATTCTCCATTTCATCTGCTGTGGCTGGCAGTGGTCTTTGTCAACATCTTGTTTCCACCCCATACCATTCAGGGCATAGATACACACTGTCACCAAACTTTATATGATTTTCTTTGAATCTGAACTCAGGTCCTCAGACTTTTGCTGCAAATGTTTTACTCACTAAGCCAGTCTTCTGTCTATGCCATGTCTTATTTCTTTCTTACTGAACATAAATTTTACTTCATATGCTTAATAGTCATTAAAATTTCTGGTTTCCATGATCAAGATCAATGACAATAAATTGTGAACATTTTCTGTAAGTCAAAATCCTTCACAACAAATGTGGTCTGCATAAAAGAGTTCATAAAATTAATACAGGTAATAAGAATTCAAAGGTAATAAAGTTCTTGGGACCCATAGAGAAGGCTGCCTCATATCACTTTTGTGGTGCATATTTCATTTCTCTTCATTCTTATGCATGACTAGGTATGAGAAAGTTGAGTATGCGATCAGTTTCTATTCTTAAATATGTAGTTTCTTCTTTGCATGCCATGCTGATCTATCTTAGATAACAGCATAATCTCAGATGGAAATTAAAATTTGTTGGAAGTTACATAATGAACAAGTGCCACCATCATATAATCTGTAGTATTATTCAGTGTCTCTTCATTTTGAAGGGCTGTTAAAATATTAGAAGAGTGAATTCCAGGCTTTCACTCAAGTGAAATAGCATAAGTCTTTTTATAACCTTGAACTTAATTTTATATTAAAATATGATAATACTTAACCAAGGTTTGAATAAGGCATTGTCCACCAGCATATTGGTTGCTGGACAGCTGACTTGTTATGCATACAGTTGTTCCTGCAGAGAGCCTGCTTTCATCTCCCAGTCACATGGTGGCTCACACACAGCCATCTGTAACTACAGTTTCAGAAGATATGATGCCCTCTTCTGTTTCTTGTGAGTATTGCACCCATATAATGCAAATACATGCAGGCTAAACATGTAAAAGAAAATAAATCATTTTTTAAAGTTTTCTTAAAATATGTAAGTATATACAAAGGGGCACTTAGGTAGTCAAGTATAAATCTATGATACTACAGATAAACTTTTCCAATAGTTGAAAATGAATGAGGAAAAGATTTTGTATGAAATGACAGTAACAGACAGCCTTAAGAAGCCAGGGAAATAAAGGTCAAATTTGTCAATGGACTGAGACTCTTCTTTTGTTATAAAAGGTCACAGCTGGGATTTCTGGTTGCAGACACATGATAAAAGCCGGGGTTCTGTCACTTACATGCTTCCACATAGAAACAGATGAAAATTAAAGGTAAAAGACTTTTATGAACCAGGTTAGCAATGAGTTCACAGCACAAACTACCACACTGAGGACTGGGGAGATGGAGAACAAGAGCTAAGCTCTGCTCTTGTAACAGGAGCCCTGGGGAGCAATACAATAGACAGCAGGAACTGATGAAGGATTAGCTCTGCACAGCTGAGAAAGAAAGGCTTCTGGGTCACAATTATATTTGGAACTCCTAGCTGTAGCATTTACCTGACACTGCACACGCTTCTAAAATGAAGACATAGGGAAAGTGTTTTAAAGATTTAATAATGAAAGAAAGAGAGATCAGTCCTTGTGACACATGCTCAGGATGTCACCATGGCGAAGACAGCCCTCTACACATCAAAAGGGTTACATCGTGATCACCAGTTATAATCAGTTTCAAAGGGGAAAAATCTTCAAGAAAGAAACCAGATAGGGAATTCTCTAAGAAGCAAAGTTGAAAAAAAAAAAAAGCCAAGCAGAGACATGAGAGAGAAAATAGCAAAGGCAAACAATAAATCTGAAGCTGAAACCCAAACCTACAGCAGCTATTAAGAATAGTTCACCTGCTAGTCTGCTTAACAGGAATCTGGGAGCTGCAGTGACTGAAACCCTAGCTGTTCATTCCTTTCAACAGAAAATGCTCATGAGACCTACAGCCATAGACAGGACATGGAGGAAGGAGGGGCAGAGATTTAGAAAGAGCAAGCACGTAGTAAGGAACAGCCAAGGAGGAAGGAAAGGAACAAGAGGAGGAGAAAGATGGAGAGATAAAAGGTCAAGCAGAAAGAAAATGAGAAGGTAGAGAAAAGAAGGGAGAGAGAAAAACCAATGAAGTGGGGGGGGGGTGCCATCAAAATGTGCTTAACTAGACATGTGGATCGTTGGCCTTCTAGGTGAAGCGAACAGCTTCATCACGGAAGGAGAACCGAGATGTCAAAGGGGAGTTGTAAATCTTAAAAGATTTCATTGTGGAAAGCAGAGCTGGAGGCACAGAATGATGGCGGACAGATTGAGGTTCTGAACTTCACCATTTGTTCAGAGGCTGCTCTTGGATGTCTTTGAAAACCCATTGAGATAACATAAGGCAGGTATTTTGATTACTTGAAAGATGTTGCATTATACCAGATATTGGTTATTGACTGTACCTTCCAAACCCAGAATTGCATGAGAAGAAACTGATCAAGAATGTTCACACGGCTGTTAAGTCTGAATTTGCTCAGTGAAAACTCTGAGAAATCAATTATGACAGGTATCATTAAGACGACCTTCAATGAATGAGTCTCTTACATAAAGAGTCATGTTCTCCTTGCCCTCCAAAAACCACAACTCAAAATGACCCTGAGTGGACATCTAATAAAAACATACAACTGAAATTTTTCACTAATAATTGTATATTTCTTGATCCTTTCTCCCTTTCCCTTTTCAGTACTTAAGTTTTAACCAATTTCATTTCTGAATGAACAACTTCAATAAATTCCAAACTCATTTCTCTTTGTAGTGTTATCTCTATCCTAAAAGCAAATACCGAGAAAACTCTTTGTATACATAAGGCAGGTCCTATTACTAGTTAGTGGTAAATTTTCCAACACTAAAAAAAAACATCTAGGATAGTCAATGAAAAAAATATAAAGGTTCATATTGTCTCACAGTTTTGTTTGGTTTCAACCCATAACCTATTGCTACTATGGTGAAATAGTTCATCCTGGAGACTACAGACACTCAAAGAAAGGAGCGATCCATTTAAGAGAACTGAAAATAATTTATTCTGTATGACTTTCTCTTTAATGTAATCACCAAAATATTTTCCAGTAACAAGTGTATTATCTTTCATGACATGTAGAAATCAAAGTTTTTAATAACAAGAATTTTATATTGGGTTCTTACACTTTCTATTAGGGTTAGATTCAGGTTTGCCATCAGATTTAAATCTGATGTAAGGTTTCAGACATTGTAAAGGGGACACTAATTTATCAGAAGGTTAATATGTCCTTGTTAGCATGTCCTGTCTTGAACTGTTCCAAAGAAAGTGGGACCTTGAAAGGAGTTAATAACACTCTTGGCCTCCAGGGAAGATCTGTTTGGAAGCTCAGATCATTAGAGCCACACTACTTAAAACCTCCTGGGAGTTGCTCTAAACTCATAGCAGCCTGTAAGTTAAGAGGTGCTTTCATAAGGTTCTAAAACACAAGATAAATGTATGGTTGACATATTTCCTTTTATTCTTGATGCATAATAACTGGATAAATGCTCCCTCTATACGAGGAAATATGCTCACATTTAATTTCTGCTTAGCTCCCTAATTACAGTGATCACTGCTATGCTTGTTGTGATGATTGACAGAAGAAAACAATATATATATATAATAAGGCTAATAAATGTATGATTAAGGCAGGGATCCCTGAGCTGTTCATATTGTATGTGCCAGAAAGACCACAAAGTAACATATTGTACTGTTGCTGTTCCCTGTGGTCGGTGGAAAATTACAGCCATTGTGGAAATATCTACAGAGCAGCCAGGAAGACATTGCTCTGTTAATGGCACAGTCAGACTATCAAGTGAGATGACACAGAGGGGCTTAAAACTGACAGAGACAATTTGTACGTTAACATAAGATTATGTCACAATATACTTAGAAATTCTAAAATTCATTGCTTTCTTATTTGTACAATGATCTTCATATTTGAATTGAGGTATGGTGTGTACTACAAAACACAAACACACACACACACACACTACCCACTCACACTGGAACATGTTGGTTACAGAATAGACAGCACGGGGTTGACTGTAAATTCAATAATTATAACATGTAGTCTACCACTGGGAACATTAGAAAGAACTTTAATGACAGAGATATTTGAAGACAAATGGGCTCCAGGCGATATGTGTCTCTGCATGTGACACTGAAATTTGACTTGGATTTAAACTTGCTCTTCTAAGATACATCCTATTTGAAATTTGAGAGGAAGTTAAGAGCATATAAGTTTGTGCACTTATACCATAAGTTTTTTGTTTTGTTTTTAGGTATTTTCTTCATTTACATTTCCAATGCTATCCCAAAAGTCTCCCCATACCTTCCCCCGCACTCCCCTCCCCCCTCACTCCCACTTCTTGGCCGTGGCATTCCCCTGTACTGAGGCATATAAAGTTTTCAAGACCAATGGGCCTTTCTTTCCAATGATGGTCGACTAGGCCGTCTTCTGCTACATATGGAGCTAGAGACACAGCTCCGGGGGTATTGGTTAGTTCATATTGTTGTTCCACCTATAGGATTACAGACCCCTTTAGCTCTTTGGGTACTTTCTCTAGCTCCTCCATTGGGGGCCCTGTGATCCATCCAATAGCTGACTGTGAGCATCCACTTCTGTGTTTGCTAGGCCCTGGCATAGCCTCACACTCTTGTGAGAGACAGCTATACCTGGGTCCTTTCAGCAAAATCTTGCTAGTGTATGCAATGGTGTCAGCGTTTGGAGGCTAATTATGGGATGGATCCCCGGGTATGGCAGTTTCTAGATGGTCCATTCTTTTGTCTCAGCTCCAAACTTTATCTCTGTAACTCCTTCCATGGGCGCTTTGTTCCCAATTCTAAGAAGGGGCACAGTGTCCACATTTTGTTCTTCGTTCTTCTTGAGTTTCTTGTGTTTTGCAGATCGTATCTTGTATCTTGGGTATTCTAAATTTCTGGGCTAATATCCACTTATCAGTGAGTACATATCATGTGAGTTCTTTTGTGATTGGGTTACCTCACTCAGGATGATGTCCTCCAGGTCCATCCTTTTGTCTAGGAATTTCATAAATTCATTCTTTTTAATAGCTGAGTAGTACTCCATTATGTAAATGTACCACATTTTCTGTATTCATTCCTCTGTTGAAGGACATCTGGGTTCTTTCCAGCTTCTGGCTATTATAAATAAGGCTTCTATGAACATAGTGGGGCATGTGTTCTTGGTTTTACACAGTTTCTAGAATGCTCAAATGATGCAAATATGAGGCTCAGAGGAATGTATTAGGAGGTATCCATCAAAAAGGACAGAATATCATGATAATCAATACAAGTTTTCTGAGACAGCTATCCCTTGGTCTCTTTTAGAGAAGAGGTGTCACATTTTGTGATGAAATGCAATTCAGAAGAAATACGTCAATGGCGTGCCAAAAGGTACTTCATGTGAGAGTGTAATTCTCTGGATGCAGTTCTTGTAAGCACTCAAATGGTATATTCTGTTTATGTAGATTTTCAATGAACTAAATACTTTATAATAAAAACTAGAGTTTCTACAAGGCACAACCCAAAATACAAGGGAGCATGGGCATCAATGTCACTTTTTGTTAAAGGCTAAATCTTTATAAAATCAATTTTAGAGTGAAAGAAACATGGCTAACATACAGACAATGCAAAATATACTCTGAGTCTAAAGGACCAAAAATGATAGTCATAGAAAAAAATAGTCATAGATAGAAATTAAAGAAATTTCTCTCTATGACAGGTCGCTTGTTGTTCCCACAGACAATAATGAGCACCACCATATTATTCTATTCAAGTGTGACGTCATCCAAATGTGGAACATTATTATTTTTACTGTATGAGGTTGTATTTAAGTTTAAGCTTGTGATTTCCAAGGGTGTCAGCTTTCACACACACACACACACACACACACACACACATATATATATATATATATATATAATAGCAGCTGACTGTAGCCATGTTGGCTATAAAGTTACCAAAGGTGAGCAAAAAGGACTTCAATGTGGAACACAATAAACGTGAGAATATGGTCTTTAGGGCATAAAGACCATGGAAAACAAAATCATCCAAACTTAGTGTCTTAGTCAGGGTTTTTATTCCTTCATAAACATCATGACCAAGAAGCAAGTTGGGGAGGAAAGGGTTTATTCAGCTTATACTTCCATACTGCTGTTCATCACCAAGGAAGTCAGGACTGGAACTCAAGCAGGTCAGGAAGCAGGAGCTGATGCAGAGACCATGGAGGGATGTTCCTTACTGGCTTGCTTCCCCTGGATTGCTCAGCCTGCTCTCTTATAGAACCAAGACTACCAGCCCAGAGATGATCCCACCCACAAGGGCCCTTTCTCCCTTGATCACTAATTGAGAAAATGCCTTACAGTTGGATCTCATGGAGGCATTTCCTCAACTGAAGCTCCTTTCTCTGTGATAACTCCAGCTGTGTCAAGTTGACACAAAACTAGCCAGTACACTTAGATTTCCTCCTTGTATGATTAATAATAATATTTGTAAAATAAAGTGTGGCAATTATCCATGAGAGAATGCTGCAATAGCTCCTGGGCATCTGTGACTCTTGTACATTCAAAACAAACTTTTAACTCATATGCATTCATACTGTAAAATAACCACTAGACTTTGAACACGGAACAAATATAAAAATAAACACTTACTAATTTTACATGATTTGAACTCTTTTAATGGTAATATGTTTGGAATGTTTAAAATATATTTAATGTTTATGTTTAAATATTTTACTTAATATTTAGATGCATATAATGTATTTTGAGCAAATCTACCTCCCGTTTCCTCAACTTCAATTCCTTCCCTGTGCCCACCACTGCTTTTTACTCCCAACTTCATGTTCTCTTTCTCTTGATCTCTCTGTTTGCCTGTCTGACTGTCTTTTAAATTTTAATATCCCTGAGTCCACTTAGTGTTTTCTGTGGTTTTTACCTAGCACAAAGTGAAAGCTATATTGGGCTCAGGCCCTGACATCAGTTCATAACTCAGGTAGAATTTCTAGGGCAAAGCAGGCACTGAGTCCTAGTGCCAAGACAATGGATAGGCAGAACACTCTGCCCACAGATTGTCTTCCAGAGGGTGAAAACAAATGTGGCCAGAAGAGAACCACAGGACACCTTCTAAATCACAGTGACCTGGCAAATATTTTCCCTCCTTGATTTTAAAACTGTCAGAGAGCCAAACAGAGAGAAAGATGATAGACGGAATACAGACAGAGGATCAAAAGGTGATAAATGACAGAAACAATAGATGACAGAAGGTCAGATTATAAGACAAATCAACAATAGTTGCCTGATAAATGATAGATATAAGGTAGTTGATAAAGAGAAAGATATGGTGACAATGAAAGTAGACATAGATATATAGATGATATATAAATAGGTAACTGATAGATGGTACTTGAAGTATATCCCAGGCTCAAACTCACAGCAATCTTCCTGTCTCCACCTCTAAGTACAGAAATAACAGCGATGAAGTAGCACATGAAGGTAGACTAAGAGGTTTTAATGTCATGTCTGAGAGGTTAGACAAATTGTATGTCCTGCAGGACTATTGAAAACTATCTTGGGGGATATTACAAAGATAACCCTTTTCTGGTTCATACAATTGTAAGTGTGTCACAGATAGACAAACTTTCTTCTTAAGAGAGTGAAGGTACCTAGATGAGCTTGTAATAAACTTTGAAAGACCTACAAAGTTATTTTTAGGGTATAGTCTGATCAATAGAGTTGGCAAACTGCAAATCCTATTTATCAGTTGTATACTTTCTTATTTAAAAGCACTCTTGATGGCCATGCATGACTGTAGAATTAATAACTGCTGTGCATATACTGAGCACTTGGAGTTAGAACTCTCTGCAAAAAATGTCAAGACTGGGTCCCAGAGAGTCCCAGAGAAAGGATATAATGAGAGGAAGACAAAATAGGTACACTTGAGTCCAATAGGCTCCTTCTCAGACATGTCAATCTAATTGCTCTTTTATTATTTCTCATTTGTGCAAATTGACTATCTACAGACACTTTGGAAATTCTTTTGTTCAAAATTATAAGGCATGAAAGAGTGCTGCTGAAATGTAGAAAGTACCAGAAAAGAGCCCAAAGCACTGAAATAAAAAAGGGCTGCCAACTCCATTCTCTTTGCAATGGTAAGGCTCTTTCACCAGAGCCTAGAGCAGAGACAAAAATCTTTCTTTGAGAATTTGTTTTCTTAAAGAACTAGTCTGCCAGTATCATGTGCTCTTCACAGAAAAAGTCAGACTGCTTTACCAAGACTGGGTCTGCTGATCTCACTGCCTGGAGGGCATTCTCCACATCAAAACTGCCTCTTCACAGTCCAGATGCACACTACCACAATTCTACCTCCAACACTTGCACCCCAATGAGGTTATTTTACACAGACCCATTAAAACTCTCTACACATGTTTTGTCTCAAAATTTGCTTCCAGAGAACATACCAGAAACACACACTCAACTCATTACCTTGTTAAAATCTTATCAAAAGAAAGAAAGGGTAAGTTCAAATTTAAAGATTGTGTGTGAAGCCTGTATCTTCACCTGGTGCATAACATTACAAATCTGTAGTTCATTCTTTAGAGATTTCCTGATTGCAAGTCAAAAAAGCCCTTATTCTACTGCTTTCTTAGAAAGTCCCATGAGAAATAGTGTTTGCAAGTGTTCTCTATTCCTGTATTATCAATGTTATCTTTAGGAAGTAGGGGCAACTCGCTGGGACCAACCAGGATCATTTCTTTAAGACACTATAGTCATTACTCTGAAAATCAAACATCAAAGAAGAGAGCACATCTGTCTCCTTGTCCTCTGACTTCAGACATAACCTTGCTCAAATATCTATCCATCTGCTTGCCATGAAGTTGCTGAAATTTTACTGTGTCATCAACTAAAAGCAGTTAGCTGGTTCAGGTAGCTGCATTTCTTTCCAGGAGACTAAGGAACAACTGTGTCACAGTATGTAGTAAGCCAAGCTGTTGTTCCTCCTTACAAGAAGGGAAGCATTTTAGGTCTCTCTTAAACTAAAACATAGCCCATGTGTTTATTGAGTACATTTCTTATCCCAATACACAGGTGTAGCAGATAACAGGAGGGCAAGCATTCCAACTCTTTAGGTGTTCAGGATTTTATGTTTTGGAAATCCTTCCTGCTTCTAGTTATTTTAAGATACATAGTAGATTGATTGATTGAGTGGTTGCCCTATGGTGCTATAGAAAACTAGAAATCATTCTTCTCATGCTTTGTACTTAACCATCCCCAGACTTCTTCTCCAGCATCCTTCCCTGTCTCTAGTGACCATTCCTCAACTCCATTCTTGTGTGGCACTAATGGTTACACTCAGAATCTGTCACTTGTGGTCAGTTTATATAATGCTTCAAAGTACCATTGCTATTGTTGCAAATGACAAAATTTATTCTTTATGACTGAATAGTATTCCAATGTATATAGGACTCAAACTTTTTATTCACTTATGAGCTTCATAAGTGAATTTTTTATCTTAACACATGTGATGAATGAAAAAACAAACTCTGAGGTCAATTAGTTCTCTTCTCTCTTGGCATTTCTTACTATTTCTATAATTGTGACAAGAATGATCTGACCTGTTGAAGTGATATCTTCTTTGGTTTGAGTTTGTTTCCCTAAGATACTGATCATCTTCATGATCATTGATTGCCTACTGGTATATAATCTTTTGAGCATCTTGTTCAGACTTCCAGGCCATTTTCATTGACCACTCAAGGTTTTCTGCTTACTTTCTACAGTTCTATGTATATTCTTTCTAGATACAAATCATGTGTTTCAAGAGTTGACTGAACTTTGTTGAATAATTATGTTGTCAAACATATGCTCTCAGATAGTAGAGTTACATTTGCCCACTAATAAGATTGTTGATTCTGGTTTCAGAAAACCTACCTAAGCATGACTATCTATGCTGAAAATTGATAGTATGTCCTATGTGTTGTTTTTAGTAATGTTCATAGTTTCAGATTTTACATTTTGAGTTTCAATTCATTGTTATTGATATTGGAGGTATGATAAGAAGGGAAATATTTAATGCTCCTATTTATTTATATCAATTTTTCTTTTTTTCTTAGATATTTTCTTCATTTACATTTCAAATGCTATCCCAAAAGTCCCCTATACCCTCCCCCCGCCTTGTTCTCCAACCCACCCACTTCCACTTTCTGGACCAGCATTCCCTTGTACTGGGGCATATGATCTTTGCAAAAAAAGGGTCTCTCCTATTGATGGACGACTAGGCCATCCTCTGCTACAGATGCAACTAGAGACACAGCTCTTGGGGGTACTGGTTAGTTCCTATTGTTGTTCCTCCTATAAGGCTGCAGACAACTTTAGCTCCTTGGGTAGTTTCTCTAGCTCCTTTATTGGTGGCCCTGTGTTCCAACCAATAGATGACTGGGAGCATCCACTGCTATATTTGCCAGGCACTGGCATAGCCTCACAAGAGATAGATATATCAGGGTCCTGTCAGCAAAGTCTTGCTGGCACATGCAATAGTGTCTGGGTTTGGTGGTTGTATATGGGGTGGATCCCAGGGTGGGGCAGTCTCTGGATGGTTCTTTCTTCTGTCTCAGCTCTGAACTTTGTCTCTGTAACTCCCTCCATAGGTATTTTATTCCCAATTCTAAGAAGGGGCAAGGTGTCCACACTTTGGTCTTCCTTCTTCTTGAGTTTCATGTGTTTTACAAATTGTATTTTGAGTAGTCTATGTTTCTGGGTTAATAGCTTATCAAGCTTATCAGTGAGTGCATATCATGTGAGTTCTTTTGTTATTGGGTTACCTCACTCAGGATCATATGCTCCAGGTCCATCCATTTGCTTAAGAATTTCAAAAATGCATTGTTTTTAATAGCTGAGTAGTACTCCATTGGGTAAATGTACATTTTCTGTATCCATTCCTCTGTTGCGGGAAATCTGGGTTCTTTCCAGTTTCTGGCAATTATAAATAAGGCTCCTATGAACATAGTGGAGCATGTGTCCTTATTACCAGCTGAAACATCTTCTTGGTATATGCCCAGGAGAGGTATTGCGGGATCCTCCAGTTGTAATATGTCCAGTTTGCTGAGGAACCGCCAGACTAATTTCCAGAGTAGTTGTACAAGTTTGCAATCCCACCAGCAATTGTGGAGTGTTCCTCTTTCTCCACATCCTAGCCAGCATCTGCTGTCACTTGAATTTTTGATTTTTGACTGGTATGAGATGAAATCTCAGGGTTGTTTCGATTTGCATTTCCCTGATGATTAAGGATGCTGAACATTTTTTCTGGTGCTTCTCAGCCATTCAGTATTCCTCAGGTGAGAAATCTTTGTTTAGCTCTGAACCCCATTTTTAATAGGGTTATTTGATTTTCTGGAGTCCATCTTCTTGAGTTATTTGTATATATTGGCTATTAGTCCCCTATCTGATTTATGATAGGTAAAGATCCTTTCCCAATCCGTTGGTGGCCTTTTTGTCTTATTGACAGTGTCTTTACCTTACATGAGCTTTGCAATTTATGAGGTCCCATTTGTTGATTCCCGATCTTATATCACAAGCCATTGCTGTTCTGTTCAGGAATTTTTCCCCTGTACCCATATCTTTGAGGCTTTTTCTCACTTTCTCCTTTATAAGTTTCAGTGTCTCTGGTTTTATGTGGAGTTCCTTGATCCACATAGACTTGGCCTTAGTACAAGGAGATAAGAATGGATCAATTCACATTCTTCTACATGATAACCACCAGTTGGGCCAGCACTATTTGTTGAAAATGCTGTCTTTTTTCCACTGGATGATTTTAGCTCCCTTGTCAAAGATCAAGTGACCATAGGTGTGTGGGTTCATTTCTGGGTCTTCAATTCTATTCCATTTATCTACCTGTGTGTTGCTGTACCAGTAGCATGCAGTTTTTATCACAATTGCTCGGTAGTACAGCTTGAGGTCAGGCATGGTGATTCCACCAAAGGTTCTTTTATCGTTGAGAATAGTTTTTGCTATCCTAGGTTTTTTGTTATTCTAGATGAATAAACAAATTGCCCTTTCTAATTCGTTGAAGAATTGAGTAGGAATTTTGATGGGGATTACATTGAATCTGTATATTGCTTTTGTCAAGATAGCCATGTTCACTGTATTAATCCTGCCAATCCAAAGATATTCTGAGATCTTTGATTTCTTTTTTCAGAAACTTGAAGTTCTTATCATACAGATCTTTCACTTCCTTAGTTAGAGTCACACCAAGGTATTTTATATTATTTGTGACTATTGTGAAAAGTGTTGTTTCCCTAATTTCTTTCTCAGCCTGTTGATCCTTTGTGTAGAGAAAGGCCACTGATTTGTTTGAGTTAATTTTATATCCAGCTACTGCACTGAAGCTGTTTATCAGGTTTAAGAGTTCTCTGGTGGAATTTTTAGGGTGACATATATATACTATCATATCATCTGCAAATAGTGATATTTTTACTTAGTCCTTTCCAATTTGTATCACCTGGATCTCATTTTGTCATTTAATTGCTTTGGCTAGGACTTGAGTACTATATTGAATTGTAGGGAGAAAGTGGGCAGCCTTCTCTAGTCCCTGATTTTAGTGTGATTGCTTTCAGCTTCTCTCCATTTAGTTTGATGTTGGCTACTGGTTTGCTGTATATTGCTTTTATTATGTTTATGTAGGGGCCTGGAATTTCTGATCTTTCCAAGGCATTTATCACGAATGGGTGTTGGATTTTGTCAAATGCTTTCTCAGCATCTAAGAGATGGTCCTGTGGTTTTTGTCTTTGAGTTATATTGAATTTTTCCACTGTAAAGATTGTTGTTGGAAGAGTCTCTCTATCCTTACTGTCATGTGTTCTTGGTACTATTTTAAAATATAATTGTTCATATAGCTTTAAATTAATTTTTATTAAATATTCTGTTTTACTGTCTATGTGTCTGTTTTAATAGCAGAGACATGCTGTTCTTGTTACTATAGCTTTGCACGATATATTAACACACATATCACAGATAATATGATATCTTAGGTTTTTATTTTTATTTGTTTCTTTGTCCATCTGGAGTATTTTCTTCCTCAGAATCATGTAAGCTACTGCAAAAAAATTCTAGAATTCTTTTTGCGATTTTTGTGAAAAAGTCATTATTTTTTGGTTAGAATTAAACAAAACCTACATCTTCTTTTATGCAGTATCTTTATTTTATCATTTTTATAGAATTGAGTTTATTTAGGGCGTGGAAAGTGGAGTTGAGAAGGGAGTAGATACAGAGAAGGACAGAGAGAAAGAGATAAGAAGAAGAGTAGAGACTGGCCAGAAACACACACACACACACACAGAGAGAGAGAGAGAGAGAGAGAGAGAGAGAGAGAGAGAGAGAGAGAGAGAGAGAGAGAAGGCAGAGAGGGAGAAAGTGATTTGGGAGAGAAGAGTTAGAGAGAGATAGAGAGACAGAGACAGAGACAATAAAGTCAGAGGAAGGGAAGGGAGAGGGGGAGGAGCCAAAGAGTCCCTTTTATAGCAAGCCATACCTACCTGGCTGTTGGTTGGAGCCTAGCAGGAATGCCAACATTCCTCCATTTTGTTTTAATTAAAAAAGAAACTAGAAACTAGAAAGAGCTAGTGGTGAACCAATAATGAGATTGTCATGATCTTTAGCTACTTCCTGCTGACTTTGGGGAGTTGTATCTCCGGGAAAACTAAGAAAGTGAGGATGGGAATATTGCTTCATTCTTAGGATAACTTACTGTTTTCTTGTTGTCCAGAATCTATGGAATAATATGTGGGGTAGGAAAAAGCAGGTCCATTATAAGCATCTGTGTCTGTGAGAGCAGACTAGAACATCTGTGGCTAGATTCTCTGAAGTTGTCCTGGATGGAGAAGATGCTGATAATTAGAAGTAGAAAATAAAATTAAGTATGTTTGGGAAGAAAACTTTTTCTTAGGTTTAGATTTGAATTCCTTAGGTCTTGGTGGTGGGGGTGAGGGGAGTTCCAATCCCAGGTAACAGGAGAGGAATCCTACTCTTTGGAATAGGTGGCAAGCGGGAACTTAGGCTATTGATTGACATACTTATCTGGATGGAGTCTGTTTGGTCTGTGAGAGGTAGATCTGAGTGGCTTCCTTGGAGTTTATAAGTTTACAACAAAGATAAAGCTGTTAACAGCATGTATAATCTTTAAAGTGAGCTTAGGGAAAGCAAAATCTTTAGTGGAGCAGAAGGAACAAAGAAGGGCTTGCTCCTTCTGTCTAGGAGACTGAAAATATATAAATTTAGCATACTGATAAATATTTTTAAGTTTGCATTTAGATGACAATTAAAGGAAACTTGAAATTTTAATAACCTTATGAATATGATAGTTGATTATATAGTTTAGCATGAGAAACATGTTAAGTCTATAGTTAGAAAGCAATGGAAGGAAACTTACATTTTAACTATGATAGCTGATAGTATAGATTTAGCCTAGCATGAGAAACATTTTAACTTTATAGTTAAAAGATAGACAAAGGAAACTTAAAATTTGAACTTGTGATTATAAAACTGAATCCTATGGTGGAACATTTTTTTGAGTTAGGCTAATTTATAAGAATTATTTTGGTTGATGTTAACTTTGAAGTCTTAATCCAACAGTGGCTAAATAATGGGAGGAAATATGAAGCATTTAGTCACTGGAAACTGAGTTTAGATAAGGAAGTAGCAGAAGGTTACATCTGTGAAAGGTTATATCTGAGCTTGTGTATCCTTTATCATAAAGCCTGTAAGGCAAACATGTCTGTCTTTTTGATAAGAGATCTGGTAGTCTGAACTAGTTAACAAATTGACTATTGAGCTAATAAAGTGGTGGATTACGTTGGGGTAATGAGCTACAGGTCTGTTTTCTAGCTGTTAAGCTGCAGTTAGCTTAGCTGTCAATGTAATCAGAAATCTGGGAAGAATAAATTATAATATAGATGCCATATATTAATTAAAATGACAGAAGTTGTCTATAGTTCACTACTTAAACTTCTCCCAGGCCCCATGGACTCCATCACAAATTGGACAAAGTCATTCTGGCCATCAGACCCGGAAGAGGAGAAGCTTTTTCCTGTCATTAAGGAACATGGTTCATTAAAATGAGTCGACTTTGAGGACTCTGACTTCTGCTACTGAATCCTAAGAAGGATTCCTATAGGACAACCTGTTGTTGCCCTGTGTCATAGAGATCCTGTAGCTTTGGACGCTTCACCTCCTCCAGCAGTTCATAGATGGGATAACTGTTGAGGTGGGCCAATTCAAAGACCTGGATTTAGACCTGAGTGGTAGCTGAGCTGGTCAGCTTACCAGCACTACCACACCCACATCATTAAGGAGAGCTAAGTAGCACTGGCTCATCCAATGTGGCAGCTTGCAAGACACATAGCCAGGTCTTTTGATCACATGCTATAGGGGCTTATCCTGCCTGCATGAGTGTAGCAGGGCCAGCTTTTCTTGTGCTGCTTAGGTAAGGTGTAGAGACCACTCTTCCAAGAGTTGTGGACATTATATGGCCCTAAGGAGCAGTACACACCAGGTTTTCTCACTGGCCTTTGGTTTTAACATGCCCCCCCCCTCTGCTGCAGGGCCACAGATCTAGACACAGCTCC
Organism: Mus caroli; assembly: GCF_978045245.1. NCBI lineage: Eukaryota > Metazoa > Chordata > Mammalia > Rodentia > Muridae > Mus > Mus caroli. The sequence goes on from NW_028227263.1 coordinate 94,671,082, forward strand.
TGCTGCTGGCTTAGACAATGGTCTTAGATTCCATCCCTGGGTACTGACATCAGTCTGTTCCCTTGAGTCTCCAGCTCCACTTCTCTTCTTTGTGCATGCATCCTTCTGCTCTTCTTCCTCTTCCATCTCTTTACCACACGCTTGCTCACCTTAGTGGCACTCAGAGACTCTGGGTGTCTGGGGTCATCTCAAGAGTGCTATGCTTCACCAATGCCATGGGTCACAAGTTTGCAGTCATCTCAGTCTTGCTCCACCTGCCAGGGTTACGTTGGTGCCGGAGTAGGCATTCTCTGGGGAGTGATCTGCCCACCAAGGCCACGTGATGCCATACTGGGAGCCATCTTGAACATTGTCTGCCCCTGCCTTGGCCCCGTGATTCTGGGTAGAAATGATCTCAGGGATACTCTTCCTACCAAGAGCCACATGGCTGCAGATCTGGGGTCCTCTCAGACCTCCTCTGTCCACTGAGGCTTTGTTCCTGCCCCTTCTTTCTTTATCCCATAAAATATTAATTTATTGTCATAGGAAATCTACATTTTTTTAAAAAAAATATTTCTTGTAAAATTTGAATAGTAAAGTTTTAACTAGAAAATATCATCCCGAGTGAGGTATCTCAGATTCCAAAGGGCATGCATGGTATGCACTCACTAATAAGTGGTTATTAGCCAAAAATTACAGAATACCCAGGACACAATCCACAGAACTCAAGAAGGTCAAAAAGACAAAGGGTTGAAGAAAGGATGCCTCAATCCCAAGGGAGAAGAAAGCAATAATTGGGAGGCAGAGTGAGAGAGGGACCTGGGTGGGAGAAGGGACAGAGAAGGCAAAAGATGAACACGTTCATGTATTGGGAGGGAGCAGAAATGAAGCCCTGAAGACCAGCAGAAAGAATGGAAACAGGCAACCTTGAGAGTTAGGGGGTAGGGGGACCCTCTAGAATGTACCACGGACCTGGGAGGTTAGAGACTCTCAGGACACAAAAGGAGGGACCTTGGATGAAGTGCTGCTCTACAGTGGAGAGGAGGAATGTGCAGAGTCTACCTCCAGAGGAGGGACAGGACATCAATTAGATGGATGTGCTTACCATCCCACTGTCAAAAGCTTTGACCCAGAATTGTTTCTGTCTGAAGTAACTACAGGGACAAAAAATGGAGAAGAGCACGATAGAAAGGAAGTCCAGAGACAGGTTTGAGCTTAAGGGGTGGCTCAAGGAGGGCCTGACACTATTACTGATCCTGTGGTGTGCTTGCAGAGAGGAGCCTAGCATGCTTGCTCTCTGAAAGGCCTAACAAGCAGCAGAAAGAGTCAAATGCAGATACTAAGACCCATCCAATGGAAAGAAGCCAGGGACCTCTGTGGTTAAGTTGGGAAAAGGCTGGAAGAAGCTGAGAAGGGCTACTCCTGTGAAGAAAAGCAGTCTCAACTAACCCGGATCCCTGAAATCTCTCAGACACAGAGCCACCAAACAGGCAGCATACACTAGCTGATAAGAGGCTCCTGACATATATAAAGCAAAGGACTGCCTGGTCTGGCCTCAGTGAGAGAAGATGCACCTAACCCTGGAGAGTCTGGAGGCTCCATGGAGTGGAGAATTCTGGTGAGATGAGGGTTGAGGGATGGTGACATCCTCTTGGAGACTGAGAGGGAGCAGAAATGGGATGGGGAGCTGTTAGGCGTTGACAGACCAGAAAGGGTATGAAGACTGGACTGTAAAAAAGGATTAAAGAATAAAAAGTAAATAAGAAAGCTAGCAAAATGGGAAGAGGGATTTGCAAGGTTGAGACTTTGAAAAAATGAGTGACAGGGTCTTTTGAGAAGGATGGGAAGTAATAAATAATTTTTTTAATAGCTAGCTTGATGGCTCTAAATTCTTGTCTTGGAGTCATGAAGACATGAGTTCACAAACCTATGACAAATGTAAATTTTTTTTTCCTGGCACTACAGTATGTGTTTGTAATCCCAGCACCAAGGAGAGAGGGACAGGCAGATCTTTGGGACTCACTGATCACCCAGCCTTGCCTCTTTGGTGACCAATATGTCATTAAGTGACTCAATGTCAGAATAAAACATGGATGACACCTAAGGAATGATGGCTAATGTCATCCTCTGATCCCTACTTATAAACATCTGTTCATACATGTTTACTGATCCCCAAACAGACACATATATATATGTGTAAAAATACACATAACAGTGTGATAAAATAAGTGATGTTATTTTGATGCAGTTGTACTAAATATGAAATTTTGTACTTCTCATTTTACAATTTATGAATTATGTGAAAATTCTCAGAATGAGTGAAGGTAGCTGCAGGCTTTCTTTGGAACTTTAGCTTCATTTCCATTAAAGGCCCTGAAAAGGACTCATAGAATTGTCTTTCTTTTGTGGAATGTCCTAGGGAATCACAACTATAAATCCTGCTCTTCTCAGCAGTAATAACTGCACATAGCCCAAGTAACTGGGGCTGATTTATTATAGGGAAACTCTATTTGTACCTTTTTCTTCTACTTCCATGAATTCAGTTTGTTATGTTGATACTCTAGAAAGGAAGCCATTATTTTTTTTTTATTTTTACCTGTACATGAAAGTTTAATGACCTTTATTTCATTGGACAGTTGTAGGTAATAGAATGCCTCTTCATAAATATGGGCGACATCCACAGACCCACTCTTTTATGTTGTTATTTTTATGACTTCCAGGAAGTGTTTGTAATTGCCTTGAATGAATTATTTTATTACAGTGTCTGACCTTTATTTCACTATACTTATTGAATTTAATCTTACATTATCTGTCTGTCACATTTAGAACCTTTTTCCCCTACAAACATTTATGCAGATTACATTTCCTGCTATAGATTTTATTAAAGTTCTGTCTTCCCACACACCCCTGGATCTACTCAGACTTTAAATGTTTCATTCCTTCCTGCTACAGCAACACTGATTATATGCTGCATGAGAAACAACATGTGGTCTAGTTTATGTGCATGTGGACACAGTGTCCCTCAAAAAACCTCATTATCTCTTCAGAAGCAAGAGTCTTCCTTGAACTTCAGTTGTTCTCTATGCTATGGGAATTGGGCACTTTTAATTTCTGCCTTAAAGCCCATACAGGAACCTTCAGGATATATCTAAAAATGCTTTAACTTTAGGGTCCCTCACATTCAAAGTCCTCTTCTCTCTTCTGCTCTGAACACTCTCAACTTCAGACAAAGAGAAGCTGAGGCCTGGGAAAGGCTGAAGACTAGGGAATTATCCCAGGCATGGATCCTTTTTGCTTTTGTGCAGATTCTGGTGCTGCAGAAGATGATATCTCTGAACCTTTTCATACACTTCACATGCCCCTACACAGAGAGAGAGAAATGTCCTTCTTCCCTTCTTGTTACATCTAGACTCTCTTTGTTCCCAAGAGGAACTGAATGAGGGAGTTTTCTGCTTCATATCTGTGCATATGCAAATAGCACTGCATCAAGGCAGTGGGTTTGAAACAAGAAGATTTAAATTAGAAAAATGAGCCCAGACAACTCAAAATTTTTAACCCAGAAATGTTCCTGTCCAAAGGAAAAACAGGGACAAAAATATGGAACAAAGATCAAAGGAAAGGCTATCTAGAGACTGCCTCACCTAGGGATCCATACCATCTGCAGACATCAAACCCAGACACTATTGTGGAGGCCAAGAAATGAACCTCTTTGTTGACAGGAGCCTGATATGGCTGTTGTCTGAGAGGTTCAACCAGCACCTGACCAATATAGATGCAGATACTCAAAGCCAACCAACAGACTTGCCTGGGGATCCCAAGGGGAAGGACTGAAGGAGATTAAGAGGATTACCACCCCATAAGAACAATATCAATTAACTGGACCAACCAGAGCTCCCAGGGACTAAACCATCAACTAAAGAGTATACATGGAAGGATCTGTGACTCCAGATACATATGTAGCAGAGGATGGCCTTATCTGACATCAGTGGGAGGGGAGGAAAGGGAGGGAGGAAGGAAGGAAGGAAGGAAGGAAGAAAGGAGGGAAGGAAGGAAGGAAGGAAGGAAGGAAGGAAGGAAGGAAGGAAGGAAGGAAGGAAGGAAGGAAGAAGAGGTGAGATAGATAAGGGAATAATTGGAATGGAGAAATGAGGAGTACTTTTGATCAAAACACAAACATGTGCATGAATAAAATAAATTAAAAATGTAAATGTAAAAGTATTAGTGAAAAAACAAAATAAAAGTAAGTTAACAAAAAGGGGTTTGGTATTTCAAGGAAAATTGTACAAAGCAAAGTGGAAGCACACCAAGCTGGTGAGGTCAGCATAGTATAGAAGCTCATGATGATGCTTTCTAAAGGTATGGCTTCCTGGGCACATCCTGGAGAACAAGTATGGGCTGCTCTTGTCTGTCACACACACTTGACAAGGAACAAAAGCTCTAAAATCTGTCCTACAGATGCATTGATGGGTTACCTCAGGGCAAAGGAGTGGAGTTGAGGCTCTGTCAAAACTCACCTTACCATCACAGGGATTTTCCTGAACAGAAGTGAAGGCACCATTGATTCTCTGAGACAACCTTGGGTTTGTATTTAACTCAGACTTCCCAGGAGGTTATTCTTTCATTTAAAAGTATTTTTGTTATTTGCAATGAAAAAAGAAACATCTGCAGTTTCTCAATAACACAGCATATGCTGAGGGGTGATCTTTATCAAGTGTTATTCTTTACTGTTATCGCCTTGTATTCTCATCTGGTCAAAGGATCCCCTTTCCCCTTTGTCTCTGTTTCAGTCTCACAGCTCCATGATTTCAGTGTTACATTGTTTGAACATGCACATTCTTCGGTTACAGTATGAAATGTTGTCTTTCCCATAGCTGTGGGCTGTCTTGGATATTACTTGTTGAGAGTGGAAGGTTAGAGATATGAACTTGAAGTCTTAGGCTACCCCTGCCCGTTTGGTGATATGAAGATGAAGATTATTGTCAACAAGTATACAAGTCTATAGCACATGTCAGTTTTTCTTTTGAAAACCTCACCATCCCTTCAAATTTTCAGAGAAAATTTATGAAGATATTGTGTATTCATTGTCTAAGAAACAGTCATTACAAAAAAAAAAAAAAAGGATTTTCTGCTCTGTCTTATCTTACCTCAATTTTAAATCTCTCCTCAAGCTATATCAGGATCCTGTCAGCAAAATCTTAAGCTTGTGTCTTTAGTTGCATATGTAGCAGAGGATGGGCTAGTTGGCGAGGCCCTTGGTCTTGCAAAGATTATATGTCCCAGTACAGGGGAATGCCAGGGCCAGGAAGCAGGAGTGGGTGGGTTGGGGGAGCAGGGCAGGGGTAGGGTATAGGGGACTTTCAGAGAGGAAACTTAGAAAGAGGACAGCATTTGAAATGTAAATGAAGAAAATATCTAATTTTAAAAAAACCTCTCCTTGAGCTTGTTTTAGTTGGTAAAGATGAATATTTGATGAACAGCAGCTGTGTAATGGAAGGGCCTGTCAGGAAAAGAAGGTTTCTCCGAAGCTTGAGTCCAAGTGGGACAATGGAATCTGGAAAAAAAAAGACATGAGCTTGTTTGTTAAAAACAGGGGTGCAGGATTAACAAACTTTGATTGAAGTCAGACATGATGTTAAATGAGAAAAATCTAGCAGAAAGGACAACTGTATGAATCAAGACAGTTGTTGGGTGATAACTTTGTTTATTGGGTTTTCTTTAGTTTTCTATTGAAAGTCTTCTTTAATATAGATTTGAAGTTTCTTAGCCTCACAGAGGTATACAATAATTTAAATGCAAAAACTAACTCTCTATTAGAAAAGGAAAAGAAAACAGTGCTCCGTAAATGTTTAGTGAAGGAGTAAATGCTTGCAGAACACCCGGCAAGGGCTGGGATTTTCCTTGCTAATAGCCAATTAGTTCAATCCCATTAAGCAATACCAGGACTCAAGTACAAAACCTACATGGTGCATAGAATTACTTTATCAATATTTGAAAGACACACATCTCTTTATTTTAACTCATCATATTTCCAACTCCTACAGGGTAACTAAACCAGAAAAATGAGTGGTATAGATTTTTCAGTATTTTTATTAATAAAGCAAGCTGGGGGTGGGTAAAATAAAAATAAAGAACAAAAACTAAAAATATGGGAAGGTAATAGGAAAGAATTTTTAAAAAGTTGTTTTCATATCCAAAAGCCATTCTTTAAACTTACTCACATATTATGGTAAATTGTAAATAAATAGCATGCAAAAATAAAATATAATTAAATGTATATTTACATAATAATTTAAATTGCAAATTTATTTAATCCAGTAGAGGATTGGAAGAGGTTTTTAAAATTTGAGTTATTTGGGGGGATGGCAAGATGGCTCACCAGGTAAAGGAGCTTGCCACCAAGACTGATAACTTGAGTTCAACTCCTGAGACTTTTAGTAGAAAGTGAAAACAGAATCAGGAAAGCTGTCCTCTGTCCTCCACCAAACTCATGCTCGCCATGCATGTGTGTGCTCATACAGACACAGACAAACACAGACACACACACAGACACACAGACACATGCACACACACACACACACACACACGCACATGCACATGCACACGCACACTCATATGTACATCTATACACACTGGGATGCACACAAGCATTTGCACAAACACACACATGCATATATGTACAGTATTACAATAACTGTAGAAATGAGATTATTTTTAGTCTTCCATTTCACCAAGAATATCAGGTAAGACTAAGTAAAGTTCTTATTCCTAGTTGGAATTTCTGAGAGATCACTGCAAGGGCAATATCCTCTTTCCAGACCCCAGAAAATGATTCTTAAAATTAATCCCTTCTCTGTCACAGGATTATTTAGCTTCACAGTACAACTGCACCTATTTTAGCAGCAGTGAAATTTCTTGCTTTAAATTATGTGGAGCAGTGAGATGTCTAGTTTCTTCATATTTTTTCCCTTTTGAAAAAAAAATAACACCAAGGATCAAAGCACTACAATATAAAACTGAATTTAAATGAATGATTTAAAAGAGGATGCTAACATTTTCATGATTAGGGTGTATAATATACAATGCCACAGAGTATATTTTAGGTTAAAAATTATTCATGTTAACATATAATTTAACAGACTAATGGAGTTATTTTTCTGATAGTATTATATTAGAATAATTATGATAGTACATAAGTAACTCACTTAGATTTTGAAATGGTATGTGATAGATGGGTTACTAATAAGCACCGTGGACGAACTTATCTTCATGCAATAGTAAATCTGAAAAATGAGAATTACGTCAAAAACCATATATACTAGCTTTGAGTATTGGATCAAATTTGTTTCAATAGTGTAAGCAAAAGTGAAGCTCATCTGTCTCTGGGCATAAAGTAAACATGAATTAAATGGGACTTGAAGAGAGTCATTGGCACTGTCTCTGAGGCTGAGACTCAATAGAGCCATGTCCTAGATTAGCACCCTTCCCTTGTAGCTATACTGATAGAAGGGAGGGAGACCGCCAGAGTGAAGGCAGTGAAGTGCTGATGCAGTCAGGGCCTTTGTGTTCCTGAAGTGCATGTCTGGAAATTTAACAGAGTCTCAGGAAGCTGTGAGGGACACATTCAACAAGAATGAATGGGAAAGGCCTTAAGCATACTCTGCCTGGTTGTGGTATCTTCACAAAGCCATCCTGGGTCCAATGAAACTTGTGCAACAATTCCTATGAAGAAGGCTTGCAGGCTATAAGGAAGTCATGCTCTGCGAACACGTTTACAACTGGCAGAAGTTCTTTTTATTTTTTTTCTTATTATTTGTTTTATTAATTAAGTATTTTCTTCATTTACATTTCCAAAGCTACCCCATAAGTCCCCCAAACCCTCCCCCCAATCCCATTTACTCCCACTTCTTGGCCCTGGCATTCCCCTGTACTGAGGCATAAAAAGTTTTCAAGACCAATGGGCCTCTCTTTCCACAGATGGACAAACTAGGTCATTTTCTTCTACATATGCAGCTAGAGACACGAGCTCTGGGAAGTACTGGTTAGTTCATATTGTTGTTCCACCTATAGGTTTGCAGACCCCTTTAGTTCCTTGAGTACTTTCTCTAGCTCCTCCATTGGGGGCCCTGTGATCCATCCAATAGCTGACTGTGAGCCTCCACTTATGTGTTTGCTAGGCCCGAGTATAGCCCCACAAGAGACAGCTATATCAGGGTCCTTTCTGCAACATCTTGCTAGTGTGTGCAATGGTGTCAACGTTTGGGGGCTGATTTTGGGATGGATGCCCAGGTAAGGCAGTCTCTAGATGGTCCATCCTTTCATCTCAGCTCCAATCTTTGTCTCTATAACTCCTTCCATGGGTGTTTTGTTCCTAATTCTAAGAAGGAGCAAAGTGTTCACACTATTGTCTTCATTCTTCCTGAGTTTCATGTGCTTTGCAAATTGTATCTTGTATCTTGGGTATTCTAAGTTTCTGGGCTAATATCCACTTATCAGTGAGTACATATCACGTGAGTTCTTTTGTGATTGGGTTACCACACTCAGGATGATGCCCTCCAGGTCCAACCATTTGCCTAGGAATTTCATAAGTTCATTCTTTTTAATAGCTGAGTATTACTCCATTGTATAAGTGTACCACATTTTCTGTATCCATTACTCTGTTGAGGGGCATCTGGGTTCTTTCCAGCATCTGTCTTACAAAAAACGCTGCTATAAACAGGTTTAGCATGTGTCCTTCTTACCGGTTGGAACATCTTCTGGATATATGCCCAGGAGAGGTATTGCTGGATCCTCCAGGAGAACAATGTCCAATTTTCTGAGGAACCACCAGACTGATTTCCAGAGTGGTTGTACAAGCTTGCAATTCCACCAACAATGGAGGAGTGTTCCTCTTTCTCCACATCCTTGCCAGCATCTGCTGTGACCTGAATTTTTGATCTTAGCCATTCTGACTGGTGTGAGGTGGAATCTCAGGGTTGTTTTGATTTGCATTTCCCTGATGATTAAGGATGCAGAACATATTTTCAGATGCTTCTCAACCATTCAGTATTCCTCAGGTGTGAATTCTTTGTTTAGCTCTGAGCCCCATTTTTAATGGGGTTATTTGATTTTATGGAGTCCATCTTCTTGAGTTTTTTTTTTTTAATATATATTGGATATTAGTCCCCTATCTGATTTAGGATAGGTAGAGATCCTTTCCCAATCTGTGGGTGACCTTTTTGTCTTATGGACAGTGTCTTTTGCCTTATAGAAGCTTGGCAATTTTATGAGGTCCCATTTATCGATTCTCAATCTTACAGCACAAGCCATTGCTGTTCTATTCAGGAATTTTTCCCCTGTGCCCATATCTTCGAGGCTTTTCCCCACTTTCTCATCTGTAAGTTTCACTGTCTCTGGTGTTATGTGGAGTTCCTTGATCCATTTAGATTTGACCTTAGTACAAGTTGATTGGAAAGGATCAATTTGCATCCTTCTACATGATAACTGCCAGTTCTGCCAGTACCAATTGTTAAAAATGCTGTCTTTTTTCCACTGCATGGTTTAGCTCCCTTGTCAAAGATCAAGTGGCCATAGGTGTGTGGGTTCATTTCTGGGTCTTCAATTCTATTCCATTGGTCTACTTGTCTGTCTCTATACCAGTATCATGCAGTTTTTATCACTATTGCTATTTAATACAGCTTTAGGTCAGGCAAGGTGATCCTACCAGAGGTGCTTTTATCATTGAGGAGAGTTTTTGCTATCCTAGGTTTTTTGTTATTCCATATGAATTTGCAGATTGCCCTTTCTAATTCGTTGAAGAATTGAGTTGGAATTTTGATGGGGATTGCATTGAATGTGTAGATTACTTTTGGCAAGATAGCCATTTTTACTATATTGATCCTGCCAATCCATGAGCATGGGAGATCTTTCCATCTTCTGAGATCTTCTTTAATTTCTTTCTTCAGAGACTTGAAGTTTTTATCATACAGATCTTTCAATTCCTTAGTTAGAGTCACACCAAGGTATTTTATATTATTTGTTACTATTGAGAAAGGTGTTGTTTCCCTAATTTCTTTCTCAGCCTGTTTATCCTTGACCATTGACTTGTTTGAGTTAATTTTATATCCAGCTACTTCCCTGAAGCTGTTTATGAGGTTTAAGAATTCTCTGGTGGAATTTTTAGGGTCATTTATATATAGTATCATATTATCTATAAAAAGTGATATTTTGACTTCTTCCTTTCCAATTCGTATCCCCCTTTATCTCCTTTTGTTGTAGAATTGCTCTGGCTATGACTTCAAGTACAATGTTGAATAGGTAGGAAGAAAGTGGACAGCCTTGTCTAGTCCCTGATTTTAGTGGGATTGCTTCCAGCTTCTCACCACTTACTTTGATGTTGGTACTGGTTTCCTGTAGATTGCTTTTATCATGTTTAGAGATGGGCCTTGACTTCCTGATCTTTCCAAGACTTTTATCATGAATGGGTGTTGGATTTTGTCAAATGCTTTCTCGGTATCTATGGAGATGATCATGTGTTTTTTGTCTTTGAGTTTGTTTATATAGTGGATTAGGTTGATGGATTTCTGTATATTAAACCATCCCTGCATCCCTGGAATGAAACCTACTTGGTCAGGATGGATGATTTTTTTGATGTGATCTTGGATTCACTTAACAAGAATATTATTGAGTATTTTTGCATCGATATTCATAATGGAAATTGATCTGAAGTTCTCTATCTTGGTTTGGTCTTTCTGTGGTTTAGATATCAGAGTAATTGTGGCTTCATAGAATGAATTGGATAGGGTACCTTCTGCTATTATTTGGTTGAGTAGTTTGTGAAGAACTGTAATTAGATCTTTTTTGAAGATCTTATAGAACTCTGCACTAAACCTATCTGGTCCTGGGCTTTTTTTGGTTGGGAGACTATTAATGACTGCTTCTATTTCTTTAGGGGATATAGGACTGTTTAGAACATTAACCTGATCCGGATTTATCTTTGGTAACTGGTATCTGTCTGAAATTTGTCCATTTCTTCTAGGTTTTCCAGTTTTGTTAATTATAGCCTTTTGTAGAAGGATCTGATGGTGTTTTGAATTTCTTCAGGATCTGTTGTTATGTCTCCCTTTTCATTCCTGATTTTGTTAATTAGGATGCTGTCCCTGTGCCCTCTAATGAGTCTGGTTAAGGGTTTATCTATCTTGTTGATTTTCTCAAAGAACCAGCTCATCGTTTGGTTGATTCTTTGAATAGTTCTTTTTGTTTCCACTTGGTTGATTTTGCCCCTGAGTTTGATTATTTCCTGCTGTCTACTCCTCTTGGGTGAATTTGCTTCCTTTTGTTTTAGAGCTTTTCAGTGCGTTGTCAAGCTGCTAATGTGTGCTCTGTCTAGTTTCTTTTTGGAGGCACTCAGAGCTATGAGTTTTCTGCTTAGAAATGCTTTCATTGTATCCCATAAGTTTGGGTACTTGTGGCTTCATTTTCATTGAACTCTAAAAAGTCTTTAATTTCTTTCTTTATTCCTTCCTTGACCAAGTTATCCTTGAGAAGCCTGTTGTTCAGGTTCCACAAGAATGTTGGCTTTCTATTATTGATGTTGTTATTGAAGATCAGCCTTAGTCCGTGGTAATCTGATAGGTTGCATGGGACAAATTCAATATTTTTGTATCTGTTGAGGCCTGTTTTTTAACCAATTATATGGTGAATTTTGCAGAATGTACCCTGAGGTGCTGAGAAGAAAGTATATCCTTTTGTTTTAGGATATATGTTCTGTAGATATCTGATAAATCCATTTATTTCATTACTTCTGCTAGTTTCACTGTTTCCCTGTTTTGTTTCTGTTTCCATGATCTGTCCATTGACGAGAGTGGTGTGTTGAAGTCTCCCACTATTATTGTGTGAGGTACAATGTGTGGTTTGAGCTTAACTAAAGTCTTTTAATGAATGTGGCTGCCATTTCATTTGGAGCATAGATATTCAGAATTGAGTGTTCCTCTTGGAAGAATTTACCTTTGATGAGAATGAAGTACCCCTCCTTGTCTTTTTTGATAACTGTGGGTTGGAAGTCGATTTTATTTGATATTAGAATGGCTACTCCAGCTTGTTTCTTCAGATCATTTGCTTGGAAAATTGTTTTCCAGCCATTCACTCTGAGGTAGTGTCTGTCTTTTTCCCTGAGATGGGTTTCCTGTAGGTAGCAAAATGTTGGGTCCTGTTTGTGTAGCCAGTCTGTTAGTCTATGTCTTTTTATTGGAGAATTGAGTCCATTGATATTAAGAGATATTAAGGAAAAGTAATTGTAGCTTTCTACTATTTTTGTTGTTAGAGTTGACATTCTGTTGTTGTGGCTGTCTTCTTTTAGGTTTGTTGAAGGATTACTTTCTTGCTTTTACTGGGACATGGTTTCTGTCCTTGTTTTGGTTCTTTTCTGTTATTATCCTTTGAAGGGCTGGATTCATGGAAAGATAATGTGTGTATTTGGTTTTGTCGTGGAATACTTTGGTTTTTCCATCTATAGCAATTGAAAGTTTGGCTGGGTATAGTAGCCTGCGCTTACATTTGTGTTCCCTTAGTATCTGTAAACATCTGTCCAGGATCTTCTGGCTTTCATAGTCACTGGTGAAAAGTCTGGTGTAATTCTGATAGGCCTGCCTTTATATGTTACTTGACCTTTTTCCCTTACTGCTTTTTATATTCTTTCCTTATTTAGAGCATTTGTTGGGAGGAGTTTCTTTTCTGGTCCAGTCTATTTGGAGTTCTGTAGGCTTCTTGGATGTTCATGGCCATCTCTTTCTTTAGGTTTGGGAAGTTTTCTTCTATAATTTTGTTGATGATATTTGCTGGCCCTTTAAGTTGAAAATCTTCATTCTAATCTACTCCTATTATCCATTGGTTTGTTCTTCTCATTGTGTCCTAGATTTCCTGGATGTTTTGAGATAGGGTCTATTGCATTTTGCATTTTCTTCTATTGTTGTACGGATGTTCTCTATGGAATCTTCTGCACCTGAGATTCTCTCTTCCATCTCTTGTATTCTGTTGCTGATGCTTGCATCTAAGGTTCCAGATTTCTTTCCTAGAGTTTCTATCTCCAGCATTGCCTCACTTTGGGTTTTCTTTATTGTGTCTACTTCCCTTTTTAGGACTAGTATGGTTTTGTTCATTTCCATCACCTGTTTGGATGTGTTTTCCTGTTTTTCTTTAAGGACTTGTAACTCTTTCGCAGTGTTCTCCTGTATTTCTTTAAATGAGTTATTAAAGTCCTTCTTGATATCCTCTACCATCATCATGAGATATGCTTTTAAATTTGGGTCTAGCTTTTTGGGTGTGGCGGGGTGCCCAGGACTGGGTGAGGTCATAGTGCTAGGTTCTGATGATGTTGAGTGGTCTTGGTTTCTGTTAGTAAGATTCTTACATTTGCCTTTCGCCATCTGGTAGTCTCTGGAGTTAGTTGTTATAGTTGTCTCTGTTAGAGCTTGTTCCTCTCGTGATTCTGTTAGCCTCTATCAGCAAACCTGGAAGACTATCTTTCTCTTGAGTTTCAGTGGTTATAGCACTCTCTGCAAACAAGCTCTCCTCTTGCACGGTGGTGGACAGATATATGGCGTTCGGACCTGCCTCCTGGCAGAAGATGAAGGCCCGAAATAGGGCTTGTCCCAGAATTTGTGTAGCTTCTGTAGTCCACACTCTCCCCTGCACAGACTAGTCTAGGTGGAATCCCGGAACCCTCCTGACTACTTTCTTTGCTCCTCCAAGACTGCCAGTGGTGCCTGGATGTCCAAGAGTTTCTGACAGAAGTTCTAAACATAACTTTGCAAAGAGATTATCTCTTTAAAAAAAAAAAAAAGATTCATTCTAAAAAAGAGCGATAGGCACGAATTTAACATAGGCCTGACACAGATAAACATAATGGGAATATACACTGTCAAGACAAGGCTCTCCTCTGAACATTTAAAAGGTGTTCTTAGCTGTAATACAAATCAAATTTTAAAATAGAACCACACTCTGGGAAAATGTAATGTCAATTAATTTTTGCGCTACCAAGAGCTTGCCACATAACTGCCAGTATGTATATCCTTCCATCTATGACTTCCCACTATGATATTTTCTGTTCTGCTTTCAGCTTTATCACCTCAAAAGCTCCCTGGTGCTGGAACAGGTTTGTTCTAATCTGAGGATGCCCTATGTTTTCTGTGTCCACCTCTATACTTTATTTCTGTTAGTATTACTGATTGAATATGAAGTAACACTTCCCACTCCAATACTGTTAACTTCAAAGATCCCCAGATAAAATTTCCCCAGGAATGACTGGATGAGAAGACAATAACTTGACCAATGGATCAGTCCCTTGAGGACTTCATAGTAGAATGGAACATTAGAAGTTGGGGCAGTTGGACAGAGCAATTGAGAGGTATGTGGCTGTGTATGGTATCTTTGGTACTGAGCCTTCATCCCTCTCTGTTTTCTGTGTGCTCCTAGGCAGTAGTATTTGAAAGAATTAGAACATATAGCTTTGGTGGAGGAAGTATGTCACTATTGGTGGACTTTGTCATTTCAAAAATACCATTCTAAGACCACAGTCTCTCTCTTCCTACAGCCTGCATATCTGGATGTAGAACTCTCAGGTACAACCCAGTACCATCTTTGCCTACATGTTGTCATGTTCTGCACCATGGATAGAGTAGACTAAATCTCTGAAACAGTAAGCAAATCCAAACTAAATGCTTTATTTTATAGGAGTTGTAGAGGTCATGTTGTCTCTTCACAATAATAGAACACTGACTAAGACATATTTCAAAATTTTAGTAGGATAAATTATACACTTACTTCTTCCTATATTTTTATAAAAAATTCATCTGCTTAGTTAAAGGCTACACCTATTTGAGAGAAATCATTTCAACAACCTCCTTATGACTGTGGATATAGACAATGTTTTAATACTTGCTTTGACATCAAATGCAACACAGAAAGTGAAGCAATGTGAAGATTTGCATTTGAAGTGACCATTCCCTTCTCACATTATAACTGAAAATCTGTAGCAGTCACCTTTTATGGTTCACTGCTATTTTGGGGCTGCACTTGGTAGGCTGTTTTTCTCCATGTCATTTTCTCTAGAATTCAACTGTGAATTGAGGTATCAAGTGATTATCTCAGAAATCTAAAGCAGAATATTTTAAAGAAGAGGCAATAGGCATAGATTTTATCTGCACATATCATGCCTCTATCTATGAGGTGTGAGACCTGGACAGATACGAGTTTTGATTCCCCTCTCTCCTCCCTTGCCATATTGTTTCATTTCTTCATTTGTTGTGTAGTGAAAACCAAGGCCTTAAAGATGTGATTCTATTTTTTGAAATAGATCCAACCCCAAATCATTGGATACTATTTTCTGCTACCTGGTTCTATTAATTCCCATCTTGTCATTTATAGATTTCTCTCATCCAAAATCATAGAATATTAGAATATATTTATATAAGTTTCCTCACTCTTTTTTCCTCTGGAACCCCTTAACTATGTGATTAGCTTGTCTTCAATTCAATATTTTGTTTCAGACAAAATTCTGTGAAAATTGTAATGACTATCTTAAAGAGCAAAAGACTTGGTAGATGAAGATATGGCTACTGAAAATAAAACTGTAATCAGTATTAGAGATTATCAGGGAACTCTGGCCCATAAACCCCTGAATCTCTCCTTAGATGGGATAGAAAAATCTATTTGCTTTAACTATGAATGTGAATACAGAATGCATAACATTTGCAATGCTGTGATGAATAATTTAAAAAGCAACACAGTAAAGCACAAAGCATAAATAAGTGATGTGTAAGTATTTATGAGATTTTTAAGATAAAATAATGTGTTAGGGAGATTGCCTTCCTCAATAAAAGCAAAAATAATGGGATGATGAAAGCAATACTGTATGTTACTTTGGGAATTTGCTCTTTAAATTTTTTTCTGGGTGATGTGAATGATATGATGAACTCTGATTTGCTGCTTTGTATTTTTTCCACATAGAGGAAAATATTATTAATTCCAAGTTATTGTGAAATGGATTGTAGCTTTCACCATAGTAGAAATATGTCCTTCAAAGAAATTATGTGAGAACATATCTGAATGCAAGTGCCTCAAAAGCCTCATTAAGTGATAATGGCTAATTTGTTCCTTTAAGCTTTTTGTTATAGGAAAACTATAAAAAATATTATTAGGCCCAAATAGTAACTTTGAATAAGAGAACACAATACATGAATTTTGTTTATGGAAATCCACAGTGAGTGTAGTGTGTCTAGAAGAGGAGTCAATGGGACAAGGAGAGAAGTGAGCAGTCAAGAGTTTGCTGCCCTTACAGAGGAAAACTTCCTAGAATCTATAGCTTTTAATGACTTTAGCTCCAATGGATCAGATCCCTCTTCTAGCCACTATCGACTTCAACACACACACACACACACACACACACACACACATACACAAATTGAAAACATAGAGCATGCAGTATAGGTGAAACTACACATTAAAAAATAATAAAATGAATGTGCACACAGGAAATAATAGACATTGGGGCACAGGGATCCATTCAGCACCTGACGCTGAAGAAGGCTGATGGACAAGTGTTGCAGGATGTTTGATCACACATATGATATTGTGTTACTTACAGGAAAAAAAAAACTTTTCAAGTTGTGCTGTGGCTTAGCATTAGAACATCTCTTTGTACATGCCTTTAATCCCAAACAAGGAAGGTAAGGTTTGTAAAAGGAAGTGCTCATATATGAAAGTGATGTGTAATTTAGTGACAGACAAAGTGACAAATCAAAGGAGGATTTGACAGAGAAGGATATGCCCAAGTCTCAGAAGAAGAAAGAAGAAAGGGACTCTACTTCGGAGAGCTGGACAGTCAAAGAGCTGAGGAGATAATTTTACTGGGACAGATGTAGAGACACAGATTATTGAAAGAAAACAAGATAGAAAAGGGGAAAACATAACAAACAAGAGAATAAGAAGGATCCAGAAGCTTAGAACAGATTGCCAGAGTTATTTTGAGACCAAGCAGATGGAATAGTCAGAGGCCAAGAGAGAAGCCAAACTGAGTCAGTCAGCTTGAAGAGAAATTTTGGCCAGACAGCAGAACTGATCCCGTCTACCAAGATCAGAAAGAATTAGGAAGGGATGGTTTCTTCAGCAGGAATCCTCAGAGGCAGAAAACATTCTAGGCCTAGATAAGATTGTACCCAGCCTAGAAGCTTCCCAGAATAGATTAGCAGAGGGAGGCCATAAACCTCTCAGATGACAATTACATCTGATGAATAAGATATACTTTTTTTTATTTTTAATATTTTTATTACATATTTTCCTCAATTACATTTCCAATGCTATCCCAAAAGTCCCCCATAGCGCCCCCCCACTTCCCTACCCACCCATTCCCATTCTTTTGGCCCTGGCATTCCCCTATATTGGGGCATATAAAGTTTGCAAGTCCAATGGGCCTCTCTTTCCATTGATGGCCGACTAGGTCATCTTTCGATACATATGCAGCTAGAGACAAGAGCTCCGGGGTTCTGGTTAGTACATCATGTTGTTCCAACAATAGGGTTGCAGATCCCTTTAGCTCCTTGGGTACTTTCTCTAGCTTCTCCATTGGGAGCCCTGTGATACATCCAATAGCTGACTGTGAACATCCACTCCTGTGTTTGCTAGGCCCCGGCATCGTCTCACAAGAGACAGCTATATTTGGGTCCTTTCAGCAAAATCTTGCTAGTGTATGCAATGGTGTCAGCGTTTAGAAGTTGATTATGGGATGGATCCCTGGATACGGCAGTCTCTAAATGGTCCATCCTTTCATCACAGCTACGAACTTTGTCTCTGTAACTCCTTCCCTGGGTGTTTTGTTCCCAATTCTAAGAAGGTGCACAGTGTCCACACTTTGGTCTTCATTCTTCTTGAGTTTCATGCGTTTAGCAAATTGTATCTTATATCTAGATTAGTACTGCTGGGCTTGTTCACTATTTCCACCTACTGGGCAGGATTCAATATGTATCTTCAAGGATTAAATCCACTAATATAAGGTGACTTACTCTCTGGTGCCTAAGAAAACATTAGCTATTGATGCCATATAGACATTGAACTCCAGGTTAAATCATCTTCTAAAAATCAAAATGTATCACTCTAGCTTTCTGGTTTGTGATCATGCTAATAACACCTTTAGCCAGACTATCTTTATTTTGTATGCACTATTTTCTCCAGTATCTTCATTGGAGCATGTGTGTGGGGAGGCAGTTGTCATCATGTTTTAAGACATTCATCCTACGAGTCTGGGTGCTAATGTATAGGACATCTTGCTTAGCTTTAATAAGGCAACTTGTGTCTTATTTTGCTTATGACATTTTTCTTCTATTACTCTTCAGCAGCAATGTTAAGTATTTATCATTTATTTTCTGGAGATTTTATCAAATATTAAGGTAGTAATTTTGCCATACTCTTATGAACTTACATACTCTTACGAATCAAAAAAATAAATATTCCCCACAAATCTTTGCTAACCCCTTATTTTTTGTTTCTGCTCAAATGATATCTATTTCAAGCACATCCATTGATTGAAATTATACAGAGATTTATAGATTCCTTGGTAAATACTTATAATTGCATCATATCTACCATTCACAATCTTCTAGGCTCTGGAATAGGACAATATATCAATTCTTTTTTTTTTTTCCTGAAAATAGTGGTGATAGAATAGATTTATTCCCAAGTAAAGGCCTGAGTTTCAAAGGGTTGTTGAAGAAGAATGGCTTCCCTAGAAAGACTGGATAGTCATGAATTTCCTATGATGGATTCACGCTGAAACACTTCAGTAGTATAACACTGAATTATCATGCAGGAGTTCTGAGTTTTTTTTTTATTTTTATTTATTTTTGTTTGTTTGTTTCTTACTTCTTTTACAACAGCACACTTATTCAGATGCATAATCCTGCAGTTTTGAAGATGAGTACATTCTACACATGATTTTATGTCTGCTGAGGGCATCCTGTACATGTAAATTAAGTTCTTAAAACTACAAAAAGAAAGATCTTTCAAGCATAAGTAGTGTTACAGTTTGGTTAATTTATTAGGTGTAGATAAGATGTGTAATGTTACAGAGGCAGAAACTAGGACTGAATTGATAAGAGATCCTTAAAATGTAATTTCTTACTCACTGAGAAAAATTCCATTAAAAAATTAGAATAGGCTGGGCAGTGGTGACATATACCTTTAATCCCAGTACTAGAGAGGCAAAGGCAGTCAGATCTGTGTTTGAGGCTAGCCAGGTTGACACAGCAAGTTCCAAGGACACCCAAGTTTACACAGAGAAATCCTGTCTTGAAAAACCCACAAATTCACAGGAAAATTAAAACCACATTATCTTTTCTTTTTTTGTTATGGAGTCAGGCATACTTGATGATCTTTTCCAAAGAACATACTGCACTGAAGTGCCTATTCAAGGTGCTTAATGACCTGCTCATATTGATTTCCTCTGTAAATAAAGGTGTTTGGTTCTAGGATGGATCAATTTCAGAACTCTCTCAGTTGCTTGGCTTTGTATTGCTTAAAAATGCATGAAATTGCTTAGTGAGACTTGATCTCTTCCCACTCTGTATTAGTATATTTAGTGTGTTAGTGTTATGTAAAAGTGAAGTTTTCAAATCAGAGTGTGAGTGAAAGGATAAAGGAGACTTATTTTAGCTATTTCAAACACCTCAAAGAACTATGTGATTCATTTTTAGTCATAGTGGGAAGACCTAAGGAGTGCATTTATGAATGCATTTGTGCATATGTATACCTGTTTGCTCGTGAATATATATGTTTGTGTGCTTCTGAGTGTAAAGCATGTGTCTGTAGTCATGTATATATGTGAATATGTGGACATTCATACGTGTATGTGCACGTGTGTGCATGTATATGAGTTAATTTTTTTAATGGTCAGTAGGAAAGATACTTACAATAAACCTTTCTCAATTTACTTTGACTTTTTTGTGACTGTTACAAAAACCTTTTCTACAATGCATGTTGACTTTGAAGAGAAGTTATCATTTCTCTGAGCCTCTCTGATGTTCTCAGGCCTGAAATGACAAACCGATGATTGTCATGTGACTTCCTTTTTACCCAGTATTTCCAGACACCACTTTATCCTCACTGTAAAGTGAAAGTCACAATCCAGGCACACCATATGCACAACTGACAAAAGCTAATGTTGGGATCCAACTAATCATCTCTGATTTAGAGGTATAACTACACATAAGAACAGGACTGTAAAAGGTCATGGTATTTATTTTTGTCATAAAAACCATTATATTTAACTGTTAGCTTCCTGGGTTATACAACACTATAAACTTTTCATCTAGCTGTGGGAAATATGTAATAAATTAATATTATCTAAAATTTGAAAGTATATTTTCTAGCAATTCACAGAGTGTGTGCTTAGTTATTCAATATCTTAGACAGTAGGCAAATCCTGACTGGATAAATATGCACTGCCATAATTAAGACCCTGCCCAAGGTCATATACACACAGGCTTTAAGTCTCTCTTCAACTCTTTGCATTTTTAAAAATGCATGAAAGAAGCAGTATCTGCAGATCATTAGCTTCAGAGGAAATGATGCTGGAATCCTTGATAAACATCACCAGTGATCCCATAATTTCCCCTGTCAGTCTATCCTGGCATGGTAACATAATTTGGCTAATTAATAAGATGAACTCAAAGAAAAGGATCTCATTAGGCAAATAGAATATGGAGAAGCTGTGTGAAGAAACCTGAGACAACATGATGCTCTTCAGGGGAGACTGAGGAAGAGGGAATGGGACAAATCCTCTCTTAATGCTGTTTGGCTAAGTTGTTTTTAATGAGCACTCTGCCTAATTTAGTATGGAAAGGTTCCTGGATCATGGATTCTGATATTCCACTCAGTGAGAGTTAGCTTTGTATGGACATCAATGTGAAGTTCAGGTTCATCAGTATTTCACATGATGAGATTGTAAAGATTGCATCTAGGAGATAGTGAACTCCAGAGGAATAAAAGAGCTCCTCCTGTGACGGGAGCGTTGGACTCTCTACACAGACCAGGCTGACTATGAACCTGTGATCCTTCTCTTTCTGCTACTCATGTGCTGGAATTGCAGATGCATGTCACCATGCAGGTTGTCATTCATTCACAGATGAGGGAACTTGAGTTGCAAGGTCACTGTGCTGACAAAAGAGTCATGATGCAACTTTAGTGGTGCTTCTCAAAAACAAGATACTGAGATTTGGAAAAACTGCTTTGACTCAGACATGTATTTCATTAAAGAAGCCACATAACAGCCAGGGGAAACACACAGCAGTAGCTTCCCAGTTTGCAGACCCAAGATATCTAGCTGCACCTGCTAGGCAGGAAAAATCAATTAATCCTAACAGATGCTCCCGATCAATAAAGTACAGACAGTGATTAACAACAGAGCTTTGGGCTATTCCAAAAGTGCACAAGCAGGCACACAACACACACAGACACACACACACACACACACACACACACACACACACACATACACACACACACACACACACAGAGAGGAGAGAGAGGGAGAGAGAGAGAGAGAGAGAGAGAGAGAGAGAGAGAGAGAGAGAGAGAGAGAGGAGCCCTCAGAATCATAGGTCTAAAATTCCCTATGATTTCAATACTATCACTTCAGTTTATCCACAATTGAGTAAAAGCTAAATTATAGCCACAAACTTAATATTTATTTCAATTCACTAATTTGTTTTCTTCCAATATCCTGAGTAGCCAACTATAGGCAGGAAGGTATGGAAATTGAAGCTGCTTTTCACTCTTGAAAACTACTTCATACTATTTGAAACAGCTTTCTGACAGTGGAGAGAAAAACACACGGGGTAGTGTCAATTTGGAAATTATACTTCGTTTGAAAAACACAGAAATATTATAAGAATGTGTTTCCCTTTAAACCCCAGGTGTAGCATATAGAACTGCCCACAGCAGATGACTATGATTTGCCTGGTCCTTGCTATATGAGATGACACTAAAAGTGGCATGACTGGATCCAGCGGCTCCTGGAGGAGGTAGAAAACTCAGAGAGAAGCTGCTAGAACAGTGGCTCCCCATAGTTTTTTTCCACCAGAGAGTGATTCACCTGGACGGTCAGAAAACAAAACTTTTCAGAATGCTTCATGTCTGGGCACTCTCATTTCTTGTCACTTTATCTTTGATATGCTGTCCTCTAACTTCTGAACAGCACAAAAGCGATCATTGCTTCTGTAGTCTAGCTGTTTTGAACTTAGAATTGGACAGCTTTTAAAAATTACACCTCTTAGTAGATAAACTTTTGATATTTTTGTAACTCCTGCTTATTTTCATAGTTTAGATAAAGAGTTAACTATTTTTAAAGAAAGTCAAACATACTTGTACAAAGTAACCAGGCAAGAAGATAAAAAAGAATGGCAGTTTTGAAGAAATTTCACTCCTATAGTGTGGAGCTGTCAGTGAAGGTTTCTACTTTCTTTCTGGCTTCATGAATGGACAATCCCATTCAACTTATCTAGACTGGTGTCTAGCACATAAATAAGGAAATGAAAGGTGTGTTCAGAAGTTAAAGACACGAGATACTCAGTCACAAACTTCGAGAACACTTCAGGATACGAAGGCAAACACATACTGGTTTTATTTCACCGTATAACTGACAAAAGACTACATCTCACGTTGTTATGATTAAACGATAGAAGTAGATGCAGTGTGAAACTTTTCATATTTTTGTTCATAGTTGCTAATGAAGCATCAAGGAGAAGCCACAGGCTTAGATGTGTCCAGTAGAAACCAAAAATGCATTCTTACCAGTACTTGAGAACAACTGAAGCCTTAATTAGTAATCTTCTATTTCTGGTCATATGATTCTATGTGCGGTAAAACAGCTATACTATATGTCTACCACTGTATTTCGTATGTTTCTGTCGTAGTTTGAATAAAATGAAGCCCTTACACCCATAGTTGGGTAGCACTATTAGCAAGTGCGACCGTGTTGAGGTACACATGGCTTTGTTGGAAGAGGGGCATCGCTAGAGTAGAGGGTGGGCTTTATGGCCTCAGAACCTCAAGTCAGTTAACTTCCTGCTATCTGCTGTTCTGTATGTAGAACTCTCAGCACCTTCTCAAACACTATGTCTGCCATCATTCCTTCATGATTTCTGCCATGACATTAATGAGCTATACCTCTGAAACTGTAAGCTAGCCCCCAGATAAATGTCTTCCTTTCTTAGAGTTGTCAGGATCATGGTGTCTCTTCAACGGCAATAGAAACCCCAACTAAAATAGTATCTATCATCTATCTATCTGTCTATCTATCTATCTATCTATCTATCTATCTATCTATCATCTATGTATCTAATAATTTTCAGTCTAACTTATCTATTTATCTATAATCAATCTATCATCTATCTGTCATATATCTCTGTTAGCATCATTATTATCTGTCTGTCTTCGTCTCTCTGTTTATCTATCTAATCTGTCATTTATCAGTCTGCATTTATACATATATATACACACACACACATACACACACACACACATATATATATATATATGGTAGATATATATCATATATCTACCATCTATCTCACATCCATGTCTATCGTCTATTTATCTATTATTAATGCAGAGTCTATTACTATGATTCTTTTCATGTCAAAGTGTGTTTGGCAGGTTCAGTAACTGAGTTGGATTTTTTGCTTTTGAAATGGAAAGAGAAACTAAAGAACCAGAGCTCCCGACAATAATTAATGACCATTTTCACTGTCTATTTTAGGATTAGGTCATGACTCTATGAGTGGAAAATCAGAGAAAAGAAGGCATCTTCGCCTATCGTTATCTTCTCACTGGGGATAGTGACCCAGCTGACTAAAATCTCAGATACATCACCACATGCTAATGCTGTGAGTGTCAGTGACTCAGTCATTCCCACAATGCCACAGCTCCTGCTTTGTATGTCTGGTGACTTTAAGGAGCATGATGCTGTGGACACAGTCACAGGAGGCATAGAGAGAGGGTGTTTTATTGTCACTTGCAGCAGTGACTGGCAAGGAGAAACACACACCAGCCAAGCTGGCTTACCTGTGGTATTTACACTTTTAGATGCTCCTTGTGAAGCTGTGCAGATATTTAATGGACTTTCAACCTTCTGTATTTTTATGCTTAGTTTTTCAGAAAACTCAAGTGAATGTTGGATATTATATTTCACTTCTGCCTATAAAAAAGTTACCCACAAAGTTTTAGAAACCACAAATTTGTTGTATCTCTTAGTTTTTAAAATCCTAAAGTTTAGACTAAATTAGCTAACATTTCTTTTCTAACATTTAGCCAAGATATTACAGGGGTACTTTTCTATTTATGAGGGGTGGTTAAGATCGTTCATGTGATTAATATTTTGTCTTCATTTTTTGTCTATTTCTATTAATCTTAACCTAATATCATATTGATTTTTCTAGTCATATTTTCTTTGACATATAGATGTACCTTTCAAATCAAATGATGCATTCATTTTTAGTAATTAGAGATTGAAGAATGTGGATTATTACCATGGAACATATAGATAAGTATAGAATACATTGTTATACTAAAGGAAATGTGTATAAAGGGTAACACAGGAGTCAAAATTCCCCAATCTAAAACTTGTAATTTAAAGTTCAATTAAGAAATAAGAAGAAAGCTTATTAAAAATTCTGCAGGTTCTTTCTTGCTATGATGCAATTTATGCTGAAACTACGTTCTTATCAGGTATCAGATATTGTTCGGTGTGACAGATAAAATAGAGCCATAGAAAATAAAAATCAGAGATTTTTAATTTCAAGGATCTTTTCCCATAGCCAGGGAAACAGATGTCACTCAGCAGCCACAGCATGTGCAAGGTAGAGATGCAGTCACAACACTTGAGCTAGTGATGCTATAGGAATCACAGGCTTCCCAGAACCCCCACTTCTCCAAAGTAAATCAATTGCTCCTATACCACCTGCTACCACAACTGCATTTGTGCATTACTTCATTGGACTTCCAGGGTCTTCCCTCTGCAGGGGCCATCTTTTAATGTGTTTACAGCATCTTCCTCATCACTCCTAGAAAATACATGCTGTGTCAGTTTAATGTCCTAAAGCTAGAGGCTTCCCAGAGTCAATATTCTCTTCCTATCCTCTTAACTGACACCCTCAGAATTGATTCCAGTCTTACTATGCTCTTCCTATTCAGACTGGAACCATCTCCAGAGTATCATAGATTCTTAAAGAGCAGTAGCTACAGTAACTTCTCTTCGTGTTGGCTTATTATTTTCCTAGGTGAACTGACCCTTTGACCTAGTTTTATTTCTAAAGGTCAAACATACTATGTGCAGCATTTGGATTGTGAGTCCACACCATCATGGAGTGCTAAGAGTAGAGTCCTCTGTAAGAGCATAACAAAAGGAATTCAAATAATACTTCAATAGAAATGCTTCCTCACTGAGTTTTTCAGTAATATTTTCTTTAATATTTTTGTATGAACATTAGGGATGTTATTTTGATATTAATTTCTATGTACCATCTAACATTGATTTTCGGCCTTCTAGATGTATTCATTCGGATAATTTATATAGTTGTGAATTGCCATTTGAAAATGAGACAAAATGAGGAGTGAATTAAGACTGCTGCTGACAGGAAAATGAACTGTATGGTGACATTTCAAAGATAATTATTTTAGCAAAACTAATAATCTCTACTATGAATAAGTTAAAAATACATCTTGTGATGTGAAATTTCTTTAAAACTGTTTGACAACATGAACTCTTGCTTTTTCTCATTTTTATATCAGCTTTCATAAGCTAAGCCTTCACTTTTCATGCTCTCACTAAGAGTAGAAATAAAATATGCACTGTAAAACTAAACACTACAAACAACACATTACATCTGTAGGTCTTTTTACAAGATTTTATGTGTTCCTTAAATAGTTTTGAAGTTGCAACACATGCTCTAATACTTGTAATTCAGGCTAACTAGTGAACCGATTCCATACTGTGACTGATAGGCATAGTTCTTGATGATTCTGACCAAGGTGTTTGCAAATAGTTGGGAAGCCACTGACCTCCTTCACAGCTCACTTCTAAGGGTTGACCAGTGATTCTGCAAAGCTTAATGGCCTGGAAGCCGAAAAAATGCCTAATGGATCTTTTAAATTGCTCCTAGCTTATAAAATAATAAAGAGTTTTCTCAGGGCTAGTGACCTTCTGAAGTAAAGCAGACCAGATATTCTACACAACCACTAACAATAAAAGATTTGGAAGCTGAGTAACTCAACCCCATTTCCAGGTGTCAGAGAAGTACAACAGGTTGGACCTCGTTAGGAAAACAGCCATGACATTTTGGAAATTAGTATTTTCATTATTTTTAAATTGCTAGAAACAGTATGTTCACATGCCAATTATATAACTGTCATCTCAGTAGAAAACCATTAAAAAGTACGTATTCCTCTCGCAGCTTCCATACCTTTCATGTGTACTTCTTTCTATTTGTCAGTTTTGAAATTACACACACACACACACATATATATATATATATATACACACACATATATATATATACACACACACATATATATATATACATATACACACATATATATACACACACACATATATATATACATACACATATATATAATATATGTTATAAAATATGTATTATATGCACATATATGTATAATATATGCCTACATGTATATATGTACATAATATATGTAAACATATATATATATATATACCTATGCATATATGTGTGTGTGTGTGCATTTGTATCTGTGCCTGTGTGCCTGTGTGTGTGTCTGTGTGCAGGTTAGTACACATGACTTTCAAATGTTGGAAGACGATATTGATTTCCTGGAGCTGAAGTTGTAGGCATCTGTGAGTGTTGGAAAATGAGTTTGGTTTCTTTGCAAGAGTAGAAGTTCTCAAAGTACTGAGGCCTCTTTAGCCCTTTAGTTCACATCTGTGTACTGGGTTACCTCCCTTTGAGTCCTTCTCCTTTATCTTTCACAATACCTTTTTCACTATCCCTGCTTCCTGTGAGAGTTTTGCCTTTCTAAACCAAAGTCCTTCTCTGTTCCTGGCTTCCAGGTACTTCCAAGTAAACACAGCAATCTAAGGCTTCAATCCTTAGACCCATAATGACTGAGAACACTTTTCGCCAGTTTTGAGTGACCTCACATAGTATAATGTTTCTCAGTTCTATTCATTTACCTTTGTATTTTCTAATTTCATTTTCTCTTTTCAGCTGAATAAAATTCCATGATATTACATTTTTATTATCCATCTTCTGTTGATGGCCATCTCAGTTGTTGCCATGCCCTAGCTATTGTGAATAGAGCAGATATGAACATGAATACACATGGATTTCTACAGTTGGAAACAGATTCCTCGGGTATATCCAGGAAGTCCACTGCTGGGTCCTATGCTACGGAGATCTATGTCTAGTTTTCTGTAGAACTATTATACTGGCTTTGATTATCTGTACCAATGTTTTCTCACCACATGTGTATGATGATCTCCACTCCCCACATCTTCTCCAGCAAGTCACTGCCAGTATAGCAAAATAGATCAGAATAGCAACCACTGTATAGTGGTTATGTAGCTGGATCTAAGAAACAATCACATGTTGGCTGCCTATGCTGCTAAGGAAATTTTTGAATGTATGCATGGAGCCAAACACAAGATTCTGTCCCATTGAGAAAGATAAAAATTTCTACTTAAGGGCTTGTGGATATGAGTTAAGTGCATGGTTCTTGCTATGGAGGGTGTGGATGCTCTGATCTGAATGCAAGAATTTATAGATAAATTATTACATATTTTCCTCAATTACATTTCCAATGCTATCCCCAAAGTCCCCCATACACCCCCCCAACTCCCCTACCCACCCACTACCACTTCTTGGCCCAGGCTTTTCCCTGTACTGAGGCATGTAAAGTTTGCAAGACCAATGGGCCTCTCTTTCCACTGATGGCCAACTAGGCCATCTTCTGATACATATGCAGCTAGAGACACGAGCTCTGGGGGGTACTGATTAGTTCATATTATTGTTCCACCTATAGGGTTTCAGATCCCTTTAGCTCCTTGGGTACTTTCTCTAGCTCCTCCATTAAGGGTCCTGTAATCCATCCAATAGCTGACTGTGACCATCCACTTCTGTGTTTGCTAGACCCCGGCACAGCCTCACAAGAGACAGCGTTATCTGGGTCCTTTCAGCAAAATCGTGCTAGTATATGCAATGGTATCAGCGTTTGGAGGCTGATTATGGGATGGATCTCCAGGTATGGGAGTCCCTAGATGGTCCATCCTTTCGTCTCAGCTCCAAACTTTGTCTCTGTAACTCCATCCACGGGTGTTTTGTTCCCAATTCTAAGAAGGGGTAAAGTGCCCACACTTTGGTCTTCTTCTCAGTTTCATGTGTTTTGCAAATTGTATTTTGTATCTTGGGTATTCTACGTTTCTGGGCTAATATCCACTTAGCAGTGAGTACATATCATGTGAGTACTTTTGTGATTGGGTTACCACACTCAGGATAATGCCCTCCAGGTTCATCAATTTGCCTAGAAATTTCATAAATTCATTCTTTTTAATAGCTGAATAGTGCTCCATTGTATAAATGTACCACATTTTCTGTATCCATTCCTCTGTTGAGGGGCATCTGGGTTCTTTCCAGCTTCTGGCTATTATAAATAAGGCTGCTATGAACATAGTGGAGCATGTGTCTTTCTTACTAGTTGGAACATCTTCTGGATATATGCCCAGGAGAGGTATTACAGGATCCTCTGGTAGTACAATGTCCAATTTTCTGAGGAACCACGAGACTGATTTCCAGAGTGGTTGTACAAGCTTGAAATCCCACCAAAAATGGAGGAGTGTTCCTCTTTCCCCAAATCCTCGCCAGCATCCTCTTTCCCCACATCACATGAATTTTTGATCTTCGCCATTCTGACTGGTATGAGGTGGAATCTCAGGGTTGTTTTGATTTGCATTTCTCTGATGATTAATGATGCTGAACATTTTTTTCAGGTGCTTCTCAGCCATTCAGTATTCCTCAGGTGAGAATTCTTTGTTTAGCTCTGAGCCCCACTTTTAAATGGGGTTATTTGATTTTCTGGAGTCCACCTTCTTGAGTTCTTTGCATATATTCGATATTAGTCCCCTATCTGAAATAGGATTATTAAAGATCCTTTCCCAATCTGTTGACTTTTTGTCTTAGTGATGGTGTCTTTTGCCTTACAGAAGCATTGTAATTTTATGAGGTCCCATTTGTCAATTCTAGATCTTACAGCACAAGCCATTGCTGTTCTATTCAGGAATTTTTTTCACTGTGCCCATATCTTCAAGGCTTTACCCCACTTTTTCCTATAATTTTTACTGTCTCTGGTTTTATGTGGAGTTCCTTGATCCACTTAGATTTAACCTTAGTACAAGGAGATAGGAATGGATCGATTCACATTCTTCTACATGATAACCGCCAGTCATGTGGCATTTTATCACACCAGCAGAAATTAATAAATACAGACCCTGATTCTTCTTTTCCCTTTACAGCATGCTTAACAGAAGCACTAACTTTGAGTTCTCTTTACACAACAATATTGAAAGGACAGATGAAGCATTTCTTCGCAAAACCACATACATCACTTTGTATTTCTCTAACAGGAAAAGATGACTATTGATGAGGCATCAGGCTCTGTGACAGAAGTGGAGTCACTCAGGCTAGAGGAGCCAAATGTGTTCCAAGTAGTCCATAAAGCTTTTCAGACTCTTGTTCTATACTATATATAGAAGTTCTACAAGGGTGAAATTATCTTGAGAATATAAATTTTTTATAGATTTAGAAACAGGATAATGAGAAATTAATGGTAATATCTAGAAAATGGTAAAGCAGAGTGAATTTAAGCAAATAGGGCCATTCATTGTGGGCATTGACCAGCAACTCCAGGAGAGTGGTCTATGAGCAATTCTTACACATCGCATGCCTGAAGTGTCTGATGTGTTACGCCCAATCTTGCCTTCTGACAGCTCACTGTAAACAAGGAAATTTGACATTTAACAAGAAAAAAATAGTAAAAATAAAAGGTTGTCTCTACAACACAATGTTGATATTTTGTAAAAGGTAAAGCGTATCATAGAAAGATTTTTTTATTGTAGTAATACTCATGTTGCTTTTTCCATATCAAAGCACACTCAAGTAATGGGTATAGCATAGTCCTAACATTCATTTGAGAGAGTAAGCATGCTGTCTGAAAGTTCCAGAGCCAGAAACAAGCAGTGCATGATAAATGAGTCAACAATGCAGGAAGATATGATGGTTCTCACTGTGTACACACCAAATACAACCCCAACATTCATGAGTCGGACACTATCAGAGCACAGAGAGATGCATAAGTACTCCTGTTAATGTTGGAGACTTGAACACCACTCCAAATTATTTTTTAATATTTTTTATTAGGTATTTTCCTCATTTACATTTCCAATGCTATCCCAAAAGTCCCCCATACCCTCCCCACCATTCCCCTACCCACCCACTCCCACTTTTTGGTCCTGGTGTTCCCCTGTACTGGGGCATATAAAGTTTGCAAGTCCAATGGGCCTCTCTTTCCACTGATGGCCGACTAGGCCATCTTTTGATACATATGCAGCTAGACTCAAGAGCTCTGGGGTACTGGTTAGTTCATAATGTTGTTCCACCTATAGGGTTGCAGTTCCCTTTAGCTCCTTGGGTACTTTCTCTAGCTCCTCCATTGTGTGTCCTGTGGTCCATTCAATAGCTGACTGTGAACATCCACAGAAGTGTTTGCTAGGCCCCGGCATTGTCTCCCAAGGGACAGCTATATCTGGGTCCTTTCAGCAAAATCTTGCTAGTGTATGCAATGGTGTCAGCGTTTGGAAGCTGATTATGGGATGGATCCCTGGATATGGCAGTTTTTAGATGGTCCATCCTTTCGTCACAGCTCCAAACTTTATCTCTGTAACTCTTTCCATGGGTGTTTTGTTCCCAATTCTAAGAAGGGGCACAGTGTCCACACTTTGGTCTTTGTTCTTCTTGAGTTTCATTTCAATTTAACCGATCTAACATCACTTAGGAGGGGAGCTTTTGGGGATACCTGTGAAGGCTTATCTTGACTAGGTTAAACTAAAATGGGAAGGGCATGTGCTATGGGCAGCACCATTCCATGGGCTGATTGCCAGACCAGACATTTAAAATAAATGAAATTCCTACTATTGCACAAGAATTCATCATTCTCTGCTTCCTGAGTGGATATCTTCTTCTAAGGAAAGTTCTAATAAAACTAAGATACAGCATAGATCTATATACATCAACCCAGCAAAAGACAGCCTACTGGGCCATGGACTCAGACATCACCTCAGTCGCAGCAGAACCTAACATCTCCCTGGCCTCAGGTGGCAGTGTAGGCCTCAGGCATTGGGCTGCTCTTCACCACCATAGCACCTCCCCTTCCTCCTTTCTTCACAGCACACAAACTATCCACCTTCTCTTCTCTCTAATCTTTCCACCGTACACTTGTTCTTCATAGTGACACAACAGGCACCTGGTGGATCTCTCTCTAGGCATTAAATTCGGAACTAAGCAATGATAATGTTTTGAGGGATAAAGTGACCCAGAAGTGCTGTGGCTGTGTGGAGAAGAAGCTCTGTCTGAGAAATTTGCTGATACTTTCAATCACCATGGAATTCTTGATGACCCAGCATCATAGTGATAAGGATTAGCTGAGCAAAATACTAGGGAATCACACATCTCCACACACTAAACTGCTCTTCTGAAATTGTTCTCAAAGTAAAGAGCATTGCACAGTATTTACAGTTTTCTTTACCAATAACAACTTTTGTAGTATAACTGTAAATATATAATTAGACAAGGAAGAATGATAAAATGCCTAGTTTATGTAACCCAAAGATAGTCAACAATGAATTTAAAAATTATATACAGTTTGAAGCATAGTTTTATATAGTCAAACTTGATTCTTTGAAAAATGATGTGTAATTTCTTCAAAACAGCCATCCACTCATTAATTTATTGATGACATGAAAACTGGAAATTTCTGTAATTAAATAAAAATTGAATTAAAATATTTATAGGATAAAGCAGACAGAATGTTCAAAACATCTCAATTGCATTCTTAATTAAATAGATATGCAATTAAAATTCACAATATATTTGTTTAAAAATTTACTATTATGTTAAATATCAATTCATTTCATGACTTTCTGGGAGAATATGCCCAGAATAGCTACTCAGTAGAAAGGGTTTGAAGTAGAATGTAGTTATCCACATAGAGATATTTTACCTATCATAAGAGAAAAATCAATGTTTTGGTTCTTTACCTCCAGTCACTTAGCATTGTGCTATTAAATTCACTACTGTAGGACACAATGTGTGCCTGCTCTGTGTTATATGAAGAGTAAAAACTACAATTCCTCTTCTGAAACAGACTCTACTTGGTCAATGAGTAACTAAACAATTAATTTTTAGGCTACCATCACCCCTAAGAAAGATTAGTGTGACCTAATCTTGTTCCTTTGCCTATTTTATTCTGCTGGGCAACTGTTCCTTTAATGGAAGATCTAAAAGGATCTCACAGTCCCTAGGGACCCCATATTCCAAGAAGCTCCAATCTAGTATTCAATGACTGCATACAAGTGTGTGCTAAAGTCTAGATACTAATGTGAATGTGGACTTACTGTATGAAGGAGTATCATTGTTTTTAACAGCTGAGTACTATTCAACTGTTTAAATATGTAAACATATTCTTTATCCATTCTTCCTCTAAGGGACATCAGGATTGCTTCCAGTTCCTGATTGTTATTAATAAAGCCTCTATAAACATAGTTGAGCAAGTATCCTTGTAGAATGGACCTTCTTTTGGATATATGCCCAGGAGTGGTATAGCTGAGTATTGAGGTAGATTCATTTCTAGTTTTCTGTGAGGCCAACGTGTTGATTTCCAAAGTGGCTGTACAAGTTTACACTCCCATAAGCAGTGAAGTATTGTTTGCCTTGCTCCATGTCTTCACTATCATACACTGTCACTTCCACTTCTGTTTTTTATCTTAGATGTGAGATAGAATATCAAAGTCATTTTGACTAGCATTTCCTTGATGGCTAAGTATATTGAATATTTCTTTGTTTCTCATCCATTTGAGATTTCTCACTTGAGAGTTCTCTCCTTGGATCTGAACCCCATTTCTAATTGTATTATTTGTATTGATTGTATTATTTGGTTGTTTGATGTCTAGTTTCTTGAGTTATTTGTAGACTTTGGATATTAGCCATCTGTCAAATGTGGAGTTGTGGTGCATGTCTTTAATCCCAGCACTGAGGTAGGCAGATCTCTGAGTTTGAGGCCAGTCTGGTCAACAAAGCATTTTCTGAAACCCTGTCTCAGAAAAAAAATAGCAACAGGACCATTTTATAATAAAATATTTTTAGTATTGATTTTCTGTCTTGTGAAATTCTTGTCATTAAAGCGCTTAGACCAATAAAAGAGTCTCAATGCCAATTTTGGAAGATAGGTCTTTTGCATATATGACACCTTTCTTTATTAATGAAGGGTTTATTCTAATCAAGTCTGTACCCATGTGATTAGTGATGCAGCTACTAATTTTTCTGTTGTATTTTATATCATTTCACCCCACCCCCACCCCAGGAGTATTCCCCTGAACAAGGTATTCCCCCACTCCATTTGCACTACAGAGCATTTAACATGCACCTCTATTCCCTTACAAACATCAGTTGTGAGGAATCCAGAAAACATGTTTACATTTCATTAATGTGAATGTGTGGAAGGACTAAGCCAGGGCAGGGGAATTCCAGGAAGGAGGGGATAGTTAAGTAGAGAGAACTCAGACATAAATCAGCTTGATGATGCTCAAGGAGACCTGAGCTTCTGTCTATGCAAATGGATCATTCCTTGCTCATGTTTATTTTATTACTGAAAACATTTTTATATCAAGATTCATTGAATTACTTCAATTTTTGAGCACACGGACATGCAGTTCTGAGCAAAAAATATCTTGAAAATGAGATAATATAGTATGTCAATCAGTTGAAGGAAAAACATCTGGGCTACATAAGACACTCAGCAATTTCTCTTCATTGTTTGAATATAACTCCTGGTACCTGGACTCTATTTTTTCCCCATGCTACAACCCAGATGGGTGCATGCTCCATTAGCAAATCAGTTGTGAGAAAGAAACTTGTTTGTGTGTTGCTTTTGGCAAAACATCATATCCTTGCTTAAAAGATAATCTAGAGGAGTGATTTTCAATGTCTGTGTACCAGGCAGATCAGAATCCTAAGAGGAAGTTTATAGCCTCCCATTTGCAAGTTTTCTCCCATTATTAAGTACCATGGGATAGTCATAATTTATGACATTCCAAGAAACATTTTGTAAGAAATGAGTATATTTTTGCATATTACTTTAAATGGAATGTTGGAAGGTATTGATCCACTTATTACAAATAAAATATCATTTATTTTAACAATTCACTACAGCAAATCTGTATCTATTCAAGAATATGTTTGTTAGATCAGAAACTAGATGATATTATTTTAGTTGAAAGTGATGTTTAGTTTATGGTTTTAATAATCAGTAAGTTGTACATGACAAGTCTTTGTTTCTCTCTCTCCCTCTTTCTTCTCTCTCCCTCTCTCTCTCTCTCTCTCTCTCTCTCTCTCTCACACACACACACACACACACACACACAGACACCTTCTCCATTATCTTGTTTTGACAACAAATTGTTGTTTTAACTCAGTTTGCATGATTTAATTAGATTAACAGTTTTCTCCATAAGGGATTCTCACATAGCAGGTGGCAGCAGCAGGTGATACGCTCTGAAGAAAAGGCTACATTTTCTTTATCAGTGTCTAGACAGACAAAATAGGTTCCATGTCATACCGGTGGTCATTTCCTCACAGTATTTGTGAATTTCTTCACTTCATTGGCATTTTACAGATGGATTATACTGCATATCTCCTCTAATTAACCTGTATATGTGCAGTGATAGTTTGAACATTCAATCTTCATGGAAAGGATGGATATGTCAGCTAACTTTGTGAAACTGAACCTTTAAACATAGTTTATAATCAAGTGTGTATGAGTGCTGGATGTACATTTTATGTCATATTAAGAATATATATCTTAATGAACAAAGATATTCATGAAAATCACATATCACTAAGGAAATAAAAAAAATAAAATAGAGAAATCCAATGATTTTCTTGACTGATATTTAAATAAAAATAGGGTCTTGTGTGGTGTCAAATTGATCATAAAGCTGAAGATGACTTTAAACTTCTGATCGTTCTACTCCATCCTCCCCAGTGTGCCACTATACCTGATGCATGTAATACTGGTGACCAAACCCATGACTTTGCAAATGTTTGGCTAGACTCTACCAACAGTGCTACATCCTCAGCTTATAGACATAGATTTTAAGAGAATTTTTTGTAACAAAAACATTAATTCCAAGAATTTTCACACACATGTTACAAATGATAATGGAATTAAAATCTGGCACAGTAACTGAAAAGTTCATCTCTACAATGTAGCCTTAAACTGGTATGACACTGGTAGCTATCTTAGTTTTTACATTTCCAAAATAATATCCTACAACATCTCTGCATCCACATATAGCAACCAGGAAGGAACCACTTTGAAAGACTTGCGAATGCCATACCTACCCTTTTCCAGCTGGCTTGTGTTCACAGCAGCTTTTAAAGACTGCTAATAATTTCATCTGCAGTGCCACACTGTGTCTCAGCTACTGGAGGAACGGCAACTTCAGTCAATCTCTGCCAGAAGTTTCTATATCATTCGGACATCACACTTTTTTTTTTCTTTAATTACATGAATGACTAAAATTTAATTTTATTTTAAACATTTTTCTTTATTTATTGGATACTTTATCTACATTTTATATGCTATCAACCTCTTTCCTGGTCCCCCCAAACCCACTAGCAAGTCTCCCCTCCACCTGCTTCTATGAGGGTGTTTCCCCACCCACCCACCCACTCCTGCCTCCCAGCCCTCACATTCCCCTACACTGGGGCATCGAGCCTTTACAGCACCAAGGGCCTCTCCTCCCATTGATGTCTGACAAGGCCATTCTTTGCTACATATGCGACTGGAGTATACATATGTATACTCTCTGGTTGGTGGTTTAGTCCCTGGGAGCTCTAGGGGGTCTGGTTGGTTGATACTATTGTTCTTCCTATAGGGTTGCAAACCACACTTTAACTGCTCATGATTTAGGTTTATTTCAGTCTATGACAACCTAAAATTCAAAGAAAATTCAATCTTTCTTAAGGGAACATTGTAAAGTAACAATTCTTGATTTCACATGCCTCATATGATCTATTTGAAAAGAGAGAATTGCATTGTTTTGTGTGTCACTGTTCCAAGAGACAAAACAAATTAGAACAGCTAAAACAGAAGTCTTTAAAATGCACCAAGCTTATGAAGTCTCAAACAAAACCTTAATTTCCTGTACAAATGATGTTATTTTCTGTACACCACTTTTGCAAACTGATCTTTTTTCCTTTCATCTGACCTAAATCGGCTATGAGACCTACAGAAGGATCGAGATGGCTTGTGATTTCTGTCAAGAGACCGAGACCCTTTTTCTTCCCCTATTTCTAGAAAGTGGCCTGCTCTGGATTTGGGAGACTCTTCTTTCGAATCTGTGCCGAGGTGGAGGACTTCTCTTGAGGTAATCAGCTGGAGGACGAAGGTCCCAAGAGGGACGCTGGCCATCATTTCGACTGCCTTTTTTCACCATTCAAGAGTTCCACTCTTACACGGCAGCCACATAATATTCTTCCACCTAGCTCGTAGACAGCGTCAGTAGCATCTTGGAGATTAAATTCAATGAAAGCAAAGCCAAGAGCATTTCAAGCAACCCACACACTTTGGAGTGGTCCATAATAGCCAAATGTCCATTCTAATTCAGTCTTGTTCCCATTGTTTCCAAGATTACCTACATAAGCCTTACAGTCCAAGGGGCAGGAATAATGATACATTTCGAGATTCTGGATTCAAAAGGCCCAAGCTCAAATCCTAAGGCTCCAACAGGCCCACTCCCTCCCCTCTGGCTAGGCTATGCTCTCACAGATGTTCTTGTCCCACGTTGTCCAAAAAATGTCCAAAGGAATTTGTTGTCATAGTGTATAAACAATGTGTATGTGTATGGCGTGGTGAAAAGATGTGCATTCCATAGAGTGCAGTGTCCATAAAGTTCAAAGAGGAGCAACGGATTCCTGTGGAGATGCCTGGTGCAGACACTAGGGTTAAAAGAAGAATCAACTCTTAAAAACTAAGCCATTTCTCCAGCCAAGGGCTGCACTTTTCAGTGTTGAATTTAGACATGTAAGTGACCCTAAGGTACATAAAAGCTATGATTCACAAAGTTCAAGGGTGCCCTGGATTTTATTTCTCCATTCTTTGTAGAGCCTTTGATGTCTGAAAGGAAATATTTTGCAAACTATCATCTTTTTACTTGAAGTTAGATTAACTTTACAAATTCATTTCCTTGACCTAAATATTTCAAAATTTCTGTGTCATTTTCCTATTCACGCTGACTAAATTGGTGCCATTAAATGTGCAAGTCTGTTCGAATCCAGATAAAAATCTATCATATCCCTTTAGTACCAAGTCACTTTTTATTCAAGTTATAGAGATGATTAGATTTCTGTTTTAAAATCTATTCCAGTTTTTTTCAAGAAGTTGAATAAAATGAAAAAGCCCAACATTCTTGGATTAGAATTTAAAATGAAATGCTTAGTGGATTGTACAACCCTGCCTTAGACATGTATAAACCAGAAAGGTATCCATTTTGTCATGTAATGAAAAAACACTAGCTTGGTAAAGTGTTATAATTATTTAAAACCACTAGTTGTTACAGGAAAGGACAGAGCAATTGTATCACAATCCTCCTCTTTAAATAATGCTTGAAATCTATGTGCTATCGATCCATAACAAACAAGTTTGTTTTCATCCTACGATGTCTGTAAAGAAGAAATGAATTGCTTCAAATAAGTGCACAGAAGATATTGTTCCTATTTCTCTTCCTCACCTACAACACTTTCAATATTAGAATGATGAGCCCATGAGAGAAGTTATCTGTCTCAGTAAACAGCTTCACTGTGTACTGTTCACTCAGATGCCCATGCTGAGACATGGCTGTCATCACTGAGAGGCCATTCAGAGATAAGAGCTCTTTTTGTTGTTCTTGTCAATTACTAATCAATACTCTCAGACTGTTATAATTATCTTCCAGGATATATCGTGATAGTATTATAATGATAGGAGTTGGATATTATTTATACGCAAGGAAGTAGAGAATTAAATAAGAAACTCAGAATCTCAGGAAGAGTATCGCAGCCATACTGATTATTCTATTTATTCCATATATGATTGTTCCAGGAATAGGAAAGACTATCAGATACCACAGTTGAAGTAGACTCACGAACAGATAGAATTAAGCATTACCAACCCCCAGTGTCAATCACAGGACCAATCAAAACGTGAATAAGAAGCCATTTATTGACATACACCTCTTCATGTGGGTGTTTTCACATGTGAATATTGGTATTTTACTATCTTAACAATTTTACATGCATATATATACATATATATATGTGACTATATATATGATTATTCATCATCATTGAAATGTTTCTGAGTACCTGATTATAATGAATATGCATATATAATATATAATACATTATTTATATATACATAAATATATATAATTTATTGTCCTTATGTGTTTCCTTTTACTTTGCTTCCTGATACAAAGAATATATGTAAAGTTCAACAAACTATAGATTCATAAAGAAGCAAATGATATATCCAATGATTGCTAGACCGATAATAGGCACAATTATATACAAGATATTTTTCAAGACAGGTTCTCACTTTGCAGCCTAGGCTACCTTCAAATTTACTGTACAGCTCGGAATGGTCTTGTACTCACAGCAATCCTCCGATTTTGGATCCTAAATTCTTGGCTACCAAGAACCATAAAGACATCACTTTGAACAACATTTCTCTGGTTTTAAAAGTATTTATTGTTGTTTTGCAAATTAAAAAAAGTAAAATGTGAATTTACAAGTGTAACATTTCAGACTGAAGTCTAGATTTAGTTCTGAGTTCTGAATTAGGCACACATTTATAACTAATAAGTACAATTTCATTTTACTGTAGTGTAGTCATTATCTTCTGTCGTGATAATACATCATGATCAAAAGCAACTTTAGGAAGAAAGATATTATGATTCCAGACAGATAGAGTCTGTTATAGGAATGCATGACATGGTGGCAGGGGAGTATGGTAGCTGATTACATATTATGCACATACAGAAAGGTAAAAGAGAGCGAGAGAGACCGAGACAATGAGGCAGAGACAGGCACAGACAAAGAGACAGAGAGAGAGAAAGAGACAGACAGAAACAGAAATGGAGAGGGACAGCGAGAACAGGAGCTGGTGAAATTTAAAACCTTCGAAACTATCGCCATGACATATTTTCTTTAGCAAGGTGTTAACCCTTCTAAATATCTCATAACTCAACCAGAAAGCACCACCAGCTAGAAATCAAGTCTTCAAACATGCATGTCTAAAGAGGACTTTACACACTCAAACTTTTACATGAATAAAAGTCTTCAAGGAATGACATTTAAGAATACATATGTCTTTTCAATTCGATCTATTGCAATGTTCATAGCAATCTTTTAGCAAATTCTTAATATTTGGACCACATTTAATGTCTATTTAACTTTGGTATAGTTTCAATTACTGTAAAATAGAACTGGCAAAGTGGAAGTCTCTCGTGTGGTGGAACATATGGGCATAGATGTGAACAAATTCAGGACAGCCAATTCCTGAAGAATTAAAATGGAATGAAGATGAGGGGTCCTGGCAGGAGATGGAGGAACCAGTATATCGAAGCCAGACCGTGTTGTGGCTTATAAAGAAAACATGTTACAACAGAAATCACCCTGAGACTCGAGCCACGTGGGCAATGTTGTGAGATGTGAGATGAGTAGGTGACCCTCATGAAGAAGGGAGAAGGACCTGTTTGCCAAGCTTCTTTTTTACACCTTCTCCTCCAGGCCACACTGGCAATGCTCCTGTCTCAGGTGGATCTGCTTCTTTTGTGGTAGATTTAGTTTTCTTACTATTTCTGCTTACACTTAAGACTTTTGTGTTTGTTTTCTTGCCTTGTTTATCACCTTTAGAGAAATGTGTTTATCCCATAGGAAGCCTTTGTTGCAGGAGGAAGAAAGTGTGTTTTCGGGTAGTACAGCACAATACAACCGATACCCCGGAACCACACTCTAACGGACTTTCATGTGTTTTCTCTAG
The DNA here is from genome assembly GCF_978045245.1 of Mus caroli. Lineage (NCBI taxonomy): Eukaryota > Metazoa > Chordata > Mammalia > Rodentia > Muridae > Mus > Mus caroli. The sequence continues at coordinate 94,711,468 of NW_028227263.1, forward strand.
TACTTTAAAATTCCCTTAGGAAAACATACTTTCAAAAATTCTCAAATGCAGAACAGAAGTATCTGAGGTTTAGAAAACTCATTCTGGATGTATATTTGTTTCATAAATAAAGGCGATTTTCTAGAGATGAGAGAAAAATGAAAATAATAGTTACAATATATTAATCAAGTGTGATTCTTAACATATATTAATCAAGTGTGATTTTTTTAACATGCATGGCCTAGAAAATGACAGTCTGTTTCCAATGTCTATTAATTTTAATACATTATAAAATAGTTTCTAATATTTCAGTGACATAAATATTACAAAGTTATAAAGAAGATAAATGGAATAAATTAAACTTTAAGAGATGTTGTTTATGCAGGACAAGAAAAATTATTTTTAATGTTTTATTTCTCTAAAATGTCAACGCTAGAAATGAGGTAAACCAATCTCCTCTTTCTATCCACATGTCTGACCATAAAAAACACTAATGTCTTTTATGTGCAGAATTAATCTTCCTAAAATGTATACTCAGACAACAAATGTGGGTGGTATAGAGTCTGACCTTGGAGAGATCAAGTTGAGAAAATTTTATATGAATATTTCCCAAAGATGGATTTGGATATTGGTTTCATTTTCTTGTGGTACATTTGTAACTACCTACAGATAAGTTAAATTCATCTTGGAAGATTACATTCCTCTATTTTTGTTATAATCTAGCATGAAAATAAAGTTATTCATGATAAGTCTGAAAGATCCCAGACATTTAATGGATTTTCTAGCATGCCTGCTACCTTAAATTCATCAGCAAAAGCCTTGTTCAATCTTTATATTATAAACATTGGGGCACAAGGAAAAAAAACTAAAAACACTCACCAACACCCTGCTCCCATGCATACACATACAATTTCAAGTCTTTACAGAAATTGCAGCAGCAATGTTTCATTATATTAGGCTCTAACTGAGGTGTCTGCAAGGGTAGACATTTGAGATCTATCCTTGTGTCTCTGATCTTACTCCATTATTGTAAGTAGTACTTGCTGCAAAGACCATCAGTAAATAAGAACAGGCTCTCCTGGCTCATAAGAACAATGGTAATTCAGGAAGATCAGGAGAATCTCCAATCTTCTTCACAGTAATGTCATTAACATTGACAAATATAGTTATACTACTTGGAATTCTTATCTTTGCTAGGTCAGGCATGGTTACATAAAGGGAAGTGTGACACAGCTCCTGACCTTGGACCATTGCCAAGCCATTGATTCCCACATTTGTGGATGGTTGCTGTTGTCCTGAAACTTATCTACTATGAATTCTATTTTACTTTAAGTCTCTTTTTCTAGGGAACATACATCCCCCATTACTCACAGCTAATTACTACATGATAAATGAAATAGATGCAGTTCTCAGGCGTGAGGAATGGAGGTAGCCATGAGTCTTTCTGTGGATGACAAGAAACAGACCTTCTGTTTGGTCTTAAGGCCAAGGGAAAATATGTAATCAATATAACCACAAAAGCCATAAAAGCCTACACTGTCCTTTGTAGAAATTGTTCATTGTGAGACTTGACCTAAAACTTGGAATTGTAAGGAGATACATGTACACTCCGGTTCAATGACTGTTGGGTTAGTTAGCCAGGGTGAACTTGGGGACATCAAGGATAGAGAGTTAAAATAGTCTCAAAAACTAAAGGATGGACCATCTAGAGACTACCATATCCAGTGATCCATCCCATAATCAGCCTCCAAATGCTGACACCATTGCATACACTAGCAAGATTTTGCTGAAAGGACCCTGATATAGCTGTCTCTTGTGAGACGATGCTGAGGACTAGCAAACACAGAAGTGGATGCTCACAGTCAGCTATTGGATGGATCACAGGGCCCCCAGTGGAGGAGCTAGAGAAAGTATCCAAGGAGCTAAAGGGATCTGCAACCCTATAGGTGGAACAACAATATGAAATAACCAGTACCCCAGAGCTCTTGACTCTAGCTGCATATGCATCAGATGATCTAGCCGGCCATCAGTGGAAAGAGAGGCCCATTGGTCGTGCAAACTTTATATGCCTCAGTACAGGGGAATGCCAGGGCCAAGAAGTTGAAGTGGGTGGGTAGGGGAGTGGGGGGGAGGGTATGGGGGACTTTTGGGATAGCAATGGAAATGTAAATGAGGAAAAAAACTAATTAAATTTTTTTTTAAAAAAATTGGAAGCAGACTGAGTCAGAAAAAAAACAAAAGGTCTCAAAAAGAAAGTGTATGGATAGGAAAAGAAGGAATCTATAGAAAACAAGCAAATGATAGGTGGGTGTGTCTTATAGGATAAAGGCTTGTATATGATCTAGAAACAAATAATATTAGAAGGAAGGTATATAACTCCATGAAATTGCGACAATAGAAAGCAAAGATTAGAGAATTGAAATACAATGTACAAGCATATAAAAGTTTGTACTTCATTCTCCTAGTTACTTGAAGGATTGAAGCTATTAGAGAGAGCTAGCATAAAATTTACTTGCATAAATTTTAAAAATTTGTAAGAAATCATTTTAACCCTCATAGTCTGTCACCTTTCTGTTCTTACATGAACACAGTTAATAAAGACTGCTGCATGCTATACTAGGAAACCACAAAAGCTGTGCCCAGCTACCTATTAGAAACAGGCTGTGTAAAACCTACAAGGAAATGTGCTTTTGTTTTAGTTTCTGTTTTAGGAAGGCAGGGTTTGGGAGTAATGATCCAGGACTCAAAAATTTATGTGAATTTAAGGATTTCTAAAAATATTATTAATAATAATCAAAGTCTTGATGATGTAGCTTTTGTAAATAAAAGAGTGGTTTCAGTCTTTCTGAAAGGAAGAGAGAAAGATAAAAGCATAAGAAGGAGGAATGATGAGAATCCTTGGGCAAACAGAGAGTGCTTGAGCTTACATCCACTACTTGAGCTTGCATCTGCTACTGTCTCTGAGATATTATTTAATCAGCGCTACTCACATTCTCTGCTACCTCAGGACCTTTGTCACCCTTAAGCTGCACGTCATTATATTTTACAATATTTAGAGAAGGTGTTCAATACAGTAAAATTTCATGAACTGTCAAGGGACTCCGGTGGAGCCAGCTTGTGAGGCAGTAATGCCAAAAAGCAGCTCATGAGAAATGAATTTCTAGGACTCTCCTCCTGGAAGCCTGACGAAAGTCAGCCCTCCAGTTTGGGTCAGTTTGACAGGCGTAAAGCCTGGAAGCTGTTCTTGAGGATAGGAGTTCCATGTAAATTCCCCTCCTGGAGGTTTGGTGTTTTCTCCTAACCCATAATAAACAAATTTCCACCACGTTAGTCTAATGTATAGATTCACGTGCACTCTATTAAGCATTACCTTATAGTAAATGCCTTTTAAGATTGTATTCTAACCTAGCTAAAGCCTTTTCCCAGTGTTCTTAGATTCCAGATAGCAGCAAGGAGTTTAACCTATTCAGTAACTAATTAAACACTACCATAAAACAATAAAAAAGAGCCATTAAGAGACTGGGAATCTCACTGAGATAGAAATCTTTACTACAGGTTACATTCCATGTCAGGAGTGAGTTAATATACTATCCTGATAAGTAAGAAAGTCTCCAGACAAGATAAAGTTTTACAAGACCTAGAATTTAGAGCTCCGTGATACCCCATTATTCTTGAGGCCTGTCAAAGAGTTAAACCCCCTGGTGCTATTAACTCTAAAGTATGAAATTCCTGCCTGGCATTAGGCTTTTCCCAGGCAGGGCTTGTTATCCCTAATGTAAACATTTAACTAGTTCCTGCAAATTCTTTTCTGTTGTATCTGGTAAATTTCAGTGTACCTTGACTTACTTGTGATTTGTAGCTCCTGATAATTCGCTGTAATATAATAGTCTCATGTTTTACCAGAAAATTACATTCAAATTCAACACCTCTCTTATGTGTGTGTCTGTCTGTCCCATCCGACTCTTTGCCCATCTGCTCGAGAGAATCTGTTAAACGCAGACAAAGAAACCAAGAAGGTCTGCGGCAATGAATAATGTTCTAGTGTTTTGGTAGCTGATCATGTGATGGGAGTTAAATTTATTTTAACTACATGTTTTTGTATATTTAGGTGTGGGCATTTGAGCGCAGGTGCATGAGAAAGGAAGAAGCTCAATAGGTCCCCTGGAGCTGGAATTACAAGCAGTTGATAGCCAACTGACATTGGTACTTGGGAACTGAACTTGGGTCCTCAGCAAGAGCAGAGAGATGGCTTCATAACTTGGTCAGTTCTCCAATCCCAAATTTAGTTTTTTTTTAAAGTGTACAATAACTTCATTTTTGGAATCTAGGGAAATTATTTGGAGTTTTGGAACATGGCATATTATGAAACCATACATCCAACCACACAAGAAGACAGAGTGTCTTTGTTGTTTTTCAGCCACAGGGAACAGATACAGGTTGAGTATCGGGTCTTTTCTCATAGTGGCAACAACATGCTTCTTATGTGACATGTCACTCTTTTATTCATCTCACATGGATAGCACAGTACCTGTTATGAGGATATACTTGCCATTCTAAAATTAGGGGCTTGTTTCACTCCATACTGCAACTGTAACTCCATAGACAAATGCAGAGCTGATATTAAACACATACTTGTAATTTTACAAGGACACCTCAGTGCCCACAGAAGCCACTCCAGTGTGTGCAACGAGGAGTTAATAATGAAACTCTAGCTTCCATTTTTCCCTAAAAGTTGCTACTGACATCATTAAATACTGTCCTTAGCCTTTTTTGAAAACTGCTTATTTGTCCAAAATTAATGTCATTTCTAGCACATTCTTTCCAAAGAAAGCCTAATTGATTCTTATTATCATGAGCATTTAATCACCACCTTTCTTTGCAATCATTTTCTTGTAATTATATGTGTAAAATTTTTACTTATATATTTTTATGTGCATGAAGAGAAAGCCTTTTACAGAAACAAAGGCAGAATTTGAAGAAGGATCCTTAAACACTTAATATTAATTACTATAGCTCTATTTATTTCCATAATTATTAACTCACATTTGCAATCAAATAAACTAAATATGTGCTCAAAGTTTAATATTTGTCCGGGGAATTACAATTTGTCAGAATGAACATTTTTGGTGCTCAACTATTTGTAAAACCCTCAATATGGACCAATATTTCAAGGCTAGGTGTTGCGGTACACATTTGTAATCCAGAACTTGGGAGGCTGAAGCAGAAGCATTGCTATAAGCCTGAGGCAACATTGGTTTATAAAGAGAGTAGCTGACAGCCACCACTATATAGTAACTTCCTATCCAAAATAATACATGAGTAAATGCAATTTTAGGAACAGAGACCACTATATAAAGAGCATAAGATATTTTCTTGGTTGTACAATCTAAGGCTGATGTGGGAAAACCCAGTGCTGAAAGGCTAAAAGTTGCTTATGATGTGACTATTAAACGCTATTATCTATCTCTTTAAAATGTCTGTCACCTCAGATACCCTGTAATATCACACCTGGGCCACTCCCTGCCAGTCAAGATGCTCACACCCACTCCTTCATCAGCCTCTGCCCATGTCCTCCTACCTCCATCCAGCGTCTCCTATCCTCCATTCCATTGTCAGCTTCTGCTATCTCTAGGGCTTCTGAAATAGGAGGAGGTGGTCATTCTTATCATTGTTTTAGTTTTATTTTATTATCTTAATGAGGAGAGTCTCCTGTCAATCTACAATTCCCCCTGCCCCCAAGCTCTGTTTTCCTGTGAAATGGGAAGAGTTAGAGTGGTTTCTTTTCTCTTGTTATCTTAAGAGTTTCCTGTTCCATCCACTTGGAGACCTTGGGAGTTTTTTTGTTTGGTTTTTTTCATTGTTGGTTTTTTGGTTTTGTTTTGTTTGGGGGGCTTTTGCATACAGCAATCTTGGTGTAATTCAATCTCTATAGCTCAGTAGTCATAGGTTTCTATAGGCTTGGGATGGATTCTTGTGTTCCCTGTCAATGTATTCATTCTGCATTCATTTTCTAGCAAGTACCATTTTAAACTTATTATCTCAACTATTTGTCCTTCTAAGCTGTCTCCACCACTTCCCTTGTTTCACCCCTTCTACCACTTTCCATTATTTTCCTCTTTGAGTGTATGTTTTCAAACAACCCCTCCAATTCCTTTAGTTTTCCCTCTACTATTTAGAAACCATCCACAATCTTACTCCTATATAGAATGGTGTCATTTATTACTGAAATGTTGAGGTTTGGTATATTGCTGTGTATTCTAATGCTAAATCTATACCTGAAGTTTTGGGCCTATGAGTGACTTCTCGTGTTTACAAGCTTGTTGTACAAACCTTATTCCTTGATTTAAAAACTATTGGTTAAGTGAAATTGGCTACAGCCAATTACTGGAGGGATTAGAGGTAGGTGGGTTTGGAGTGACCTGGCAGAAGGAGGAGAGACTACAGAAAAGGAGAGAGAGAGAGAAAACACGAGAAGCCTGGCTGAGGAGAGAAGAGCCATGAGCTTATGGCCAGGAGAAACTACAAGTATCTGGGGTACACCACTGGAGAGGTAGCCAAGCAAGCTGTTGGAAGAGTAAATTAGGGGCAAATCCTTAGTAATTGTTAAAGTCAAATGAAATAATTATAGTCTGAGTCTTATTTATTTGTAAAGTAGTCATGGATATGCTTAAATTGGTTTTACTACACTGAAATGGTGAACTCATTTCACTATTTGGTAACTAATAGGATTCATCTAATATGCTTCCTTAATAACTGGAAAAAAAACGCTGTGCATTACAGAACTTCACCTGTTTACCACAATCTCAATGGAAAATCTGTGACATCTATATACAATCCCTATTTATGTGTTTTAATTACAGTAAAAAATATCATAATGGCATCCTTACAGATAGTAGAGTCTTAAACTTACTACATATAGGATAAGTTTATTGAAAGTGGAGCTACTTTGGAGCTAAACAACCTTGTGGTGTATAAAGAGATTGCATATTTCAGTGACCTTAAGGATAATTAAACACATTGAGATTTAGTAAAGGTCAAATAAATTTGGCTTTACTAACAATTAACTTCCTAAAATAAGTGCAGTGTAAATAAAACAAAATATCAGCTTGGGGTTCTGGAGTGGGTATCCAGAGTGAGAGCTCTATGACAGTGCCTAGCAAACAGAAGCTTAAATGTTCTAAATATATTGCTGAAGAAGAGAACTGCTGTATCATCTCAACTCAAAATTTCTCTTAAGAGTAGGGATGTGGGCTTGCTGTCTACACAGACTCCTTATAAGAGAAAATTGAAACCAATTAACTGAATCAGCGATTTTATGAATTGAAAATGATCCTATTTCCCACTGAGCTACAGAATATTTGTATACATATACACCTGGTAACTGTACACCTGCATTTGAGTAACTATTACCCTTCAATTATCATATATGCAGCAAGGCTACAGTTCTCAATTGTTAAAGTTGCATGCAATTATCTACCAGTATTAGATCATATGATATTTTTGTTACCTGTTCCACTATGACTCCTGAGCCTTGAGTGGGATGTAGAGATGCTATACATGTTCTGTTTAGGGCTTTGCCCTCAGCAGTCTCTTATTACCTGAATCTTTGCCAGTTGCACATCACTGTGGAAAATCACAGTAATCTATGTGTATAAAAATAAGTTATTAGGAGGCAGTTTAATACTTTACTTACCTAAGCAACATAAAATTATTAGATTCTCATCTAGAGCCTATGGCCGGTGAGCTATAAGTTCTTAGCCAAATAAATGATGCCAGGTGTGGGTTTATCTTTGTGGAATATGTGTTAAATTCAATCAAAATGTAGTTGATTACATCCATGATGCTTGTGCCATTAGTGCACCTGTAGGCATTTCTCACCAGACCAGTCATTATTATAGTTCTTCATGGACAAACCTTGGTCAAGTCTAACCCAGTCAAAGTCCCACCATTAACAGAAGAGTTGGGCATGAAATTCTACCCCAAGCCATGGAGTTACTAGCAACTAGTCCTCATTGTGACAGAATCTTTTTTTTTCCTAAGAGTGTAGCCCCTGGGAAAAAAAGCTATTCTCCTGTGGATGTTCATTTATTCAAGATCAGTTCGTCAAAACAAATTGTTGGTAAAGGTTTAAAGGGAGGCATGAATTTGAGTTGGTTGAGAAGAGAGCATATATCTTGGAAGAGCAATTTGATATCATCAAAATACATTATGTGAAACACTCAATGAACTAATGAAAATAGTTTGAGTAGTATGAAAAGCTAACAGTCAAAATGGTTTAATTTCTCTCCTGTATTTCTGGTTTCTATGTTTCTCTCTTTCCCTTTAATCCCCAGCATTCATTAAGTAATGCATGCTTTCTGCTTTTAGTAGGAAGGTTCCACTGCTTTTGAGCATATTCTTAGAACAAGACTCTGATTCCTTTATGATGATTTTCATAGACTTAACAACGGGTCACTTTTTCAACTTCCTCATTTCACCTTCCTTAATTCTTTCTTGTATCCTTGAATATACTAACGTCTTCCCATCTAGTACTGTGTGGCTCAGCTATACCTGTCAAAGTCATCACTTGATGGATATTTTAAAAGTTTGAGAATGCCATATTTACATACAATGTATTTGGATATAATCCACCTCATTCCCTCTCTCCAGCTCCTATAATTATATCCCCCACTACTTCTTCCTCTAAACTTGTTATCTTAAACCCATTAAGTCCACTTAGAATGTGTGGGACCATCTACTGGAGCAGAGGTAGTCTTTCAGACCTACATCAGATATGGAGACAGACTTGAGCATGGAGATATGAAAACATTCTGTCTCATGTAATGTGGTATTGTTAGTTGAGTTAGAACTCTGCTTGGAAAATGGCCTTTACCAGTTAGAAATCTCAACCTGTGACTGCAACTCTATTTAAAATAGATTTCTATTACTCATAAAATTAACCATATATGTTAAGGAACCAATTGTTCCATTGTAAATAAAAGAAACTTCTCCAAATTCTGAGTCTGCAATTATAGCAGACTAGTTGGGTAAAATCCTATTGTCCAGAGCTGTACTTTCTAAGAGGTAGTTTATCAGTCTCTTTATATTGAGGAAGACACTTCTCCCATTCATTTTCTATTCTGTAAACTATCTTGTGATTTTCCTATTCTTCATTATTTAATTATATTTTTATTCCATTCAAAATGGATTAGACAATTTTTAGTCCCATATCAGCACACAGCTTATCCTGAGTCATTCTTTCTCATTCCTAGTACAACAAAATTTGTGAACTTGAAAGGAAAGAATTCCCTTTGAAGATCCTGGTGTGCATATATTTTGGTAAAGGAAATTTAAACAAGGACTTTTGTGGCACATTTAGCCCTCAGCCTCTGCAAGTCACTTCCCATGGATGTGTCACTGTTATTTTCTTTTTTATTTTCATCTTCTGTTTTCAGTTTTGATGTGTGAGGCAATGTCTTTGTAACTGATGGGAATGGTGGAATACGATGGTTGCTAAGCAACTTCATGTGCTTCAGATGAAATATTGAGACCTATTCCTATGAGAATCTCAGTTGTAAAGAATCTGAGGGGAAAGCTGCTTTTAAATAAAATGCCTCCAAAAAACCCAGAGAGCTATGAAGCACATGCCTGTGGACTTGTGAAAGCATCACCAGGAAAAGAAAATTAGATTTCATAGGACATATATTTTTTACTGACACATTTTAGGTTATTAATTTTAAAAGACATCTTTAATTTAAAAATTGTCTTTATAATACATCTTGACAAAATTAATAACTTACCAAAGAAAGTGTGCTTATCTTCTCCAATTTTAATAGATTTAAGTCCTGGCATGGCTGCCTGAGTCTCTTCTCAGAAATCATGAAGAGAGAAATAAAATACTCGGATTTGGCTGTGGATAGATATATTTAAAATTTATATATTAATTGTGGATATATATCTAACATTACACATTCTTTTCCCAGTGCATCTGATAGTTGGAAGAAAAATGAGACTTTCCTTATCTGTGGAAATTCCATCATTTTTGGTGAATAACAATCTCATTTGGAGCTCCTGCTCCACAGACTAGGAAAGGGCTTAAATAAGTAGTTGTTAGCAGAGATCAGGTTAAAATTATGCTTTCAAAAATGTAGTCAAGGTAGCATGCTAGAGTGTTAAGATCACAAAGTTTAGAGTGAGAAACAACATACAACCTTTCTTAGAGTTCTAAGTTTATATTATGTTTAAATATTAAGTTATATATTAATAATTACTCAAATGTGATAAACTTAAAAGGAGTATTATTAGAATTATTTTCATGGATAATAACAAACCTAAAATCTTTATTTCTGAACACATATATTCACACATATATTTGAATATATATGAATATATTTGTGTGGTCATTTAAAAATCCTTCATGTTGATATAGAAAGAATTGATTTTATTCATATAAATTTTTCAGGTGCACCTAGATGTCACTACTACATCTAATATAGCCTTATAGAGAACAGTTTCTTCATACATATGTAGATGTCAATAAATCATGCAGATAGCAAGTGTTAGATGATCCAATGTTACAGTTATGCCTGTTCAGCACTGGAAGGATGCTGGTTGAGCTTTGCTTTTGGATTGACGAAAATAATAAAGTTGTATTTGATGAGGAGAGGAATCTGCCTACAACTTACAAACTAATCGAATCGGTTGAGATAGAAGTGAAAATTTTCTGTTATTATGAATTTCCAGCTCCTCTTGTATCAACTCAATACATGGAGAGAAGGCAAGCTTAGAAACCAGAAGTTGTGTGTATAAAGAAACCACTCTGAAGGTACCCAATGTCATCTTATCTGGGAAACTGAGCAGGCTGTGCCTAGATAATGCTGTCTTAGGAAGAATAAAAGCAGTTTACTGTGTGTTGTCTGAGCTCAAGAACCATGAGGATAATACAACACTTCTGATATGCAAACAGCTTGATTTCCACAGTAGAACTGATGGAAACTCCAAACTTCCCATCCCATGGCATCCTCTGGAGACTCTGTTCAAGACTGTCATGTGGATATTAGAGTGGCTATTAATTATCCTCTTCAATTCTATCTGCCTTTAGTAGCTCTGAAGACCATATGGTCATAATAAAACAAGTTGACATAAAACTATGCAGCACCAGTACAGTAAGGTATTTTTATCTTTATTATTTTAGTCAGGGTCTAATTGTATTTCTGGCTGGCTTCTAAATCAGAGATCCAACTGTCTCTGCCCCTTGAGTACTGATAGTATGATTTTTTTTGACATAATAATAAAATTGTATTATTTTGTTTCTTTCCTCCAAGCCTTCCAATAGTCCAGTTCACCTTGCTCTCTATCAAATTTATGGCCTCTCTTTCATTAGTTGTGATATATACATGTATATACACATATGTACATGATTATATGAATATGCATGAATTTCTTCATATATAATTTAAATGTATAAATATAACATTCTCAGTCTGTATAATGTTAATTGTATGTATATGTTTTCAGGGTTGACCATTTGGTATTGAATAACCAGTCTAAGATGTCTCTTGTGGGGAAGACTATTTCTCCCATTCTCAGCAATCCTTCATTGACTGTAGATCTTTGTCTGGGGTTAAAACTTCATGAGTGCTCCTCCTTCCACTTCAGCATGTCTACTGGTGTAGTTCTATTCAGGTTTTGCTTAGGCTGTCATGTCAGTGAGACTTTACGGTGTAGCTTCTGACATAATCTTAGCTACAAGATGTAGCTAAGAAATCCAATCTCATAGAAAACTTCCCGTTCCAGAAGCTTTTAATATGTCTGCCTCCAATTTCATAATGACCCCTAAACCTTGGGGGCTGTGGTTATTTCATAGATGCATCTACTAGCACTGAGCCCCAAACTCTACATTTTGACTGGTTGTGGGTTTTCTGTAATGGTCTCTATCTATTACAAACAAAGTGTCCTTGATGAGTGGTGAAGTCTACATTTCTCTGTAGATTTAAGAACAAATATTTAAAATTTAGCAAGGGATTATTTTGTAAAGTGGCTGTTGTAGACTCTTCTTCAAGATCCATGACTTCTCTAGCCCCAAGTTTTTAACTAGGTTTCTCTCTTTTTGAGTCTGTCTTAAGTCCAATTATAGAGCTTTTGGTTGTTTCCAAATGATACTCAACTCTTTCACTCACAGGGTTATTATGAAATGGTAGTCGTTGTTATGGATCATATATGTCAAAGCTGGGATAGTCTGTTATTTGAGTTCATCCCTTTGATATTTTACATGTTGCTTTCTTGTACCATTGAAGCTAATATTGAGAGAGAAGGCATTCAAGTCTTCTTATTTGTAGGTGTTATAAGCAATGAAAAATGATGCATCATATGGATTTATATGAAGCAACTTTAAAATTAGAAAACAACCATGTGTATATAGAGAGACACAGTTCATCATTTACAGAGAAAATAAAACAAACAAAAGAGCATTATAGCATGTGGTGAATGTAAATACAGGAGAAAAACATTATCTGTTGTACATACTTTGAAATTTCTATTGGTCTCAACTTTTAAAGCAAAAAGTTAAGCTACATAGGGGAAGTAGAATTAACTCTGGCAAAACACATATATTATCAGTTTTCATTAAGAGGCAAAGCCTAAGATCAGAAGTAGCATCTATGAAAAAAATCAATTAAAGACAAATAAGAGTTAGTTTCTATACTTCAGTAAAAATGATTAAAATGGTTACATGTGTTTCCAAGAGAACCAGAGAGCTGTTAATTGTTCTGTGGAAAGGTTATGTGTTCATTCGAGGAAGGGCAGGACAAAGTGTGGGAGCTAATTTTGGAATTGCCAATTATTATTACAAATTATTATTAAAATTATTTTTGTAATAGATTCAGTTCTAGATTATTTTGTTCCCTCATGTTAACTAAAGTAAAAAAGATAAATCACATTTTGAACACTAAGAAACAGTTCAATGTAATTATTCTTGTTCATCACTGACATTATTTCAGTCAGATTATCTTTAACCCACTAAAATAAATAAGCAATTTTTAAATGAGGCAATACTTACAGACTTCTGTACAATGTATTAACACATGTTGAGTTATCTTCTAACTTCGAAAAGTAACATTAAGTGATACTAAGATAAACAGTTCATCCTAGACTTCTCCTCTAAATCATAATTGGACTAAAAAATGTTTTCAATAGTCTATCACATCAATAAGAAACAGATCTCATGTATTCTATTGGGTAATGTGTAATAGTAAATAATAACCATTACTATTACTAGTGATAACAAAGTTCCATTATATCCTAACCTAGATATAATAATATAAATAATAAAATATTAATTTAAAATATAGAACAATACATCTTTGAAGTCAAGCAAAGCAAGAGATTCAAATAACATGACTTCGATTATAATTATATTTTGTTTCTTATTCCATCTCGTCCATAATAATTTTGGTATTTTTATGTTTTCTGTAAATGCTTTTTATCATTATTTTTATTATTTTTCTGTCTGTTAGAATGCATGTCAGCAGCAAAACACAGTAGCTGAGAACCTGTGACTTCATCATGCCAGCATCCTTTGAAATGGCTCCATATCAGTCATAAAATATATGATGGGTTGTTCTAAACAAATATTTAAGCACTTTTGTATGTAGCAATGTTGAAGAAGAAGGAAAAAAAGCCTAATAAAAAATACAAATGTATAGGGAGAATAATATAATTGTAAATTATGGCTCATTTTTATAGTTTTCTTTCTGTTTTTGGTATTTCAATATTAAGAACATGAGTCTCTAAAGAGTTCTGTCATTTTTTTTTTAGTCAGAAAGAACTTTTAGAATGGGAATATATTTGTCCTTACATTAAAAATGGAAGTTTTGTTTAACAACTGAAAGCAAATAGTTGAAAGAACACTTTTTTTCTCGGGGCTGGATGTAAAAAGCTTACGAATTGTAATCATCTTCAATTGTGTAGAGAAGGGTATTCTCTGAAGAAACACAGGTCAGTCAAACTGCAAAGAAAACTCTCAAAGATGAATTTGAGTCTCAAATTCTAGGCACCATTGCATCCTGGAATTTGGTCCTGAGAGGAGCTCCGACATACTTTTGTTTTTTTTACTTTGTTGTGAAGTAACACAATTTTTGTCCCCACCATTTTCATAGTTTTTGAGACCACAGTATGTGATTTGTGGTTCTTCCACACAATCGGAATTACCCTGCATTCCTCGGGATTTAGTCTGAGTCACCGACCAATGATATAACAAGGAACGTAACACATGACTATGGAACAGGGGCACATCAGTGAAATTTCTCCACCAGAGGACAAGTTTCTTATGAAAGCAACTGTTGTTTCTCTCTTAGCTAGCTAATTATTATTTGTTAAAATTGAATATGAGTGTCAAGTTCAGAGTGAGCAATGTGTGCACTTGGTGCTTGCGCTAGAATTCTGTGGTGTGAGCCTGCATAAGATGAAAGCAAGGGCACTAAGCCATCTTGTTATGTTTCAAACACTAGTAGATTTCACCTCATAAGGATCACACTGATTCTGTACAGAATGCTGGGAAATAAAGCAACATCTCACCCATTCTAAAGCAAAGCTCATGATCTCTATTGCTTATCACTCGTGTTTGCAGTCAGCCATGGCAATGTGCAGTTCCTTTCATTGATAACTTATAACCACGGTGCTTAACTTGATATCAATGACTACAGATCCATCCTCTTTAGTTTTTAAGCATCTTCCTAACACAGGGTGTAGGCTGCTGTACTTTAAGTGAATGAGTCATCTATCTCCCCAAGGCTCAATTCTTCCTGACAATGCACAAAATTGGTCAGTGTTTCTTGTAAACCTCATGTTGCAAACCATGGTGAGTATCAAACACCAGAGGTAGAATGTTAAAATGTTTGCCATAATCTCAACTGTGTGGGGACAGTCTGTATTAAAGTGGGATGCATTCAAAGTTATTCAATTGGTCAGTGAAAATCCAAGTTGTGTATATGTGTGTTTCAGTTAAAAATTAATTAATTAATTAATTAATTAATTAATAAACAAACAGAAGTGTGTCAGGTTTGAGAGGAACAAGATTAAAGAATTTTGACAATAGAGATTATTGAATTGGCTTTAGATCTTTTGCATACAGGGGAGGCCAGTGATGTTGCTCACGATATCTCTGACATTGGTGCTCTACTTTTTGTAGTTTGTCTTATGTCTCAGGTACCAGTTTTCATAGCTCTCTACCAAGGACTTCCTAATAAGCATAATCTCTTTTTATCAGAGTTCTGTTTTACCTTCTTTTAGATATTTTCATTACTTTTCAGTTGTTGGCTCAAATTCTTATAGGTAATAAAATTTGTCCTCATTACTGTCCACCCTTTACTTAGCAGCTATTGCCTCCATTCTGCTCAGAATCATCTTTAGTATAATTCCTATGAGCATTCAGTAAATCTTGTGTGGCACTTACAGCGATGTTAATTGGATGACTATATTATCGAAATCTTAATCACATTACTATTTGGATATAAAAGAAAGTGATTATATTCTTATTAAATCACAGGATGGATAAATAAGAGTAAACTCCCTGGAGGATGTATCTGTATATCCCAGCATGTGTTGTTCTGAAACTCACAGCTTGCGAATTTCTAATCTCAGGAACAATTATAACAAGAAGTGAGAATCCAAGAACAAGATGCAATCTTTAATTACTTATGAAAGTTGTTCTAAGAGATGCAGTGTCATATATGTACAGAGCACTAACTTCTCCATGCTGCTTATTCTATCAGAGACCCTTACCTTTAAACATTATTTAACCAATCTATTAGCACTAAGATAGCTGTCCTATTCATGATTCATCATTCTCACCCGCAGTCTTCAAACAAATACATCGCTCTTTGTCCAAATCTCACATTATCTTATCTGTACTATAATCCATGGTTTTTATCTCTGAAAAATCTCCCTTAATACTCCCCCACCTTCATACACACAAACACACTGGATATAGACAGCTCAGCAGCACCTAGCTCACAAATATACTTCTCTGGGTTAATATCTATCAATATAATTTAGTCTTGGTCTGATCACACTGGAACTTGGATTGTCTCAGGGAACAGAACTTTTTCAAAGACATTGAAAACTAGTGTAATTTCCTGTCTTACTACCTATTTAGATATCTAATGGTATAGTTAACAATTATTACGTTTTTTCATTTGCTTTACTGAATTCCAAACCAATCAGCCAAAAGACCAATGTTTCCTTTCTATCTACATTCCTTTCTGTCCTTTTAGTGCCCCCTAGTGGCAGGATTTACTGTCCATTCAGCTGAACTGCTGACCATCCAAACTCCACAGTCCTCTCCATTATCCCCACTATAATTGCTGACTATTTTTCCCTTTCATGTATTTTTTTATTTAAAATCCATCTCCCATTGCTTTACCCTGAGATTTTTGACTCAAACATTGTTGAGAGACAACGTTAATACACATACATAGGATTGCTATACAAATACAGTAGAAAGTTAATAAAGAATGAAAAGCTCAGATCCAGCCTCTTTAATTGTTTTATGTAAATCAGGATAGAAAGATCTCGCCTCACTGACAGTATCTCTTGAAATCTGCCATTCAGTGTCTTCTCTGGACTTCACAGAATCAAGGTGTCAGTCTATATTCATCTGTTAAAAGTCACCAAGTGACCCTAGAAATTCCAGAGTAAGAAGCACACTGAGTAAATGGTACACAGAGTTACTTATTTTGGAAATACATCAAATTTCTCAGATTCCTAAAGATAATTGAAAAGTTGCTTCTATGGCCTTCTACACACTAACGGTCTCCAATCAGTGAGTTGGTCTATATTAGAGGCAAAACATGTGCATGTGTGTGCACCTGTATGATTGTTTGAATTTGTATCAGCTCATATATGTCTATGAATATGGAAACACATTTATGTACATGTGCATAAATATGGTGTGGGGTAAATGTATGTGTGTTCTTAGGTCTGCATAAACATATGAACACCTTTGTGCATGTGTATGTGTTGTGAATGTATGTAGATGGGTTTATATATCTGAATATGTGCTCTGTGTGGTTTATGTTTATATGATTTTAAGTATTTGTATTTGTACATATTTGTCAGTTCATTTATTATTTTGAAGATAAGCTAAAATATGGTTTGACCTAAAGCTGTAAAATATGAAAATAATGTGTGTTGTATCCAAACAAGAAACATGTGGAGTGTTTATAATCTGCTGTGGTCCTTTCTTTTTGCCTAGATGAATTCTGTGTAGATCAAAATGGGCTCCAGATCAAGGGGGCTGGAGGGAAGAAAGGGAAAAGGGAAAATGTAATTATATTTTAATTTCTTGAATTAAAATAACTTCATCAAAAATGGATTTTTCATTTATTGAAAATAGATTTTTAAAAATATATAACCTGTCTATGGTTTCCCCTCTTCTAAGCAGTTCCTCACCACCTCCCTTCCCACAGAGGTCCACTCACTCTTTGCTTTTTGAAAATGAACAGGCTTCTAGAAGATAATTGAAAGAAGTTAAAACAAAAACACACATTAGAATAAAACAAACAAAACAGGAAAAGAGCCCACAAAAACACAAGAAATAGATACAGACCCAGAGACGCACTCCTTTGCACACTCAAGGATTGCATAAAAGCCC
Source organism: Mus caroli (assembly GCF_978045245.1). NCBI lineage: Eukaryota > Metazoa > Chordata > Mammalia > Rodentia > Muridae > Mus > Mus caroli. The sequence goes on from NW_028227263.1 coordinate 94,729,076, forward strand.
ATAATGAAGGCTTTCTACATATACTTTGCCCCTTCTTAGAATTGGGAACAAAACACCCATGGAAGGAGTTACAGAGACAAAGTTTGGATCTGAGACAAAAGGATGGACCATCTAGAGACTGCCATATTCGGAGATCCATCCCATAATCAGCCTCCAAACACTGACACCATTGCATACACTAGCAAGATTTTGCTGAAAGGACCCTGATATAGCTGTCTCTTGTGAGGCTATTCTTGGCCCTAGCAAACACAGAAGTGGATGCTCACAGACAGCTATTGGTTGGATCACAGGGCCCCGAGTGGAGGAGCTAGAGAAAGTACCCAAGGAGCTAAAGGGATCTTCAACCATATATGTGGAACAACAATATGAACTAACCAATACCCCCAGAGCTCATGTCTCTAGCTGCATATGTATCAGAAGATGGCCTAGTTGGCCATCATTGAAGAGAGAGACCCATTGGTCTTGCAAACTTTATATGCCTCAGTACAGGGGAACGCCAGGGCCAAGAAGTGGGAGTGGGTTGGTAGGGAATGGCAGGGGGTGGATGGGGGACTTTTGTGATAGCATTGGAAATGTAAATGAAGAACATACCTAATTTTAAAAAAAGAAAAAAAAAAAAAGAATCATCTAGGAGAGCTATATGTCATGGAGTGTATTTCCAGAGAAGAGTATCTAAGGAGTTAACCTTTGCCAAATGTTGGCAGCATGACATACTATCTTAAAATGAATAAAAGAGAGAAATCACACTGAGATTTGATTTCTCTCTATGCCTCCGAACTGGACAAATTTGAAAGAGTATTGAAACTGGCTCCATACTGTTCTCTTCTGCCAACCTTTCAAGCCTCAATGGCCTAGATAAAAAGCCATTAGGAGCTTTCAAGATGGCAGAGTAATGGCTTCAAAACAGTCTTCCAGGAAAACAATGGGAATATTGAGGACTTGATAAAACAAAACTTTCAAAATGTTATGAAAATTATTTAGACATAAAATATTCTACAAATGACTAAGAGGTGGAGAAAGTAAGACTTATAGTGCTTGAACTTTTAAGACAGCTTTCCCTTCCTCTCCAACTATTGGTTTAGCTGAAAGCTGACAGCCTCAGACCCAAATTAAGAAAAATGCAATTGCTTTGCCATGGAAGAGCAGGAAGACATCTTGTGGAGGAACTCTCCAGACTATTTTTCTTTTTGGCTTGGCTTTCAGTTCCCAAACTCCATACTCACAAAGTACTTACTTTGACCCACTTTAAACTTCCATCTCTAAGAAAAAAATAACGTACTGATAGTTTAATCACCTGTACTTATTTCCCAACACAGCTGATGGTGCTGAAATGCTGCATGGAACAAACTCAACTCCAGACAAAAACTAAGAGAAAACATCGGAAGGTTTCCATAGTGCTCTGCAGAGCAGTGGTGTGTTCTAGAGATACCAGAGACCAGTGTCAGCAGGCCATCACTTATGGATGAACATTTCAGAGTGTTCAGATCACCCCTGCAGATTTGATATCCTATGAAAGGAGGAGCCAGAGAAGACAGCAGAGAAGAGATGTACAAGGCATCCATGACTTATATCAGCAGACACAGAAGCCCTTACTCAAGTTTCTGATTCTTACTGATTAAAATATTTGTAATGATAAACTGGCCTCTGTAACTCTGTGGACACATTAGGATCACAGTTTGGAAAGACATACATGGTCCTTCTGCTTTCCTGAAGTTATCAATGCCACAAGAGTATGAAATTCAGGAACAGTGATCAACAGTGGCTGAGAGAACAAGGGCCGGCTCTCTGTAGACAGTACATTATTCTATATTCCCAATTCATACACATATTTAAAAAAACATTTTAAAGAACTGTCTGAGAGGAATAACTTTCAAGAATGTCTAAGCAATTTTCTATGCAAACTTTAAGTTGCTATTGTAAATCCATTCAAATTGCTAAACATTAGCTGACTGAAGATTGAGAGTTACATTGAAAATAGCATGTCATTAAAAAGTACTGATACTGGAATTATTATTTTTAATATCCACTCATCAAACTTGGACTAGTTGGCAAAATAAAAATAGAATACTGCATGACACAATTATGCATCACTAATAACTTTGCAGCTTGTCTGGTAAGATTAGGATCAAAGCAAGGATTCTGACACCCTGCTCATACCCAGTTTAAGACTCACACTGTAAATCCTCCTTGATCCAATTTGACAAAGTTACAGCACTCTGATAGAGAAAGAGAATGAATACTGTCCCTGCCCATTTCTTCACTAGCATTAGAACTGAAAGGATGACATAAACCCCATTTGTCTACACTTAAGAATCGGTCTAGATTTTGGAAAGAATGCCATAAGGCACCAGCTCCAGGAACAGACGATAAAATCCAGAAACAAGGTCATAAAAAATAGCAGCCTTGGGAAAACACAAAAATGGGGAAAGATCTTATCTCAGAATGTGTCATATGTGCTTGGCAGCTCCCAATTTCATTCTATGATTAAATGTTCATGACATAGGAATGCAGACCACTGAACACCTATGACCTGACTATGCATTTTTTTGTGGGAATTTCTGTTTTTGGAAAATTTCATATTTTGTTCTTTTGGTTTTGTGTTTGTTTGTTTGTTTGTTTGTTTGTTTTGTTTTCAAGACAGTACTTTTCTGAGTAGCTCTGACTGTTTTGGAACTTACTGAAATTTTTCATTCTCCAGAATTCAATAAATATTAACTTTCTGCACACTTTGGGAGTCTGAACATCAGGTAGGATGTCATATGTTTTGTTGAGCATGAAGCCAGATATGGTGTGTTGTGTTTCCCCAAAGCACATTGCCATCTATCCCAGATAATAGGGATTGTATGAAGACCTGGAGGGTTATCACTTGACAGTGATTTAGCTACATCACTGGCTTCAAATTTGGTATATAATGGGAAAGGCTGTGACTAGAGACTAGACTGAAGACACTGTTGGTCCCAAGTGTATTGCAGATATACTTAAAGATCATTGTTATAATTTCAAAACTATACCAATGAAATGATTTTTATACTTTCTTCTTTATTTTCTACTTCTATTTCCAGAAAATTTCTTCTTTATCACATTTTGCTTATTTGTGATTTATTTGTAAATCTGTTGCCTATTAGCTATGCATCATCAATTTTATCTATCTTTATCTGTCTATCATAACCTATTATCTATCATCTTTTTCTACAGCCTCTATTTATCACCTACCTCCTATCTACCTGTCTATCTATCTATCTATCTACCTGTCTATCTATCCATCTGCTATCTATCATTTATGTTTCTATCTGTCATCACCTAACATCTATCTGTATATCATATAAGTAACTTTCATCTAGTTACCTACCTATCTACCAAGTGATCTTTGTCATCTGTGTATCTATCTTTCTATTATCTAATCTGTCAATTTTCAACTACTTGTAGAAAAGAATAATTTCCATTAAATATCACATAATATCATATCTTCTCTTGTAATAATTTTTCCTCTTGAATGTACTAAGATTTTCTTTTCCATTGTTCCTGTTTAAAGGTGTGAGATCTCTGACCCATATCTAACACTATAGTCATGCTTTTGATCTCTTTTTACAAAATGAGTTTATTTCAAATTAATCTGAGCTGTGATATTTGTACAGTACAGAGGAATGTTTCCTGAATAGAATGCTTTGCTGGGTAACTTGTTCCTGAAATGCCACTGTTAGTGGTTAAAACATTCCCTTGATTGGAGAATGTTCTAAGAAAGGGAGTGCTTATGTGCATGTGAGCAAAGAACACACTGTGTAGCTACTGATCTCTTTTTCAAACCAATTCTTTAATTCTGATATAATGTCAGAAATAACTGCTTTCATTTTTAATTGAGCTGACATTCAAGCCTCCTGCTTGGAGACTATAATTAACCTAATAAAATAAAACACTTAATTCTCTTTTCAAACAGTTCTTCAAAAATTATACTTCATGGTTCATTAACTATTGGTCTTTGCATTGGCAACACATGAAAGTCAAGTGCTTCTTATAGGCCTCAACTTAAACTGTGTTACTCTGGCACTAAGAGGAGAGATTTCCTAAGGATTACAAATTGTGAGAATGTATTCACAGACAGAAATGATCTGACACATTCCGTCTTTTAGATTAAGGACTAAAAATTTATTAGTTTTTTTAGTGAATGAGTTTTTATGGCCTCCTATTGAAAGAGAGTTCAACATCATATATTTTAATTGCATCATGTGGTGTAATACACGTTTTTGGTTTGGTTTTGTCTTTGTTTTTGAATAGAAAATGTAAAGTCTGCAATACAATAAATGTAAAAAGTCTCAGTGACTAATTTTGAAACTCTTCAGTTTCCTGATGTCTTACGCACTGCAATCTTTTTCTTCAGAGAGGCAAGATGTCTCTCCAGAAGCATCCTCAAAGACTCACAGGGTGGTTTTAGCACACAAACACCAGGAAGAGGCAATAATAACATCAGAGAAGAACCAAATAAAAATAGCCTTCAATGTATGTGTAACTGAATTCTGTGGTTCTTCTCTTCTCTGGGTCAGTGCTGTTGAGCAGCAGCTCTGATGCACCATGTGGCAGGTATCATGTGCCATGTCATAGGGGAGGATATCTTCATTTTAGTGCCAACACAAGCTACACACCAGACTGTACAGCTTAAATTTTAAGTCCCAAGCAAAAACATTTTCTTAAAGCTCTTATTTTGGAATTATACATGATTGTACGACATGAGGGGTGGGCCTTTTTCTGGAAGCTGAAAATGGTTTCCCACCTTCTTTTGCTACCATAACTTCTACAGTGCTAATAGGCCTACAGCAGCTTCCTACCTTCATGTTTGCAGGAGCTGAGCAAGAGTTTTCACATAAACTGACTCTGAGATGGTCTCTTCCAGCCAGATATTCTCCATATAAGGACTTATGATTGTAATAGGCACCAACTCTCTTCACTTATAGCTATCTGCTGCACTGTGACTATCACATTGAGCTGTGGCCATGTCTGTGGAGAATTGTCTTTTTTATTGGGTGATGCAGGAGGGAAATTCACTGTGCAGAGTCCAATCCTTAGGCAGTAGGTTCTGTGGTTATAAAAAGCTAAAAATCTAGTAAGTATGAACCAATGAGCAACTAGATAGTAAGCTTAGTAAATGACATTCCTCTGTGCTCTCTGCTTCAGTTCCTGCCTTGACTTCCATCAGTAATGGATTGTAACCCAGAAGTCTAAGTTGAAATTAACCTTTCAGACATTTCCCTCCCTTTCATCATGGTATTTATCATAGCAACATAAAGGGAGTTACAACACTGACTATGCCAACTTCACCTTTGAATCAGTTTTAAAAATAAAGATTGTCAGTGAGCCAGCATCCAGCTAACTTCAGTTCAAGAGGAATATATTGATCTTTTCTGTTGACACCTGCATGGAACAAGTTTCTGTCCTGTGTGGTCACTGTCAATACAGGGCCTAATGAATTGTCCCAGATAGAGATGTCTAGGCTTCTTTTTGTATCAAGCATGTAACATTAGGCTGTTTGCATTGTTTATGCTGATAACGGAGGGTAGTGGCTTCCTCACTATTTCTTGAAGTTCTGTATAAGAACAATTTATTTCCTTCTGTGTGGCTGAGTCATGTGTCTCTGACACTCATTTATCATGGTTTACACTTATGCCTGGTTCGCCCAGCGTCTTTTAAATCACATTCAGTTTCTCTCTACCCATCCTTCTTAACATTGCATAAATTGAACTTAGCTTTGGCATGACCTACTGATAATGACCTACATTTTACCATGCATATGTCTGTTCATTTGAGGATTTGAAGCATAAAACTATATCCTTAGTTCAGAAGTTCTCAGAAGGAGAGAACTGTACTCAAAATCTCCACTTTTAAATTCAAAGTTAGAAGCTTCATCTACACCATTGCCTGATTAATCTTAATGTGATGTTGAACCTTGAAACCAAATATGAGGTCACCATAACTGATACTTTTTTTGGTGTTGAAGAGTCCTGTAATAATAGATACTAATATGTTTCACATTTCCATAAATGATGGCACCAATAAATCTCTTTGTTTGACATTTTAAAAAAGAAATGTTTCTATTAGCACCTTCTCATTGGACAAAGTAATGGGTTTCATAATGACATTTCATTCCAGTATATTATATACTTTTACCAGTTTATGCCACATTATGCTCTTTTCCCAGCCCCTTCTCCTTTCATGCAGATGACTGACGTTAGATGAACTGTTGCATAGCTGAATAAACATTAATCTTATAGTGTGTAGTCATTCTCCCTTTGAGAGCCACGGTTTATGTTCTCTGTTACTGAGTGTTATAAATAATAAATTGACAACATATTAGGTCATAGGTGACACAGAAAACTGCATACTTAATGCCTACAATTTTATATGTGGACATGCATATACAGCAATAAGGCTATTACCACAATCAAGGTAATGAGTTACCTTGTTAGAGTTACACCAAGATATTTTATATTATTTGTGGCTATTGTGAAAGGTGCCATTTCCCTAATTTCTTTCTCAGTTGATTGTTCATTTGTATAAAGGAAGGCTACTGATTTGTTTGAATTAATTTTATATCCAGCCTCTTTGCTGAAGTCATTTATCAGATATAGGAGTTCTCTGGTAATATTTTTGCAGTCACTTATGTATACTATCATATCAACCCCATATACTGATACCTTAACTTCTCCGTTTCCAATTTGTATCCCATCATCTCCTTTTGTTGTCTTATTGGTCTAACTAGAACTTCAAGTACTATATCAAATAGATAGGAATCCAGTGGACAGCCTTATTTTGTTCCAGATTAGTAGGATTGCTTCAGGATTGTTTCCATTTAGTTTAGTGTTGGCTGTTGTTTTGCTGTGTATTACCTTTTATTGTGTTTAGGTATGTGGCTAATATTCCTTATCTCTCCAAGACTTTCAGCATGAAGGAGTTTGGTATTTCTTAAAGGCATTTTTAGAATCTAATGAAATGGGTACGTGACTTTTTTTTCCAGTGAGTTTCTTCTTACAGTGCTTTCTTTGTGTCCCATACTTTTGGTACACTGTGCCTTTATTCTCATTGAACTCTAGAAAGTCTTTAATTTCTTTCTGTCTTTCTTTCCTAACCAAGTTAACATTGAGTATTGAGTTGTTCAGTTTCTGTGTATATGTGGGGTTTCTGTTGTTTTTGTTTTTATTTAAATCCAGCTTGTGTCTGTGGTGATCTGAAAGAATGCAAGGGATTATTTCAATCTTTTTGAATCTGTTGAGTCTTGTGTTATGTAGAATTATATCATCAATTTAGGAGAAGGTTCCATGTGGTGCTAAGAAAAAGGTATATTCTTTTGTTTTAGAGTGAAATGTTCTGTAGATAACTGTTAAATCCATTGGGACCATAAGTTCTGTTAGTTTCACTGTGTCTCTGTTTCAATGACCTGTGATAATTTAAATTTTCTTTATACATTATCAAATCCCGTGTTGCTCTGTTCACATTTAATACTCAAGTTTTGAGGACACAGCTCATGTGCTTTCTCTTCAGTGTGACTTTTCTGGCTTAAAGGGTGAGCCATAGATTTTTCTGCTTTAATCTTTTGATTAGTGTGTGAGTTATATATCTGTTGTTTTAAATTTTTCTCTTCTACTGAAATGTACATAGCAGAAAACCAGTCACATTAGCCTGTCCAAAATATCATTATATACCCAATTTCTGGAGTCATGCCTGATACACATCCATTACTCTAAATAGAGTAATGTATTTGTTCAAAGCCAAAATGCCTAAAGGCTATCTGCATGTATCCATAGTCTGAAATAAGCCTTGGGGGCAGATGTGGCTCTCAGTACCATGAAGAGGAAAAAAATTCAGTGATCAACTTGGGGACTTAAGGTGCAGATATAGTAAATAAATGATAGTTTTGCACTGGTGACTTTCTATTTGAAGACTTAAAAGATTAACATTGAAGAGAGCTCAATTACAGTTGGATTTTCAAAAATATGAACTAAACACAGAGCAAACAAATATCACTGACTGACTAGTATGTTATCATATATATATATATATATATATTACATATTTTCCTCAATTACATTTCCAACGCTATCCAAAAAGTCCCCCATACCCTCCCCCTCCATTTCCCTACACACCCATTCCCATTTTTTTGGCCCTGGCGTTGCCCTGTACTGGGGCATATAAAGTTTGTGTGTCCAATGGGCCTCTCTTTCCAGTGATGGCTGACTAAGCCATCTTTTGATACATATGCAGCTAGAGTCAAGAGCTCCGGGGTACTAGTTAGTTCATAATGTTGTTCCACGTATAGGGTTGCAGATCCCTTTAGCTCCTTGGGTACTTCCTCTAGCTCCTCCATTGGGAGCCCTGTGATCCATCCACTAGCTGATTGTGAGCATCCACTTCTGTGTTTGCTAGGCCCTGGCATAGTCTCACAAGAGACAGCTATATCTGGGTCCTTTCAGCAAATTCTTGCTAGTGTATGCAATGGTGTCAGCGTTTAGAAGCTGATTATGGGGTGGATCTCTGGATAAGGCAGTCTCTAGATGGTCCATCCTTTCGTCACAGCTCCAAACTTTGTCTCTGTAACTCCTTCCGTGGGTGTTTTGTTCCCAATTCTAAGGAGGGGTATAGTGTCCACACTTTGGTCTTCATTCTTCTTGAGTTTCATGTGTTTAGCAAATTGTACCTTATATCTTGGGTATCCTAAGTTTTGACCTAATATCCACTTATCAGTGAGTACATATTGTGTGAGTTACTTTGTGATTGGGTTACCTCACTCAGGATGATGCCCTCCAGGTCCATCCATTTGCCTAGGAATTTCATAAATTTATTCTTTTTAATAGCTGAGTACTACTCCATTGTGTAAATGGACCACATTTTCTGTATCCATTCCTCTGTTGAGGGGCATCTGTGTTCTTTCCAGCTTCTGGCTATTGTAAATAAGACTGCTATGAACATAGTGGAGCATGTGTCCTTCTTACCGGTTGGGACATCTTCTGGATATATGCCCAGGAGAGGTATTGCTGGATCCTCCGGTGTTACTATGTCCAATTTTCTAAAGAACGGCCAGATTGATTTCCAAAGTGGTTGTACAAGCTTGCAATCCCACCAACAATGGAGAAGTGTTCCTCTTTCCCCACATCCTCGCCAGCATCTGCTGTCACCTGAATTTTTTTGATCTTAGCCATTCTGACTGGTGTGAGGTGGAATCTCAAGGTTGTTTTGATTTGCATTTCCCTGATGATTAAGGATGTTGAACATTTTTTCAGGTGCTTCTCTGCTATTCGGTATTTCTCAGGTGAGAATTCTTTGTTCAGTTCTGAGCCCCATTTTTAATGGGGTTATTTGATTTTCTGAAGTCCACCTACTTGAGTTCTTTATATATATTGGATATTAGTCCTCTATCTGATTTAGGATAGGTAAAGATCCTTTCCCAATCTGTTGGTGGAATTTTGTCTTATTGACGGTATCTTTTGCCTTGCAGAAGCTTTGCAGTTTCATGTGGTCCCATTTGTCAATTCTCGATCTTACAGCACAAGCCTTTGCTGTTCTATTCAGGAATTTTTCCCCTGTGCCCATATCTTCAAGGCTTTTCCTCACTTTCTCCTCTATAAGTTTCAGTGTCTCTGGTTTTATGTGAAGTTCCTTAATCCAGTTAGATTTGACCTTAGTACAAGGAGACAGGAATGGATTGATTCGCATTCTTCTACATGATAACAACCAGTTGTGCCAGCACCATTTGTTGAAAATGCTGTCTTTCTTCCACTGGATGGTTTTTGCTCCCTTGTCGAAGACAAAGTGACCATAGGTATGTGGGTTCATTTCTGGGTTTTCAATTCTATTCCATTGGTCTACTTGTCTGTCACTATACCAGAACCATGGAGTTTTTATCACAATTGATCTGTAGTAAAGCTTTAGGTCAGGCATGGTGATTCCACTAGAGGTTCTTTTATCCTTGAGAAGAGTTTTTGCTATCCTAGGTTTTTTGTTATTCCAGATGAATTTGCAGATTGCACTTTCTAATTCGTTGAAGAATTGAGTTGGAATTTTGATGGGGATTGCATTGAATCTGTAGATTGCTTTTGGCAAGATAGCCATTTTTACAATGTTGATAATGCCAATCCATGAGCATGGGAGATCTTTCCATATTCTGAGATTTTCTATAATTTCTTTCTTTACAGACTTGAAGTTTTTATTATACAGATCTTTCACTTCCTTAGTTAGAGTCACGCCAAGATATTTTATATTATTTGTGATTATTGAGAAGGGTCTTGTTTCCCTAATTGCTTTCTCAGCCTGTTTATTTTTTGTGTAGAGAAATGCCATTGACTTGTTTGAGTTAATTTTATATCCAGCTACTTCACCGAAGCTGTTTATCAGGTTTAGGAGTTCTCAGGTGGAATTTTTAGGGTCACTTATATATACTATCATATCATCTGCAAAAAGTGATATTTTGAGTTCATCTTTTCAAATTTTATCCCCTTGATCTCCTTTTGTTGTCGAATTGCTCTGGCTAGGACTTCAAGTACAATGTTGAATAGGTATGGGGAGAGTGGACAGCCTTTTCTACTCCCTGATGTTAGTGGGATTGCTTCAAGCTTCTCACCATTTACTTTGATGTTGGCTACTGGTTTGCTGTAGATTGCTTTTATCATGGTTAGGTATGGGCCTTGAATTCCTGATCTTTCCAAGAATTTTATCATGAATGGGTGTTGGATCTTGTCGAATACTTTTTCTGCATCTAACGAGATGATCATGTGGTTTTGGTCTTGAGTTTGTTTATATAATGGATCACGTTGATGGATTTCCGTATATTTAACCATTCCTGTATCCCTGGAATAAAACCTACATGGTCAGGATGAATGATTGCTTTAATGTGTTCTTGGATTCGTTTAGCAAGAATTTTATTGAGTATTTTTGCATCAATATTCATATGAGAAATTGGTCTGAAGTTCTCTATCTTTGTTGGATCTTTCTGTGGTTTAGGTATCAGAGTAATTGTGGCTTCATAGAATGAGTTGGGTAGAGTTCCTTCTACTTCTATTTTGTGGAATAGTTTGTGCAGAACTGGAATTAGATCTTCTTTGAAGGTCTGGTAGAACTCTGCACTAAACCCATCTGGTCCTGGGCTTTTTTTGGCTGGGAGACTATTAATGACTGCTTCTATTTCTTTAGGGGATATGGGAATGTTTAGATCTTTAACTTAATCCTGTTTTAACTTTGGTACCTGGTATCTGTCTAGAAATTTTCCATTTCGTCCAGGTTTTCCAGTTTTGTTGAGTATAGTCTATTGTAAAAGGATCTGATGGTGTTTTGGATTTCTTCAGGATCTGTTGTTATGTCTCCCTTTTCATTTCTGCTTTTGATAATTAGGATGTTGTCCCTGTGCCCTCTAGTGTGTCTAGCTAAGGGTTTATCTATCTTGTTGATTTTCTCAAAGAACCAACTCCTTGTTTGGTTAATTCTTTGAATATTTCTTCTTGTTTCCACTTGGTTGATTTCACCCCTGAGTTTGATTATTTCCTGCCATCTACTCGCCTTGGGTGCATTTTCTTCCTTTTTTCTAGAGCTTTTAGATGTGTTGTCAAGCTGCTAGTGTGTGCTCTCTCCAGTTTCTTTTTGGAGGCACTCGGAGCTATGAGTTTCCCACTTAGAAATGCTTTCATTGTGTCCCATAGGTTTGCGTATTTTTTTGGCTTCATTTTCATTAAACTCTAAAAAGTCTTTAATTTCTTTATTTATTCCTTCCTTCAGTTTCCACGTGAATGTTGGCTTTCCATTATTTATCTTGTTATTGAAGATAAGCCTTAGTCCATGGTGTTCTGATAGGATGCATGGGACAATTTCTATATTTTTGTATTTGTTGAGGCCTGTTTTGTGACCAATTATATGGTCAGTTTTGGAGAAGGTCCCATGAGGTGCTGAGAAGAAGGTATATCCTTTTGTTTTAGGATAAAATGTTCTGTAGGTATCTGTTAAGTCCATTTGTTTAATAACTTCTTTTAGTTTCACTGTGTCCCTGCTTAGTTTCTGTTTCCAGGATCTGTCCATTGATGAAAGTGGTGTGTTGAAGTCTCCCACTATTATTGTGTGAGTTGCAATGTGTGCTTTGAGCTTTACTAAAGTGTATTTAATGAATGTGGCTGCCCTTGCATTTGGGGCATAGATATTCAGAATTGAGAGTTCCTCTTGGAGGATTTTACCTTTGATGAGTATGAAGTGTCCCTCCTTGTCTTTTTTGATAACTTTGGGTTGGAAGTCGATTTTATTCGATATTAGAATGGCTACTTCAGCTTGTTTCTTCAGACCATTTGCTTGGAAAATCATTTTCCAGCCTTTCACTCTGAGGTAGTGTCTGTCTTTTTCCCTGAGATGTGTTTCCTGTAAGCAGCAGAATCTTGGGTCCTGTTTGTGTAGCCAGTCTGTCTATGTTTTTTTTATTGGGGAATTGAGTCCATTGATATTAAGATATATTAAGGAAAAGTAATTGTTGCTTCCTTTTATTTTTGTTATTAGAGTTGGCATTGTTCTTGTGGCAGTCTTCATTTTGGTTTGTTGAGGAATTACTTTCTTGCTTTTTCTCGGGCATGATTTCTGTCCTTGTATTGCTTTGTTTTGTTTTGTTTTGTTTTTTTCTTTTATTATTCTTTGAAGGGCTGGATTTGTGTAAAGATTTGGTTTTGTCGTGGAATACTTTGGTTTCTCCATCTATGGTAATTGAGAGTTTGGCCGGGTATAGTAGCCTGGGCTGGCATTTGTGTTCTCTTAGTGTCTGTATAACATCTGTCCAGGCTCTTCTGACTTTCATAGTCTCTGGTGAAAAGTCTGGTGAAATTCTGATAGGCCTGTCTTTATATGTTTCTTGACATTTCTCTCTTACTGCTTTTAATATTCTATCTTTACTTAGTGCATTTGTTGTTCTGATTGTTATGTGTCGGGAGGAATTTCTTTTCTGGTCCAGTCTATTTGGTGTTCTGTAGGCTTCTGGTATGACCATGGGCATCTCTTTCTTTAGGTTTGGGAAGATTTCTTCTATTATTTTGTTGAAGATATTTGCTGGCCATTTAAGTTGAGAATCTTCAATCTCATCAACTCCTATTATCCGTAGGTTTGGTCTTCTCATTGTGTCCTGTATTTCCTGGATGTTTTGAGTTAGGATCCTTTTGCGTTTTGTATTCTCTTTGATTGTTGTGCCGATGTTCTCTATGGAATCTTCTGCAACTGAGATTCTCTCTTCCATCTCTTGTATTCTGTTGCTGATGCTCGCATCTATGGTTCCAGATTTCTTTTCTAGGGTTTCTATCTCCAGCGTTGCCTCACTTTGGGTTTTCTTTATTGTGTCTACTTCCCTTTTTAGGTCTAGTATGGTTTTGTTCATTTCCATCACCTGTTTGGATGTGGTTTCCTGTTTTTCTTTAAGGACTTCTACCTGTTTGGTTGTGTTTTCCTATTTTTCTTTAAGGACTTGTAACTCTTTAGCAGTGTTCTCCTGTATTTCGTTAAGTGAGTTATTAAAGTCCTTCTTGATGTCCTCTACCATCATCATGAGATATGCTTTTAAATCTGGGTGTAGATTTTCGGTTGTGTTGGGGTGCCCAGGACTAGGTGGGGTGGGAGTGCTGCGTTCTGATGATGGTAAGTGGTCCTGATTTCTGTTAGTAGAATTCTTACATTTGCCATCTGGTAATCTCTGAAGCTAGCTGTTATAGTTGTCTCTGGTTAGAGCTTGTTCCTCAGGTGACTCTGTTAGCCTCTATCAGCAGACCTGGGAGGTTAGATCTCTCCTTAGTTTCAGTGGTCAGAGTATTCTCTACAGGCAAGCTCTCTTCTTGCAGGGAAGGTGCCCAGATATCTGGTGTTCAAACCTGCCTCCTGGCAGAAGTTGTGTTCCACTTACCAGAGTCTTAGGATCCTATGGGGAATCCTGTGTGGGTCCTTGCAGGTGTCCGGAGACTGGCAAGGCACCCCGGTGCTCGAGTGGTCCAGAAGGGCATATGTTATCTTTTCAATTTTAAGAGGTTATTGAATATGTACAGGTCTTTGCTGCATGTATATCTGAGTTCTACATGCATGAAGTATCCCCAGGGTCTGAAGGGGCATAAGATCTCCTGATATTAGAACTATAAAAGTTGAGGGCCCCAGTGTTAGTGCTGTGAACTGAACCCAGGTCTTCTGTAAGAACATCTGGTACATTAACCACTGAGCAAACTTTCCAGTCCACAAGGTCACTATTTTAAAGACTTGATATGTTCACTTCAGATGGCACATTTTAAAGGGTTGGAAACCTTCAACATGAGGCTTGTGGGAGGATTTAGGTGGTTGGAGAATCTTCCTTAAAGGAAATTGTAGGATGCTGGTGTCTATCACTTTCTCTTTGTCTGTACCCAATGTCCATGAAATGAACAGCCTACACCACCATCTCCTCCTGAACAGTATGTCTCTTCACTACAGGTTAAATTAACAGACTAATCATTCAATCATAGACTGGAGCCTCTAACACTATGGCCTAATATGAACTGTTTCCTTTTGGTAACTTGTTTACCTCAGGTGTGTGTTGCAGTGGTAAAACTGAATACCATCTCATTCACATTAAAGCATGACAATATGAGCAGCTCAGGGATCACTAGCATAGACCTTTGGTTAAATTTTTATTTACTTATTTATTCTTTAGGTAAAGAGTCTCATTGTGTACCCCTGGCTAGTCTTGATGCTCATGATGCTTCTGTCTCAACCTCCTAAGTGCTGGGTTCTTTGGAAATCGTAAAAGTAGTTTCTTTTCACATTCTAGCATCAATGGCTTTGGTATAGGAATTGGGAGATACACTGAAGATTTGTCCCATCTGTGATAATAGGTGTAAATCTCATAAGGACCGAGAAATCTGAGTAAGAAATTAATTTTAAATGAGTGGAAAAGACAATGAGAGCATTAGTTTATTTTTCTCCCTAAAATTTTTTATTTGAACTTACATTACAGAGTTTTATAGTAAGAAAGATATATGGATACCAGTGGATATAGGTAATACTCAAGTGTTTTTAGGTATATAATATGGATAGAAAAATATAATAAGGACTTCATTGGTCACCAGTTGCACATGTCATCTTAAGTATGTGCCTTTCAAATACATAAAATTCTCCTCCTACAGTATCTCAAACATAGCTGAGTTAGTATGTGTGTGTGTGTGTGTGTGTGTATTTGTGTGTGTGTGTGTGTGTGTGTGTGTATGTGTATGTGTGTGTGGGTGTAGTGTACCTGAGTATGCTTGGATATTTTTATGTGTATTTATGTGTATAATTGTGTTTTCATTTGCATGTTTGTATGTGTGTGTGTTCATGTATTTTGAGTTTGTGTGTGTATATCTTTCTGTAGTTATGTTTATGTGTTTATTTATATGTCCTTCTTGTATTTGTGTGTGTGTGTTTATGTATTTGTATATCTGGGAATTTCGGCTTTTGATAAATATGCTATGATGTAACACTGACAGCTGCATGTGTATAAACATGACTGAGCTCACTGAACTATGTGCTTAAAATGTGAGCATTTCCATAACACCCAGAGGAAGCTCGACTCCCAGGTGCTCTAACATGCCAAGGACCACAGGAGAGGAGGCCACAACATCTGCCCCAACACCCAGAGCAACTGGGACACCACCACTCCCAGCCGATGATTGAGGGATGCAGGAACCCCTGTCCTTCCAATGGTATGGGTTCCTTCCAGTTTGAACCTACACCTGGAGCAGATCTGGGTACTAGGTCTGCACCCACTCTATAACATCCAGAAGGAGTCTGACTTCCAGGTGCTCTGAAACACCCAGGATCACAGGAGTAGCCACAAACTCTGCCCCAACACCCAGAGTAACTGGGTCCCCTAGGATCTAGGGATGCAGGAACCCCCACCAAGACAATGTCACAAGTTCCTTCTGGTCTGAACTTGTGCACTGAGCAGACGTTGGGTGCTGGCTTCGAACCCAGTCCCATAAAACACAGGGGAAGCTCAACTCCTGGGTGCTCTCACATGCCCAGAATCACAGTTGAGGAGGCCACAACATCTGCCCCAACACCCAGAGTAACTGGGACACAGGAACACCTACCCAGCCAGTGGCATGGTTCTTTGCAGTTTGAACCTGAACCCAGAGCAGACCTGGGGTGCTAGCTCTGTACCCACTCTTAAAACATACAGAGGGAGCCAGACTTCCAGGTGCTCTGAAGCACCAGGATCGCAGAAACACAAGATAAAAGGATCACAAGATCACAGGATCATGGAGGAAGCTTGACTCCCAGCAGATCAGACACATCCAGGAGCACTGGAGCTCTGACAAACTCAAGATCACAGTTGAGGCCACAACATCTTTCCCAACACTCAGCTTAACTGAAACTTCCACAAAAAAAAAAAAAAAAAAAAAAAACCAAGGAAACACAAATCCATGCCCAGCCAGAGACACAGGTTCCTTCCAACTTGCACCTGTGCTTAGAGAAGACTCGGTAATCTGGCTCTCCACCCACTCTTTCAACACCCAGAGAAAGCTTAACTCCCAGAAGCTCCAGGGATAGATAGAAGAGAGAATCTCAGGTGCAGAAGATAAAATAGAAAACATTGACAAAACAGTCAAAGAAAATGCAAAATGCAAAAAAAAGCTCATAACCCCAAAATCCAGGAAACCCAGTACATAATGAGAAGACCAAACCAAAGAATAGTAGGTATAGAAGAGAGAAAAGATTCCCAACTTAAACAGCCAGTAAATATCTTCAACAAAATTAAAGAAGAAAACTTCCCTAACCTAAGGAAAGAGATGCCCATGAACATACAAGAAGCCTACAGAATTCCAAATAGACTGGACCAGAAAAGAAGTTCCTCTTGTCACATAATAATCAAAATACAAAATGCACAAAACAAAGAAAGAATATTAAAAACAGTAGAAAAAAGGGTCAAGTAACATATAAAGGGAGACCTGGCAGAATTTACCAAAATTTTCATCAGCAACTCTAAAAGTCAGAAGATACTGGGCAGATATCATACAGACCCTAAGAGAACACAAATACCAGCCTAGGCTACTATACCCAGCAAAACTCTAAATAAACATAAGTGGACAAACCAAGATATTCTATGACAAAACAAACTTTACACAATATCTTTCCACAAATCCAGCCCTACAAAGGATAATAGATGGAAAACGCCAACATAAAGAGAAACTACACCATAGAAAAGACAAGAAGCTGGGCATGGTGGCACATGCCTTTAATCCCAGCACTCAGAAGGCAGAGGCAGGCGGATTTCTGAGTTCAAGGCCAGCCTGGTCTACAAAGTGAGTTCCAGGACAGCCAGGGATATACAGAAAAACCCTGTCAAAAAAAGAAAGAAAGAAAGAAAGAAAGAAAGAAAGAAAGAAAGAAAGAAAGAAAGAAAAGACAAGAAAGATTTTTTTTCTTTCAAAAAACCCAAAGGAAGATAACCACACATACATACTTCCACCTGTAACAGCAAAAATAACAGGAAGCAAACATAACTTTTTCTTAATATCTCTTTATATCAATGGATCAAACTCCCCATTAAAAAAACCATATACTAACAGATTGGATACATAAACAGGACCCAGCATTTTGCTGCATACCAGAAATTCACATCAGTGCATACCTGAAATTTACCTCAGTGACAAAAACAGAAAGTAACTCAGAGTAAAAGGCTGGAAAACAATTTTCCAAGCAAATAATTCCAAGAAACAAGCTGTAGTAACTGTTCTAATATTGAATAAAATTGACTTTCAACCAAAGTTATCAAAAAAGATAAGGAAGGACACTTCATACTCATCAAAGGAAAAATCTACTAAGATGAACTCTCATTTCTGAATATCTGTGCTCCAAAGGTAAGGGCACCCATATTCATAAAAGAAACTTTACTAAAGCTCAAAGTACACCTCACACAATAACAGTCAGAGCCTTCAACACCCCACTCTCAGCAATGGACAGATCATGGAAACAGAAATTAAACAGAGGTGCAGTGAAATTAACAGAACTTATGAACCAAATGGATTTAACAGATATCTAAAGAAAATTCCATCTGAAAACAAAAGATTATACCTTCTCAGCACCTCATTGTACCTTCTCCAAAATTGACCATATAATTGGTCACCAAAGAGGCCTGAATAAGATAAAGATCGAAATAATCCCATACATCCTATCACCATGGACTGAGGCTTGTGATCAATAACAACAAAAAGAACAGAAAGCCCAAATACACATGGAGGCTGAACAATGCTCTACTCAATGCCAGAAAACTCTGGTAGAGTCAGCTTGTGAGGCAGAAATGCCAAAAATCTGCTCATGAGAAATGAATTTCTAGGACTCTCCTCCTGGAAGTCTGACGAAAGTCAGCTCTCCAGTTTGGGTCAGTTGGACAGGCAAAAAACCTTGGAGCTGTTCACGAGGATAAGAGTTCCATGTAAATTCCCCTCCTGGAGGTTTGGTGTTTTCTCCTAACCCATAATAATCAAATTTCCACGCGTTAGTCTAATGTATAGATTCACGTGCACTCTATTAAGCATTACCTTATAGTAAATGCCTTTTAAGATTGTATTCTAACATAGCTAAAGCCTTTTCCCAGTGTTCTTAGATTCCAGATAGCAACAAGGAGTTTAAACTATTCAGTAACTAATTAAGCACTACCATAAAACAATGAAACACAGCCATTAAGAGACTGGGAATCTCACTGAGATAGAAATCTTTACTACAGGTTACATTCCATGTCAGGAGTGAGTTAATATACTATCCTGATAAGTAAGAAAGTCTCCAGACAAGATAAAGTTTTACAAGACCTAGAATTTAGAGCTCCTTGATACCCCCATTATTATTGAGGCCTGTCAAAGAGTTAAACCCCCTGGTGCTATTAACTCTAAAGTGTGAAATTCCTGCCTGGCATTAGGCTTTTCCCAGGCAGGGCTTGTTATCCCTAATGTAAACATTTAACCAGTTCCTGCAAATTCTTTTCTGTTGTATCTGGTAAATTTCAGTGTACCTTGTCTTACTTGTTATTTGTAGCTCCTGATAATTCGCTGTAATATAATAGTCTCATGTTTTACCAGAAAATTACATTCAGATTCAACACCTCTCTTGTGTGCGTGTATTTGTCTGTCACCACATCCGACTCTTTGCCCATCTGCCTGAGAGACTTGTTTTTACGAAGGCACAGGAAAAAGAAGGTCTGCGGCAACTCAATAACATGGTAAAGGAAGAAATAAAGAAAGAAATATATGACTTTTTTTATAATTTAATGAAAATAAAGATAAAACATACCAAAACTTATGGGACACAATGAAAGCAGTGCTAAGAGGAAAACTTATAACTCTGAGTGTCTCTGAAAAGAAACTGGAGAGAACATACATAGCAGCTTGACAGCAAACCTGAAAGCTCTAGAACAAAAAGAAGCAAATACACCCATGAAGGGTAGCCAGCAAGAAATATTCAATCTCAGGCCTAAAAAAAAAAACAAGTAGAAACAAAAAGAACTATACAAGGAATTAACAAAACCAAGAGCTGGTTCTTTGAGAAAATCAACATGATAGTTAATCTCTTAGATAGACTAACCAGAGATCACAGAGATAGTATTCAAATTAACAAAATTGAAATGAAAAGGGAGACATAATAGAAACTGCATAAATTCAAAAAATCATCATATCTTACTACAAAAGCCTATACTCAACAAAACTAGAAAATCTGGATGAAATCTAAAATTTTCAGGACAGATACCAGGTACCAAAGTAAAATCAGGATCAGATAAACCATCTAAACAGTCCCATAATCTCTGAAGAAATAGAAGCAGTCATTAAAAGTCTCCCATCCAGAGGCCCTTGGTCCTGTGAAGGTTCGATATCCCAGTAGAGGGGAATGCCAGAGCCAGGAAGCAGTAGTGGGTGGGTTGGTGAGCAGCAGGAGAGGGAGGGGATAAGGGTTTTCAGAGGGGAAACTAGGAAATAGGATAACATTTGAAATGGAAATAAAGAAAATATCTAATTTAAAAAAATGTCTCCCAACCACAAAAAAGCCAAGGGCCAGATGGGTTTACTGCAGAATTCTATCAGACTTTCAAAGAAGACCTAATACCAATATTATTCAAACTATACCACAAAATAGAAACAGAAGGAACACTACCCAATTAGTTTTATGAAGGCACAGTTACACTGATACCAAAACCACACAAAAACCCAACAAAAAAGAGAACTTCAGAACAATTTCCCTCATGAATATCAATGCAAAAATACTCAATCACATTCTCACAAACTGAATCTAAGAACACATCAAAATGATCATTCACCACTATCAAGTAGGCTTTATCCCAGAGATGCAGGAATGGTTTAATATATGGATATTCATCAACATCATTCACTATATAAACAAACTCAAAGAAAAAATAACCCATGATCATCTCATTAGATGCTGAGAAAGCATGCAGCATACACATACCAGACACACACACACACCCCACAAATTCAACAGCACATGGACACATATAAACACATACAAATACACAAACACTCACATACACACACACAACCACACAATACACAAACATATAAACACAGACAGCACACACCCACAAGCCCAATCATACAATGACATAATAAGCACCCAAAAAATAAAACACACAAACACACACAAACTCAGCTACAGAAAGACATAAAAGTACTGACACAAATACATGAAGAATTTTTAAAGAAAGGAATATTGTTAAAGAGAGAAGAATATCAGTGTCTATGGAGAATAGCCAAGACTGAAACTTGGGCTACAATGTTTAAAAGCAGCCATGGCAGAATTGAGAGGTTGATATACATGAATCACAGAAAAAATATATAAGAATGATCTACAACTTGCACCAAGTAAAAGGGACACATAGAGAATGGGGTCCTTTTTTGTTTTTGTTTTCTGTTGGTCACATTTTAGAATCAGAATTCCACATAGGTGCAGGAATTAGTATACACAGCCATGTCTGGTATAATCACTTGTGACACATCTGTGGATTTTTGGGTTTACCTAAGTAATAGAGAATATGTCTGGGTGAAAAAGTGGCTTAGATATTTGTTCAAGCTGAATATTGTAGAAAAGATCTGAAATACCAATGTTGAAGAGTCTGAGTCAAGTTGATTGCAAAGAGGGCAGGCTGATTTCCTCTTAAAGCGCTAGACCAAGCTAGGCTACATAGTGTAAAGGGGAGGGAAGAGGAAGGAGGAATGGGAGAAGGAAAGAAGGAGGGAAGGAGGGAGGGAGGGACGGAAAAAGAGACAGACAGACAAACAGATGCAGAGTATGTGTATTCAGTGTATACTTGAGACACTATACTAGGCTCATGTGTTGATCCATAGGACATTTCCTTCAGTGGAGTCAAATGAAAGCCAGTCTCAGCATTGGTGTTAGACCTAAAGCAAGACACTGAGTGATCAAGACCTTGAGAAGAGTCAAAAAGAAAGAATTTGGGACACTATTTAAGGAATAACTGGTTTATAAAAGATTTATAAACACAGGTTTCTAAGCTTCCCTCAAGAGAACATGCAGGTAGCAAGGGCTCCAGCAGTCAGGTGGGTAACCAGTTTCCTTTCTATGAAGAGATAGAGTGTGAAAAGTCATGAAGTTATGACTAAGGCATCTCCATTTCTGGCTTCAAGAGAATGGAAAAATGCATACACTGGCATGGTTCTAAAATTCTGACAGTTTTTATTCCAAGGTCATGGAGAACAGCAAAACAGAACACTCTGTAGTAGAACACACCTGGGAAATCTTTACAAGGAGCATAAACTCATATTGTGTCCCATGTGTTTTGTGCAGCTTTAGAATGAGAAGGAGGAAAGCTATCATACTGTCATAGCTGCCAAGCCTTTTTAGTTGTGCTTGAGTGTGTTTTAAGGTCATTGCTTTGAAGTTTCAATAGTAAATCCTGAAGAGTTCTGAAAGTGACATAATTTTCAAGAGGAAAAAAAAAAGGAAGTTCAGCCAAGCAGATTTGCACACATTTGTGCTTTTGTATTTGAGGAAGTAGAGAGTCAACATTCTCACAGGCATCATTATTAAAAGAAGACACTGTCCAGATTTGAAGCCTAGAATTCTCCTAGGCTCCACGCCTCAAGCCTCCCATGGAAAATACAGCAAACCTCATATCCACACCTTACAGTTCTTATTTAAATAAGAACTTTCATAATTGTATGAAGGAAAATAATTCCTTTTAAAGAAAACTTAAAGGATGAGTAAATTAGAACAGTCATCAACTTGCATGCGGAGATGAGGAGTTTGTGTGTTATCATGGCAACACACAAATGTGCCCACAAATGTATGTGGACATGTGCATGTGGAGGCCTGAGGTTCACGATATGTGTCTTCCTTGATGTCTCATCAATTTATTTCTGGAGACAGGGACTGCCCTAAACTCAGAGAATATCACATTGGCTAGTCTGGCTAGCCTATGAGCTGCAGGGATGCACCAATATCTGCCTCAAAGAGCCCTGGGGTTGGAAAATTATTCTACCACACTCAGGTTTTTTGCACTCCAATATAGGATCAAAATCTACATTCTCATGCTTACATAGCAGCCACTTAACTGACTGAATCATCACTTCACTATGGTGCATCAATATTTTTCTATGAGATTTATGTTAATTTCATTGAACACATAACAGACTTGTGTGGTTGTGAGAAGTATGGGGAAGAATCACAGAATGAACATCACTGAGGTAACAGGAAAGCATCACTTGAGTAAGCAACTGCTATTTTGTGCTACTCATTTAGAGGACACAAAATTTCCAACACACTTAATCGTTCTTTGTGTGCCTGGGTGGACCCACTGCCAAACCCAAGTGAACTGAAATGACTATTTAACCTGTGGTGGGTACAAGATCCACCTAACAGATACATACTCTCCCAGCTTTAAAGGGATACTTACAAGTGATCACTGCATTTATGTGCTATATATGAAAACTCCAGTTTTACAAGCTTCTCACATCTCTTCTCTGTATAATCTTGAGCAGAACTTTGACCTTTGAAGAGGGATGAGTAGGTTAAACCAATTTCCAAGACATTAGCTGTTCCAACTCGAAGCTAGAATGGGAAAAGCTAGAAGGCCCATTGGAGTCATACATTCGACAGTAATGTAAAGGGATGAAGACCATTCACAAGAGGGGCCACTGTCAATTTCTCCATAATGGAAGGATCCCATCACTGGTCAGGCTCTTTTATAGGATGCTAATCTCACCAATGTTGGTGGGCTCATTAGCCAATTGGATTCCAAAGACTTTACTTAAGGCCCCCTTCTTGGTAAATTTGAGTCAATAAACTGATTATAGTTGTTGAACAAGCATTCAGAACTTTGTGGGCTAATCTATCCTTTAAAAGCAGCCATTTTGCAGACTTTACTGAACAAATATTTGAAGTCTCTTTCCTTACAGTCTCAGATATGCATAGGGTCTATATGTAGAATATCTAAGTTCGTGGTGCCTGTCATAGAAAATTGCAGTGAGCAGAGAGAGGAATTTAATCTCTATTTATTCATAGTCAGTGATCTGAGAAGACAGTAAAATAACACCCTAAAAACTACCTTCTTGCAAGGACGAGTCAGAAGGAGAGATGGATGGGGTTGCCATCCCACAGTCACACCTCTGACCCATAATTGTTTCTGT
The DNA here is from genome assembly GCF_978045245.1 of Mus caroli. Taxonomy (NCBI): domain Eukaryota; kingdom Metazoa; phylum Chordata; class Mammalia; order Rodentia; family Muridae; genus Mus; species Mus caroli. The sequence continues at coordinate 94,752,718 of NW_028227263.1, forward strand.
CTGAAAGAATTACAGGGATGGAAATGGAGTGTAGCCTGAGGAAAAGAAGGTTCAGAGACAGGCCCAAAGTGGAATCCAGCTCAAGGGGAGGTCCCAAAGCCTGACACTATTACTTAAGATATGGAATGCTCACAAAAAAGGAACTACCATGACTGTCCTCCAAAAGACCCAACAAGCAGCTGAAAGAGTCAGATGCAGTTATTTGCACCCAACCAATGGACAGAAGCAGCTGACCCCTATTGTTGAATTAGGGAAGGCTGAAAGAAGCTGAGGAGAAGGGTGATTCTATACGAGGATCAGTGGTCTTAATTAACCTGGACCCCTGAGACCTTTCAAACACTGGACCACCAAACAGACAGCCTACACCAGCTGATATGAGGCCCCCAACACACATTCAGTAGAGGACTTCCAGGTCTGTGTTCATTCAGAGATGATGCACCTAACCCTCAAGATACTGGAGGCCACAGGGAGTTTAGAGGTCAGGTAGGCTGAGGGGTGAGGGGCATCCATGTGGAGATGGGGTGGGGTGGACAGGAGGTATGGGATGTAGAGCAGTCAGAGAGTGGATGGGGAGGGACAGGGAATGGAATATGGAGTGTAAAAAGTGAATTACAAATAAAATTAAATAAATAAATAAATAAACAGAAAAAAAGCAAAAATATCCTACCTTCTCACAAAACATTTTAATAAGTTAAAATAGTTTAATGGACTAGTCAGTCATACCAATACATGAGTATTTTAACTATATAACTACTTTAAATTACATTGTACCATTTATATATCTATATTTTTTGTAACTAATCTATGATTGCAATGATTCCATGTGTCATCTTTAAAAAAGTAAAGCTGGAAAGAACCACAAGTAATAATGACACTGTGTATAATAATTGGATAAGCACACCAGGAACAGATGCTACGTTTATTTTATGTGCTATGTTTTGTATGTACAACAACTAATCAAATTATAGTTCATAATATGTAGATTTTGATCTGAGTTCAAGGAAATTGAATTACATAAAGATACAAAGACATTTCTTAACAAGCAGAGGCAGAATCTGTGTGCTAATTTCCATGTTGTTTTCTTTCAGTATTAGTGACAACCTGTTGTGCTCATATAACCCCACTAACCAGGCCTCTGTGTGAAGTTACCACAGAGAGAGCAAGAGGAACAGCTTCTGTATAGATAAAGCCTGAGCCTGGGCAATTGAGGTCATGAAACTAAGGAAGACTGTAGTACCAGTAAAAGTATAACTCAGGGACACCAGCTATGATGCTTTCCTTTAGACCCAGGTTTTGGAATATTCATTGTTTAGACATAGTCTCCCCCCCCACCTCTCTCTCTCTCTCTCTCTCTCTCTCTCTCTCTCTCTCTCTCTCTCTCTCTCTCTCTCTGTGTGTGTGTGTGTGTGTGTGTGTGTGTGTGTGTGTGTGTGTGTGTGTATGTATGTCCTAAAACTCTTCAGTTTAAATGAAAATGGCATTTCGTTTTACAGGATAACCTGCAAGGTGATAAGACTGAAAGCCTCTTTGTAAAACACAGAGGAGAGGAGAGAATTTTCACACTTCACAGGGAAAGTCTGAAGTCAAGTCTGAAGTTCAGAAGTCAAGTGATTCTCAGCAAATTCAGTGAGGATGGTAAGCAAGAGGTGTAAAGGGAGTGTGCATAGGGAGTGTGGGCTGGAAGCAGTTATCAAGCTTTTGAAGCCATCAAGAGAAAGGAAACAATCTTTTGATGTGGGATGCTCACAGAAATAAAGCACCTATCATCATGTCATCCTTTCAACAGTTGAGTGAAGTCAGTGGGTGGGAGAGAATTCAGATCTCCAGGTCTGTCTTTATGTAGTCAAGGTCCCTGTTGAAAGTCTAGAGACCCATATTCTGTCCTCTTCCACTTCAATTTTAAATTTTGAATTCAAATTCAGCTTGAATTTTTCTGAAAGCAAAGCAATGGTATGTATGCAACCATTATTTTAACAGGTATTTCATGGTAGAAAATTGGTTTAATATTTTTGCCTTAAATACTTATTATGACTCTACAGACAAAAATAGGAAAATGGAGGTGGGTCTATGCTACACATAAAACATAATCTCTTTTTCCTCCCAAATAGACAACTTGTAAAATGAGCTTGGAAAGTATCAGCCTGAGGAATCTCTCAGGGCATCCATTGGTATCAGTGAATAATGTATGGGGGAAATCTAAAGTATGCAATGTCTTAAAAAGTCAGTACTCATTTTCTTTTATGATAATCTTGATCATTTATATTTTATAGAATATTATTATAAATCCTTTCAGGATGTAAGTGGTTTATAAATTATAAATTAGGGCACTGGTACTGCTGGACATGAGCATCTTTATGCATCACAGTTTTGCTGTGGGTCATTAAGTTACAAGCCATATCTCTGAGTCACCCTGTTAAACTCTAAGTTCAAGGATTAAACTTAGTAAGCTCTATTGGTCAGGTCACTGATATGCACTAACTAGAACAAAAATTGGGTGTATACAAATGAACTACACATTTTCCTCTCCTTAAAAGTAGGCCAATCCAGATGTCCCACAACAGAGGAATGGATACAAAAAATGTGGTTCATTTACACTTTGGAATACTACTCAGCTATTAAGAATGAGGACTTTGCTGAAAGGACCCTGATATAGCTGTCTCTTGTGAGACTACGCCGGTGCCTGGCAAACACAGAAGTGGATGCTTACAGTCAGCTATTGGATGGATCACAGGGCCCCCAATGGAGGAGCTAGAGAAAGTACCCAAGGAGCTGAAGGGATCTGCAACCCTATAGGTGGAACAACAATATGAACTAACCAGTACCCCCCGGAGCTCGTGTCTCTAGCTGCATATGTAGCAGAAGATGGCCTAGTCGGCCATCACTGGAAAGAGAGGCCCCTTGGTCTTGCATACTTTATATGCCTCAGTACAGGGGAACTCCAGGGCCAAGAAGTGGGAGTGTGTGGGGAGGGGAGTGGGTGGGGAGGTTATGGGGGACTTTTGGGATAGCATTTGAAATGTAAATGAAGAAAACACCTAAATAAATAAATAAATAAATAAGAATGAGGACACCCTGAGTTTTGCAGGCAAACGGGTGGAACTAGAAAATATCATCCTGAGTGAGGTAAGTCAGACCCAAAAGGGTGTTTCTGGTATGTACTCACTAATAAGTGGATATTTGCAAAAAAAAAAAAGTACAGAATACCCAAGATAGAGTTCACAGAACACACAAAGGTGAACAAGGTGAAGAGCCCAAGTAAGGCTGTCTCAGTCCCACTTTGGAGGGAGAAGAAAGCAATGACAAGTGGGAGGGAGGGATGGACCTGGGAGGGAAAGGGAATGGGAAAAGGGAAAGAGAAGAACATGATCTGATATTGAGTGCGTAGAAAATTCTAAAGCCCAGATGGCCAACGGAAAGAATGGAAACAGGCAACCTCTAGAGGCAGGAGGTAAGAGGTTGGGGGACCCTTCCAGAAAGTACCAGAGACCTGGAAGGTGAGAGATTCTCAGGACTCCAAGGGAGGAACCTTAAATGAAATGCCCTACAGTGAGGAGGAAAAGAAACTTGTAGAGCCCACTTCCAGCAGAAAGACAGGGCATCAAGTGAGGAATGGAGTTGCCATCCTACAGTCAAAACTCTGACCCTTAATTGTTTTTGTCTGAAAAAACTGCATGGATAGAAATGGAGAGGAGTCTGATGAAAAGAAGGTCCAGGATAGTCCCAAAGTGGGATCCAGCTCAAGGGGAGGTCCAAAGGCCTGACACTATTACTGAGGCTATGGAGCATTCACAAAACGGTACCTATCATAATTGTCCTCAAGCAGCTGAAAGAGTCAGATGCAGATACTTGCACCCAACCAATGGACAGAAGCTGTTGACCTCTGTGGTTGAATTAGGGAAAAGCTGGAAGAAACTGAGGAGGAGGGTGACCCTGTAGGAGGATCAACAGTCTCAATTACCCTGGACACTGATAACTCTCAGACACTGAACCACCAACTAGGTAGCATGCACCAGCTGATATGAAGCCACCAACACATATGCAGCAGAAGATTGCCAGGTCTTAGTTCAGTTAGAGAAAATGCATCTAACCCTCAAGAAACTGGGGACCCCAGGGAGTTTAGAGGTCTGGTGGAGTGAAGAGTAAGGGAGGGGGATGTAGGGACATTATCATGGAGACAGGGGCTGTGGAGGAGATATGGGGTGTAGAACAGTCAGAGGGTGGACCAGGAGGGAAATAAAATCTGGATTGTAAAAAGATTAAAAATAAATAAAAATAAAATGCTAGTGTGGTGACGCATGCCTTTAATCCTAGCACTTTCGAGGCAGAGGCAGGTGGATTTCTGAGTTCGAGGTCAGCCTGGTCTACAAAGTGAGTTCCAGGACAGCCAGGACTATACAGAGAAACCCTGTCTCGAAAAACAAAACAAAACAAAACAAAACAAAACAAAACAAAACAAAACAAAACACAACAACAAAAAAAATGCTAGTTGATAAAGCAAAAGCAAAACCATTTAAAATGCACTGTTAGCAGCTCTTCCATCTCTCACCAAAAAAAGATGACTGTTGATGATTTCAACAAAAATAACTGGGCAGAAAAGAAATGGATTTGTTGAAAGAGTCTTGGAATCTGTCTTTTCAAAAGCTGTCATTTAACTATGTATGGAGACATGATCCTCTGCAGGGATTAAAGCAGTGCTGATCAGCAGCATCATGGTAAGGTTTAGCTCACGATCGAGACTATGCTGGGTTTCATTCTGGCTTTAGCCATTCTTCCCTCTATTGTCTTGTTTAAATGAGTTCATTTTCAGTTGGCTTGACTCAAATATAATATGAACATGGTCATATTGCCAACCTTGTAAGAATGAGATGCAAATTAACCTGAAAATGCAAAATGGATTTGACACAAATGGCATTAAATGTTTCACTTTATATATCTCTGTGTGTTTGATGTGAAAATTAAGTGTATTTTGTGTGACTTTACGCTTTTTGAGCATTCTTGCTTTCTAACAATAAGCTGCTTAACAGCTCCAATTGTCAGTTCAGAATCCCTGATGTAGTCATTTCAGATATATCTGGGGAATTCCTTTCTATTCTTTGAATTTCAGATTTGTTTATTTGAAAACTAAAGATAGACCCAGTAGATTGAATATACATGTGCTTTCATATACATACACATGAATAAGTATATACATGTAGCAATAATAAAGAAAAATCATGAATTTAGAAGAAGGATACAGAAACACAGAAGGGAGGGATGAGTGGGACTGACATAGGTACAGTGCTCCATTCTGAAACATAAAACTAAAATAAAATGTAACATTTCTGGAAGAATGTCAAAAAATTCAAAATCCATCAATAACCTATGACAGGGTTGTGAGCTTTGCTCAATTAATTCTTTGTCCCCTCTGTTCTATTTGCTAAATATAGTCATGAGGATTCATCGCTAATGACTTAACAAATAGAGCAGGTCAATGGAACTGGAAATGAACTCATATTATTTTCACATGAGCATAAAATTTGTCTTCCTTCATTAGAAATGTCCACCTGATGACTTTCTTGCACCCTAGTGTAAAATGGAGAATTCTTCTGTAGGATTCTAGTGATTTTTGATCTCAGCAAGTGCTAGACCACTGATGAATAAGAATTATTTTAAATTATAAGAGACCCAAAACAACACTTGGTGACCAGAACACTGCTGGTACAGGCTGGAGACCAAATCTTTCCTCTTTACCACAACAGGAACCACAGCTAGACTGCTGAGACATTTCCTCTCTGCAAAAGGCCAAAAGCTCTGCCTCCTTACTCAAGGAGCTCCTACCACATACAATCTGCACTTTTCCTCATTAATGTACAAACCATCTTTCTGATGACCTCACGGTTGTCTCTATCATTTCTAGAAAACAGGGAGACAAAGCAGGTATGTCTCATCAATCTTTCCCCCCTGTTAAGACACCTTCAGAAGTGATTCTGAAGACATAAGAAGTATGCTATGAATTCTTCAGAAATTGGACATGAGACAACTTGGTCAAGACTTTCCCAGAAGCTGGAGGTATGACATGTTCTGTCAAGACTCTTTCAGAAGATGAGGTATGACTGGACCACTGGTTCCTCATAAGCACCCTCATTTAAAACAGAAACATGGAAGACAAGAATGGTGGACCACTGATGGAGAAGCCATCCCTCCTCCTGAATAGATTGTCTTTCATGCTAGTGGCCAGTACAATAGGGACCTACAGCTGGCAAGCTCAACTATGTCTTTGACATTTATAGAATGATTTCCAAAATCCAAGCTAAGCCACAGTGTCCACATCTCTCTGCCTCATTTCCTGGCAAATGCACCTTGACATCCCTGCTCAAGCAGAAGCCATTTTTCAGGTTTTTGAGTGGCCTCCACCCACTTCTCTCTGAAACATACTCAAATTTCCGGAATCAGTGGAAAAGTCATGACTCAATAATTTTGAATTGACATATGCAGCCTTCTTTTCCTTTTCAATTTTTTATGATGGTTTGCCAATATGTTTTTCTGAGACTGGTGCAAATCGCACCATTATGTAGCAAGGACTTCTTTGAGGCTGGGATTGAATCACCCTTGGATTTTTTTTTTTCAAACCAAGATATCTAGTTAGCTCATAAGTTTGTTGGTATGACAAGGTTTCTATCATTATTATTATTATTATTATTATTATTATTATTATTATTATTATTATCTTTATTTCCATTTCAAATGTTAACCCCTTTCCTGGTTTCCCCTCTAAAAACACCCTATCCCCTCTTCCTCCCCTGCTCACCAACCCACCCACTCCTGCATCCTAGCCCTGGCATTCCCCTATAAGGTTTCTAACTTAGAACCATCTACTCTGTGCTGAGTTACCTTATCAAAAAGAACTTGTCCTGGCATTACTTACTCAGTACACCCATGGAAATGAGCAAGGATTGTAGAATTTTAGAAAGGCAAAAAAAAAGAAACAGATTTATCTAATTTTAGGAATTTCAAATATAATTGAGAATAAACATTGTGTTATGGATACTGTTGAAATTATAGTAGGTAGAAGGCTGTACAAAGCTCCAGTTAGTCAACCATGAAATAGCTCCATTTTAACTATTTTCTGGTGTGTGTGTGTGTGTGTGTGTGTATGTGAGTGTGTAATTGGTTCTTTGAGATGATCTATTTTATTATATTAACTCCATGTATTTGTACATATTTTACCATTTCTTCCTGACTCAATTTTTTTTTAAAATCTTGATATTTCTCCATTGGTCTATGTATTATTTATATATTTAATGCTCAATATTTGTGTCTTAGGGTCACTCAACTGTTTTTACTATTGATATCTAATTTTCCTCTATTCATTTTCCAGAAGCAGATGCTGTATATGTCTTTCTGGTTAAAATTTCAAAAGATATAGTTACATGCTTACTAAAAAAATAGATAATAAAACCACAAAACTGCTGACCTACCCCTTGCTACCAAACTTTCATATTTTCCCATTATAAGCATGTGATACATTAGTTAAAACTGCTATGCTCTACTGACCTGTGATAGTCATATTGCATTCAATATGTTATGCTCTGTACCTGTCACTTATTATATCACTCAGAATGGCTTTATGCCCCACAGTACTGTTGTGTATCAATTTTCCCTACCCTTCAAAAGAGTTTGTCAGTTAATGTTATTTTCAGTATTTCTATAGCACTTCATAGACCAAGCTGTCCTGGAATTTGGAGATTCACTTACCTCTGCTTGGATTAAAGCTATGTGTCACCATCACCTGGCTTTTGCATTTGTTTCATTTATTTGGTTGGTTGGTTCATGTTGATCAATTCTGTTGATTTCTATTTCTGGTTCAATTGGTTTTCTTCTCTAATTGTTTCCTCTATTGCTTTGGATTTAAGCTGTTGTGGTTCCATATAGTGGAAACACAGATGATTGATTTGAGAAGTCTTTTTTAAAACACTCAGACAGATGCAGACACCCACAGCCAAACAGTGGACATCTGTTCAATGCTCAGTATTTATGCCTTGGGGTCATTCAGTTGTTTTTCCTATTGATGTCTGGTTTTCTTATACCCATGTTCCAGAAGTAGATACTATATACTTCTTTCTGGTATAAATTTCGAAGATATAGGTCATGACCCCTAATAGGATCTGACTTGCTGAATAATTCCTGAATTTGAGAAAAAAAATGTATATTCCCAGCCACTTGATAGGTAGTGTGAATATTTTATATCAAAACCAATAGCTATAAATTATTTAGTAGCCAGTAGCTTTTAACTATATCATAGTTGAATGATAATGATAGTCTGTAGATGGTTAAGACCCAATTGACCAGTGGTCTTGTTGGTTAATTAGGTCTCTCCTCTTGATTATCTTGCTGCAATCTTTCTGACAGGGGTGTTTATACCTGAAATTCCATTGACAGATTTACCGACTTTTGTTGAAATTCCAGTTCTTGGACTCTATGCTGTCTGAAATCTTCTTGTTAGACAAGTTAAGAATTGTGCCACTGTTTATCATTTCATGATGCCTTGCTTCATCCCTGATAGCTGTTCTCTTTGATGTCTATTCTTTCTGAGAATGATATAGATACTTACGCATTCTTGTAATTGGGGATTGCAGCATTCATTTTTCCAGTGACATTTTGATATCTCTGCAGCTGTATTTAAATTGCCTTTCCTCAGAACAGACAGTTGAATCTTGTTTCATCATCAACTCTAACTATTATGTTTAGACTGTAGATGTTCAAAACAATGATTACGATAATTGGATGCAGCTCTATCCTTCCTCCTGCTTTTGTTGTCCTACATTTGCTCCCTTTTAATTTTGACTTGTCTACATGGACCTGTAATTTCCTTTATTCTTTTCATACCATATCAATTATATTATTTATATTGCATTTTATGACAGCTCTAGTATACATGATAAACTTTTCCTTGCTATCCAGGAATATGGTCCTTTTTAATAACATCCTATCTTCTTCCCTCCTGCCCACACTTCGTAACATTCCTGTCATTCATTTCATTTAGAAATAAGTATCTATGCATAAATTCATATATACAGACATGGCATTGATAGGCACATACAGACCGCATACATATACATATGAATGCACCCATACCCCATATCATAAACAGAGAACACACTACACATGTGCAGTGTGCACCACACAAATACCTATACTATACAGTAAACATACATATACACTTGTGTGTAGACATAGTTCACAAACATACACACATACTAGGCAAAGACATATAATACACCTAAATACACACAAACCACATAAGAACACAACACATTCAGATCAATGCATCCACGGGGAAACAGATTATTTCAGATAGCATCACATGAGCATGTCTACCCTTAAAGCAGGTAGTTCTATGAGGGCAGGCACATAGAAACTGATGAGAACATGGGGGCAGAGAATTTATGAATGGGTCAGTGTTATGAGATAGATCTAATGGGGTTGATGGGCCTTTCTTCAGTCTTAGAAAGCAATGAGAAGATTCCTTCTATGAAAGAACAGGCATCCTCATCTGCTGAGGTCTGATTCAGGAGCTCTCGACCACTGGAACTATAATATGCATATGCCTGTTGATTGTGGCAGTTGGTTTGCAGCATCCTGAAGGACCAGCCAAGGGAACACGTAATTTGACTTTTGCTTCTTAATTTAGTAATGTGGTTTCCAATATGTGAGTGACTACTCCTTTTGGAGTTTAATGAGGATTTCACAGAGGTGGCATATCAGATATCCTACATGTTAGATATTTATATTACAATTCAACAACAGGTGCAAAACTGCAGTTATGAAGTAGCAGGGGCAATAATTTTATGGTTGTGGGTCACCACAATATGAAAACCAGTATTGAAGAGGTGGAAGTTTGAGAACGACTGATTTAGGGAGTTCATCCAGTCTGATGAAAACCTGCAATCGTTGAGCTTCTAAGTCTGTGGTTTACAGTTCTACACTGTTATTAAGAGTATCCACAGGCCAGGTGTGGTGGCGCACGCCTTTAATCCCAGCACTCGGGAGGCAGAGGCAGCCTGGTCTACAGAGCGAGTTCCAGGACAGCCTGGGCTATACAGAGAAACCCTGTCTCTAAAACAAACAAACAAACAAACAAACAAACGAATATCCACAGGGTTGGGGAGCAGGGTGGGGGGAGAATATAGGGGATTTTGAGGATAGCATTTGAAATGTAAATGAAGAAAATATCTAATAAAAAAGAAAAACCTATTCTTTAAAAAAAAAGTATACAAAATAAAAGTTTTAAAGATTGTAAAAAAAAAAGGAATATCCACAGTTACCATGTTTCAGCATCTCTGTTGTTGTGTTCTCTCTTTATTTTACCTCAGCCTTTCTCATTATGTATGTTGTGGTTTAGGCAGTGTTCTGCAACAGTTTGTGTTTAGCCTCCCCCATTTATTATTAAGTTTTCAGAATTTCTAGAGATCATAGGCTTTCTGCTATTGATAGACGATAGAGTCCCTTTTCAGAAGCTCTCTTCATTTCTGGTGAAGTGTTTCAGTCTCCGATGTTGCCACCACACTGCTGTTAGTCTTTTCATGGGGTTCACTTTAGTCTATTAGATTTTGTATCCTGTTAATTATATTTGTATCAAATTACCACCTTGGGATTCCAAAAATCTTTATTATGTCTGGCTCGAATGTTAATTTGCTTAAATTGTGCTTTGCTGTCTTGGCTTGCCTCAAAATTTTACTGACTGTGAGACATGATAACTTAGATTAAAAACTACTTCACAGAGCTTGAAGTGAATTGGTGGGAAGGGGGTAAAGTGCTCTAATTCTCTCTTAAGACTCAGTACTCAGCCTATTCCCTAGACAGTAAACTTTATGAGTGTTTCTTGCCAAACCCCATGAATCATAGGAAAGTCATAGTGGCCTAGAGTTGAGTGTATCCCATCCTAAACATGTCTGCTGGGGCTCATAGACCTGCATATGTGTATATTTAATCTTACACATGACTGTCTAGGGCTCATAGACACGAAGATGATGGTCCCTTCTTGCACATAGCTGACTGGAGCTACTAGACCTGGGTATTTCCTTTCCATTTGTTCAGCTTGATTCTTACGGGGTCATAAAAGGTTGGGATTTGACTGACATTTCTCCTGAGGGCACATCAAGTTAAGGAGTACACTCTGACCTCTCCAATACCAGAATCAAAAGTGGATTTTTCAATGAATTTTGGTTTAGGAATCTGCCAGGTTCTGGACATATGTTTCATATTACTGTGGCCATTCACCTCCTCTTAAAGTCTGTATGACTGACTTTTCCTGAGGTGTTTTTGTTTGTTTTATGTGTTTTGTTTTTATTCCTTTTCAGGAAGGAATAAGGTGATTAAAAGTCTATATTACTATGAAATATTTTTATTTAATTCTTCTTTAAGAATTTCATATATGAGTACTCTATATGATTTTCACTCCTTCTCTTTCCCATTTTTACAGTGTGCTTCTTTTTAATGGAGAATTTCACACGTGAGAATAAAAAGTTTTGATTGTCTATCATTCCTTCCCCTCCAATTCTTCCCATATTCCCTTCCCTGCTCTTCCCATGTGTAATCCTTATCCTATTAGTGAGTGGGAAAATTGATAAGTTATCAAAAGACACTAGTGAGATTGTTAATGAGAAGAATGGGAAACAAATCTGCATGGTCTCTGTTCAGAGCAATATTGGTCTTTACAGAACTGCAGAATTATAAGGGCATTACACAGAGCACGTGTACATTTTCCAGGCATGTGACAGTCATATTACCACAGTTTAAATGACATACAACCAGACAATAGACACACATGCCTCCTTGCAGGTGATTTTTTGAGTCTTACTTGTCATAACTAACCAACATTCTAGTGATTAAAAATAATTTTCATTTTAAAACTTAATTTAATCTAATTTAATAATTAATACAATTTTAAAATAATAAAAAATTAATGATTAAAAATTTTATGATAGAAACTTGTCAGATTGTTGGGTTTATTTTAATTTTTCAAACTGTATGATAAAGCATTTAATAGCTGTGGTCATGTAATATAAATTCTAGCTCTTATTAATTTCTGAGGGTGACCATTTGGCCACTTAATGTCTCAGTTTCCTTTTGTGTAGTGTAGTGGTAATGCCAGTACTGTGGTGAAGTTTGTAGAGTGACTTGACACATACCACAAACTGGAGATTCGCAGCAGCAGCAGTGACTGTTGTCACAGTTGAATTTAGAGTAAAAGCAACTCAGTTTTGGCAGTGCTCATTCTTCGTGAATCTAGATCCCCTTCTGCCTTCCAGAGTACCACTTACAGACAACATCAGGCAAAGGAGATGCTTTAAGCTTCAGTTACTGAGATTTCTACAGAGACTTTTCTATTGTTCACTCATCAAAAGCCAGCAATTGCTTCTGCTGCCTCTGCATTGCTCTACATGCATAATTGTTGGTCAGCACAAAACATACTTCCTCTCTGTTTCTCTCCCTCTCTCTCTCTACGTGTCTTTCTCTCTGTCTCTGTCTCTCTCTGTCTCTCTGTCTCTCTGTCTCTCTGTCTCTCTCTCTGTTTGTGTGTTTGTGTGTGTGTGTGTGAGAGAGAAAGAGAGACAGAGACAGAGAGAGAAGAGAAGAGAGAGAGGAGCTTTTTGTTTTATTTTGATTTGATCTTAATGATTTTTTTCTTTTTGCTTTTTTGTTTGTCTCATTGCCATGGGTAAGCATAGATGTTTATAATTCAGTTGGAGATGGGATAGAAAATAGACTGGCTGCTTCAGTCTCTTCATATATGTAGAGTCTGTCTTGAGCTAGCAGGAGTAGCCAACAAAAGGTGAGGGGGCAATTTTGCACCACATCATATTTTATTTCTCCTGTCTTTCTTTCCTGAGTCAGTCATTGCCAGAGTTTGGACCTTTATCAAAGCAAGTCACTTTAATTTGTGTCCAAAGAATAAAAAGAAATTTTCTCCAAAATTAAAATTGGGGCACAGAAAATAATGTTTTCTACAAGAAAGTTATTTACAAATGTGAATCAAAAGAACAGTTGTACTTTTGAGATATGGAGACAGTCCATTTCTATCACCATTCACCTGAGGACTACATATTCCACTGGTTTTCAAAGATTCGTATTTGTTATTTTTATGAGTTATTTGTCTATATGGATTCCTGTGCACTGTATGTTTATAGTGCAAATGAAAGCTCAAAGAGCATGCCCAGTAACTCAGGACTGGAGTTACAGACAGATGTGAATGGCCTGTGGGTCCTGAGATCTGAACCCTTGTTCTCCATAAGAGCAGCAAGTACTCTGAACCACTAAGTCATCTCCACACTTCTGTGAAGATTTTGCCTTTCACCTACTTATAGGTATTAAATGTGTCTTTAAATTATTTTATTCTATTTTATTTTATGCATCATCATGAGTGTACCTAGAGACCCCAGAGTTCAGAAGAGCACATCAGATCCTCTGGAACTGGAGTTACATTGTTTATGAGATTCCATGGTTGCTAGGAACCACACTTGTGTCTTCTGCAAGAACAGTGTCCATTCTTAATCCTGCCCTATCTCCCCAGCCTCCAGATGTATTTTTAAATGAAATCATCATAGTGATGACAAAGACCCATTATTTTACTGTAACTAAATTTTTGCTTAAGTTCAATTAGGCCAAATTCACATTTTTAAACTCCTGAATATTTCATAGCAGATACAACATGACTGTGCATTCATGTTTTCCTCAGTACACATTTCTGAAGCATATGTTCAGTTTGGGAACTATGTCTTAAAATGAGAATTATGAAATAGCAAAGACATAGGTATATATTCAGAAGTGATTTTTTCATACAGATTAAGTAAATAATAATTTCAAATAGCATTCTTAAGATATAAGCAGGTGGATTTCTGACATTTTAAAAATAAAACAATATAAAAGAAATGAGCAATTAAGGGTTGTTATAATAGAGATTTCCAGCATGCATTAGCTGTCTAATTTACTATTCACAACTGTTATATAGTGTAGCTAAAATTACTTCTAATACATAATGAAGAAATGAGGCTCAGTCTACATAAATGGGACTAAGAGCTGAGACTGCACAAGCATATTTATTCTAAAGCCATCGCTTCACACACCTTTCCTCTGTTGCTTCTCCTGTAAGAAGAGGGCCTTGCAGGATGATTTCACATTTGCAAAACATAGCTTACCAGAACTATGATTCTGGAGAATTAAAATATGTCCCAGCACTTTGGGATTGAGATGGTGACAAAATAAAAGGTTCAGATACATGGGTATAATCACGGAGTGAGGAATGGTGAGAATTTGAAGAATCTGATGAGATCCTTCCAAGATCCACTGGGAGAGCAGCGTGACAACTACTCATAGTAAATCGGTGTGAGGATAGAGGCGAGAACTGAGTGGAAATGTATTAAGAAATATGGGTAGGTAGGGTGTGAGGACACAGTTCGTACAACGGATCAGGAAACCCAGTGTGGCTCCCAGGTGTGTAACTCAAGCAGCCAGACAGTATTAGCAGCACAGGCAGAGCACATGGAGAAAGTAGCTTTCCAAGCAACATGTCCACAGCCCTGAGGGTTTTAGGTCTGCGCTTCACCCACAGTAAATGGGTCCGAATTCAATGAGTGACATTTACAGACTTGTTAAAAGCACAAGCTATTCAGATCCATTTTCTAGGTAAGATCAAACACTAAATGGCTTCATGTCAGAGTGTAAAGAGAAGACCACATTCACTGATGTGCAATACAGTGGGAGGTATTCAGAGCACCTGGTGCTGGGGAACAATAAACTCCGAGAGGAGACAGAGAATTGAGGGGGAAAACAAGCTGAACAGTTTATTCCTGTAAGCCTCTCTTCTGATTTATGATTCTCTGTCAACATGAATTTCACCATTATATTCTCCACCAAACACACATCTAAAGCAAGAGTCTCTTCTGTATAAATGAGCGTTTATGTTTTGGTTACCCAGTGTTCTCTCTGGTCCCCAATAACGCTGCATGAGGTTAAGCTGTGAACCTCAACACTCCCTGCTGATAAAATGTAATTCCTTCCAATTCTCTTCCCTGTCTCAGACCCATATGTGCAACTGATTATGTAATTCTCAGACAGCTAGGAGGTTTCTCAAAATTAAACCCTGAGTGATTGTGTCACTTGTATTCATTTCCTCCCATGATTCTTCAGTTATTGTTGCAGCTCTGCTCTTCATTGCTCAGGACACTTTCAGGTCATCCCGTGCCTCTCCTTTATTCAGATATAAAATTGCCTCTGATTGAATTCTATGACCTGTCCTGAAAATCTGTTTGTATTTCAACTGGCTCCAGGATCAATGCTTCTGGATGAAATTATCATAGATTTCTACCTTGCATCCTATCTGAATGTTCTTCCATATTGTTTCTCACATAGTTGCAGAAGTCAATCTTCTCAGATGTGACAGCACACTGCTCCTTTAAAGAAACACTCCAGCCCCTTTTCCTTCTTTGCCCACAGATGACAGTATCACCAACACAATGTCCAAGTTGGTGTGGTTCCTACACCTAGTGGAATTTCTTTAATGTTCCTTGAGCCAGTCTTTTTTTTTTAACACTCTTTTTCCTTTCTTTTTAAATTATATATTTTCTTTATTACATTTCAAATGTTACCCCCTTTCCTAGTTTCCCCTCAGAAAATCTCCTATCCAATCCCCTCTCCTGCTCCCCAACCCAGCCACTCCCATTCCTGGTTCTGGTATTCCCCTATATTAGAGTGTAGAGCCTTCACAGGACCAAGGACCTCTCCTCCCATTGATGACTGACTAGGCCATTCTCGGCTACAAATATAGCTAGAGCCACAAGTTCCATCATGTGTTTTCTTTGATTGGTGGTATAGTTCCAAGGAGCTCTGAGGGTGCAGGTTAGTTAATATTGATGTTCCTCCTATGGGGCTTCAGACTCCTTCAGCTCCCTGGGTATTTCTCTGGCTCCTTCATTGAGAATCTTGTGCTCCATCCAATGGATGACTATGAGCATCCACTTCTGTATTTGACACGCACTGGCAGAGCCTCGAAGGAGACAGCTATATCAGGCTCCTATCAGCAGGCTCTTGTTGGCATCTGCCTAGTGTCTGGGTTTGGTGGTTGTTTATGGGGTGGATCCAAGGGAGGGGCAGTCTCTGGATGGACCTTCCTTCCATCTCAGCTCCTAAGAATGTGAATTGATCCATTCTTATTTTCTTGTACAAAGCTCAAGTCTAAGTGGATCAAGGAACTCCACATGAAACCAGAGACTCTGAAATTTATAGAGGAGAAAGTGGGGAAAAGCCTCGATGATATGGGCACAAGGGAAAATTCCTGAACAGAACAGCAATGGCTTGTGCTGTAAGATCAAGAATCAACAAATGGGGCCTCATAAAATTGCAAAGCTTCTGTAAGGCAAAAGACGTTGTCAATAAGACAAAAAGGCCACCAACAGATTGGGAAAGGATCTTCACCAATCCTAAATCTGATAGGGGACTAATATCCTTGAGTCAGTCTTGTCTCTTTGTCTGTCTTAACTCCTTCATACAGGACTGCAATTCCTGCTTCAGGGCCTTCCAGTAGGATAAGTCTGTCCACAATAATATTTCACAGCTACTAATGTTACTGTTCCTCCATATCCAATTAATTCATCAGGGGCCCAATTGAGGCATTCCAACTATCTACTCAAGACAAACACTCTCTCTTCCTTCTCTGCCTTAGCTTCTGTCTTAGCTTCTGATGTTACTTGAGCTGTTTAATAGTCATGCAACATAAGATGATGTGACATGCTCAGAGATCTGCATTACAAACAATTTCATCTTAGACAAAGACATCACGATGACTTCAGTGCCACTGGGCTATGTGATCTATGACACTAGCATCATAGGAGTGCTGGATCATTAAGGTAAATGGCACTGTGCAGCCCACAACTGCATTTTATTTGCTTTCATTACTTAGTTTATGGCACACTAGAATTTAAGAACCATGGAAGCAGGTTTATCATTTTTCGATGATAAACAGAAATAGAGAGCTACAGGAAATACATAATTTTTATACAGATGATAGGCTATTTGTTTTATACTTTAAAACTGACCTATAACTTTGAAATATGAATGAATCAGAACTTAATAATCAGATTTGTTTGGACTCAGAAAAATACATAAAGTTGAAATATACAAAATAGTCAATATTGGTTTTTATAACAGTTCAAGTAATACAGATAACATTTCCTCTAATTGCTGACTACTCTTCTTGAATTGTATGAGAGTTTATGAATATAATAAGTCAAGTTATTATACCTACTCTATGTAGTATTAGTAGTAATACACAGGTCTGATCTGCTGCATGTCTCAGCGTGAGCATGTTTACTACTGCACAAAGCTTAGGAGGGAAAGCTCTGGGCTCTGCTACACCATTGAAGCCTCATGAGAAGCAAGTCCTGGAAGAGCTTTGTGTAAAACGTTGTATAGATTTCAAAGGTTAAGTCATTATCTTCTACTGGCAGTGATGAACAGCAATATCAACCAACCAGACCCCCCAAAGCTCCCAGAGATTAAACCAACTACAAATGAGTACACATGGGGGGTGCATGGTGCTAGCTGCATATGTAGCACAGGACTGCCTTATCTATCATCAGTGTGAGGGGAGGCCCTTGATCCTATGGAGGCTCAATGACCCAGTGTAGAGGAATGCTAGGGAGCTGAGGTGGGAGTGGGTTCGTGGGAAGGAAGCTTCCTCATAGAAGCAGGGGAGAGAGGGGGTTTGTGGGGGGAAACTGGGAAGGGGGATAACATTTGAAATGTAAATAACCAAAATAACCAATAAAAATAATTTAAAAAAAAAAACCTATTGATCCATCTCTCACTTCACTGTCAGTATTTAATCTTTTTAAAATTGTTGAACAAATGTCTCCATTTGTTGTTGTTCATGAAAATTTAAAACAGAAACAAGAGGGGGAAATTTTTAAAGTGCTTACTTGTTATATATCTATTTCAGTTATTATGTATGAAATAACTGATGTTTATATATAATGTATGTACACATACATATATGCATATATCATATATATATATACATACAAATGTACATATATACACATATATAATATATAATAACATGTATATGTACATATACATAAAATAACTGATGTTTAAACATACATTGCATTTAATTATTTGTATAACGTGTTCTTTTTGTGGGTTTTGTACACATGTATATTGTGCTTATGGGGGGTAGACTAGATTCCGGATTCCCCTGGACCTAGAATTGTCTGTGCGCTGGGAACTGAACACTGGTCCTTTACAAGATCTGTAAGCCCTCTTATTGCTGAGGTTACATAATAAACACATTATAGTTTACCATAAAGGTGTCCTGTGTATATGATGTGTGCAACTGTATATAAGGTTCTCTGAAGATATTTGCCATCCTTTTCCTGAGAACCTCATTATCTTTCTATATATGACTTCCACAGAAGGTTCTGCCTCCCTGGCTGAGAATACAACTAGTGCAAATTCATATCCTCAAATCTCAAAATCCAACGGAAGCCAGCTCAGAAACACCTGTGGTCCCTTACAATTCAGGAGGTGTGCATCACTAAGTTCTTAAGTTACCCATGGGGAATCAGCCTCCTGTCACTCACAGTAGTAAGTGGCCTGAAAGGATAATCTTTTCTTCTTGTCTCATCCACTTCCTAAAGGTGCTACTTGCTTTTGAATCCTTGCCTCAGGCATACCTCTAAGCAACACAAGCTCAGACAACTACTGTTGAAATGTCTGTGTATCTTGCTATGCTTTCTGATGACCCTGATAGCTTTCTGGTTAGTGATCGATCACAGCTGCAATTTCCTCCACCTGGAGCTGCTTTCACTGTGTCGTTGTCCCCTTCATATATTGTAACATAATCAAGCTTGCTGATTCTTCTTCCTGGATTTGCGTGTCTGGGTTCCCAGAATTCTGTAGTAGCAAAAATTGCTCTGGGTGGAGGTAAACAGAAATGGGTCCCTTTGTTTTGGCCTGTAGCAAGGGGAAGAAGCCTAAACTCATCTCTGCACAGAGCACAGCAGGCTTGCGGACAAGCAGTGGGTACCCACAGGACCTGGAGAAGCACACTCACCCACTCCCAAGTGAAGACTTGTTTGTATTTGCTTATTGTTCTTCTTGATATAATTGCATCATCCCTGCTTCTCCTTTATCTAAAAGACAGACAATTATATGTTTATATTTTCAGTACATTCTTCACAGATAATTCTAAGGAATGTATTTGGCTTCAGAATTACAATAGTTAGTAGAAATTTTGTATAAGTTTGAAAACGCCAGAGAAAGAAATCTTATTAGTAACCACCCTAAAGCAATTATTCTTTAGGGGAGAAACAATTCTAAATTTTAGTTGAAATAAGTAAAGTAGTAAGGAGAATTTTATGGCCAGGTCTTTTCTAATAAACTTTGAAGGAAGTACTTCCTGTTGTTTTTCCTTTCCTTTCCTTTCCTTTCCTTTCCTTTCCTTTCCTTTCCTTTCCTTTCCTTTCCTTTCCTCTCCTCTCCTCTCCTCTCCTCTCCTCTCCTCTCCTCTCCTCTCCTCTCCTCTCCTCTCCTCTCCTCTCCTCTCCTCTCCTCTTCTCTTCTCTTCTCTTCTTTTATTGTTGTTGTTGTTGTTGTTGTTGTTGTTGTTGTTGTTAGGGTGGTGATAGCTGTGGTGGTAGAAAAACAATATCACAGGCCTCATCCGGCCGGATCAGCGCCTGGGTAGCTGGAGCACAGGGTTGCCTGACACCCACCAGCTACCCACGACCCCTGCCGCAGGGTTTTGGGACTGCTGGTGAGTGGAACACAGCTTCTGCTCCAGTCCAATCACGCGGGACCTGAGACTGCTCTGGTTGGGGAGAGAGAAATCCGGCCTACATAGGGCCACAAGCCTCATCCGGTCAGAAAAGCACCGGGGCAGCTGGGGCGCAGGGTCGGCTGACACTCGCCAGCTACCCACAACACCCGCCACAGGATCTTAAGACTTCTGGAGAGTGGAACACAGCTTCTGCTCCAATCCAATTGCGCGCGGGACCTGAGACTGCATTAGTTAGGGAAGCAGAAACCGGCCTGAGTAGGGCCACAGGCCTCATCCGGCCGGATCAGCGCAGGGGTAGCTGGAGCACAGGGTTGCCTGACAACCGCCAGCTACCCACGACCCCCGCCGCAGGATTTTGGGAATGCTGGTGAGTGGAACACAGCTTCTGCTCCAATCTTTAAACAGTGACAACGATAACAACTAACCCCAGAGATTACCAGATGGCGAAAGGTAAACGTAATAATCTTACTAACAGAAACCAAGACCACTCACCATTATCAGAACCCAGCACCCCCACTTCGCCCAGTCCAGGGCACCCCAACACACCGGAAAAGCTAGACACGGATCTAAAAGCATATCTCCTGATGATGATAGAGGACTTCAAGAAGGACTTTAATAACACACTTAAAGAAATGCAGGAGAACAATGCTAAACAGGCAGAAGACACTAAAGAGGAAGCACAAAAATCCCTTAAAGAATTGCAGGAGAACACTGCTAAAGAGTTACAAATATTAAAAATCAAAAAAAAAATAGAAAAACAATATCAGTTTTGGGAGAACTGTCTGGAAGCCAGGAAAGTGGAGCAGTGTTGGGTTTCCTACACCCTCTTCCTGACCTGTAAATATTCCTGGTATTTCTTTTAAGTCCTTTGAAAAAGCCATTTCTAGTAGACTACCATCCTGTCCTTTGACTGTAGAATTATAAGTTCTTTCTTGGAGACCCATGTCCAAATAGAGTCACGTGTGTTATTAGGACTTCAGATCTTGAGTTTAATGAAAAGATAATTCAGTCCCCATCATATATTTCTGATCTTAATAAGAAACTAAAATTGTAAATATCACTAACAGCTATAGAGAAGTTGAAGCTTCCAATAGAAAAGGGTAAAATCATAAAAGATTTGGGGACAGACAGTGTCATTCCTAATGTATGTACATATGTTTTGTTTTGTTGTTGTTGTTTTTTTTATGGGAGTCTGTGCACATGGGTATTGCTCCTATGAATTCCAGAAGGTATCTGATTCCCCTAGAGTTTGAGTGGTGTGGATGCTGGGAACTGAACTCAGGTCCTTTTCAAGATCTGTAAATCCTCTTAGTGCTTATGTTACATATACAATCACACTATAGTTTACCCTAAAGGAGTTCTGTTTGCATTGGTGTAAGGTGCTCTGAAAGATGAGACTCACATGACATCTTTTAGTAAAAAATAAGTTATAAAATATGCCTAGCCAGTGCCTTCATATGGTAACTTTTAATTTGCCCTTGTATGCTAATATCTTCTTTTGTGATGTAAATTTGAAGAAAGAAATAGTTTCCTAAAGAAAACTGTAGCATAGCAGTTAAGCATCTGACAAAACAAAATAAAAACCATTGAGCTGAGTAATGTTAGAGTCTAGTCTGAAAGTGCAACGCAGGCAGATCCACTCAGCCTCATGATATTGTAACAAAAGTGGAATGAACGCACACCCAGCAGTTGTCTTTAGAACTCTGGAAGATAAGACTGCAACCACAGAGCAAATTCAACTAAAAATACTACTGATAATATACATATTTAAGACTTGCTGGGGAAAGAAAATTTTCTGGCACAAAAGTAACTTTAATGTTCTTCTTAGCATTTTGAAACCTCTAATGTAAAGGAATTTATAAAACCCTTTGAATTTCACATGTGCCATGTTTTTCTGTACACAGTGTAATTTGCATTAGGACCAAGTATTCTGAAATCTCTGAGGCTAGAATGGGAAGAAATTCCACATTAACCTCCCAGATTATTTGATGAAATTAATGGAAGCAAAAGGT
The DNA here is from genome assembly GCF_978045245.1 of Mus caroli. Taxonomy (NCBI): domain Eukaryota; kingdom Metazoa; phylum Chordata; class Mammalia; order Rodentia; family Muridae; genus Mus; species Mus caroli. The sequence goes on from NW_028227263.1 coordinate 94,774,546, forward strand.
GGCTATGTACACTCCTTTGGTGCATTCAGTCAACATTGCTGGATCTATCCTAACAGGAGCTTTTCAGCCTTTATCCTTACCTGACAATCACATGAGACTAAAGAGTCATTGCTGTCAAGGAGATGGTACAAGTCCAGTGCTGAGGTGAAACATGGCTAGGGAAGTTTGTTGGGGATAGGGGAGGTGTCATAGGCAAGAAATGTTAAGAAATACTTGGATATAAGGTTCCATGATGCATATATCCAGAAGATGTCCCAACCAGTAAGAAGGACACATGCTCCACTATGTTCATAGCAGCCTTATTTATAATAGCCAGAAGCTGGAAAGAACCCAGATGCCCCTCACCAGAGGAATGGATACAGAAAATATGGTACATTTACATAATGGAGTACTACTCAGCTATTAAAAAGAATGAATTTATGAAATTCCTAGCCAAATGGATGGACCTGGAGGGCATCATCTTGAGTGAGGTAACACAATCACAAAGGAACTAACACAATATGTATTCACTGATAAGTGGATATTAGCCCAAAACTTAGGATACCCAAGATATAAGATACAATTTGCTAAACGCCTGAAACTCAAGAAGAATGAAGACCAAAGTATGGACACTGTGCCCCTTCTTAGAATTGGGAACAAAACACCCAGGGAAGGAGTTACAGAGACAAAGTTTGAAGCTGTGATGAAAGGATGGACCATCTAGAGACTGCCATATCCAGGGATCCAACCCATAATCAGCTTCCAAACGCTGACACCATTGCATACACTAGCAAGATTTTGCTGAAAGGACCCAGATATAGCTCTCTCTTGTGAAACTATGCCGGGGCCAAACAAACATAGAAGTGGATGCTCACTGTCAGCTATTGGATGGATCACAGGGCTCCCAATGGAGAAGCTAGAGAAAGTACCCAAGGAGCTAAAGGGATCTGCAACCCTATAGTTGGAACAACATTATGAACTAACCAGTACCCCGGAGCTCTTGTCTCTAGCTGCATATGTATCAAAAGATGGCCTAGTGGGCCATCACTGGAAAAAGAGGCCCATTGGACTTGCAAACTTTATATGCCCCAATATAGGGGAATGCCAGGGCCAAAAGAATGGGAATGGGTGGGTAGGGGAGTGGGGGGGGGGTATGGAGGACTTTTGAGATAGCATTGGAAATGTAATTGAGGAAAATACGTAATAAAAAAAAATAATAAGATTCCATGATGCTTGTGAGATGATAACATTCCATTGTCTGAATAGTGGTGTTCTCATTTTGTATTGTTAGAAAAAATTAAAGCCACAGCCAGGGAAAACATAAAAGGGGCAAGAAAAAACTAAACAAAACAAACAACAAGCTACCTCCCCCAAACAGAACAACAACAAAAAAATTCTAAGAAGCAGCTTGTGGGGTTGTGTGATCCTGAACCAAACATCAGGAGTCCCTGTCAGCTGGCTCCTTTATACCTTCTACATTGGTTATCACACTAGCTAAATTTTATGAAACATGTCCATTGACATCTTTAGTACTGCTTAGTCAAGAAGCTTTCATCTATAAGGAGGCTTCAGATTTGATTAATTTTGTACCTCACCAATTCTCACATGAGTATACCCATTAATTATTATAAAATATGTCCTCCAGCTAAAATTTCCTATCAATTCTCACACTTAGATACATTCACTTTTTCATGATCATTTGTTTATAAGCTTCAAATTAACAATACATTTGTTATTAAGGGAGTTCTATTTTATGGATGGGGGAGCTTTGAGTGCTTGTTACCTGACCATACTCCTAAAGTTAAAGAATCTATGGTTTTAACTTCCATCTGATTCCGTCATTACTTCAGGGAGGCAATCAAGATGAATTACAAAAAAAAAAAAAAAAAAAAAAAAAAGGAACTCTGTTAAATGCCCTAGTCTTGGATTTTCTGCAAACTCATTGTTTTCTTTGTAAACATTTACATATGAGTTTCCATCTTCATTTCCCAGTTTCTCTGCAATTACATAAAGATAAAACTATACATCTCTTTAAAACAGTGACAGTGTTTTGATGCACATGGAGAACTCTGATATGTGATATTGCCTATGAACAGCATTTGCCATAAGATACTGTGATGACAATGGGTGGGGCTGAAGCTGAGAATTTATTATTTATTGTAACACACTATTTCCAGGATTGGAACAGGGTACTCCTCCATGGGTGATGTTTCTATCCTTGGATGAAAACATTTGACTCAAAGCCTTCAAATATAACAGATTCATATGAGGAGGCTATTCTAACCCAAAGGAGTCTGTACCCTATCTCTGTTCTGTCTGCTGTCATCGCTTTAGCAACTCCAAATGTATCAAAATGTCCTCCACTAAACAAAGACATAAAATATTTCACTGGGTTTTGTCTTTTACCCATTTTCACTGCTTTTCTACTAAACTTATTTTAAATTAGGTATTTTCTTCATTTACATTTCCAGTGCTGTCCCAAAAGTCCCCCATACTCTCCCCCTGACTCCCCTACCCACCCACTCCCACTTCTTGGCCTTGGCGTTCCCCTATACTGAGGCATATAAAGTTTGCACAACCAATGGGCCTCTCTTTCCACCAATGGTTGACTAGGCCATCTTCTGATACATATGCAGCTAGAGACATGAGCTTTGGGGGGGTAATGGTTAGTTCATATTGTTTTTTTTTTATTTTTAATATTTTTATTACATATTTTCCTCAGTTACATTTCCAATGCTATCCCAAAAGTCCCCCATAGCGGCCCCCACTTCCCTACCCACCAATTCCCATTCTTTTGGCCCTGGCATTCCCCTATATTGGGGCATATAAAGTTTGCAAGTCCAATGGGACTCTCTTTCCAGTGATGGCCGACTAGACCATCTTTCAATACATATGCAGCTAGAGAAAAGAGCTCCAGGGTTCTGGTTAGTACATCATGTTGTTCCAACAATAGGGTTGCAGATCCCTTTAGCTCCTTGGGTACTTTCTCTAGCTTCTCCATTGGGAGCCCTGTGATACATCCAATAGCTGACTGTGAACATCCACTCCTGTGTTTGCTAGGCCCCAGCATCGTCTCACAAGACACAGCTATATTTGGGTCCTTTCAGCAAAATCTTGCTAGTGTATGCAATGGTGTCAGCGTTTAGAAGCTGCTTGTGGGATGGATCCCTGGAAACGGCAGTCTCTAAATGGTCCATCCTTTCATCACAGCTCCAAACTTTGTCTCTGTAACTCCTTCCGTGGGTGTTTTGTTCCCAATTCTAAGAAGGGGCACAGTGTCCACACTTTGGTCTTCATTCTTCTTGAGTTTCATGCGTTTAGCAAATTGTATCTTATATCATGGATATCCTAAGTTTTGGGCTAATATCCACTTATCAGTGAATACATATTGTGTGAGTTCTTTTGTGATTGTGTTACTTCACTCAAAATGATGCCCTCGAGGTCCATCCATTTGGCTAGGAATTTCATAAATTCATTCTTTTTAATAGCTGAGTAGTACTCCATTGTGTAAATGTACCATAATTTCTGTATCCATTCCTCTGTTGAGGGACATCTGGGTTCTTTCCAGCTTCTGGCTATTATAAATAGGGCTGCTATGAACATAGTGGAGCATGTGTCCTTCTTACTGGTTGGGACATCTTCTGGATATATGCCTAGAAGAGGTATTGCTGGATCCTCCGGTAGTACTATGTCCAATTTTCTAAGGAACCGCCAGACTGATTTCCAGAGTGGTTGTACAAGCTTGCAATCCCACCAACAATGGAGGAGTGTTCCTCTTTCTCCACATCCTCGCCAGCATCTGCTGTCACCTAAATTTTTGATCTTAGCCATTCTGACTGGTGTGAGGTGGAATCTCAGGGTTGTTTTAATTTGCGTTTCCCTGATGATTAAGGATGTTGAACATTTTTTCAGGTGCTTCTCTGCCATTCGGTATTCCTCAGGTAAGAATTCTTTGTTCAGTTCTGAGCCCCATTTTTTAATGGGGTAATTTGACTTTCTGGAGTCCACCTTCTTGAGTTCTTTATATATATTGGATATTAGTCCCTTATCTGATTTAGGATAGGTGAAGATCCTTTCCCAATCTGTTGGTGGTTTTTTTGTCCTATTGATGGTGTCTTTAGCCTTGCAGAAGCTTTGCAGTTTCATGAGGTCACACTTGTCAATTCTCGATCTTACAGCACAAGCCATTACTGTTCTATTCAAGAATTTTTCCCCTGTGCCCATATCTTCGAGGCTTTTCCCCACTTTCTCCTCTATAAGTTTCAGTGTCTCTGGTTTTATGTGAAGTTCCTTGATCCACTTAGACTTGACCTTAGTACAAGGAGATAGGAATGGATTGATTCGCATTCTTCTACATGTTAACAACCAGTTGTGCCAGCACAATTTGTTGAAAATGCTGTCTTTCTTCCACTGGATGTTTTTAGCTCCCTTGTCGAAGATCAAGTGACCATAGGTGTGTGGGTTCATTTCTGGGTCTTCAGTTCTATTCCATTGGTCTATTTGTCTGTCACTATACCAGTACCATGCTGTTTTTATCACAATTGCTCTGTAGTAAAGCTTTAGGTCCGGCATGGTGATTCCACCAGAGGTTCTTTTATTCTTGAGAAGAGTTTTTGCTATCCTAGGTTTTTTGTTATTCCAGATGAATTTGCAGATTGCACTTTCTAATTCGTTGATGAATTGATTTGGAATTTTGATGGGGATTGCATTGAATCTGTAGATTGCTTTTGGCAAGATAGCCATTTTTACAATGTTGATCCTGCCAATCCATGAGCATGGGAGATCTTTCCATCTTCTGAGATCTTCTATAATTTCTTTCTTCAGAGACTTGAAGTTTTTATTATACAGATCTTTCACTTCCTTAGTTAGAGTCATGCCAAGATATTTTATAATATTTGTGACTATTGAGAAGGGTGTTGTTTCCCTAATTTCTTTCTCAGCCTGTTTATTCTTTGTGTAGAGAAAGGCCATTGATTTGTTTGAGTTAATTTTATATCCAGCTACCTCACCGAAGCTGTTTATCAGGCTTAGGAGTTCTCTGGTGGAATTTTTAGGGTCACTTATATATACTATCATATCATCTGCAAAAAGTGATATTTTGACTTCATCTTTTCCAATTTGTATCCCTTTGATCTCCTTTTGTTGTCGAATTGCTCTGGCTAGGACTTCAAGTACAATATTGAATAGGTATGAAGAAAGTGGACAGCCTTGTCTACTCCCTGATTTTAGAGGGATTGCTTCAAGCTTCTCACCATTTACTTTGATGTTGGCTACTGGTTTGCTATAGATTGCTTTTATCATGTTTAGGTATGGGCCTTGAATTCCTGATCTTTCCAAGACTTTTATCATGAATGGGTGTTGGATCTTGTCAAATGCTTATTCCGCATCTAACGAGATGACCATGTGGTTTTTGTCTTTGAGTTTGTTTATATACTGGATTACGTTGATGGATTTCCGTATATTGAACCATCCCTGCATCCCTGGGATGAAACCTACTTGGTCAGGATGGATGATTGTTTTGATGTGTTCTTGGATTCGGTTAGCAAGAACTTTATTGAGGATTTTTGCATCAATATTCATAAGGGATATTGGTCTGAAGTTTTCTATCTTTGTTGGGTCTTTTTGTGGTTTAGGTATCAGAGTAATTGTGGCTTCATAGAATGAGTTGGGTAGAGTACCTTCTGTTTCTATTTTGTGGAATAGTTTGTGAAGAACTGGGATTAGATCTTCTTTGAAGGTCTGATAGAACTCTGCACTAAACCCATCTGGTCCTGGGCTTTTTTTAGTTGGGAGACTATTAATGACTGCTTCTATTTCTTTGGGGGATATAGGGCTGTTTAGATCATTAACCTGATCTTGATTCAACTTTGGTACCTGGTATCTGTCTAGGAACTTCTCCATTTCATCCAGGTTCTCCAGTTTTGTTGAGTATAGCCTTTGGTAGAAGGATCTGATGGTGTTTTGGATGTCCTCAGGATCTGTTGTTATGTCTCCTTTTTCATTTCTGATTTTGTTAATTAGGATGCTTTCCCTTTGCCCTCTAGTGAGTCTGGCTAAGGGTTTATCTATCTTGTTGATTTTCTCAAAGAACCAGCTCCGTGATTGGTTGATGCTTTGAATCGTTCTTCTTGTTTCTACTTGGTTGATTTCGCCCCTGAGTTTGATTATTTCCTGCTGTCTACTCCTCTTGGGTGAATTTGCTTCCTTTTGTTCTAGTGCTTTAGGTATGTTGTCAAGCTGCTAATGTGTGCTCTCTCTAGTTTCCTTTTGGAGGCACTTAGAGCTATGAGTTTTCCTCTTAGAAATGCTTTCATTGCGTCCCATAAGTTTGGGTATGTTGTGGCTTCATTTTCATTGAACTCTAAAAAGTCCTTAATTTCTTTCTTTATTCCTTCCTTGACCAAGGTATCATTGAGAAGAGTGTTGTTCAGTTTCAACGTGAAGGTTGGCTTTCTATTATTTATTTTGTTATTGAAGATCAGCCTTAGTCCATGGTGATCTGATAGGATGCATGGGACAATTTCAATATTTTTGTATCTGTTGAGGCCTGTTTTGTAACCAATTATGTGGTCAATTTTGGAGAAGGTACCATGAGGTGCTGAAAAGAAGTTATATCCTTTTGTTTTAGGATAGAATGTTCTGTAGATATCTGCCAGATCCATTTGATTAATAATTTCTGTTAGTTTCACTGTGTCCCTGTTTAGTTTCTGTTTCCATGATCTGTCCATTGGTGAAAATGGTGTGTTGAAGTCTCCCACTATTATTGTATGAGGTGCAATGTGTGCTTTGAGATTTACTAAAGTTTCTTTAATGAATGTGGCTGGCTTTGTATTTGGAGCATAGATATTCAGGATTGATACTTCCTCTTGGAATATTTTACCTTTGATGAGTATGAAGTGTCCCTCTCTGTCTTTTTTAATGACTTTGGGTTGGAAGTCAATCTTATCAGATATTAGAATGGCTACTCCAGCTTGTTTCTTCATACCATTTGCTTGGAAAATTGTTTTCCAGCCTTTCCTTCTGAGGTAGTGTCTATCTTTTTCTCTGAGATGAGATTCCTGTAAGCAGCAAAATGTTGGGTCTTGTTTGTGTAGCCAGTTTGTTAGTCTATCTCTTTTTATCGGGGAGTTGAGTCCATTGATATTAAGAGATATTAAGGAAAACTAATTGTTGTTTCCTGTTATTTTTGTTGTTAAAGTTGGCATTCTGTTCTTGTGGCTGTCTTCCTTTAGGTTTGTTGAGGGATTCCCTTCTTGTTGTTTCTAGGGCGTGGTTCCTGTCCTTGTATTGTTTTTTTTCTGTTATTATCCTTTGAAGGGCTGGATTCGTGGAGAGATAATGTGTGAATTTGGTTTTGTCGTGGAATACTTTGGTTTCTCCATCTATGTTAATTGAGAGTTTGGCTGGGTATAGTAGCCTGGGCTGGAATTTTTGTTCTTTTAGTGTCTGTATAACATCCGTCCAGGATCTTCTGGCTTTCATAGTCTCTGGTGAAAAATCTGGTGTAATTCTGGTAGGCTTGCCTTTATATGTTACTTGGCCTTTTTCTCTTACTGCTTTTAGTATTCTATCTTTATTTAAGCATTTGCTGTTCTGATTATTATGTGTCGGGAGGTATTTCTTTTCTGGTCCAGTCTATTTGGAGTTCTGTAGGCTTCTTGTATGTTCATGGGCATCTCTTTCTTTAGATTTGGGAAGTTTTCTTCTATAATTTTGTTGAAGATGTTTGCTGGTCCTTTGAGTTGAAAATCTTCATTCTCATCCACTCCTATTATCCGTAGGTTTGGTCTTCTCATTGTGTCCTGTATTTCTTGGATGTTTTGAGTTAGGATCTTTTTGCATTGTACATTTTCCTTGATTGTTGTGCCGATGTTCTCTATGGAATCTTCTGCACCTGAGATTCTCTCTTCCATCTCTTGTATTGTGTTGCTGATGCTGGTATCTATGGTTCCAGATTTCTTTCCTAAGGTTTCTATCTCCAGTGTTGCCTCATTTTGGGTTTTCTTTATTGTGTCTACTTCCCTTTTTAGGTCTAGTATGGTTTTGTTCATTTCCATCATCTGTTTGGATGTGTTTTCCTGTTTTTCTGTAAGGACTTCTACCTGTTTGATTATGTTATCCTGTTTTTCTTTAAGGATTTGTAACTCTTTAGCAGTGTTCTCCTGCAATTCTTTAAGGGATTTTTGTGCTTCCTCTTTACTGTCTTCTACCTGTTTACCAGTGTTCCTTTGTATTTCTTTAAGTGTGTTATTAAAGTCTTTCTTGAAGTCCTCTACCATCATCATGAGATATGCTTTTAGATCCGTGTCTAGCTTTTCCGGTGTGTTGGGGTGCCCTGGACTGGGTGAAGTGGGAGTGTTGGGTTCTGATGATGGTGAGTGGTCTTGGTTTCTGTTAGTAAGATTATTACGTTTACCTTTCACCATCTGGTAATCTCTGGGGTTAGTTGTTGTCGTTGTCACTGTTTAAAGATTGGAGCAGAAGCTGTGTTCCACTCACCAGCAGTCTCAAAATCCTGTGGCGGTTGTCGTGGGTAACTGGCGGGTGTCAGCCGACCCTGCGCTCTAGCTACCCAGGTGCTGTTCCGCCGGAAGAGGTCTGTGGTCCTACTCAGGCCGGTTTTCTACTTCCCTAACTAATGCAGTCTCAGGTCCCGCGCGCAATTGGATTGGAGCAGAAGCAGTGTTCCACTCAACAGAAGTCTTAAGATCCTGTGGCGGGTGTTGTGGGTAGCTGGCGAGTGTTAGCCGACCCTGTGCCCTAGCTACCCCTGCGCTTTTCTGACCGGAGAGGCTTGTGGCCCTATTCAGGCCGGATTTCTGCCTCCCCAACCAAAGCAGTCTCAGGTCCCGCGAGATTGGACTGGAGCAGAAGCTGTGTTCCACTCACCAGCAGTCTCAAAATCCTGTGGCGGGTGTCGTGGGTAGCTGGCAGGTGTCAGCCGACCCTGTGCTCTAGCTACCCTGGTGCTGGTCCGGCCGGAAGAGCTAGTTCATATTGTTGTTCCACCTATAGGGTTGCAGATCCCTTTAGCTCCTTGGGTACTTTCTCTAGCTCCTCCATTGGGGGCCCTGTGATCCATCCAATAGCTGACTGTGAGCATCCACTTCTGTGTTTGCTAGGCCCCGGCATAGTCTCATAAGAGACAGCTATATCAGGGTCCTTTCAGCAAAATCTTGCTAGTGTATGCAGTGGTGTCAGCATTTGGAGGCTGATTATGGGATGAATCCCCAGATATGGCAGTCTCTAGATGGGCCATCCTTTCGTCTTAGCTCCAAACTTTGTCTCTGGAAACTTTTTTTTTCAAGATTTATTTATTTTATGTAAGTACACTGTACCTGTCTTTAGACACACCAGAAGAGGGCATCAGATCTCCTTACAGTTAGTTATGAACCACCATGTGGTTGCTGGGATTTAAACTAAGAGCAATCTGTGCTCTTACCCAATGAGCCATCTTACCAGCCCCTCTAGGAAACTCTTTGACTTGTGGTCTCCTATTAGGGTTTTGCCATGAGAGTGAAGGACAAACCTGGGCTCCTACAGCTCCACACAGTGGCTTTCAAACACAAATCTGATTCCTTCATTCTACCCAGGGCCTCTATGCTGTCTTCTCATGCCTTCTGCTTCTATGGTTGAATTCAGTATAGGTGAGAATTTTAAGGGATCCCTAGAGCTACTCTGTACTCTATAAGAGCACTTGCAAGCTTTTGAAGTAAACTTGCAAGAGAACCTAGCTATAAACCAGTTATTTAGATGTTTTGGAGGTATCTATGTGTTCTGGTTGTGTTATGTCTAAAAAATAATATTATTATTTCAAATAAACAATACTAACATTGAGGAAATTCATCCTATTTTCAGATACTGTCTTCACAATTACTCAATATCAAACCAAAGATAAAGTTTTACCTTCTAAAATATTAATAATACTTAAAAGAATTGATATACATTCTAGATACTTGTGTGGTGGTCCTTTGAAATAAAAAGATAAAATTATCATGTGGTCCAGCTGTGCCACTTTGGGTAAGAACTTAGTAGGAAAAAATAAAATGCAACATTCTGAATCTTTTTGTTTCACTGAAACACTTTGCACAATAATGAATTTGCAGAATCAACCTTGGTGCCATAAAAGAAAGTGTAATCTGCATATGTGATTGAATACTATTCTAAGAATAATAATGGAACTCTGTCGTGTACAGGAAAAATGGATGACACTGTAGAACATCATGTTAGATGAAATAAACCAAACACATTAAGAAAACATTATCTATTTTTCCTACAGACAGGATCTATAGTTTTAATATACAAAAATAGGAGGGAACTACTTTGGAAGAAAATGAAGATAAGTGTAAAGCATTAATATCATCACAACAAACCATATGCATGACTGAAAATGCAGATATTAAACACATTTTGTACAATGAATATAAGTTAGAGCAGTGCTTCTTACTCTGAGGGTTGAAAACCCTTTGGAAAACTTTTTCCAAAAAACATTATAACAGTAGCACAATTACAATCATGAAGAAAGTAACAAAAGATAGTTTTGTGGCTGAAGGTTACCATAGCATGAAGAACTGTGTTAAAGAATCACACCATTAGGCAGATTGAAGACCACTAAGCTATTAAAAACGGAGGGAATTGTAAGAGTTGTTATAGGTACTGAAGTTGTTATAGGTTCTGGTTAGTGCTCCTCCACAGTATCTGTTGGTCAGAGTTCAGCCTCTTGGGGAGGCATACGCTGGGAGTTTGACTGTGCTTATTGTCATTACAACTGTGTGATGTGGGAACAATTGCTTCAATCCTGATAATCAGGAAAATAGAACCTAGGCAGTCAATAATTGAACAGATCTCACATTTTCTGATGGCTGTAGCTTGAAGACTGTAGAAGCTCATATCTGGGCACCAGCTGCCACTCTTTCAGGATGCTGATATCCTCACATTTGATCTCCTTGAAATATAACACTGTGACAATTTGCATGCTCGAATTTAGTAATTCAAACACATAGGAGTGAAGAATGCTAAAATACATTGTAGTAATAAAACCTAATCTCCATGCAGTTCCAATGTTAGATATTACAGACATTACCCCCCATTTATCATGCATGGTGTAGTTGCATGGACGGCTCTGTCATGGTGACTATTTACAGTTCTTATTATCTACATAATTAATGGTTGAGATTCCAATTACACTGATGTGATGGGCACCTAGAGACCCATTTCTTCCAGGATCCTTGGCCTTGACTTAAAAATCTGAAACAGACTATTCTCTCATTTCTCTAATGACTTTGTCACCTTACTATAAGCTTTAATTTTTGAAACATGAAATTCATTCTGTGTTCAGTCTGGCAAAGAAAGTGATGATCAAGAAGAATCAAATGTTCTGGGAATAAAATAACTCTGCTCCTAATAAGATCTCAAACAAATAACAAATGTAAAGCAGTTTTTGCCCCTTCAAAGTAACTTGTGTTATCTTTAAATATCTTGAAATAAACTTATTACTTAGGGATTTAATGCTTTTCTCTGTATATTGTCATTGTACATCTAGTCTCATACTTTCATAATTTATTTTATTCAGTTGTTACAATCTCTTTATAAACCATCATATCAGCTATTATCAAAGACTGGTTTAGAAGAGAGAAACAAAGAGAGAGACGGATAAAACAACAGACAGAAAAGAGTCAGAGACAGAGGCACACAGAAGTTAAAAACGTGCATTTGAAAAGTGAAAAAAGAAAATAAATATATACTGATTCTCGGAGGGCTGTCTTGATAGTTTTGACTTGCTTATGGTAAGACTCAGAAGTAAGGAAAGAAAATAATGAAACAAAAAGAAAAGAAAAGATAAAATTAACACAAGGCTGGGAATATAGTTCATTGCTAGAGCACCTGCTTATCATGCCTGAGGCCCAGTGATTGCAGTCTGGGAAATTTCAATCCATGACTGGTTGATCCTGAGCTTTTAAGAGTAAGGTCACATACTTTAGTGGAAGCATAATCAGAGAGAAACTGTTCACTTTATGCTCAGGATGCAAAAGAAAAAGAAGAGGAGACAGAGAGGAAGAAAGAAGATGAAAAGCAGAAGGAGGAAGAAGAGGAACAGGCAATGACTGGGTCCTAAAACCCTGTCTCAGAGGAAATCACTGTTAATTTATAGCTCACCAAGGACTTCCCACCTTGTGAAGGTTTTATCGTTTTCCAAAAGCGTGACTTTGTGACCAAGCTTTTAACACACAGACCTCTATGCTATATTCAGGTTCTGAATTATCATGGGTATAAAGTTGTGAAACTGAAACATTTAACAGAAGTTGAATCTGGAAAACTAGGATGTTCATAGAGTCTGACACACCAGCTGCTAAGGCATGCACATGTTATGGACACCCTGTTAAAGCTAGCAGTATGCTGCCATGCTCTCCATCCCATCAGTGCACAGTAAACTGGCTATCACAAGAACTCTGTGGTATTTGAATTGAGTGAACTTGATGCAGAAGAAAAATTGTTACTAATACATATTCCATGCCAGGGCCCACTTAGTGAGTTTAAAATCTATTTTCTTTTGCATTCTTTGCTAATTTCACGTATTGTATTTTGACTATACTCACTCCCTCCCCTGTCAGACTCAGCCTCAATTTTATACCCATCCAACTTTATGTCTTTGTTCTTTTTATATTGTTGTTTTTCTTTTTGCTTGTCTTTTAGTTTTGTTGGTGTTTGTTTTTCCAGTGATGAAGATGTTTTATAACAGTTTATAAACTGTAATATTTTGAGTTTTACACATATGTACTATGTGATTTATTATGATTATACTCATTTCCCCTTATCCTGTTGTATCCCTTTTCCTTTCCCTCTGAAATTCTTCCCAACTTGTCCATCAGGGGTTGAGGCACTGAAAATAAAGCCACTCAATCCTACAGCAACAATTAACAGTAATGGGCTCCGCAGAAACTTGCAGGGGCTTCCTCTACCTATGATAAAATGCTGATGGTCAGGGCCTTGTACTGGTATCTGTCTATCAATTGCTGCTATGAATTCATTACTGAAATTTTACTGCCATACTTGGATGCCAGTGTGGCATAGCCCTTTTCCTCATCTTCTGGATCTTATAGTTTTTCTTCATCTTTCATGATGTGCACTAGACTCTCTGGTATATGTGATATAGATGTCCCATTTAGGGGTGAATGCTTAACAGTCATTTATTCTTAGTGTTCTTTTCACACTAAGTATAACTTTCACACTATCATTCTCCCTTTTATTGAAAATATTTTTTTCTTTTGGAAGAAACTGTAATTCTTTAATTCACTTTAGACCCTGAACACAGCCCCTTTCCCGACTCTCTTCCCAGTCCCACCCACGCAAATCTACCCCATTACTCTTGCTGAGGGAAAGAGAAGCCACCCTTGAGTACCAACCCACCCCAGGGTTTCTACTGCCAGCAGGACTAGGCATGTTCTCTCCCCCTGAGGCCCCCAACCAGGCAATCCAGGTAAGGGGAAAGTGATCTAAGGACAGGTAGCAGAGTCAGAGAGAGTCCACACTCTACTTCTTAGGGGGTCCATAGAAAGACATTTGCTACAAATATGTACAGGGTGCTCCTGCATGCTCCCTGGTTGGTGTCCCAGGCTCTTTGAATACCCATGGTCCCAGGTGAGTTGAATCTGTGGGTCTTCTTGTGGTGTCCTTGACCACTCCAACTTGCTCACTTATTTCCCCACTCTTCCACAAGACTCCCTGCGGTCTTTCTGATGTTTGGCTGCAGGTCTTTGCATCTGTCTCTATCTACTGTTGGATGAATCCTCTCAGGAGACAGTTAAGCTAGGTTCCTGTCTGAAAGCATAGCAGAGTATCATTTATAGGGGCCATGGTTGGTTCTCTCACATGTACTGAGTCTCAAGTTGTGGCAGTCATTGATTATTTGATCCCTGAAACTCTGTTAAGTTTTTTTATTCCTACAAATCAAGATAAATTCTTCTATCTCCCAGTAAATCAGCTAGTCACCAGAGATGCCACCCCACAAATTTCCATTATCACTCCCAGCCTTCTCCAACCCCCACCCCATACATGATGTCCATCTCTGTTCCCCTCCTCATCTTGTCTACTATCCAGTTTCCTCATTCCATCCATCTTTGATAATTATTTACTTTCCACTTCTGAGTAAGAGCTCACATCCTCACTTGGGACCTCCTTATAACCCAGTTTATTTGGGTCTGTGTATTTTAGCATAGTTGTCCTCTAAGTATGACTAATGTCCACTTATAAGTGAATGCATATCATTCATGCCTTTCTATCTCTAAATTACCTCACTCAGCATTTTATTCTCAAGTAGCATCCATTTGCTTGCAAAATTCATAATGCTTTTGTTTTAAATAGCTGAATAGTATTCCACTGTATAGATGCATCACATTTTCTATATCCATTCTTCAGTTGAATGACAGCTAAGTAATTTCTAGTTCGGGCTACTATGAATAAAGCTGCTTTCAACATAGTTGAGCAAGTGTCCCTGTGGTATATTGGGGGATCTTTCGGATATATACCCAGGAGTGGTATAGCTGGGTCTTGTCATAGGTTTTTGAGAAACCACCAAATTGATTTCCAAAGTAGTTGTATATGTTTTCACTCCCACCCACAATGGAGGAGTGCTTCCCTTGCTCTACATCCTCTGCAGCATGTGCTATCACTTGACATTTTATTCTTAGCCATTCTTACCTGTATAAGATGGAATCTCAGAGTTGCTTTGGTTTGCATTTCCCTGATGACTATAGACATTGAGAATTACTTTAGGTGCTTCTTGGTCATTCAAAATTCTGCTGTTGAGACTGCTCTGTTTAGCTCTGTACCACATTCTTTTTTTTTAATTAGGTATTTTCCTCATTTACATTTCCAATGCTATCCCAAAAGTCCCCCATAACCACCTCTCCACTCCCCTACCCACCCACTCCCCCTTTTTGGCCCTGGCGTTCCCCTGTACTGGGGCATATAAAGTGTGCAAGTCCAATGGCCCTCTCTTTCCAGTGATGGCCGACTAGGCCATCTTTTGATACATATGCAGCTAGAGACAAGAGCTCCGGGGTACTGGTTGGTTCATGTTGTTGTTCCACCTATAGGGTTGAAGTTCCCTTTATCTTCTTGGGCAAGGATTTACAGAGACAAAATCTGTACCACATTCTTAATTGCACTATTTGGTTTGTTGGTGTTTAATTGCTTGAGTTCTTTATACATTTTATATATTATCCTGCTGTTGGATGTAGGATTGGTAAAGATCCTCTCCCAATCTGTAGGTTCCTGTTTTGTCCTATTGAGAGTGTCCTTTGACTTCTAGAAGCTTTTCAGTTTAATGAGGTTCTATCTATCAATTGTTACTCCTAGAGCCTGAGCCATTAGTGTTAGCTCAGGAAGTTTTCTCCTTTACCAATGTGTACTAAGCTATTTTCCACTTTCTTTTTTATGTGATTTAGTGTATTAGGTTTTATGTTGATTCTTGAGTTTTGTGCAGGGTGACAAACATGGATCTATTTGCATTCTTCCATATGCAGGCATCCAGTTAGAATAGAACCATTTGTTGAAAATACTTTCTTTTTTTTTCCCCATATGGTTTTGCTTTATTGATCAAAAGTCAGAGTCTGTTGTTGTGGGTTTATTTCAAGGTCTTCGATTTGAGTCCATTGATCAATTTGCCTGTTCCCATACCAATACAATGCACATTTTATTACCTCTACTTTGTAGTACAGATTGAAATCAGGGATGCTGATACAATTTAAGAACTAGAGGCAGCCTTCCCTAATTCAACAACAGGAATCAGCTGCTTCTGTCCATTGGTTGTATGCAAATATCTGTGTCTGACTCTTTCAGCTGCTTGTTGGGTCTTTCTGAGGGCAGTCATGCTAGATCCATTTTTATGAGAGCTTCATAGCCTCAGTAATAGTTTCAGGCCTTGGCACCTCCCCTTGAGCTGGATCCCACTTTGGGCCTGTCACTGAACCTTCTTTTCCTCAGGCTCCTCTCCATTTCCATCCCTGTAATTCTTTCAGACAGAAACAATTATGGGTCAGAGGTGTGACTGTGGGATGGCAACCCCATCCCTCACTTGATGTCCTGTCTTCCTGCTGGAGGTGGGCTCTATGACGTTTGCTCTCCCTGCTGTAGGGCACTTCAGGGCATTTCATGAAAGGTCCCTCCCTGTGAATCCTGGGAGTCTCTCACCTTCCATGTCTCTGGTACATTCTGGGGGTTCCCCCCAACCTCCTATTTCCTGAGGTTGCCTCTTTACATTTATTCTATGGGTGATCCTGAAGGAGAACCAGTCTTCTTAATTAGTCTGGACCCCTGAGATTTTCAAACACTGGACCACCAAATAGCATACACCAGCTGATATAAGACCCCCAACACACATACAGTAGAGGACTTCCATGTCTGTGTTCATTCAGAGATGATGCACCTAACCCTCAAGAGGCTGGAGGCCCCAGGGAGTATAGAAGTCAGGTGAGGTTTGGGTGTTGGGGCATCCACATGGAGATGGAATGGGGTGGTTAGGAGTTGTGTGATGTGGAAAAGGTTGAGGATGGATGGGGGCACGGGAAATGAAATATGGAGTGTAAAATTTGAATTACAAATAAAATTAAATTATAAAAAAGGAGCTATAGGCAATTGATGCCTCCATATAAATAGTGTTTTCCAGACATAGTAGGGTAGTTAAGCATATGAACTCCCATGCAGAAGATATACACATGCTCAGTGCAGCAACATTCCAGAGGGGATAAAGAAATGGTTATGAAATTTCACCATACCCGAACAACTATGGAAAATTGATAAACATCTGTATAGGAGATGGAGCTTTATTTTAAGTATGCCACCTCTGGTAGGTCAACCATGCTCAAATGAAAGTTATATCACTTAATGATGTTTTACTGCTAAGATTTTATGCAACGGTTGTGGGTCATCTGAGCCCTATATTGTATGTATTGAAGAAACACTCAAATTGAATGAGCCTATTCACTGACAGCTTTCTCTTTGACATTATCAGTTCTATGATTTAAAATATTATGAACAATATTTTCTTGTCAAGATTATGATCATTTAAGTGTTGAACAAGCACAATACCACAGTTACTGTTAAAAACAGAATCCATATAGTTAGACTCTCAAAGCTTTCTCATTGCATTGAAAAGGATTTGTATTTTAGAAACAATTAATTTAGAATTCTAATAGCAGTTAAACATACTGAAAGTGAATTCTCCAGATATTTGTGAAATGCTCCTTAAAAACTGGCATTTATTTTTATTTATAATTAAAATAAAAGAATTTAACCGTAACACATTCTTCATGCAAAATAAGACTTCAATCACACTTTTATATACCCTCAGGTTAGGTAAATCTCACTTTTGACAAATGAGTCTCTAAAAGTGAGAAACAAAGTTGAAATCTGAACATTAGCATGTTGAATTGTTCTGGCTACACATTTGAAAACTGATGTTGCCTTAGCAATCGTTTGTGAATTTCCATTAATAATAAAGGTTTTTAAATGTTTGCATCTCAGTTATTTGTAAATGAACCAAAAGCTCATGAGAATTTTGAAGAGTGTTTTCAATAAAAAACACAGAACAAAATGAGGTCAGCAGATCTCTCTCCTGTTTTTTTTTCCTGGGCACATAATGAACAGAGAACCTCTATGTTCTAGCAGGGAATGGCTCACTCTATTTATTTCAATACACAAAAGTAAACAGGCATACTTTATAATTAATCCCACATTAATTATGAAAACACAGTTATTAAAATACTTAAGCATGAGATACCCAGTAAAATGTTTAAATCTTTTTTCTGGTTTGCTTTTGAGACAGGCTCTTATATATCCATCTCTGGTTTCAAACTGTGATAGAGCTTTTAATCATCTTGAATTCCTGATCCTTCTTCCTCCCACCTCCACCTCATTTTTTCTGGAACTGGATACACCAGTGTGATGAGTTCAGTAAAGTTTGTGTCAACCTCAGGTTCACTAAGGGGAAATGGACCTACCCCAGTGCCAGTGAGTCAGATTGGAACTGTCTATCCCTCTACTCATGGCTATTGCTATTTCTGACTCTGAGCCTCACTGGTCACTCAGGAACCATTTGTTCTAATCAGGTCCCTTCTATCCATTGTTCTGTTCTTATGTTTTCTTCATCTACCCATTCTCTTGTTGCTTCCCACTTTTTCTTAAAGTAAAGAAATCAAAACAGGAAGAAAACTTTGCAGAGGGAAGAAAACAGGAAGACAGACAGATAGAGAGAGTAAGATGATGGTGGAGAATATATATATGTATATGTATGTATATATATATATGTGTGTGTATGTGTGTGTGTGTGTGTGTATAGAGAGAGAGACAGAGAGACAGAGACAGAGAGAGAGAGGAGAGAGACAGAGAGAGACAGACAGAGAGAGAGAGAGAGAGAGATACTGAGAGTAAGGAACAGGCACATAAACAAAACTGAATTTAAAAGTTGTGGGACCATGAAAAATAACTTGGTTCCTGGTTGAGCTAAGGCTCAAAACCCCAGAGATCTTGAAGAGACAGTAGGTGTTTCATCTGTTCCCAGGCACCAGGACCCTGTCAATAGCTGCAGTGCACCCCCGCCCCCAATAAGGCCAATGCTGCAGCTGCAAGCCCCTCACCTTGTAGAGGAAGAGATCTGTAGTTAGATTCAAGACAGATCTCCATTTTAATGAGGTACCTAAAGGCCTGGAGGCTTTGACAATAAGCTTTCCTCCCCAGACTTCTCCCTGCAAAACTTATTTAACCTCAGGCCCACCCTGAGAAGTGGGATATGGTTTTACTTATCAACTTTCTGCCATGCCAATTAATGCCTTAAAGACATGGAGTGCCTCTTTTCATTGGGGTCTGCCACTGGGAGCCATGGAGAAGGCCTTTGCTTACTACAGATCTGCCATCTAATTTCCTATAGAAGGCCTCTCTGTTCTGCCAGCCATGGCCACCAAATCAAGACCAAGTGCAAGCCAAGAACTCTCCCTGAAGGACCAGTCGGAGCTCCCTCCTTCCCCTACCCTGGCCCCAGGCTAGATCCACCCTGTGAACCCCACTTTATCCTCAGCTCTTCCACAGATCCCAGCAGTGCCTGGGTGTCCAAGTGCCTGAGACCCAGACAACCCCAGCCTCACGGAGGGCCCAGGGACCTCTAAGTCAGCTTCGGTTGTTCTGCACTTCAGTCTATGCTTTCCCACCACAGGAGCAGTGTCCCATGCATGGCTTCCCTATGGCCTACCATCTGCCCAGTGACAGAGTGGGGTAAGCACAGTCAACTTCTCCTGTCCTGCCTCCCCAAGCTTCTGAGCCATAACCCTACAAAAAGTAGTCAATTTTGTTCATTCATTAAAAAGTTCTCAGGTCCAACTTCCCTTTACCTAGGTATGGTGGTAAAATCCTGTGATTTAAGTATTTGGGAGATAGAGAACACATCAAGACTTCAAGGCCACCATTAGCTACATGGAGAGCTCAAGGCAAAGTCTGTGTTACCCGATCCTCTATCTTAAGAACAAATATTGCCCCCTAAGACAGCAGCAATAACAATATTGCTTTGTAGAATAGCACATACCCTGCAGGAGGATCTGCAGTAGTCACGTGAGCTTCCTGGACAGGGTGCATTGCTTTGCATCGCTGCAATGGGTGAATCCTAAAAATGCAAGGCTCCAGAAGCTTCGTTTCAGGGTTTCTTCTTGCTGCTGATACGGCTTCTCATATTGTTAATTTCTATATCCCTCATTTTTCTCACATGATGTGATTGAGCAAAGAAAGACCCTTTCTGCCTGTAGTCTCTTATGACCAATTCCTGGGAATTAGCCCATCCTATTGGGCAAATTTCCTGCAGATCAACATGAATGTTAACTTCCCCGAAATAATGTTGTTTAGATATATTCATGATTTTATAATTTCTGATCAAGATTTTTACACGGAATTCCTGATTTGATTCAAATAATTTTAAGAGATCAAGATAGTTGATAGGAAGTTTAAATTTAGAATCAAAATTAGAAGGTGCCTGTGCCTGTAAAGTAGCAAAGCCTGCATAGTTAGAAAAGGAGTTCGATGGGCTTTCATGTACTACAAGCAAGCAAATTGCACTAGGAAGAAAAATAGGTTCAGAATAAATGAATGGTCAAAAAAAAAATACTCACTCTAGGTCAGGTCTGAGGATGAGACCACAAGTGTGCACCACGATAAAGTAAGGCCACAAACAAAGAGTTGATAATTCTACTACGTAAAAAAAAAAAAAAAAACTACTGAATTGAATATATAATGAACATATAAATTTGAAGATAGATTAAACTACTGCTTTGAACTTATAATAAAAAATTCGGCTGTAATTCCATCTTGTGTAACATTTTATTTATGATTGGATGAGGTAATTCTTCTTAAATAGAGGAAAGCTCATTGAACTCTTGTATGGGACATAAAAGGACTAAAGAAACAAAATTTTTGGAACCCGTTTTGATTCATCTGGTGTGTGTATGTGTGTGGGGTGTGTCTATGTGCACTTAACTCATCACCAGTTACCCTCATCAGCCTTTCCCAGGTGCCACAGGTGTGGGCTACATGTAAAAATACTGCCTCACACCCCAGTGTGTTCTCTCTTTCTCTCTCTCTCTCTCTCTCTCTCTCTCTCTCTCTCTCTCTCCCTCTCTCTTTCCAAGCCCTTAAGACTTTAAAGTGTTCAGACTTTCTCACAGATCCCAGAGAGGACAGCCCCAGGTAATTAAGTTTTGCTCTTGTCAGCTCTGGTAAATTACCTGACACTGTCAGTAGAGGCCCATCCCAGTTACTATAAGGAAGGACCCCAATCAACCGACTCCACATTTGCTGTCTTCCTCAGTTTACTATGTCCTGTCCCCTGTTGTGCTCCCTGTTGTGTCAGTGCTGGCCTTTGAAAGAATAATACTTATCCAACATAAAGAGTAAACACAGAAGAAGATCTAATTTTCAGCCTTGTGAAATCATTTCAAAACAAAATAGACTGGAGAAATAACATTAAATAGCTATTTCTGCTTCCAAATGGAACATTGTCAGAGAAAGTGATTGAGGCAGTAAAGATCCCAGGATTATGTATTTTTTCTAATTTTTGGCTAACCAGGCATGTTCTGAAAGTACAATTAAAACTAAAACAATTCCTTTAGGAACACAATAGAGAAAGATGTGTTTATATGACTGATGCTCACACTCCAGAAGGCAGATTGTTATAATAAGATTTAAATTAGAGTTCAAAATGTGTACTGCACAGGAATTTTCATTTTCTTGAAGTAAACAGAAATAATTATTTTATGTCCTATACACACTCAATGCTACTGTGTTCATCAGTGTTGTTCGTGCTAAGCTGAAAATAACCATTGGCCATTGGCAAGCACCGTGGGGGAAAAAATAGTCATTGCACAGCAATGTTTTGATAAAAGTGCTTTCTCATAGCCCAATTTCTTCTATCACCTGACTCATCATTTTGAATTATTTGTCGTTCTTTTTTGCCCCAATGTAGACCTGTAAAAAGTTCACAAATGTAGTTCACAATGTAGACCTGTAAAAAGTTCACTGTAAAAAGTTCACAAGCTAATAATTTAAAATTTCTAAGAAAATAAGAAATGATCCAAGACAGATGAATCCCATTCCCAAGATTATGACTCTGAGCATTAATGGCTGGAAACAACCATCGGGATACTTGTGCCAGAGTTAGAACCTTGAGTCTAACTTTTGGGTTCTCTTTCTCAGCCACAAGATCAATAAAAATAAACTGAAACTCACACAAAGTATGTTATTATGTATTTTGAACATGCTGTGTGATATTAAACTTTGTTCTATTACTTAAACTTAACCTTTGATCAAGTAAGTCAGCCCCCATTCACAATCATGTAGGACACCCTAGTTTAATGCAATGAATTTCAGTCTTTCTGTCCCTCTGTCTCTGTCTCTCTGTCTCTGTCTCTGTCTCTCTCTCTCTCTCTCACACGCACGCACACACACACACACATTATTGAAAAAGAGAAGATAGTTTCTTCTACTTATGTAGATACATCTAGATTATGGTTCAGGATCTTTGTAGATATTTAACTTTCAGTGGAATGAGAGTTTTTCTGCTACTAACACACATGGAAGAGTCAATTTAGAAACCCTGACCCAGCCTGGTGGACCTTTATTTGACCACCTGGATCCAGCTCTGCTTGAAGCTGTTCGTGCTTAAAATCCATACATGATCATTTCCTGCCACCTCCCTGTCTCCCCTGATGTTACTTCAAGTGGATCACACAGATCAGTCAGTCCTAGATTTCCTCCACCTATTAATTACTTTATCCCAGTCCCTAATTCCAGCAGGCATTCCTGGGGAACCCTCATGCCACTCTACTCTACAAATAGACTAATTATATAGATTTTAACTTCTCCCTCCATTCCTCCAACTCCAGTCTCATTCTCAGCCCTGTAGCAGACAACCTGCTATGTCCTCTCTTTACTTTCTGATTCCATTCCCAAGGAAATAAATAGATTCTGAAAGAACACTCTGAATTTCTCCCTCTGTGGACCCCTCAGGCTGTCTACCTCCTGGTTCATCTCCATTCTTAAGTGTCAACTGTCAATACCTAAAAACACAGAATACTTGGAAACTGCAGTACCCATACCTATCACAATCTCAGAAAAAATTTCAATCAAGCAACACACATTCTCCTAAAAGCAAAAGGGAAAGCAAAAACAAAGGAAGAAAATACCAGTCCAACAAAGACAAGACCGGATATCAGCACCTAGATTCAACAACAGAATACAAATGATAGAAGAGAAAATCTTCAGTATGGAAGACATGACAAAAGAAATGTTAGATCTAAAAAGTTCCTAGCACAAAACACCCAGGAAATCTAGGACACTATGGAAACACCAAAACTAAAAATAATAGAAAAGAAAAAAGAGAAGAATCCCAGCTCAAAGATATAGAAAATAATTTTAACAAAATCATAGAAGAAAAATTTTCTAATGTAAAGAAGAATATGCCTATAAATGTACAGGAAGCATACAGAACACTAAATAAGCTGGACCAGACAAGAAAGTCCCCTCCCATAATAATCAAAACCCTAAATGTACATAACAAAGAAATCATATTAAAATTGAAAGGAGAAAATGTCAAACAAAATATAACGTCATAACTATTAGAATTACATTTAATTTCTCAACAGTGATTCTAAAATCCAGAGAAGCCTGGACAGATCTTAAACAGAGTATAAGAAGCTGCAGATGCCAGCCAGACTAATATATCCAGAATTTTTTCTAATCACAATAGATAAAGAAAATAAAACATTACGTGATAAAACCAAATTTAATCAATATCTAACTACAAATTCGGCCCTATAAAAAGTGCTAGAAGGAAAACTGTAGAGCTTGGACATAGCCAAGAAAACACAAGGAATAAAGAATCAGACACCAGCAATTCAAAATCGGGGAAACACACACATCCCACATCAGAATACCTGGAACCAATAAACACTGCTTGTTGATATTATCCAGTAGCAATGATCTCAATTAACTAATAAAAAGACAAAGACTAATAGAATGGATATAAAAAAAAAGTATACTTACTCTTCTATCCATGAAACATCCCTTAACTGTTACCTCCTTCCAGCCTAGCTAGGCTGGCTCAGACCATCCTCCACTGAGGTGGAGCCACCTGCTGTGCTGCTTCTCATCCCTCTCCTTTGATGTGCCACTACCTGCTACCTGCCTGAGGCTGAACAGGTTCTCCAAGATCTTCCAGAGTTAACACCAAACTGTGATTTTCCCAGATTCCTACTAAAAGGCTGATCTGACAACTTCAAAGGAACTTTGTGTGACTGGGAATGGGTCTCCCCTCTTCTTTATAAAGCTTGTTTGCTGACATTAAATTTGAACCTTGATCAGAATATTGTCTTGGTTCCATTTCTCTCTCAACCCACTTAGATTCCCTCTTTTCTTTCAATTTCAAGATGCATCCCAGGCTCCAACCCAGACATGAGAGTGCAGGCCAGCCCCAACACTTAACATCAGGGAGAGACATCACTTTAGGAAAAAACAATGGATTGGGAAGCAGGGCGGGGGCAGGGTATAGGGGGCTTTGGGGATAGCATTTGAAATATAAATGAAGAAAATATCTAATAAAATATTAATAATAATAATGATGAAAGACAAAAACTATTCCAAGAAAATGGACCAAAGAAGCAAGCTCTTGTAGCCATCTCAATACCTGACAAAACAGACACCAAATCAAACTATTAGGATGAAATAGGGAAGGAAATAACTAACTCATGTTATAAATAAAATGAACCTAACAGATTCTTATAGAACATTGCACCTAAACATAACAGAATATACCTTCTTCTCTGAAGTTCCCGGAGCTTTCCCCAAAATTGACCACATACTCACACAAAGTTTCAACAGATAGAAGAAAATTGACCTTCATTTTACATCCTAGCTGACTATCACAGTTGAAAATTAGATATGAAAATCAACAGAAGCAAAAGAATGTTTACAAACACTGAACATCTTACTACAAAATGATAAATGGGTCAAGACAGAAATTAAAATAAACATTAAAGACTTCCTAGAATTGAATGAAAAATGAATACACACAATACATACTCAAACTTGTCTGAAGCAGTAAAGGTATTCTAAAAGAATATTTCATTGTGCCACCAAGTGCAAACCAACCAACCAAACAAACAAACAAAAAAGGAGAGGTATCATACTGAAAATTTGACAGCAAACCTGAAAGCTCTAGAATAAAAAGAGGAGATCACACAGAAAAGAAGTAGATGGCAAAAATACTTTGGACTGAAATCAACAAAATTGAAACAAGCAGACAAAAACAAACAAACAAAAGAAATAATAATAATACAAAAAAAGCAATGAAACAAAGAGTTAGTTCTTTGAGAAATAAATAAGATTAGAAATCCTTATCTAAAATACTTAAATCCAGGGGGAAAAGGTGCAAATTAATGATCTGAAAAGAGAAGAGGGATACAACAGACATATATGAAATTCATAGAATCATAAGGACATACTTTTAAAATGTGTTTTCCACCAAGTTGAAAGCTCTAAAAGAAATAGATAATTTTCCATTGTCAAAGGTACTCTTAGAACTTATCAAAGTTAAATAGAGATCATAGTTTACACAGACCTATAAATCCTAGTGAAATAGAAGCAGTAATTAAAACATTACAGCCAAATCAAACCAAACCAAACAAACAAAACAACAACAAACCCACAAGGCCCAAGACTAGATACTTTTAATGCACATGTCTACAGAGTTTCAAAGAAGTGTTAATGCCAATACTCCTCAAAATAACACACAAAATAAAAACAGAAGAATCATTGTCAGATTTATTTGACAATATCCTGATACCCAAACCACATAAAGACCAAAAAAACAGAAAGTGAATTGCAGATCAATTCCCCTTATAAACATATATGCAAAAATACTCAGTAAAACACTCACAAACCAAATTCAAGAATATCTCAGAAATATCATCAACCATGATCAAGTAGGCTTCACACTAGAGATTCAGGACTGGTTTTACATATGTAAATCAATAAATTTAGTCCACCATATTTAAAAAACCTAAATGACAACAAAACAAAACAAAAAGTAAATGGACAAACATAAAAGGCAAACATAGCTATCTCCTTAGATTCAGAAAGGTCCTGTCAAAATACAACACCCCTTCATGATAAAACCCCTAGAGTGATTAGGGATACAAGGGACATACCTCAAAGTAACAAAGGCACTTTATGGTAAGCCCATAGCCAACATCAACTTAAATGAAAAGAAATTCAAAGCAATTTCACTAACATCAGGCATAAGACAAGGCTGTCCACTCTCTTCATATATATTCAATATAGTACTTGAAGTCTTGCCTAGAGCAACAGGAGGACTGAAAGAGATCAAGGGGATACAAATTAGAAAGGAAGAAGTCTAAGTATTTTTATTTGCAGATCATAGTATACATAGACTACCCTAAATACTCTACTGTTTGCTCCAACATATGATAAACAACACTTTTAGCAAGGTAGCTTAATATAAAATTAACAAACAAACTTCAGTAGCTCTCCTATATAACAATGACATTCTAAGAAAGACATCAGGGATACAATACCTTTCACACTAGCTTCAAATAATATAAAATATCTTGAGGTACCTTAATCTAGTAAATGGAAGACATGTATGCTAAACACTTAAAGCCATTAGAAAGAAATTGAAGAAGCTATCATAATATAAAGAGATGTAGCATTTTTATGGATTTGTAGGATTAATATAGTGAAAAATATCCATATTATTAAAAACAACCACATTCCCAATGCATTCCCCACCCAAATTCTAACACAATTCCTCACAGATTTTAAAATGACAATCTTTAGATTCATATGGAAATACAAAACAACAACAATAACAACAACAAAAAGCCCAGGTAAGCTAATACAATCCTGACTAATAGATAAATTGCTGAATATATCAAAATAACTAATTTCAAGTTGCACAACAGAGTTCTAGTAATTTTTAAAAGCATGGTATTGATACAAATACAGACAGGTTAATCAATGGAAATAAGCTGAAGACCCAGAAAAAATCCATATACTTAGGGATACCTGACTTTTTGCACAGAAGCCAGAAATACCCACAGAAAAAGAGAACATCTTCAAGAAATGGTTCTGGTCAAATTGAATAGCTGCATCCACTAGATCCATAATTTTCACCCTGCACAAAAATCAATTCCAAATGCATCAAAAATGATAAGATGGAGAATAATCTCAAGTTAATTGATACAGGCACTAAGATCAACAATTAATAAATTGGACGTCATTATATTGAAAAATTCTGTAAAGTAAAAGACACTGTCATTTTCATAAAACAGCTGCCTACAGAATGGGAAATATACCATTTTTTACCAACTGCACATCCAGTAGATGGTTAATATCCAAAATATATAAAGAACTCAAGAAATTAGATATCAAGAAAACAAGTAATTTAAAAATTTTACAGGTTTAAACAAAATTCTCTAAAAGGGAAATTCAAATGGATAAGAAACATTTTAAGATGTCAAACATTTTATCAGGAAAATTCAACTCATAACTATGCTGAGATTTCATCTTTCATCTGTCATATTAACTAAAATAAAAAAAAAAAGTGACAGACAGCTCATTCTGGCAAGAATGTGAAGTAGGGGGAACATTCATCCATTGTTTGTGGGTGTGCAAACTACTAGAACCACTATAGAAATCAGTGTGGCAGTTCCTCGGGAAGACGGAAATTATTTTATCTCAAGATCCAGCTATACCACTCTTGAGCATTGTCTTAGTTAGGGTTTTACTGCTATGAACAGTAAGTCTTAATAAAACAACATTTAATTGGGGCTGGCTTACAGGTTCAGAGGTTCAGTCCATTATCATCAAGGTTGGAGCATGGTAGTATCCAGGCAGGCATGGCGCAGGTAGAGCTGAGAGTTCTATGTCTTCATCCAAAGGCTGTTAGTGGAAGACTGACTTCCAGGCAGCTAGGGTAAGGATCTTATGCCCACACCCACAGTGACACACCCATTCTGACCAGGTCACATCTATTCCAACAAGGCCACACCTCCAGATGTTGCCACTCCCTGGTCCAAGGCTATACAAACCATCACAAGCATATACCCAAGGATGCTTCATCCTACCACAAAGTTACTTGCTCAAGTATGTTCATTTCTTATCTATTCATAACATACAGATATCAGAAACAACTTAGATGTCTCTCAAGAAAACAATGGATAAAGAAGTTTGGTACATTAACACAATGGAGTATTACTTAGCTCTTTAAAAGTGAAATCATGCAATTTTCAGGTAAATAAATGGAACTAGAAAAAATAAATCACTCTGAGATAATTTAGACCCAGAGGAAAAAAATATGTATTTGCTTATGTGGACTTCAGATGTTAAGTAGTGATGACCAATGTACAATCTGAAGAAACACCATGGTTAGGTATAGAATAAGGGAATAGAGAATATGAATAGATAGAAAAAGGAACGGAAAATAGAATAGATAGCTATGGATGGATGTGGTTTCTGGAACAAGAGAAACAAGTGGGAAGGAGAAGAAAAGAGGAAGATGTGGGAGGCAAAATAAGGAAAGACAACTAAAATTAGAGGTAATTTAAGGGATAGTAATAGAAACATACACAGTTGAAGCTCTCTAAAATACATTTATATATTCAAGTGATCTAAATGAAATTACAAAATAATGGGAAATACAGAGCCCCAAGTGGAGCAGGGGTATTTGAAGTTAGAAAGGGTAGTAGTTCAGACTAAGATACCGGAATATGATGGCAAGACAGTCTTTTTTTTTCAGATATCAGAAATGACCATTTATTGTGTTCAGTGACCAAAATAATTTAACATCCCATTGTTTCAGTCTCTTCATTTATATAATAGGAATACTTTTATTGTAGTACAAATTATAGCTGATACCACAAGTAAAAGGAGTAGAACATCCAACTGTAGTAAGTAGATGTTTAGAACACATTATTTTCCTATCCTTGCCTCAAATTTTTGCCAGAAAACATATGAAAATGTCTTAAAATGTCATAATTCAAGCAGTTTTGTAGATGCAACCAACTGTAGCTGACAGGTGTTAGAGCTAATGGACCAAACATTGAATTTATAGCCTCTAGGATGCCAGAATATGAAAATGTTTCCTCTTAAAATTCCCCAGGAGGCAGACAAACTCACCTTACTAGACATATGTTTCTGGTGACTTATGCTGTTAAGGCAGGATTTCAGCCTCTACGCTGTGTACATTCATGCTGTTAGCTTCTACAGCACTTTGTCATGTACACTGTTCTGATCTGGCTGTAAATACTCAACACTGTTTAATGACCACCGTACTCATGTCACTCCCCAGACAACCAGAGTCATCCAGCATCATGGGGCTGGGGGTTGGGGTTGGTATGAAGATCAAGCCTGCATTTATTATTGCCATCACAGCAATAATATTAACAGTCTCCTTCCACTTTCTGTAGGTTCTGGAGTTAGTTACACCATAAATGGGAAAAAAAGAGCACATTGGCTTATCTTCTCTCAGTGGTCTCTGTTTTCTTACAAGTGTCAACTACTTATTAGAAAGAAGATGGAATAAAATAGAAACCAAACAACACCTCTGCTGATTTTAATGCTGCTTTTACAATAGTATAATTGATAATCGATGAATTTTTTACCCAGCTATTACTTAAACTATTTTTCCTAAATTTCACAAGTATTACACGAATAAGGTGATATAGATATGACTTTTAATTATCCATACATTTTATTGATAATAAAGTTTAAAAGTGAGAAAATGGCAGAGCATTGGGGTGCAGGTTTGTTCTCTCTGGTACTATGGATGCTAAGGTTGAAAGATTCCAGCAGCTCATGAGTTTAATACTTCATGATATTCCTGTGCCATCATGAGGCCATACAATCAAACTCATGTGCATGCATACATCCACTAGAGCCAAACACACACACACACACACAGAGAGAGAGAGAGAGAGAGACAGAGACAGAGACAGAGACAGACACAGACACACAGACAGACAGACAGACAGACAGACAGACAGACAGACAGACAGACAGATAGTATTCAGGTACAAGGTACAAGGTACAAAGTTGCATTTGAAACTTTTCTGCAACCAGAACTTAGTTTATCACCTGAAGCGTGAGAATTGCTTCAAATGTGTGTTCAGTATAATTCTGCCTCTCCACAGCCCATTCCAGTCCACACTGCTGTCAGATGTCCTTCCCTGGAGTATTGCTGCAGCCTCCTCACTGCTTGCTGTGTCCTTCATATTTTTCCGTGTCTTTTCTGCAGGTTCTAATCTCTATAGCTTGTGTGATTCTTATGGAATTTCTAACATATCACATGTATCCTTGATATTGGATCACCTCTTAATTAAAGTAAACTCCTTAATTTTCTATTAACTACCATCTACTGTGACTTCTCTGCCACTAGGGATCACCTGCCAATAGCAGTCTTGGAGCTGAGATGAAGGAAGAGAGTGTTGGAATCCCTGTAAGTATGTTAATGTAATGAGAACACTAGGATCAGCTAAGGGAAGATTGGGGTTAGGGGTGTTAGAGTACCCAGGATGGAAAAAGGTCATTGACTAAAGGCTTAATGTCCCAAGTAGCCTCATTATCATGGGGAAACATTGCAGGAATCTCAGATGCTAGATGAACAGGACCTTATCTAGAGAAAGGAAGTTGATCCTCTAATCTAACTGAGGCTACAGATAGAGATGTGTGTGAGTTCAGGTCCGAGAAGGGGAAGCCCTGCTAGTAAAGGGAGTTCAGGAAGTCTATCAGGATCTTAATTAGCAGGGTTTTCCCATATCGCCCCCAGATTAATTTTATAATGGTAAAGGTTCATTGTACCCCTCAGCCTCTATGCTGGGGGTGGCTTGGTACTGAACCAGATCCCAATTAGCAGTGATTTTTGCAATGCTACTTCTCTGCCATTTTAAAAATTGGACAAGACAGGGTGTGTGCATTGAAATAAAACACTACAAAAGCAGAGGAGTAATGAGGGGTGGGAACCAGGGAGATAAGGATTATTGAACTAACTTAATTTTGAGAGTATAAACATTGTTCTCAAACAATATTTGATTCATTTGCATAGACATTTTTTCTCAATACTATGTATGTCCTCCCAAGTTTTAGCAGTCATGAGGCCTGGCAAGAGAGTTCGTATATCACTGGAGGAATCAAAGGCTGTCATGTGTGGATGCTATCATGTGTTTGTTTCAAAAGTCTTCAGTTAAAGGACATATGTGGACAAGAGCAACTTCATGGCCTGAGCAGGTCCCAGGGACACAGTGGGTCTTATTCCTCCCAGCAAAGGAAGGAACATCTCTGAGACCCCATTAGGGCTGCAGCAGCAATGCTGTCATCCTTTTCTTGCAGAGATAATCCTGTGGAGTAATCATTAAAAGGTTTCATAACTCTGGCAGAGGGATATCCCAGGCTGACCTTGAACTCAGAAATTTATCCTGCCTTTGTAAACACAAACAATAAGTTTAGCTGTTTGGGATCTTGCACGGTGATCCCCTCTTCCTAAATCACTCTATCTTCTTCCGTCATGCAAAATGTTGCAGAGTTGAGAAATTATAAATTCTTGAACTCATGTTTTCAGAGTTCTTCCTCACAATCTCAAGAGCTGTTTTTAAGGTCACAGATTTTACCATTTTGCTAAAGATGCTAGACCCACCCTTGCCTCCTGGGCTTATGCTGATTTTAATATACGGAGTAATTTACCTTAGCAGGTAGAGCATCTCCAAAAGGAGAAGCATAAAGTAAACCATGCACATTATTGTACAAAGAACACTTGAGCCTAGTAACCATCAACACTTGTGGAGACCTATGCCCTGCTGACTCTGCTCCAGGGGCAGGAACTGTCTCACTCTATCCCCTCTGCAGGTGCCATGCATGATTCAGCATAGAAGTATTAGGAATTCCAGGGAAGCCTGGGATACACAGAGCGTTGAAGGACAACCCATGATATATATTAAAAAAAACTTAGCTAAAAAGTTAAAAATACCTAAATAATCATTATATGCCATGACATCTTGAATATATTTTCAAACAAACTTGGTGTTGTAATTCAAATTTAAATTAAATATAATATATGGACATTTGGTTCCACATTTAAAAGTAAATTACTTGATGTACAATTACCATATCTTAAATAATACAATATATGTAATATTTTATAAAACAAGCAAAGTGTTATAAGAATGCTCACTTTAAATAAAACAATAGAAGACCATCAAAGTAGCTAAGTATAATTTAAGAAAGAAACACTACTATATATAATGAAAATTATAAACTTTCATTTAGGGATATAACATTCATGAGGCTGACAATCAAGCTTAGTGCCCATTCTTTTAGCCCTCAGAAAATGGCCATTTGATTAGAGGATGAAGTCCCTTTGGCCACATGAAACCTTTTAATGGGTAAGTGTATGCATAACTTTCCTATGAATTTAAGCCTTATATACAGGTGATATTGATTAAGACTTGGGAAGTCAACAAAATTTACACAGTTCACAAAATAAATCAAAAATCTCAGGAAGTTCTTGAAACAATGACAAATTCTGTTTTTCCTCTTATGCTTTGTGAGCTCTCCTGACAAATATCAAGTACAAAGTGAGCTTGCAATTCCCTCCTTTGGAGGGCTGCTCTTCCATTCTGCCTAACTTTCAGATGTCTGCTTCAGGACTGTGAAAGTCATCTTGCTAAACACTTCCTCCCTTCTCTTTTGGTATTTTCACACAATATAATTCAGTGGAATATAGTTATCAAAGCATAAAAAGGATAATAAATATTAATCATCTGCATGAAAATATTATGATAGTTTTCCAAGTCTTTATATTGAAATTTTAAAACAAAACTCTGCAGTGTACTCATGTAGTTGCCCAGAAGTTGCATTATGTTGGGATAAAATATAATAACTTGAATATACATACTTCAGTATAGCCACTGACTTTGTATTGGCAAAATAATTACAAAAACATCAAATTTGACAATTACATATTGTTATTGTACTGTCCAGGTTAAACTGTGAAATCATGGTAGAGGAGCAAGGGTCTGTATAAAGTAGTGAAGATAATCACATCTTAAGTTACTCAGATTTTACAAGATAGTAAGATTCATTGTTCATTTGCCATGATTTTCATTGGTCAGTAATTTGATTTACAAAGAATTCAGAACTAGAGAGCTGCTGCTGCTGGCATGGAATAGCCTGGTTCCTTCTTGTCCTCTTGAAGTCACCAAGCCAATGGGATTGGGTGAGCTGCGGGAGTGTTTGCCTCCAGGAATGCCAGTGATGCCTCCAGGAACACTTAGCTGAGTTTCTTGCATGCAAACAAGGGTGCTTGCACTGGGTCCACAACCCTCTTTGGGTCCACAGAGAAAACAAGAAGGTATAAATTGGACAAGGCTCAGTCGGTAGATGCTGCCCAGAATTGAAACGGAAATTATTTAGGTTTTGTGGTTTTGCTTTTTTTAAAATTTTTTTATTAGATATTCTCTTCATTTACATTTCAAATGTATCCCCTTTCATAGTTTCCTTTCTGAAAGTCCCCTATACCCTCCCCTGTTCCCCAACCCACCCACTTCTGCTTCCTGGCCCTGGCATACTGGGGCATATAATCTTTGCAAAACCAAGGGCCTCTCCTCCCATTGATGGCCGACTAGGCCATCCTCTGCTACACATGCAACTAGAGACACAGGCTCTGGGGGGTACTGGTTAGTTCATATTGTTGTTCCTCCTATAGGCTTGCAGACCCCTTTAGCTCCTTGGATACTTTCTCTAGCTCCTTCATTGGGGGCCCTGTGTCCCATGCACTCACTGATAAGTGGATATTAACCCAGAAACTTAGAATACCCAAGATACAATTTGCAAAACACATGAAACTCAAGAAGAAGGAAAACCAAAGTATGGATACTTCGATCCTTCTTAGAATGGGGAACAAAATACCCATGGAAAGAGCTATAGAGACAAAGTTCAGAGCTGAGATGGAAGGAAGGACCATCCAGAGACTGCCCCACCCGGGGATCCATCCCATAAACAGTCACCAAACCCAGACACTATTGTATATGCCAGCAAGATTTTGCTGACAGGACCTGCTATAGCTGACTCATGTGAGGCTATGCCAGTGCCTGGCAAATACATGAGTGGTTTTGCTTTTTTTTTTTCTGGAAATTAAATTGTTTCAGGGGAAAAATGAATTCAGAACTATGCACTCATTAGTTAGTTAGGTCGGTGAGTATCCCATAATCATCTAAAGAGGCAAACCTGCTCTCACCGTATTAAATATGAAATGGGGTCTAAGAAAGGCTTCCATTCTAGAGGCTATAAATACAGAAACAAGTCCATATAGGACACTTTAGGTTCACTAGAGAGAAATGAGAAGATAGATAAATAGAGAGTAGTTGTGTTAGTGACTCTTCTATTGCTTGGATAGAACTACATGAATGAGGCACCTTAGAAAAGAAAAGGCTTGTTTAGGGATGGTGTTCTAGGTGCTTAGAGCATGTGATGTAAGCTCATAGGTACAATAGGAAACAGGCAGTTGGGGTCGCTCCTGAGAGCTCACATTCTGAGACACGAACGGGAAGCAGAGAGCACTGATGCAACATAGAGTAAACCCTTTGAAACCTCCCGTTCAATACTCAATGGCATACTTCCTCCACAAGGTCAAACCTAACCCTTCCCAACAGCAGCCAACTGGGGGCTAAGTATTCAAAGACTAGGTATTATGACAACATTTATCATTTATTCACCAGTGTAGCCATTTAAATAAGAATGTTATTTTATATAATGGAACGCATGAGAAATCTTCCTGAAAATGAAAAAATAAACCATTAAGCTAGATTAAATTGTGTGTGCATCCCACATAATTGATAAATTGATTGAAATATTGAAGTTATGTGAAATTTATTCAGTTTCTTTGGATAAAGCAACAAATATATGTACATATATATTTGTATATACATGTACATACAAATTCTCCAGGATAAATTTTGTATTCATATATTTATATGATAATATAAAAATACATAAAATATAATACTTCTTGCCTTTACTTATACTTCTTAGCTGAAGGATTGTGCCCCACTTCCTTTATCTGTTCCTGTATCTTTACCTATTATTTATTATCTTTATCTTTTTACTGTAAAAGTTGTTCTTTGCATCCTCAGAGCCTTGAACATGCAAACAGAAGCAATGTGAGTTGCTGGGAATTTCTTCTATCAGCAGGACACTGAAACTCTGCCATAATGTTAAATGAGGACTTCCCACTCCAAAACAAAATTTGGCAGCTGTAGAAGTTGTGTCCAAATGTTTTCACAGCTTCAAGTTTCCAAGACAAACAAAAACACAGTGTGTTCAATAAATTTAATTAGCAGGTTGTCCTTTAATTTGGTTTCTTAACAATCTGTCAGTTTTCCTTAAAATAGCATTTTAATGAATAAAAATTGCATGACTTAGCCATTTTTCATTATAGTGATTCCACAGGAACTATTTTAACAATAATACTAGTATATTTTCCCAAACAATCTATCTGCCAATATTGACTACTATTTTGAAAGATAGTGATAAAAATGTATGCATGTAGAACTTGAATGCATATCATAAACATATACTCATATGAGGCATATTTTATGCATATATATGTAAACATAATATACTATTTATTATATTACATACAGCCTTACAGCTTTATGGAACAAAACTCTAGATAAACCTATTTTTACAAAGAATGTGAAGGATTCATCATTACTCATTAGTCCTAGGACACAGATTGAGATGATTACAGGGAGAGTTTCTGTAGCCCATGTCAAATGCTTCCCCTGCTTATTATGAATCAATTTTTTCTTGGATTCCTACTTACATGCTAGAATACCTCAGAAAAATATTCTATACGATGAGATTGGGAACTATATTTGCTGCAGCACGTTGCTAACATGATTAACAGGGCTTTGCCTGTCCTTGTAAGAGTCCAATAAACATCATTGCCTCTTTCTGTGACTATGCTTATTGACTGAGCTCAGAGCAACTGTATTAGAAATGAGAAGGATATGCATCAAAATGTCCTTTAAAAGAAGTAAATGAGGCTCTATTTGACATTTAATTTAACAAACAATTATTTGCAACAATTAAGGTTGTACTTGTGAGCATCAGAAAGCATTGCTGATCTTGAAGCTGCAGAACCACTTTTTTCTCCTGCTATAATTGGGGAGCTTTACAATTTCTAGCCTGTGTTTAGCTGCATGGAGGAGTTGTCAGAGAAGATGCCTTCAACTCTAGCATTTCCAAGACAGCCTGTGCTCTGGTGCAGATCACAAAAGCATTCAAGGGTGGGATGGAGCTGGGAAGGGGTAATACTTCATCTTCTTGCCTTTCTATCATGAAACAAATATTTCTCTGACATTCTATTGGTGTATTGCTGATACCTTACTCCTATTGTCTGTATCAGGGTGTTAACCTGGCTCCAAGATGTTCTAAAATATGTAAGTGGGACCTTACTCTCTCCAACAAATTCAAGGTTATATTAACAGGAAAGAGGTACAAGGTAATGTTTTATGGTCTTTTATAATAGTCCTCATAGGAAACACTGTAATTTGGATAGAGTGTTCTTTTCTTAATTTACAGCCTAGTATTTATTGTTTTATTATTTATTTGTCTCTGTGAGTATGGTGAGACAGGCATTTCATTGCTTAGATCCCCTGAGGACTAACAAGAAGCTGCCGTAAGATTTATTTGTAACTAGAAATTGTTTGTGGTTTTGTTTCACTGGCTTTCTTAAAACAGAAGTAGACGCTGAGCAACTTGAGAAGTTGGCCATCACTGTACACCTCACTCAGTGTGTTCTAAATGTGCTGCTCTTCCTTATTTTCTCAAATATTTACACCTCATGTCTAATTCATCTCCTTTCCACCATTGTTTTTCTACTTTGCAGATCTCTGAAAACCAACATCTCCATGTCACTGCAGCTCTCTTAAACCTGGTTCTCCATGAGGTCTAGTGCAAGCCTCTCTTCCTTGGGGCAGCATATCTGGTTCAAAGCCTTTTCAAGAATACCTTATATCTCATTAATTATATGGATTTGTTGATTTTCCATTTTTAACTTGCCTCATGTGAACTGGCGACTGTGCCAGTTAGTATATAACCAAACATGTCCAACGTTAAAGTAGTCCCTCATGTTATTTCCCTGACTCATTCTGAAATTTTCTGAAATGAAACCAGAACTAAATACAACTATTAAGAGTGTGTTAAAGAAATGGAAAAATCACTCTCCCTCCTGACTCCATCCTTCCTTACAATGGAAAGAAATAATAAAGAGAAAACTTTTTTAAACATAGAGCTCTTAGTCAGGAGTTACTTTAAAAAAAAAAAAGAGTCCTGTTATATACTTATTTTTTTTTGTTTTTTTCTTATTAAATGCAAATGTCTTATATCTAGCTGAAGTAGATTGACCATTCTATTTGATCAACTGGGAAATTATTCAGGTCATATATTCTGATACTCCACATTGCTTGAATGGGAATCAAAACTCAGGATTTTTAATGAAAATATATTGTCATGTGCTTCAAGTTTAGGGTCCGATTATTGATCAGATCTTACTGTTTGTACATCATGATACTTGATTTCTTATAGCTTTTCTGAGATATTAAATATCAATTTTAAAGACTTACTTAAAAACTATAAACATGTGTGTGTTTCTGTATATGTGTGTGGCTATGTGCATTCAACTGCAGGTACCTGCAAAGACTGGAAGAGGATGTCTGATCTCCTGGAGCTAGAGTTAAAAGTGGTGGTAAACCACTTGGTGTGGATGCTGGTAAATGAACTAAGAGTCTCTTCAGGACTAGTATACATGCTTAACCACTGAGTCACCTGTCCAAGTCCTAAATATTAATTATAAAAGGTAAATTTTCCTTATTTTAAAAAATAGGTAAAAGGCTATAAGAGGCTCCTCACCAAAGAAGATACACAGATGAGTAAACAGTACATGAAAGGATGTTCAGTACTGTATCTTCTGGGAAAAGCATTGAGAGACCAAGTATGTGTGCTCAAGAGCATCCTTTACAGAAGATGAATGCAGAGTCTCCAGGAAACCAAGTGCTGCTAAAGATGGAGAATTAAGAACATCACCCAATGCTTAAAGAAGTACAAAATGATATGGCTGCTCTGATAGGGTTGAGTGATTCTAGGTATTCTTTTCCATTTTAGTTATAACTGCTGTCATATAGTATTTACTCAGATTTACTGGAAATATATGTATTCAAAAACTGTATATAGAAGCTTATTCCTTATTGGCAAAACTGGGAGTAATCAAATTGCCTTCAGTAAGTATGTGGTTATAGAAATTGTTTATTTTCAAGATACAGTATAAATTATCAATAAAATCTGGAAATAACAAATTATTTTATATAATTTTCTATAATTAATCTTATTAGAGCAATCTAATAAGATTAAAGAATGTAAGTTTTAAAATTTCCAGTGAATACGGACATCTCTGCATTTGAGTTATACATTCCACATCATCATGTTTGTTGCATCCTGATTCCCAATTCTATACAACACACTGAGGTGGTCCTTAAAACCATCTGAAGATACCCACTAAATGGAGCCTTCCTTAACATTATCAGGGAAAAGGACCATTATCTTCATATCTACACAGTTTGTTTTGTCCTCATCCCTCATTTGCATATTGAAATAACCAAAAGTCAAGAATATCTTCAAATGATATTTAAGTCATAAGAGTCAGTATTTTTATCAAGATTCTATTTATAAAGGATTTTCATGTTTGTTAATCACACAAAATATCAATCTTGGCAGTGGTATCTTTGGTTTAAGAAACTTAATGTAAAGGTAATAATTATAATGAATTTATCATAGCTAAACTGAATAGTATTCAGGGTTTCATTTTTGGTTTGTTCTCTTTAAAAATTGTACTGAGGAAGGCCAGGACCAAGAAGTGGGAGTGGGTGGATAGGGGAGCAAGGCAGAGGGAAGGTATAGGAAACTTTCAGGATAGCATTTGAAATGTAAATAAAGAAAATATTTTTTAAAATGTACAAAAACCCTTTATGAAGCAAAATAACTCTTCACTTTCTGTCCAAATTGAAGTATGTGCTTGTGTGACTCATGAGCATGGAACAGCTACTCACTAAACATTTACTGTCTCAGTAGGAAAAGAAATGCTTCAGGACCACAGCCCCAAGACTTATACCCATAACCAGTTCAGACTCTTGTTCTAGTTGGAAGCATTGCCTTTTTCAGTTGAGCTGTCTCTCCAGCCGTCTGGGTGTCCATGTTATCCCATATGTCAGGTTCATAGTTCCCATAGTTGATTTTTCTCACAATCTGATATGAACCTGACTTGAATATTAAAATAATGAGAGATAAACTTTATCAATCAATGTACTTTAACAGTGGTAGGACAGTGTTTTCAACTACTTTTGTGTAATCACAAGAATGTTACCTACTCCTTGTTAAGACTTCCAATGTAAATTGAATTATTGAATTCAATTCAATATATTATATTGAATATATAATTCAAAATAAACTGAATTATTTTCTTTTATTTGATTTTCCTAATAAATTTCTCTCATGAAGCCTAGATTAGGGATCATGAAGCCCAGGCTGTCATTCACAAAACCTGAGGGATTCAGTGATTGTTGGTCTCCTCACTCTTCCTGGCAACTAGCTCAGAGGTTATATTTTCTTACTGATGGAAGAAACCTCGAGGTGACCAGGCAATAGGGTTTATTGATGAAATGTCTAAG
This sequence comes from Mus caroli, assembly GCF_978045245.1. Classification (NCBI taxonomy): domain Eukaryota; kingdom Metazoa; phylum Chordata; class Mammalia; order Rodentia; family Muridae; genus Mus; species Mus caroli. Next base: position 94,813,851 of record NW_028227263.1, read on the forward strand.
GGTAAAAAACACAGTTAAGATTGGTGTGACATTCTAATTGGGAATCGGTTTTATCCTTCACAGTCAACAGGCAGCTCAATTTGTTTTCTCTTGTAAGCCAGTGCTTGAACACCACTGGTCACTGAAGGAAATGTCAGTGGTAGATCAAGGGTTCCTTTCCAGATGTGTAGATGGCATAACAGGAGCACAGATCTTCTCTCCAGGACTTTCTTACCAGACTGGGCCTGTTTTTCCAGGGCCACCTGCATCTTTAGGTCTTCTTGTGAGGAAACAAAACCTCCTGTTTAGGCAGTCTCACCAACTGCTGAGGTAAACATCACCATCTCCACTTTAGAGCTTAAGAATCTGAACTTCAAGATATCAGGGAATATATATAAATTAGTTGTGGGGTTATTTGAACACCATGGTCCTCATTTCATTGTGTAATCTGTAGATTGAACCTGGAGCCTCCTTGGTGCTAAGACTATTCTCTAAAATGAGATGTAGTCTTGTTTTTCTCTCCCTCACTAACGTTTCCATTCCTCTCATTCTCACAGAGATGTATTGCTAAAATTCATAGGTGTTGCCCCTCCACCACGCTGGTTCTCATTCATGCTTTGGTTATATAGTTTCCCATGCTGCACTATTCCACAGATCATCTTGCTGGTGTCATTCTCTAAACTAATAGTTTTCTAATGTACATGGTGATCTCATATTTTTGTTTTTTGTTTTGTTTGTTTATTTTTTTTGTTTTTGAGACAGGGTTTCTCTGTATAACCCTGACTGTCCTGTAACTCACTTTGTAGACCAGGCTGGCCTCGAACTCAGAAATCCGCCTACCTCTGCCTCCCGAGTGCTGGGATTAAAGGTGTACGCCACCACACCCGGCATGATCTCAGTTTTAAACCCAACATTTCTTCATGACTTCTCTGAGCTCCTTCCAACCTCTTCAGAATGCCATCACTAGGGAGGTGTGAGAGTGTTCTACTCCATCAGTCTTCACGAATTGACTGTGAAACTAATTGACAATTTTGGTATTATCTCACATCTTTGCTTTCTCATCTAACTCCCCAAGTATTCTTGCTCATTACCTCACTGTCATTATGGTGACCTGCTTCTCTACCCACTAGCTGATTTAGATTTTTGTCATTCATCTCTGCGAGCACTGAGCCACCACTCTTCATTCATCCGCCATCTGAAATCATACACTGAAACAATCTTCTATATTAATTAAGATTCTTGATGTTGGTTTGAAATATTATTTATATTTATATGTATTACTTAGATAGAGACATTTTAATACTGTGTTTGAATGGTATGTGAATGTGTTGAATTTGCTTTCACTAAGAACTTTGTATCATTTTCTTGGATAGTTATTCCTATCTCTTTATTCACTATTGGGGACTCAGAATTTACAGGGTGATCTGTCCTGTCTATTTTGCTTCATGTTCCTGATACCATAAAAAAATTTAAATACTCACTTCTTACTGTGGCTGAACTAAATAGTTAAGGACTAAAAGCTCAAGGTTTTGAAACTCAAATGAAGGACTATGTACACAAATTTCCTCCCTTTACAATCGGTGTGAAATAGTCTAGTCTATATCACATCTTTCCATGTTTGTTTCCTTATCTGTAAGTTAACAATAATATTGTCCACTGGTGCTTCATTGTGTAGCATAATGGCAAGTAATAAGTATGAATTTGCTTGACAAAGTACAAAGTGTTGCCATTATTGTTTGAGTGGTACCCTACAGTCATTACATACAAATCCTAAGAATTAATTAAAGTCAAAAAAGATTTATTAAATATATATTATGATGTCCCAGGATCTATCCATGGTACCAGAGATATAACAACAACCACATAATTGGCTCCAGGTATACAGGACAAATGCACAAGATAGATGTGTTGGCAATTTTTTTAATGCCTCAGGAATGTACTGCAAAATAGGTAGATCAATCTAATACAATCCAATGATAAGAGACCAGATAAACACTGGTTACATACTCAAGAGCAGCTGCAATGAAGTTGGCAGTTTCTCTTTTGGAGGTATTCAGTTTTATACCTATACATTCTATCTACTTCCCAGAATCTGCTTGCTTCTCTGTGCCCTCTTCATCCTCAACACAGCCATGCTGAGCTTTCTTACTACCCCACACCCAGTTTCTGACAAGAAAGTCTCTGCATCTCTCCTCCCCTCACTAGAACACCAAGATCACATTGGATAGACCCACATTGTGCCACAGAACTTCTTCCTGTGGAGTCAGCTGATAACCAGCCTTAGCTCCACACAAAATCTAACTTTGCTTTCCACAGAAGACACATTTTCTGATATGCCAGGGAGTTACAGGTGGGATGTTTTAGGAAATACCTATCTACCTACAACAACAGAAACTAATAATGTTTTTTTGCTTGTTTGTTTGTTTTTTATTTTTCCCTGTGAAAATGTATGGTATGAGACCATACCAACCACATGGCAAATCATGAACTAAATTGAACTAAAGTCATCCATGACTATGTTACTATACACTTCATTTTATTAGCCATTTAGACATGGATAACCTTTAATGATATTTTTAATTAATGAATATTTCTCCTAAACTGCCTATAGCAATAGTTTGCTGTGTATCAGGTGGAAATTTTTGCACATTTTTATTTTCTAAACAAATTAATAGTAAAGAACCTGGGGTTCATTTATACTCTGACCAAACCTAAAATAATTAAAATACAATTTAACAACATTTAAGACATTTTTTTCAAAAATTTGGAGTCAGTAAGATGGATAAAGATGGGCAGGTAAATGTACTTTCTGCCTGAATACCTTAGTTGGATCCCTAGGGACAATGTAACAAAAAGAGAAAGCTAATTTCCAAAAGTTATCCTTGACTTCTACATATATACCCAACAGATACATGGAAATACTCATACATTAAATACAAAACTACATATTTGAAATTCATTTTATTAATTTATATTTAGAATCTATAATCTATTTAATTTTGAACATCACATATATAGTAGTTACATAAAAATTATTTATTAATATTCCTTTAGATCTAGAGAAATTAAGTATGCATATATATATATATATATATATATATATATGTCTAAGCAAATAAGCATATATATTACTTCTATTCCTTCCTGGAAAGTGTGCAAGCTGATGCACAAATGTTGTTAATTTTTGACATAAAAGTTATGAGACTTTAGGGGTTAGGATCCAATCACATCAGTCCTTGGTGTTGGCTGCTATTGACCACAGAAGAGGAAGGAAGAATCACATGACCTAAACTCTCTTCATACATGGATTTTATTTTTATAAATTGCAATAAAAAACATTACCATTCAGAAACAGCAGAACAAATACCAAAATACCAACTTAACCAAACAAATTTTGGTTTATAGCAGCATGAGTTAGCTTTTTAACAATCTGTAATTTAAGAAAGCATATTGCCAGAGAGAGAGGTTTGGAAAAGTATTCTCCATAGTATATTACTAGGTAATGACATACCAGGGCAAATTATGGGACTGATAAAGTGTTTCAAACTGCAAAACACAGAAAAAAATCATAGATCAAAAGAAAGCAGTGATGCAAGGAAATAATGTGACATAAAGCCCATGAATAAGAGTTTACTTAACTAATGATACAGGAAACTCTAAATCTCAGTGGAGTTTGAATTTAGCTACTATGTATAGAACTATATCTGAGTGCCAACGATTCCTATGGAACAAATCTTTTTAGAAAGTACTTTTAAAATTGTCTGATCCCAGTGAGAGAATGCATGGTCTACACAAGAGAACAGCTACTCAGTAAATTGCAAATGCTCCTGGGTTGATGAGGCTCTACAGAGGCCAGGCAGTGGTGGCACACGCCTTTAATCCCAGTACTTGGGAGCCAGAGGCAGGTGGATTTCTGAGTTTGAGGCCAGCCTTGTCTACAAAGTGAGTTCCAGGACAGCCAGGGCTATACAGAGAAACCCTGTCTCGAAAAATCCAAAGGGGGAAAAAACCGAAACAAACAAAAATATGATCTACAGAGAAGAACAGATTAACTCATTACAGAGAGAGTCAGATACCAAGACCACGTAAGGAAGTGGGTGCTAGACACACTCTAATGCATCCAACCATCTTTTTGTCTGTGTCTCTTAATGTTCTTTAATCTAAAAGAATAAATTAAGAGAAATCCATAATGTGTTCAGCACATGACCTGTTAGGCACTAAATCACAATGTATTTACTCCTTTATTTGGAATCCATGTCCTGGGAACTGGAGAATGGAATTTCTATCCCAAGGAACAGAAATCAAAGAGGTAGGCAATGCATTCTTGGTAGAGAAGTATATCCTGTCACTGAAGAACATGGCTCTCATAGTAAACAAATAGAAAACCCACTTAACCCTGCCTGAGGACAAACACAAGGCTTCTGAAATAACAGCCTCTCATCTGAGATGCCAAAGATGATACAAAACAATGCGTGACATCATGGGATATTGCAGATGGAAAGCACATGTTTAGGCACACAGGACAGCCCCCAAAGTCTATGCAGAGATAAGAGGTAGAAAACACAAAAGTTGGATACTAAGGTGAAATAAGGAGATTGCAGAAGAAATGGATGCAGCTGCAGCTCAGTTCCTGTAGGGATTAAAGGAGTTTGTGTCCAATTCATGTCTCATTTACTCTCCAACCACTTTGGTGGATGGAGTTACATATTGTTAAGAATAAATGTGTCTGAAACTCAGGAAGAACGAAGACCAAAGTGTGATCACTTTGCCGCTTCTTAGAATTGGGAACAAAACACCCATGGAAGGAATTACAGAGACAAAGTTTGGAGCTGAGATGAAAGGATGGACCATCTAGAGACTGCTGCACCCGGGGATCCATTCCATAATCGGCCTCCAAATGCAGACACTGTCGCATATGCCAGCAAGATTTTGCTGAAAGGACCCTGATATAGCTATCTCTTGTGAGGCTATGCCAGTGCCTGGCAAACACAGAAGTGGATGCTCACAGTCAGCTATTGGATAGAACACAGGGCCCTCAATGAAGAAGCTAGAAAAAGTACCGAAGGAGCTAAAGGGGTCTGCAACCCTATAGGTGGAACAATAATATGAACTAATCAGTACCCCCAGAGCTTATGTCTCTAGCTGCATATGTATCAGAAGATGGCCTAGTAGGCCGTCATTGGGAAGAGAGACCCCTTGGTCTTGCAAACTTTATATGCCTAAGTACAGGGGAACGCCAGGGCCAAGAAGTGGGAGTGGGTGGGTAGGGGAGTTGGGGGGGGCAGGGTATGGAGGACTTTTGGGATAGCATTTGAAATGTAAATGAAGAAAATACCTAATTAAAAAAATTTTTAAAAAAGAATAAATGTGTCTATCAAACTGTCAACAGCTCAGAGCAGTATCCGTAACCATGCTGCACCACAGAATTGAGGAATAGGATGTCGGATAGAAGGAGTCAGATGAGATGGAAGCATGTACGACACAGTGACTCAGATGTCATTTCAACAAAGGACTGCGAAATAGTCATTTGCATTGACTTTTCCTTGAACGAACTCTGTGTCCAACGCCCCCTTTCCTCACATATGTGTGTGCTCACACACAGGTACTTGCAGACTCTCACTTCTCCCATTTTCATTCACTGGGTCACATGTTCAAGCACAAGCCCTCCAGGCTAACTGATAAAGTTGTTCTTGATCTGGAAGTCAATAACAGCTGCCACAAATATAAAATGAGAAAATACCATGTGCAATGGTCTCTCTAACTTCAAAGCAATTGTCTATGTTCAGTTTTCGGAATAACAAAGTGTGGCGTGTAAGAAAAAGAACTTGAAATATAAGTCATCAGGGTGACTTCCAATAGTTGTGGCAGGAGACTAGTATAAAGACCTAAACTCTAAAGATGGAGAAAGTAAGAAGGAAAGAATAAAGAAATGCCGACAAGTATGACACAGCATCTTTGCCTGTCATAATACATTCATATAATATATATTTTGAACATAGAGGAAGGGGGTCACATTCCAAATGAAGATGGCATGATTGGCAAATGCAATGTACTAAGATGCTCTTCACGTTACATTGCTCCTTAGTGAGAGCCTCAGGTGACTTACAGGCCAGTTGGCTGTATTTAGGGTCTAAAAACAGAGAACACAAAATTAAGCATTGTTTGAGGCCAATCGATTTAACAGAGCGAGAGGGGAAAGGTTTCCTAATAATCAAAATAGCATGGAAATAAGATTGGTTTCCACACAGAAGGGAGCTAAACTGTCAAGGCAAGTGAGATGACCAACTGATTAAAGGACAAAAGGAACTTATTGGTACTCTGTGAGCTGAAGTGATCATCCATCATGCTTCACTAGGCCACTGAATTTATGTCAGTAGCAAATCAACTTTCCTTTAGCCTTTAGGAGCCCAGCTGGTCTTTGGAAAGAGAGTTCACTGAGTATTCTCCTTGTTTTAGGATGGAGACGCTAAGTCATTCCCACTATCTGACAGCAAAGAGCTCAGAAGGGAGTTCTAACTCTTCAAAGAAGTTAGCTCACTGCCAATTCAGAGCACTAGCTGTGCCCAAAGCAAAGTTGGCTGAAGGTGAATTATGACCTCTTCAGCTTCAACACCCAACTTACTGAGGAAAGCTTTAATTGTGTGCAGGACATTTCTCTCTTCCCTTCTGTTCCTAGGCTATAATTCAACTTGACCATTTTAGGAAAAAAAATTTAAAAATTTATTTATTTACTGCTTGTTTTGTTCTGTTTCCATACTCTTTTCTTTTTTTAATTTAATTTTGTTTTTCATTTATTTTTTCACTCCATATTCCATCCCCCACCCCATCCACCCTCCAACTGCTCCACATCCCACACTTCCTCCCCACCCCACCCTGTCTCCATGTGAATGCCCCCTCCCCCGAACCTCACCTGAACTCTAAACACCCTGAGGCCTCCAGTCTCTTGAGGGTTAGGTGCATCATCTCTGAATGAACACAGACCCGGAAGTCATCTACTGTATGTGTGTTGGGGGGCTCATATCAGCTGGTATATGCTGTCTGTTTGGTGGTCCAGTGTCTGAGAGATCTCGGGGGTCAGATTGAGACTACTGGTCCTCCTACACAATCCCCCATCTCCTCGGCTTCTTTCAGCCTTCACTAATTCAACAACAGGGGTCAGATGATTCTGTCCATTGACTGGGTACAAATATCTGCATCTGAATCTTTCAGCTGCTTGTTGGATCTTTCTGAGGGCAGTCATGACAGGTCCCTTTTTGTTAGTGCTTCATAGCCTCAATAATAGTGTCAGGCCTTGGGATTTCCCCTTGAGCTGGATCCCACTTTGGAAATGTCGCTGGACCTTCTTTTCCTCAGGCTCATTTCCATTTCCATCCCTATAATTTTTTCAGAGAGTAACAATCATGAGTCAGAGATGTGACTGTGGGATGGCATCCTCATCCCTCATTTGATGGCCTGTCTCCCTGCTGGAGGTGGGCTCTATTAGTTAGACAATAAGTGATTGAATCAATAAATATTCAAGCACTAAAAATATGTATGCAAGTATTCAGTATTCATTGACTGCAATATACATCAGCTTTGGGCAAATATGTGGTATAAAAATCACAGAGCAATGGGTAAAAAACTGTTTACAAATGTCAACTGAATAAACATTAGAGGAAGTGATGAAATGATACATGAAGGTGAACAATGAAGAGATAGTGAAAATTATTTCATATAGTCATATAATATTAAAATAATGTTGAGACATAAAATGAAAAAGAAAATCAATGCAATGCATTAATGCATTAATTGATCACAGTGCAATATCCGGGCTGGAAAGGTGATTCAGTGGATTAGAGCACTTGCTGGTCTTCCAGAGGAACAGAGTTTGATAGCTAGCCCCATATGGTGACACATAATTTTTGTAAATCCAATTCCAAGGGACCCCACCCTCTCTCTCTTCTGATCTATGTGGACAAGGCACACAGTTGCTGCAAATGCATAAATACAGAGAAAATATTAATACATATAATAAAGCTAAATCTTTTTTTTTCCTTTGTTTTGCTTTGTTTTGTTTTTTGAGACAAGATTTCTCTATATAGCTCTGGCTGTCCTGGAACACACTTTGTAGACCAGGCTGGCCTTGAACTCTGAAATCCACCTGCCTCTGCCTCCCCAGTTCTGGGATTAAAGGCGTGTACCACCACGCCTGGCATAAGCTAAATCTTAAGAAAACAAATAAAATATATAATTGAAGGAATGGAACACACTTGAGAGAGTACAGAAAAGGGTGGCTAACTGCTCAGGCTTGGAAGTTATGTTCATGTCAGAAAGATGGGATGAGGCTTCAGACCTGTGGGCTATGAGGTCTAGAAGGAAATTTAGTAGGATAATGAGCAGCAGATCTACCTCAGGAAGTTCATCCATGCAGTGCTTTCGAGATTGGATAGGATCATGAGCCTCAGGACTAAGAATGGCTGGAAAGAACATCACTGTCATCTAAACCAGCAGACACTAGGTTTTGAGTGCCATAGGCCCTAAGAACTTGCTGTCAGAAGTATGAATACACAATGCCTTATAAGGATAATTATATATTGTAACAGTTACTACATGATAGCTTTCTATCAGTATTCCCCATGCAAGATACTAAGCTCAAGAAAAAAACAAAGGATCATGCTGGAAATCACAATCAAAAGTCACAAAGAAAATGCTAAGGGCATTTTGGGGTCATTGAACATTGGATATTGGCAGTTGGACTGAGAGGAACTGATATGTGATAACCTTCTAAACGGAGCTCATCACACTCCTGATAAACTGATCACCCCTGTACCGCTATGCCTTTTTTTCTACCTCTGTAATTATGCAATTTTCACTTTCCAAAAGACCGTTTTATTACCTTTGCTCATAATGGCAACCCTGTCGGATCATCATGGTTAAAGCATTTAGAGGATCATTTCTGTCATAATTTCCTTCAGCGAAGAGAGGGACATACACACAAAAGGCCTCCCACAGCATGCTGCCATTGTTCTGGTAGATTGCTCAGATTTTGTAAGAAAAGTGTCCTCTGCAAGAGGTTTGTATTCAGAGGAACCTGTCAGTAGCTCTAAGGGAGGCAAAGAGAGAAGGTGCTGGAACATTTAAAGACAGCAACACTGAACAAAGCCGGCTGAGGTATTTTTAGAAGGAACATAATAAGGCCCATTGCTGTTCTTAATCCACACTCCTCGTGCTTTTTGTCAGCAAGTTAAAGTAAAGCATTTCATTTAGAAGCATTCTACTCCTGATAGTACTCTTCTGGGGATTGCTGGAAAAGGAAAGACTCAAACCAAGTGTGAGATATTGCACAATTTCTAATCAGCAACCCCCTTGAAAAGAAACTCAGAAGCTAAAACCAAAAGACTTGTACATGCTATATTAAGAATAAGTGCTGTCAGGTAGGATGACACAGAACCAGTGTACAGCTATTATGTTCCCTTTAAAAAGACTGTATAGGACATACTTGATAAAACTCAGAAAACAGCTGTTGAGATGAAGCTTTGTGGATGCCATCTTGGATTGTTCTGTTTCTTTGCATCTTCTCCTCCTTGCCAGCACTGTAACAACACAATTAATTTTAGGAGGGCATCTGCTAAATCTGCACAGAAAGCAGCAGCCATGGTATAGTAAATCATCCTTTGCTGGTTGGGGAATAAGAGGTAGCAGATCTTCTTAGATAGTTGGACAGTCATGGGAAATCAATGCACACCAAGACAGATACTAAGCCAGTGATGAACTTTGGTGGTAATGGTGCTCAATATTGTTTCACAGATCTTATTAAGTACAACACTGTAGCAAGAGGTGATGTTAACAGAGAGAGCATGTTTGGGAGCAAGGAAATTTCCACCTCTTCCACACAGGGGTTGAGAACCTTAAATCGGTTATAAACACAAGGTCTAGTAAATAAAATTTCTTTAAATTGACTCACCCAACTCTAGTGTGCTCACAATTAAATCACTTTAAATTTAATTATATAAGTAGAATAACTATAATGGTATATATATGTGTGTGTGTATGTGTGTGTGTATGTATATATGTATGTATGTGTATATATATATATATATATATATATATATATATAACTATATAAATTTCAGATAGATAAGGCAGATTTTGAAGCAAAGTTACAAAATTGAAATAAAAAGTCTTAAAAGCATAAATATACCTGGAAGATTCACCCCAAATATTCATTCAAGTTTAATGTAGAAGCAAAAACTGAAATGAAAGAGCTGTGAGTCAGTAATCAAAAATGCTCATGTCAACATCTCTAGTGTCTCTCTCTTTCTGTGTGTGTGTGTGTGCATGTGCTTGCATGTGTGAGGGATTGTCTTTTGTGAAGACTCTATGAATGATTTTTGCAAGGTTTTGTTCCTTAATTTGTCTGGATTTTTTCACTCTTAAGTTCAACCCTTTTCTAGCACCTTTCATGGAGTAGGCAGTTAATCTTCAAAAAGTCTTTGATTTCCAAATCTTGTTAGTGATGTTTTATGCCCTTCAAGGCTTAGCACTAAATCTGTCTTTGAATGATGGTTTTCTTCTCTGCCTTTCTTTTCAGGGTAAAAGTTGGTAAATTATTGAAGATTCTCTAGAGGAAGTAACCCTAGAGAACTGATATATATATATATATTATGAAGGGGATTCACTGTATTGTTACAGATGGTATAACTGGGTAGTAAAAAGATGGCTGTCCACACACTGAGGAAAGGAAAACATATAGTTTATCCAGTCCAATAGGCTGGGTGCAGTTCTAGTTCAGTCTAGAAGATAGATTCTTGGTGAGCCACCATCCCTCAGTTCATGTTAGAAGCCCAGGGAAGCTGAGTTCTCATGCCAGGAAAGGAAAGCAGACACAGAAGCAGTGACAGAATAGGTACTTTTACCAACAAATAGAAAAGTTGGGCAGGCAAAAATAAACGCTTTCCCTTTAGAGTTCTTTACCTCCTGGCTTCTGCATAAAGTCCTGCCTGATCATGGTGAAGGTCTTTCTTCTCCATTAATTCTTCCTGGAAATGGCTTCATAGACTAACCTAGCGATGTCTGTTAATGGATCCACTATCCAGTCATGTTGGCAGTGTTTCATAAGCATTGTATCTGGAATGTCTCTGGCAGCAACCTCCAAAACGCAGAGGCTCAGCAATGCAGGAGTCATGCCAGTTGCTTGAGTTTAAAGTGCAGAAAAGCTCACTACTGCATCCACATACCAATGTTCTTGCTTATTTTGACTAAAAGATCAAATGAGAAAGCTCACTACAAAATGTGACTATCTGTTTGGACACTGGTTATATTGCCTCAACCTCTTCCAATTCCTAGTGTCCTTGCCAAGATTAATAATATATGGGAATCCCATTTGATTTGATTGATTGAGAGAGAGAGAGAGAGAGAGAGATTCAAAACTTGTCTTAGAAATTTAGTACTATTAACAGACACGATGGCCAAGGCAACTCTTAAAAGGATAACTTTTAATTGGGGCTGCTTACAGGTTCAGAGGGTCAGTGCATTATCACTAAGGTGGGAACTTGACAGCATCTAGGCAGGCCTAGTGCAGGAGTTGCTGAGAGTTCTAAATCTTCATCTGAAGGCTGTTAGCAGAATACTGGCTTCCAGGCAGCTAGGACTAGGGTATTAAATTCCATGCCCACAGTGACACACCTACTCCAACAAGGTCACACTTATTCCAACAAGGTCACATCTCCAAATAGTGCTACTCCCTGGACCAAGCATATACAAGCCATCACAAAACCTATATTTATATATTTTTGCATAGGGTTCATACACATATTTGTGAAGTTTGTATGAAAATTCTCTTTCTCCTGTGGCTCTGATTGCATCTATTTACATCAAAATCTGTGAAGTAGAAACACATTTTGTCTTGCCATGATCATGTCTGGCTTCCTCTCTCCTCCTTGGAAAGGGACTTGAGTTTACTTATTAAGTTTCCTCTTTAGATCACATCAATCATTTCATGGAGAATTAGAGCAGGTAAGAGTTTATAACAGAACTATCAATAGACTTTTGTCTGGATAACATTCCAAGTGGTTTCCATAGAATTAAAACCAGAATTTATTGTTACTTTTTTTTTTTTTTTTTTTTTTTTTTTTTGGTTTTTCGAGACAGGGTTTCTCTGTGTAGCCCTGGCTGTCCTGGCACTCACTTTGTAGACCAGGCTGGCCTCGAACTCAGAAATCCGCCTGCCTCTGCCTCCCAAGTGCTGGGATTAAAGGCGTGCGCCACTAAAGGTTATGTTCTTTATATATTTTGAATACTAGCCCTCAATCAGATATAGGGTTAGTGAAGATTTCTCCCCAATTTATCAGTTGCCAATTTGTTCCATTGACTGTGTCCTTTGCCTTACAGAAGCTTTTCAGTTTCCTAAGGTCCCATCTATCAATTCTTGATCTTAGAACCTGAGCCATTGGAGTTCTGTTCAGTAAATTTCCTCCTGTGCCAAATAGTAAGAAGCTTTTTTCCAGTTTCTCTTCTAATAGATTCAGTGAATCCGCTTTTATGTCGAGGTCTTTAATCCACTTGGACTTGAGCTTTGTGCAAGGTGACAAATATGGATGTATTTTCATTTTTCTACATACTGATTGCCAGTTAGACCAGCACCATTTTTCTGAAGATGCTTTCTTTCTCCATTGTATATTTTTGGCTTCCTTGTCAAAGATCAAGTGTTCATAAGTGTGTGGCTTTATTTTGAGGTCTTCAATTCTATTCCATTGATTAACCTGTCTGTCTCTGTACCAATAACTTGGAGGGGATTTTTGTTTGTTTGTTTGTTTGCTTGCTTGCTTGATTGTTTGTTTTTTAATCACTATTGCTCTGTAGTAGAGCTTAAGGTCAGGAATGGTGATTCCCCTAGTTGTTATTTTATTGTTAAGAATTGTTTTTGCTATCATGAGATTTTTGTTTTTCCATATGAAATTGAGAATTGTTCTTTCCATGTCTTTGAAGAATTGTGTTGAAATTTTGATGAGGATTGCATTGAATTTGTATTTTTTTTGAGTTAATTTTATATCCAGCCAGCTTGCTCAAGTTGTTTATCAGTTGCAGTAGTTCTCTGGTAGAATTTTTGGGTCACTTATGTATACTATCATACAATCAGCAAAGGATACCTTGACTTCTTCCTTTCCAATTTATATACCCCTGATCTTCTTTCTTTGACTTATTCTTCTAGCTAAAACTTTGAGTACTATATTGAATAGATACAGGGAGAGTGTGCAGCCTTGTCTTGTCATTGATTTTTATGGGATTAATTCAAGAATTTCCCCATTTAATTTAATGTGGCTGTTAACCTCAAAAACAAACAAACAAACAAACAAACAACCCATTCAAAAACTGTGGTATCAATCTAAACAGAGAATTCACAGTAGAGGAATCCCGAATGCCTGAGAAGCACTTAAATGTTCAAAGCCCGTAGCCATCAGGGAAATACAAATCAAAGTGACATCTAGATTCTACAACATGCCAGTCAGAATGGCTGAGATCAAAACACTGCAGGTGACAGCACATGATACTGAGGACATGGAGAAAGAGGAACACTCCTCCATTGCTGGTGAGACTGCAAACTGGTGCAACCACTCTGGAAATCAATCTGGATGTTCCTCAGAAAATTGCAAATAGGTCTACCTGAAGACCCAGCTATACCACTCTTTGGCATATACCCAAAAGATGCCCACCATACCATAGGGGCACCTGCTCCACTATGCTCATAATGGCTTTTTCTTTGATAGCCAGAAGCTAGAAATAAGCTGGATGTTTGATAAAAAAAAATAATGGATACTGAAAATGTGGTTCATTTACACAAGGAAATACTATTCCACTATTAAATACTAGGACATCATGAGTTTTGCAGGCAAATGGATGGAACTAGAAAATATTGTCCTGAGTGAGGTAATTGAGACCCAAAAGGACATACATGGTATGTACTAATAAGTGTATATAAGCTAAAAATTCACAGAATACCTTAGATACAATCCACAGAACTCAAGAAGGTTAACAAGCCAAAGGGCCCAAGTAAGGCTGCCACAATCCCACTTTGGAGGAGAAGAAAGCATTCATGGGAGCTGGAGGGAGTGAGGGACCTAAGTAGGAGAGGGAAGGGGAAAAGGGGAGCATGATCATGTATGGGGGGTAAACAGGAGAGAAGCCTTGGAGGCCAGCAGAATGAATGAAATTATGCAACCTCATAGGGGTTGGACATGGTGTATCCTCTTAAAAGTTCCTAAAATGTACCAGAGAACTGGGAGGTAAGAGAATCTTAGGCCTCAAAAGGAGGGACTTTAGATGTAATGCCCAACAGTGGGGAGAGGGAATTTTTAAGAGTCCACCTCTAGTAGAAAGGCAGGGCATCAAGTGACTGGATGTGGGTTGCCATGCCACAGTCATACTCCAACCCAGAATTGTTCCTGTCTAAAAGAACCACAGGGACAAAAATGGAGAAGTGATTGAGGGAAACGAGGTTCACTGACCAGCCTAACTTGGGATCCATCTCAAGGGGAGGCTCCAAGATCTGACACTATTACTGATGTTATGGTGTGCTTACAGACAGGAGCCAGGATTGCTGTCCTCCAAAAGGTCCAACAAAGCAGCTGACTGAGACAGATGCAGATACTTACATCCAACAAATGGACTGAAGTCGGGGACTCCTGAGGTTGAATTAAGGAAAGGCTGGAAGAAGCTGAGGAGGAGGTTGATCCTCTAGGAAGACCAGCAGTCTCAACTACCTCATACGCTTGAGATCTCTCAGAAACTGAGCCACCAACCAGGCAGCATAAACTAGCTGGTCTGAGGCATATATATATATATATATATATACTGAGGACATGGAGAAAGAGGAACACTCCTCCATTGCTGGTGAGACTGCAAACTGGTGTATACTGTATATATACTGTATATATACTGTATATATACTGTATATATACTGTATATATACTGTATATATATATATATATATATATATATATATATATATATATATATATATATATACAGTAGAATATTTTCCACTCTGACCTCAGTGGGAGAAGATGTGCCTAACCCTTGAAAGACTTGAGGCCCATGGGAGTCAGTAGGACTGTCATGGTGCGGAGGGGTGGGGACATCCTTTTGGAGATTGCTAGGAGGAGAAATTGGATGAGGAGCTGTGGGAGAGAGGACCAAGAGCAGAGGTAACAACTGGATTGTAAAAAAAAAAAAAAGTAATTTTAAAAAAGAAAAGAAAGGTTGGGCTACACTATGTTCATAGCAGCCTTATTTATAATAGCCAGAAGCTGGAAAGAACCTAGATGTCCCTCAACAGAGGAATCAATGCAGAAAATGTAATACATTTACACAATGGAGTACTACTCAGCTATTAAAGACAATGATTTTTTTATTAGATATTTTCTTAATATACATTTCAAATTTCAAGTGCTATACCAAAAGTTCCCTATACCCTTCCTCTGCCCTCCTCCCCTACCTACCCACTCCTGCTTCATGGCCCTGGTATTCCCCTGTACTCCGGCATATAAAGTTTGCAATACCAAAGGGCCTCTCTTCCCAGTTATGGCCAACTAGGCCATCTTCTGCTACATATGCAGCAAGAGATAAGAGCTCTGGAGTTACTGATTAGTTCATATTGTTGTTCCACCTATAGGGTTGCAGACCCCTTCAGCTCCTTGGGTGCTTTCTCTAGCTTCTCCATTGGGGGCCCTGTGTTACACCCAATAGATGGCTGTGAGCATCCACTTCTGTATTTGCCAGGCACTGGCATAGCCTCATATGAGACAGCTATACCAGGGTCCCTTCATCAAAATCTTGCTGGCATATGCAATAGTGCCTGGGTTTGGTGACTGATTATGGGATGGATCCCCAGATGGGGTAGTCTCTGGATAGTCCATCCTTTCTTCTTAGCTCCAAACTTTGTCTCTGTAACTCCTTTCATGGGTATTTTGTTCCCTATTCTAAAGAGGAACAAAGTATCTGCCCATTGGTCTTCCCTCTTCTTGATTTTCTTGTGTTTTGCAAATTGTATCTTGGGTGTTCTATGTTTCTGGGCTAATATCCATTTATCAGTGAATACATACCTACTGACTTCATTTGTGATTGGGTTACCTCACTACAGATGATATCCTCCAGATACATCCGTTGGACATAATACTACTGGAAGATCCAGCAATACCTCTCCTGGGCATATACCCAGAAGAAAGCTCCAACTGGTAATAAGAACACATGCTCCACTATGTTCATAGCAGCCTTATTTATAATAGCCAGACGTTGGAAAGAACCCATATGTCCCTCAACAGAAGAATGGATACAGAAAATGTGGTACATTTATACAATGGAGTACTACTCAGCTATTAAAAATAATGAATTTATGAAATTCTTGTACAAAAACAATGAATTTTTGAAATTTTTAGGCAAATGGATGGATCTGGAGTATATCCTCCTGAGTGAGGTAACCCAATCACAAAAAAAAACACCTGATATACACTCACTGATAAGTGGATATTAGCCCAGAAGCCCAGAAGCTCAGAATACCTAAGATACAATTTACAAACCACATGAAACTCAAGAAGAAGGAAGACCATAGTGTAGATACTTCCATCCATCTTAGAAGAGAGGAACAAACACTCATGGAAGGAGTTACAAAGTGTGGAGTAGAGACTGAAGAAATGACCATCCAGAGACTGACTCACCTGAGGATCCATCCCATTTACAATCACCAAACTAGACACTGTTGTGAACTCCAACAAGTGCTTGGTGATAGGAGCCTGATATTGCTCTCTCCTGAGAGGATCTGCCAGTGTCTTAAAAAATACAGAAGTGGATGTTCACAGCCATCTATTGGACTGAGCATTGGGTCCCCAGTGAAGGAGCTAGAGAAGGAGCTCCCCAAGGAGCTGAAGGGGTTTGCAGCCCCATAAGAGGAACAACAATATGAACTAGCCAGTATCCCCAGAGCTCTCAGGGACTAAACCACCAACCAAAGAGTATACTTGTTGGGACTCATGGCTCCAGCGGTATATGCAGCAGAGGATGGCCTAGTTGGACATCAATGGGAGGAGAGGCCCTTTGTCCTATGAAGATTCTGTGCCCCAGTGTGGGAGAATGCCAGGGCCAGGAAGCAGGAGTGGGTGGGTTGGTGATCAGTGGGTGGGGGGGAGGGGATTTGAGGAGGGTGTTTTTCAGAGGGGAAACCAGGAAAGGGGATAACATTTGAAATGTAAATAAAGAAAATATCCAATAAAAAAAAGAAAGGTTGTGTACATTTAAAAGGTAGTTTTTTATTTAATGTTTACCAATAGTTTTCTTGTCTCTTTTATAACAGAAAAGGGACATTAGTCGATCTTCTAAACTCCTAATTTAGTTGACAATGTTTTTCTTTCTGTATTTAGTTTCTTATATTTTGAGGAGCAGGGAAAACAGGACATGTGTGATTAGTAGGCATGTAAATTAACTATGGTAAGAAGGCTACTTGTGATAAACACACTTAAACACAGGTACAGAAATGAATAAGAAAATTGTAAAAGTGCTGTGACTCACACCACCTTGTGCATGATGTAACATGGCATGAATAGATTGAGATGCTCATCCTGTTACAGAAAGTGTCCACAAGGAATCCTTTCTGTAAATTTGCACATTGTCTGACTTCTCTTAAAAGTCAACATTTTCTAAAATGAAAAGTTATTTTTCTTAGAGTGTGGAGAAACAGTGAACAGATAAAATTATCCCTGGATCTATTAAGAAGTCATTTATTTTTGGTTGTTTTAATTCTGAACGTGGCAGTCACAAATCTAGTCTTTGTTTTCTCTTAGGAGCCCTACCTTCTCAAACATTTCTGTGTCAGACACAAAAGAAGACTTGTGACTTTAGATTGCCAAGAGTTAGCTCTAAAAGATCAGAGAAAAGTGGAGTTAGTTTTCTTCTTCATGCTGCTGTCTTTCTTTCCCCTCAGCATCACTTCTAAAGAATGTTCACTATAACTTGGTACTTACAGCCATAAGCTCCTTTCACTCCCACACCCCATGGAGCGCCATGGTAGCCTTCATTTTTCCCTTGAAATAGAGAAAACTCTGTCTAGCGTAATTATAGGTAAGCAGACCTGTCCTTACAGAATGAGGACAATATGAGGACTATTTGTATTTTATTTAAGGGCAGAATTAACATTTGTTTCATCTCATCATTTCTCAAAAAATATAAGCCGAAATGTAATTTGGCATGAAATCAAAGTTGGCTAGCTAGTTCACTATAGCCTCTTGATCTTCCCCCACTGGCAAACACAGAGTAACTCAGTGGCAGTGTATCACATTTAACTTCCCATGTTACTATCATCATTTTGTTTTGTTTTGTCTTAATTTTGCCACAGAATTGTACACATGTTAATGAGATTCTCTAGCTGCTTAATTACAACTTTATTAATGTGAATCTTTGATTACCTAAATTGGTGTGATCAACCTTAGATGTCACTATGCTTTGTGCCCACAATAAAGACTTTCAGCACAACATTTGAAAGCTATAGGTAGAAAGGGTCTATGGAATACTCATTTTTAAGCCACTTGTTTGACTGAGTAGTCATCGAAGAAGAAAAACCCATCTTATAAGTCTCCCAGACATGGATTCTTCTTTGAATTGTCTGATTTAGAATTCTGGAGCAATGCTCCTCTAAACTGCACTGCTCTCAATGACTGGGCTATTTCTCATCGATGTAAATCCTGATAATTAGTTAAGTAAGGGCAGTATAGGCACAAGCTTAGAAGCTTTTTTGTCAATGAAGTGTTAGGCTTGCTTCATGAAGACCCTTTTTAGGATGAAGAATGTGATCCAGCCACCTGGGATATTTTCACTCTTCTAACCCTGTATCTCTAGCTGATGGACAGCTAAGGGATGGACATAGATAACCTAACTTCCCACGGAGACTCAAACAGCAAATGGTAAATCTAAGAGGCCATGTGCACACACAGTGCCGAATTCCAAAGGCATGACCTTGTCCTGCATTTTTTTGTGAGAAAATATAATCCCTACTTTCTTCAAGACATTATTTCCCTAACAGGAAGAGAACTACAGCTGCCA
This sequence comes from Mus caroli, assembly GCF_978045245.1. Classification (NCBI taxonomy): domain Eukaryota; kingdom Metazoa; phylum Chordata; class Mammalia; order Rodentia; family Muridae; genus Mus; species Mus caroli. The sequence continues at coordinate 94,832,895 of NW_028227263.1, forward strand.
GCAGCTGTGCTAATTTTGCCATTATTAGCAGCTCTTATATTCAGAGTGAACCTACTTTCTGAACTTTTACTTTATTCATGAATTAAACAGGGACAGTTATAGTGATTACCTGAATAAATGTGAGGTAAAGGGGTTAAATAAGAAAATATATGGAGTATTTCTATAAATGCATGACAGAGGACTGCTACTCTTTAGAATATAATCATTGAGCTCACTGAATTCACTGACTCTCAATCTTAGTCAACAAACTACAGGCAGCTGTGGAAAGTAGAGAGCTGGACAAAGTGTTACCCCAATGGAGTGACTCCAAGTTAGTTCAGTCCAGAGCTCATATATGTACCATGTATGAACTGAACAAGTTGTGTTTATGTATTTGAGAATATGTAACAATATTCAATAAAAGACAAAGAGGTCATGAATTTGAGAGTAATCAAACTAGAAAGGGCTCGTGGTTGGATTAGAAAATGGAAGGTGAAGGTGGTAATAATGTAATTTTAATTGAAAAAAATATAAAAATATATAAAACATCCGTGAGTTGAGGATGTCAGTCCTTATTGTGGATTCAATACTTGAAAGAAAATGAAGACTTGATTAGCTGACTTTATTTTGGAATTCAAATAAACCTGAGTATTCACGTGTCTTTGAGATGAAATCACTGAACAGTAGTTAAACATTTTCTGAATGTAGTGACCATGGAAAGATCTCCTGGGGAACATTCTTATCCATCCTGAAAAGCAGGACCCATGCTTCAAACCTAGGTGTGTCCACGAGTATTCAAAGCAGAATGAAGAAACTCTATAAAGACATGCCATGTACTGAAATGAGTGAAGACAACTTGGGTAGTCTCCATAAAACTCTAAAATATCAGAGAACACTTTACATGAGACAGTAGAACTGTTTGAAATAAACAATGACCTAAAAGCTATCAAAAAGCCTGAAGGAATTAAAACTAGCCCTATAATGTAATGCCCAGCCAACCCAGGAAATATTTCACATATCATTAACTTTTAATTTCTATTTAAAATTATGTATCATTTATTCACAGTATTAGGTGACTTTTCTTTGAATGAAATATTAATTTCTCTTGATTTAATATGTAATTAAACTTCTTTTGCATAATTATATCACATTCATTTCAATTTGTAAGAAATATTAGAACTTCAAAACAGAAATCTTATTACAATGCTAATATTTGATACAGCAAAAGAATCCCTCTGCAAATAACCAAATTAACAGCTCGATTAATTCCTTTTATAGTGTTCTTCCTCAACTTTCACGAGGACATTTAATTTTTTTTCATGGATTCGCTCAGGAAGTTAATTCTTCATAATTTATTCTAAAGTAAATATTGTTCCAGTTTTTTCCAGTGAACCTGTTGCTATATATTAATTTAGTAGCTTCTAATTTCTCTGCTGTCAATTATTTTATAAAAGCATTTTTCATCAGACAGAAACTGTTTAATTACTATGAGTCCAAGTCTCAGGCCGGACCTGGTGGCAAATGCCTTTAATCCCAGCACTCCGGAGGCAGAGGCAGGGGGATTTCTGAGTTTGAGACCAGCCTGGTCTACAAAGTGAGTTCCAGGACAGCCAGAGCTATACAGAGAAACCCTGTCTCAAAAAACCAAAATAACAACAACAACAACAATAATAATAATAATAATAATAAAAGAGTCCAAGTCTCAGCTGAATTTTCTTTGTTCCCTTGTCTCCAGCAGAGAAAGAAAAGAAAGAGAAGAAACAAAGTTTGAGCATGTGCAGAGAGAAAATAAGTGTAAGGAGGTAAGGAAGACAGGTACTAGGTGCTTACTAGGTAAGGAAGAACACAGTCTTATCTCCAAGCCAGCTTCTGCATTTAAGAAAAGCATGCCCTGGACCTCATTTTCCTCCCTGGATTAATACTGTTCCATGCTCCTTATGGGGACTGCTCTACACAGTCTGGCATGGAGCAAACACTCAAGGTTTTGTAGTAGCTGAATCTGTCAGAATATGCTCATATAGCATATGAGTCCCAGTCTTGAAGAATGTCAATTCCTGTATTCCTGTTCATAGTTTGAATAAAACAGCGAAAGCCAAGTTGACCCTAGATGACAGAATGGTAAATTCACTGAGCTAAAATTTAAAATTCAAAAATGAATCCTCCACTTAGCAGAGAGAATAATTGACCAGTAAAAACAAATCCGAGTACAGATTAAGGAAGAGCTGGCTGAACAAGTGTTAAGCATGCCTCTAAGAAGAGGGAAAGGAAGCAAAGACGAGGAAGAAAGGACAGGAGAGGCGAGGGAGAGCCAGTTACCTCGTCCACTGTAGACAAAGCTAAGTGTAATTAAAAGCAAGCACAAGCAGATGCCAAGAGACTGCTCAGCAGTTAAGAGCACTGGCTGTTTTTCCAGGTTTGATTCTTCCCAGCACCAACATGGTACAACTGTCAGTAACTCCAGATCCAGAAATCTGACACCCTCTTCTGGATGCTTTAGGTACAAGGCACACATACGGTGAACAGCTGGGCCTACAAACAAAAACATATATATAATAATTAAATGATAATAAAATAATTTTAAAAATAAGCACAAGTTTGCATGCATGACAACTTGGAAGTCAATTTTTCTTCCATTTTGCATTAGACAGACCCTCATTCCAATACTGGTTTACTTTAGCCACCTCATTTTGAAAGGATAAACTAAAGCTAGAAAGTATTAATGAAAAGTAAACAGATGGATCAAAACATTATAAGGAAATTAAATATTTTATTTTAAGCTCTCAGATTTGAAAAAATAAGTAGTCCTGTTGATGGTGGTACTATTTTTCATGCTGTTTATAGGCAATAAATTTGGAGTGTCAAGGATATATTGTTTTAAACAATATCCTCAGATTTTTCTGTACCATTTTTGCTGTCCAGTAACAACACAAGTATGTAATACTTAGCTAAGAATACCTCAAGTAATAGCACAATTTAAAAAACCAAATAAATGTTTAAAATATCATATTAGCAAACAAGATGCAATGAGCAATCACATTACTGAAAACTGGGTTAATAAAGAATAGACCAATGAAAACACTGAGGTAAGCTGATTACATGCCTTAGTCTTAGAGAGTTTGCCTAGCAGGCATGAAGATATGCCTACATAAACATAACACAAACAACAAGTGCACATAAACATACCACAATACCACAACACATACAGACAGACAGAGAGAGACAGAGAGAGAGACAGAGGGAGAGAGAGAGAGAGAGAGAAACAAGATTTACATTCTCCACACACAAACATGTACACACACCACAACACCTCCACATGTACACACAACCTTATGTCCCAAGACAGAGAAACACAAAAATAAATAATTCAAGTTTGAAACATAATTTGTGTTCCCAGGAAAACAATGAAGATTTTACAACTGTATACAGAAAGACTCAAAAGAATGAAAAAGAATGGCCAACGATATATCTTTTAATGGAATACTTGTCAAAATTCATAAGATGCATCAGTTCACGGAACTTGAGTCTCAACAGTCCCCAAGCATGAAACAAAGAAAACACACATAGTCACACCATCACAGGAGGAAGGAGAATGATAAAGACAAGAAATGAAGGGAAAGGAGGAAGAGGAAGAGAAGGGAAAGACAAGGAGAATTCAAACTAAGACATTGTAACAATGGACTACACTGGAATCCAAAGTGGGAAAGAAATAGAAGAGATAGCAAGGATGGGAGAGAGGATGAACTAATAGAAATTAGAGGTCTTTGTTTCAACTGTTGATCTCTACCAACAGCCAGCCTTGTGAGTGCCTCCTGCTGTTAACCTACACTAGTATACTTTTCTCAGTGTATTCTATTAAAAATGCAAGCATGCTCTCATTACTCACAGTAGCCTTCCTTATCTGATCTAATGTGAGACAAAAATCTCCAGTGCCTGGAACTGCTAGGAGTATCAATCTTTATATCTGCAGTACTCTGTGTTCCCTAAAGAGAACATATGTGTCACGGGGAGTTCTAATGTTTTCTATCTTATGCTGAGACTAGCTGTCTGCTTCACACTTATCACAGAAGATACATACACACACACACGCACACACACACACAACATACACATTTTATTCTTTCTGTATGAAGAGGAATTGGTCACTGTTAGACCTAGACACTATAAAACATTGCTTCACTCTCATCATTAGAAATCCTTAATAAGAACAAACAATTTCACAAGAATCTTCCTAAATTTCTCCTTTGGACATTTAAAATTAGGCATTATTGAAGTTGTCTCTGAACACATTTATTGCAGTTTGCTTGTTTGTTGTATTCCTTCTAGGGGAAGGCAAAAGGAAGCTTCTCTCTAATCAGAAAATCTGCAGTTAGCTTCCCCCATTTGGTAAAATCAGAGGGGTCAGCACATCTGGGGTGCAATGAACATAACCCCTACTGGGAAACCAACTTCTAATCACACTATCTTCCCTAAGACTTGTGTTCTTAGATGATTTTCTTCTTAGAAGTTGGTTATTTTCTGTAGTTTCTAGTACTTCAATTTCTAGTTTGTAGACTTGACAGTGAACTCCCATTAGCACTTCATCTCATTTCACGTTGCTAGCATTTGCTTCCTGGGTGTATTCATTGGATCCAACTTCCATGTCTTGCCTCTGTGAAGAGCATTGAGGATGCATTTGAAAGTCAAAGAGAAGCTCACAGTGTGTGTAGGCCATCAGCTATTAAAAACAATTCTTGGACAAATGGATATATCTGGAGGATATCATCCTTAGTGAGGTAACCCAATCACAAAAGAAGTCATTAGATAGGCACTCACTGATAAGTGGATATTAGCCCAGAAACATAGAACACCCAAGATACAATTTGCAAAACACAAGAAAATCAAGAAGAGGGAAGACCAATGGGTGGATACTTCATTCCTCCTTAGAATAGGGAACAAAATACCCATGAAAGGAGTTACAGAGACAAAGTTTGGAGGTGAGATGAAAGGGTGAACTATCCAGAGACTACCCCACATGGGGATCCATCCCATAATCAGTCATCAAACCCAGACACTATTGCATATGCCAGCAAGATTTTGATGAAGGGACCCTGGTATAGCTGTCTCATATGAGGCTATGCCAGTGCCTGGCAAATACAGAAGTGGATGCTCACAGTCATCTATAAGATGGAACACAGGGCCCCCAATGGAGAAGCTAGAGAAAGCACCCAAGGAACTGAAGGGGTCTGCAACCCTATAGATGGAACAACACTATGAACTAACCAGTACCCCCAGAGCTTGTATCTCTAGCTGCATATGTATCAGAAGATGGCCTAGTCAGCCATCACTGGGAAGAGAGATCCCTTAGTATTACAAACTTTATATGCCCCAGTACAGGGGAATGCCAGGGCCAAGAAGCAGGAGTGAGTGGGTAGGGGAGCAGGGCAGAGGGAGGGTATAGGGAACTTTCAGGATAGCATTTGAAATGTATATAAAGAAAATATCTAATAAAAATATATTAAAAAAAGAAAAGTTGAACACTCTCAACTTTGTAACAAATCAACATCAAAAAGGAAGAGCTCTTACCAAGGCACAGTGTTTTGTTCATAAGTAATGTAAAACATACACAATGTATTTCTTACGTGTGAATAAAACCATTATTGACATAATATAATCCCCTCCTGGGCCAAATGTACAACCAAAATACTTAGTGCACATGTGTATAGGCATTTAAAACCTTAGATTCTTTATAGGTACATATATACATATAACTATATAGATATGCTTTATGTATCATGCATATGCACATATGTATCTTTCAACAATCTGTGTTTATGGTTCAGTTTTTATTTTGTGGCTTTCTTCTGACATGTATCTCTTTTATCTAGATTTTATAATTTGTTGACCTACAGTTATTAAAAATACCCACTCATTGAGTTGATTTGTTTATTGTCAGCTTGGCACAACCTAGGGTCACCTGCAAAGTGTCAACCTCAATTGAATCACCTAGATTAGATTGACCTGTAAGGAACGGCCCTGGATACTGATTATGGAGGACCCAGCCCACCGTGAGTAGTTCTGCTCCTAGGAGGATGGTCTTGGGCTGTAAAAGGAAGGGAGCTTAACATCAGACTGGGAGCAAGCACAGAGGGAGCTGGCAAATAATACTTCTCCATGTTCCTGCCTCAGGGTTCCTACACTGAGTTCCCGCTCTAATTTCCCTCAGGACAGACTGTGACTGAGAAGTGTAAGCTGAAATAAACTCCTGTGTCACAAGTTGCTTTTTTTAATGTATTTATTTCAGCAACATATATGTAGCCAGAACACTAATAAAATGTTAGTATTATGTATATTTATGCCTTCTTTTCTGTGTCTGACCATTTTTGTCTTGTCTAAGTTTGTCAACTAACCCTGTATGTCTTCTAAGTCTCTTTTAGTTTATTTCTCTACTTTGATATTTGTTATGCCTAGCCTTGTAATATTTTGGATTTGCTTTAACCTTTCTGTCTGAAATCCCCGAATGACATTGTTAGGTTAACTATCTGAAATCGATCCAGGTGTTGATACAAATGTTTATCAGATAAGTGCTTTGCTGTACTCACATTACATCCCAAGGATTTTATATATTGTGTTTTCATGTTATTTGGTGTGAAAAATAATTTTTGTTTCTTTAACACCATTTCAATAGCCTTATTTTTCATTCTCCAAATATTTTTACAGTAGCTACATAGTATGCTAATTGACTTAGCTCCCTGTTGTATTCTACTGAATCTCAATGATGGTTCTTCATCATCCTCTTAAATTTTTCATTGATTCCTTTTATTCTCCTTCCATCTGTGATCTCTCATAGAAAATTACTCGATATGGCAGTATGGTCGTTGATAGTTTTTTCAGCTGAATCAATAGTGGTCGTTTGATGTGCCCGGCGAAGATGTCAGAGAACCTGTGAGAAGTTAGTTCCCCTACTGCCCCAGGCAGAATGCTGCCCACCCAGAGAATGCTGGGAGCTGTTTTGTGGTTTCTTGGCAAGGTGACTGAAACCAGCAGGAAGATGGAGGTTGTGATTACTCCCTCCACAGTGACTTTAGATTAGACTGTGGTTAGAATATGCTAGGCTCAAGTTAAGGTTTAGGCAAAGGTTTGCCAGACATGTCCATGATGATGGGAGGCATCAGGACTGAGCTATTTTTTCCTTAGGTACATAGACTTTTGTGTACAGAACTCCATGGATACTGTCTCATTAGACAAGGAGTTAAACTTTTCAGCTGAGTTAGGAGGAGGGAATGCTTGAAACCAGCCTGTGGAATAGTGAGAATACATTAAAAAGAGAAAGAGCTCAGCTATCCCTGCTTAGTGGTGTCACCTTGGATGTGTTACTTAGCTTCTTTCAGTGAAAGTCATTCATCTGTGAAATTTGAGTTATGTAAATTATTGATCACATAGATGTGGCTTCCTGAACAAGTAGCTCTGACATGGAGAGTGCTCATATGAAATACATGTGACCAAACTGTAAAATGTCAGAAACATGAATAGAAACTTATAATTTCTTGGGGCAGAACAGGTCAACTATCAGAAAGAGTTCAGTAACATTAACAGAGTCCATGAAAGGAATTTCACATCTTCAGGAACTGCAACACAGACATGAATTTATTTTTGTCTTGTCGATTATTGTCTTCATAGCTTGGATTTTTGACTCTAGGAAAGTCATCCAAGTTATCTACTTTCAATTATCTGCCCAAATCAGAGAGATTATAAAGAGAGATCATAAAAAGATGACAGGATGTGCAGTCAATGAGAAATGTTTACAGGAATCATTCAATTCTTAGATGAAAAAATAGCTCATGGGTTACATGATATACGTGACTATTACACACACACACACATACACACAAACCAAATATTTTTCTAGGACAACAAATGTGGGGAGAAATAAAAGAATCTGATTTATTACAAGACTTGACTCTTGTATGTGTAGAAAAATCATGAATTTTCAAGTTTTATGGAGTACATTTGCCATGCTTTATTGTAGGTGCAGGCCACACCAGCCAGAAGTAAGATTTCCACCTTCCCATGGGAACCCTTCCAGTCCCTTGGTCTTGAGCCCAAGACCCAATCAGCTGACCGAATCCCTGGCCCCACCCACTACATGCTCCAGCTGTGATACCTGACCCTTTTATTGGTGGGTACCTGCTGCACAAATACAGGCCACACCAATCAAAAGAAGAGTGATCTGCTGGCTCACAAGTCATGCTACCTACAAGAAATCCAGCCTCCAACACTGAGGAAGACTCCTTTCTGGACCAGAAATCACCCAGGGCACCAGAAATTTGATAACACAAGGACCACACTCAATCATACCTGCAGCACCACTCTTTGTTTCTTCCTGCTGAATTCTTACTCCAATGTTCTAATGTCACATTTCCCTTAATACCTTTAGCACCTGGTATCTACCTTTCTGATTCTTGACAACTCCCAACCTTGACATTTCTCATTCTTACTAATCTTTCCTTTGAAATCATCATTATTAACTTATTTATCCTATAGGTTTTAATTCCTGACTAGAACACTTTCATCAAAAAAGAATGTAGCTTTCTTAGGTTTGGACAAATGTTGTGAAAATGCAAGATTTAATATCAGGGAATGTATTCTAGGGCAAGTGCTTGAAATATCACATCTCAAACCTTATTAATCCCCCTGCATCCCATTCACTGTCTGGCTCAAGCAATTACTTCAGTTGACACATTTGGAGTATTTAACTGTCTTAAAGCATAATTAATCATTGATTTCTCTGTATTCCTATGTTAACTGAGATGTTCCTTGAATGTATATTTATAATCTTAGCTCCCAAAGAATCTTGCTTAGCAGTAGACAACAGCAACATATATAAATGTTTTTTTGTTACTATTTTGAGAAAATAACACACCTCAATAGTGAAAACTCATCAGTTATGAAAAAGCATCATTAGTGTTACTGAGCACCTGAGAGCATAGAGCTGTAGAGAGGCACTTCTGAGGAGGAACATGTTGCATCCTTGAATAAATTAGTCTCTGCTCTCCTAGCCCCATCATTTAAGATAACACCTTAGTACATACACCACAGCTGATGGAAATTTGTATCAAAGAGGATTTTTCTCCTGTTTCAGAAAATAAAGAAGTTGGTTCTCACTGTTTTAACCACCACCACCACCACCACCACCATGCAGCTGAGGTTGGGATTAGTATTTGAGATCTCTGCTACAGGACTTCATACTATAGGAGAAATTCATCTGACCAGTGACAATACTTTTGAATTAAACTAACATTTTAAATGTTCTAATTTTACTTCTGAGAAAGTACATTTTATGATGTACTTAAGATATGATCACTGTCACAAGCACATACTCAAATATACACAGAGATGTAAACACACACACACAGTCACAAACACACCAATTCTCAGACATATAAACACACACAGTCATAGACACACTAACACATGCACACACAAATGAACACGTAACCTCACACAAAGACACAGACAGTCAGATATACATTTTCAGACACACACACAGTTATATACACTTAAATGCACACATACACACATATACCCACATAGACTCAAACACAGTCAGAAATATATACAGCAGACATGCACACACACACACACACACACAGAGACATGCAAGCACACACACACACAAGGATGCCAATAGAAACCTGAGAACTAGAATAGGTCCACATGCAATTGTGTCCCTGACCCAGCAGTCAACCTGTGTTCAGGGTTTGCTAAAAGTATTGGAATGAAGGTCACATTCTTCAAGTATTTTATCAGGAAAGAAGCAGGAACTCATGAGTAGGACACTTGAAGATCGCATCACTTTGTGCTCTGACGTAGGATCATTGGGTTAAAGAGGGAGACATTGTCTTATTTATCCACACAATAGCATTTTCTCATGGTGTTGAACTGTGTGAGATCACCTGTTTTTTTAGAGAAAATATTGGTCAAGATTCAAAATCACCTCAGCCTGTGGAGAAAAATTCCAGAGAAGACTATCCTCTCTGCCTCAGTTTCAAAGCCACTCCACATCTGGACCACAATTTCTATATTACTTTGGTTTAGAAAAAGTTTTATCTCTAATATTTGTTTTTTTACATACATACACACACACACACACACACACACACACACACACATACACCACATACAATCACACACACTATATATTATAAACATATATATATATATATATATATATATATATATATCCGTCAGTCTCTCCACACCAAACTTCCTGGAAGTACACAAAAATATAAGCAATGCTGATTTGTTTATGTATATTTTCCTTTTAAAATGTATTATTTTGGATCATGAATGTGTGTCTGTGTGTGGTGTGTACACAATTAGTTTCAGGGAGACCAGAAGAGGCAGTGCATTGAAGTTAGAATCACAGGCGGGTGTAAGCTGCACTATGTGGGTAGGAACCCAAGCATCAGAACAGCTTTCAACCTGTGGGTCAGGAACCCCTTGGGACAGGGAAAAGGACCCTTTCACAGGGGTCATTTAATACAATTGGAAAACACAGGTATTAACATTACAATTCATAACAGTAGTAATTTTACAGTTATGAAGTAGTAATAAGAATAATTTTATGGCTGCGGATCACAACATGAGGAACTTCATTAAAGGGTCACAGTACTATGATCATTGAGAACCACTGGCTCTTTTTGTTTTGTTTTTTGTTTTGTTTTTTGTTTCTTTTTGTTTTGTTTTGTTTTTCGGATTTTTAAAATTTTTTTTTTTGTTTTTTTTGTTTATTTGTTTTTGTTTTGTTTTTCGAGACAGGGTTTCTCTATATAGCCCTGGCTGTCTTGGAACTTACTCTGTAAACCAGGCTGGCCTCAAACTCAGAAATGCACCTGCCACTGCCTGCCTAGTGCTGGGATTAAAGGCGTGCGCCACCTCAGCAAGGGGAATCAGCACTCTTCTAGGCTGAGCCACTGCTCTGGGACCTTTTTTTCAATACCACAAATATGGCATCTTCTCTTATAGCTCTTTTTTATTTCACAGGAATAAAATCCCTAAATATTTACTTATGAAGTTGATCATAAGGAAAATGTTTACTTAGCTAACTAAAGAATGGCATCTAAAATTATTGTCCTCATGCTGTGGCATGCAGAATTCTTGTTGACTTCTCACAAACCTGACCATAATCAATGTATTTTTGTGAATGTTTCACCTCAGATTATAGTTTGAAGAATGAAGAAGTGAAGGAAAAGAAAACTCAGGCAGGGGTAAGGATGAAAATGCAAAGGGATCTGGGAGCCATTTGGACCAGGGGTGACTCCTACTGTGGAATTTACATCAGAGAAAGCAGACAATGTCAGATTAAATCCTGTAATGACTGCCCAATAAACATCCTACTAATGGCTTTTCTTGAAGAGTAATCACTACTATTCAGATGAGTTTAATTTTCTAATTTAACAACTTCACATAAAACCAATTAATGCATTTAAGAGCTCAGTGTCTGGTTCAGTTTTAGGCAGGAATACTTGCACAAATTTACTTGATTATACTGCTTTTAATCTAAGAATATTAACAGAAAATAAATGAGTTGTTTAGCATATTTTAATAAGCCCATAATGTTAAATATCATTCTTCTTTTACTTAAAAAGTAGTTTCTCTAATAATTGACTTGAGAAATGCAATGTAACACAGACTATAGTGTGGACTATAGTGAAATGGACACTGCATGTGAATAGAATGACTTGGATATGTATAAAAATGTATCTGGGCACTTTCACAAATAGTTCATGGGAATTTTTTCTCCTGATTTTATTAATTTATGTCATACAGGTTTTTTGTTTGTTTGTTTGTTTGTCATGTCACTTGCAGCTGATAGGATGTATACATCAGGCAATTTTGTCATCATTTAGAGGTGTTTTCTTTTTTTAAGATGGAACTTGAAATACTATGCAATTTGAATAAGTTGAAGGCAGGTCATTCCTTGGTGCATATGTGTCTTTTCATTGGATCTTGCTATTGGTTTTACATTTGTTACATTTGTTCAGCATTTTCATATGACTGTCTCCTTTTCTCCAATCAGTCTATGAAGCAATTAAAAAGTGTTGTAGTTGTAATGAGTAAAGGTTTTCAAGTGCTAGCTCATAATAGCTCTCACCAAACTCAGGTTAAGCCAGCTCCCTATCTGTAGCAGAACTTTTGGTTATTCTGTGGGTTCTTTTTTTCTTTTGCTCTTTCAACCCCCTAACACTACATAGGAGAGGAAAGGGGGGAATAAAGGATAAGGGAACTTATTATCATTAGACTATTTCCTGCTGATTAGGGGCTTGAGTTCATTGGTCAAAATTTGATCTTCACTGATAGGGTATCTAACATATTTTTCTTGTTGTTTCTTCTTTGCACACTACTACTTAACAACCACAACCAATAACAATCAACAGCAACCCAACAACAACCCTCCCCCACCCCCTGAGTCCTAGCATACCCTCTGGAGTCCTAGAATTCCAATAGTAACACACTTGCAGAAAATATCTGCAGTTGCCAAAATCATGCTGCTTCTATAGCATGAGGCAAATCATAGCTGCTGAGGGCAATCTGAAGCAGCCTCACACCCCACACCTAGGTTTAAAATAAAAACTTATTCTTAGAATATTTGTAATATTTTTTAAGAAATCAAAATTCTCAAAAAAAAAAAAAAGAAATCAAAATTCTCACAACACCTATAGCATATCTGCCAGCTCTCTCACTGTTATCTGTAGCTCATCACAGTGACCTATGAAGACTTTGCTTTAGATAATCAAGATGGGAGTTGCTAGGATAGACAAACTGACCAAGAATAGATTTCAGACTACAACTAAGCTCACAGATAGATTTATGGAGAGATGTCTAAAAGCAAGTGGCAACCATGTATGGCTATACCTCTAGAATTGTCAAGAACATCAGAATGTTACACAAAAATGAAGAGTTAAAAAAAACTGCAAAAGACATTACAGCTTCACAGATGAAGGCATCAAACTCAAGCTGTGACCTAAATTTAAAATGAATTAATCTTAAATAATCTGAATATAGGTCATAGGGGAATTGGACAAGAAAGTCTTGGGAAGACTGTATGGACAGCTTGTTCTGTAGGAACTGGGTGATGGATGTTGCATATTTCACTTTAATTAAGGTCAGTTTCAGGTTTTTCATTTTTAATCTAGAAATAATTTTTCTATGGTTTTATTTTCTGTGATTTTTGTCTGCTAGTATTGGCATAATACAGAGAACAATCTCTACTCTCAGTCTTCAAATAGTCTGTCTAGCCTTACAAACATGATAGCCAACCTGCTTTCTTTCTCTTTAGTCTTGTTCATCTTATGGTGTGTCATATATTTAGGTCTCATTAAACTTCTCAGACATTCAAGAGAACAGCACTTTTGACTTTGGCAGCCTTTAGGACATGCGGACAATTAGATGTTCCTTTATCCAAGGAAAAGGAGTTTTCTGGGAAGTTTTACTCATTCATTCTCATTGAGCTCTGTGGTTGAGCTGAATGAAGCTAGCTCTGTTGTCTTCAATCTCATTCAACTCCGTAGAAATAATGTCTGTTTGGGCTGTTAATACTACAAGGCAGGGTTGACAGTCACATTTTTTGAGTTGTTAAGTAAATCCTGATGCCCCTTCTCTGTTCACTGATATGTTCTAAGAACTTTTTTTTCTCATTTTTTCGACACTCTTTCATAATCTTCTTGGATATTATATACTGATGATGTACTTGTCAAAAGTACTTTTAATTTTAAGTAGCCCTATGGTGTACTGGAACAATAATGTTTGTGTGTGTGTGTGTGTGTGTGTGTATCATACATAGATCTATTATAACTTACATATCTTTTCTTCAATATTGTATTTCAACTCTCATAAGAAGATCACTGCCACCTAAGCATGTTGTTTTCATTTCCTATATTATATTCCTAGCACCATTAGAAGGTTAAAGATACATGTTCTTTATCCTCCACCCACAGAGAGAGAGAGAGAGAGAGAGAGAGAGAGAGAGAGAGAGAGAGAGATTTACACATAACTGTGAACTTTGGTTTGTTTTTTTATCAAAGAATAAAACATTTAATTTTTAAGAACAGATTGGTAAATGTTTAACCACATTTATATATGAAAATGATTTTATTGCTTAAATTACACATTTATTAACACATTAAAGGCACATTCCTTCAATATAATCCTGCAATTTATTTCCTGTGATCCTTCTACAGTGATTGACGTTGACTAATTAATTAATTATATGAAGATTGGAATCTCTTCTCAGATACAGGAACAAGGTCATTTCATCTCAGATTTTCTGGTAACAGCTGTGGATGTGAAATTCCCTTGCCATAGCTGAGCTTATTTTACTATTTTAATGAAGAAACAAAGAAAACAGGAATTATGCTGCACACGGAAGCAGCCTTAGAAGCATGGTATTATACATTACAGTGTTTACTTTAGATGGAACTGTTAGTTGCCAGCCAATCAACTCTTTGTTTGCATGAGTACTGGAATATATATTTCCTCTATTTGGACAAAAGGAAATCCCAGCAAGTGAGAAAGCTGGAGGCTTGATGACATTTTAGAGATTTGAGTCATATCTCACCCTACTCAAGACTTGTTGATTTTAATTAGAAAACAAAAAGCTCCAGGAGATATTCCAAACAAATTGTTTTGCTACCTAAGACATTACATAAACACACAATTAAGGGTTCTCGGTGGACTGCTTAATTTGTTTGAACATTGCTTTTAAGTTAATATGTTTGAGACATTAAATAATTTTCTTGTGGTTACATAGTAAATTACTGTCAAAATTATTGTCCAGGTATGTAATACTAATTGTAATACCAAGAGTGACTACAAATGACTTTGTGTGTTTTAAATTTTTATTTGTAAGTCCACTGGTTTATAATAATTTCTAATTAATATTGTATAGGTTATTATTAAATAAAATGTTAAATTGCATGCCATTTTAACAGAGGTCTTGCCACTGTGGTTAGTATAATTTTTATTGCCTTCTGTATCCAGAGATATGACTTAAGGCTAAGTTACATTCAATTGCTCAATCGAAGAGACCACTGTCTGATCTGATGTGATTTGTTTTGTCTCCAGTAAACAAAGTCCCCAGTGTAGCTCAATGCATTACAGTGTAGCTCAATGCATTACAATGAGTTAGGATTTATTTCCCAACTCTGTCTCATCCTGGTTGTGAATAACACAAGAATAGTTTTCACAATTAAATTTCTCATACCAATTTGAAATTATTTGTTATTAAGTTCATGTCTTAACTATATGAATTATGTGTTTAGGGAACATAATTTATTATTGTCTATGTCTTCATCTTTAGACATATTTTCTGATTATGGTAAACAATGTTTGCTCAACACAACTGAAACATGAACTTGTGGTACACCTTAAATGATATCTATGTATGCTGTAATTACTAGGATTCAGAGAAAACAGGTAAGTTTGTGTCTATACAGCTGTATTTCACATATTAGTGCACTAAGCTATGACAGGGTTAAGTCAAGTTTCCAGGTTAGAACATGAGAAAGCTAAATTTGTTTTATTTTTATTGAATTACCATATAATATTTTGTCACATCACATTATGGGTCTGAAATCATCCTAGAACAGAAGATTTTTCTCATTAAGTACAGAATTCAGGTTCAGGTCTGAGTCTTCCTATCACTTGAATCATAGGATCACTATCATATTTTGAGTGATTTCCTATGTACCTTTTTATTGACGACATAAGCACACAACTCTGCTCATACATAGCTTCCACCCTGAAGGGTGCAGGAGCAACTTGTTTCAAGTCCATTTCAGAGCAGTTAGGAACTACTTTATTTAAGGGCTGACCTAGGAATAAAAAAATTAATCTTAAAGGACAAAAATACATTGGCTTCATTCTGTCCTTCCAAGTACCATTAAGAACATGGCTGATAAGTGACCTAGAATGACTAAAAGTAATTAAAATAGGTGAGCCTTATGTCATTTTTTTTATGAAGCATGACTATATTAGACACAGAATGAAGGCATACGTCTTGCCTTTGTTTTAGACACTCCATGGAAGCTGCAGTCACCTCATTATACATATGGCTGTGAACAGCATAAGTTTGGCTTCTGGCAACACACCATCTCAACCTTCTTCCAAACACCTCCACTGCCCAGAAGTAAAGGAAGAACTCTTCTGGGCACCTTCCCTGCAAGAAGAGAGCTTGCCTGCAGAGAATACTCTGACCACTGAAACTAAGGAGAGAGCTTGTCTCCCAGGTCTGCTGATAAAGGCTAACAGGGTCACCTGAGGAACAAGCTCTAACCAGAGACAACTATAACAGCTAGCTTCAGAGATTACCAGATGGTGAAAGGCAAACGTAAGAATCCTACTAACAGAAATCAAGACCACTCACCATCATCAGAATGCAGCACTCCCACCCCACCTAGTCCTGGGCACCGGGATTTAAAAGCATAGCTCATGAAGATGGTAGAGGACATCAAGAGGAATTTAATAACTCACATAAAGAAATACAGGAGAACACAGCTAAACAGGTAGAAGACCTTAAAGAGGAAACACAAAAATTCCTTAAAGAATTGCAGGAAAACACTACCAAACAGGTGATGGAATTAAATAAAACCATGCAAGACCTAAAAAGGGAAGTAGACACAATAAAGAAAACCCAAAGTGAAGCAACACTGGAGATACAAACCCTAGGAAAGAAATCTGGAACCATAGATGCAAACATCAGCAACAGAATACAAGAGATGGAAGAGAGAATCTCAGGTGCAGAAGATTCCATAGAGAACATCGGCACAACAATCAAAGAAAATACACAACGCAAAAAGATCCTAACTCAAAACATCCAGGAAATCCAGGACACAATGAGAAGACCAAACCTACGGATAATAGGTGTTAATGAGAATGAAGATTTTCAACTAAAAGGGCCAGCAAATATCTTCAACAAAATTATAGAAGAAAACTTCCCAAACCTAAAGAAAGAGATGCCCATGAACATATAAGAAGCTTACAGAACTCCAAATAGACTGGACCAGAAAAGAAATTCCTCCCTACACATAATAATCAGAACAACAAATGCACTAAATAAAGAGAGAATATTAAAAGCAGTAAGGGAGAAAGGTTAAGTAACATATAAAGGCAGGCCTATCAGAATTACACCAGACTTTTCACCAGAGACTATGAAAGCCAGAAGAGCCTGGACAGATGTTATACAGACACTAAGAGAACACAAATGCAAGCCCAGGCTACTATACCCAGCTAAACTCTCAATTACCATAGAAGAAGAACTCAAAGCATTCCACATCAAAACCAAATTCACACATTATCTTTCCACGAATCCAGCCCTTCAAAGGATAATAACAGGAAAAAGTCAATACAAGGACAGAAATCATGCCCTAGAAAAAGCAAGAAGGTAATCCCTCAACAAACCAAAAAGAAGACATCCACAAGAA
This sequence comes from Mus caroli, assembly GCF_978045245.1. Taxonomy (NCBI): domain Eukaryota; kingdom Metazoa; phylum Chordata; class Mammalia; order Rodentia; family Muridae; genus Mus; species Mus caroli. Next base: position 94,850,333 of record NW_028227263.1, read on the forward strand.
CAGAATGCCAACTCTAACAACAAAAATAAAAGGAAGCAACAATTACTTTTCCTTAATATCTCTTAATATCAATGGACTCAATTCCCCAATAAAAAGACATAGACTAACAGACTGGCTACACAAAAAAGACCGAACATTCTGCTGCTTACAGGAAACCCATCTCAGGGAAAAAGACAGACACTACCTCAGAGTGAAGCCTGGAAAACAAATTTCCAAGCAAATGGTCTGAAGAAACAAGCTGGAGTAGCCATTCTAATATCGAATAAAATCGACTTCCAACCCAAAGTTATCAAAAAAGACAAGGAGGGACACTTCATACTCATCAAAGGTAAAATCCTCCAAGAGGAACTCTCAATTCTGAATATCTATGCCCCAAATGCAAGGGCAGCCACATTCATTAAAGACACTTTAGTAAAGCTCAAAGCACACATTGCACCTCACACAATAATAGTGGGAGACTTCAACACACCACTTTCATCAATGGACAGATCGTGGAAACAGAAACTAAGCAGGGACACAGTGAAACTAACAGAAGTTATGAAACAAATGGACTTAACAGATACCTACAGAACATTTTATCCTAAAACAAAAGGATATACCTTCTTCTCAGCACCTCATGGGACCTTCTCCAAAATTGACCATATTATTGGTCACAAAAAGGCCTCAACAGATACAAAAATATTGAAATTGTCCCATGCATCCTATCAGACCACCATGGACTAAGGCTGATCTTCAATAACAACATAAATAATGGAAAGCCAACATTCACGTGGAAACTGAACACCACTCTTCTCAATGATACCTTGGTCAAGGAAGGAATAAAGAAAGAAATTAAAGACTTTTTAGAGTTTAATGAAAATGAAGCCACAACATACCCAACCTATGGGACACAAGAGGAGAAAAAAAGTACAGAATGGGAGAAAAATCTTACATAGGTATCTTAAAATTTTTGCCCTTAAAATATTTAATATTTTCAGATGGTGTCTGACATTGGATGGTTAACCAAGGAAGCCTAAGGAAAGAGGATCATATACCTCAGCATGCACAGTAAGGGAAATGATCCAGTGTTCTCAAGGTTTACTTTAGCTTCCACAATATGCTCATCAAACCACTGTTTGCTTTGAAATACATGTTTGCAAGTATCATTGTGAAGGGTACTGTCACTCTAACTTCTTTCTCAGAAGTTAACTTTGTATCCAGTCACTATGCTGAACATGTTTATCAGCTGTAGGAGTTCTCTGGTAGAAGTTTTGGGGTCACTTATATATACAACCATATAATCTGTGAATAGTGATACATTGACTCCTACCTTTCTACTTTGTATCCACTTAATCTCCTTTAGTTGTCATATTGTTCTAGCTAGAACTCAAAGTAATATGTTAAAGAGATATGGGGAAAGTGGACAGCCTTGTCTTTGTCCTGATTTTAGTGGAAATGCTTTAAGTTTCTCTCCATTTAATATGACACTGGCTATTGGCTTGCTATATATTGTCTTTATTGTGTTTAGGTATGCACCGTATATCCCTGCTTTCTCCAAGTCTTTAACATGAAGGAGTACTGGATTTTATCCAACACTCTTTCACCATTTACTGAGATGATCATGTGTTATTTTTTTCTTTTAGTTTGTTTATATGGTGGATTATGTTGATGGATTTTCTTATGTTGAACCACTCCTGCACCCCTGGGATGAGGCTTACTTGATCATGCAGATGATGTCTTTGATGTGCTATTGGATTCATTTTATAGTGTTTTATTGAGAATTAGTCCTGAAATTTCTCTCCATCTTACAGGACATGAAGACATGTAAGATGGTTAGATATCAATCACCACATACCCTTGGTTTCACTGGATTTTGCCTTTGTAGTATCAATATCTAATTTGTAGAATTACCTTTAGTCAGTGAGACATCCTATAGATTTATTTGTGCACTGAGAGTAAGTTGTTTGTGAATTTAGGAAACTGATCATTATTAAAGTCCTCAATTCCTTAATTCTCCACTGAGAATTTGAGCAAGATATTTCATTATGACTTGCTGACATTTCTTTACTGTTTAATCCAGGTAGAAAATATGTCCTTGACACATGGGGAAATTTGGTACCACACTGGTAAGTGCATAGAAATAAAATTTTTTTCCAACAATAAACCTTTATGCCCCCACAGCATCACAAGAAAACATTCTATAATAAAAATACTGCAATTTTATCACATATTAGTTCTTCAAGGCCCTTCTTTCTTTGGTTTTAATCTTTTTTTTTTTTTTTTACATCTTTTCCTCAATTACATTTCCAATGCTATCCCAAAAGTCCCCCATACCTTCCCCCCTACTTCCCTACACACCCATTCCCATTTTTTTGGCCCTGGCGTTGCCCTGTACTGGGGCTTATAAAGTTTGCATGTCCAATGGGCCTCTCTTTCCACTGATGGCCAACTAGGCCATCTTTTGATACATATGCAGCTAGAATCAAGAGCTCCAGGGTACTGGTTAGTTCATAATGCATAATGTTGTTCCACCCATAGGATTGCAGATCCCTTCAGCTCCTTCGGTACTTTTTCCAGCTCCTCCATTGGGGGCCCTGTGATCCATTCACTAGCTGACTGTGAGCATCCACTTCTGTGTTTGCCAGGCCCCAGCATAGTCTCACAAGAGACAGCTATATCTGGGTCCTTTCAGCAAAATCTTGCTAGTGAATGCAATGGTGTCAGCGTTTGGATGCTGATCATGGGATGGATCTCTGGATATGGCAGTCTCTAGATGGTCCATCCTTTCATCACAGCTCCAAACTTTGTCTCTGTAACTCCTTCCATGGGTGTTCTGTTCCCAATTCTAAGGAGGGGCATAGTGTCCACAAAACAACCCTGAGATTCCACCTCACACCAGTCAGAATGGCTAAGATCAAAAATTCAGGTGACAGCAGATGCTGATGAGGATGTGGAGAAAGAGGAACACTCCTTCATTGTTGGTGGGATTGCAAGCTTGTACAACCACTCTGGAAATCAGTCTGGCGGTTCCTTAGAAATTGGACATAGGATCCCGCAATACCTCTCCTGGGCATATATCCAGAAGATGTCCCAACCGGTAAGAAGGACACATGCTCCACTATGTTCATAGCAGCCTTATTTATAATAGCCAGAAGCTGGAAAGAACCCAGATGCCCCTCAACAGAGGAATGGATACAGAAAATGTGGTACATTTACACAATGGAGTACTACTCAGCTATTAAAAAGAATGAATTTATGAAATTCCTAGGCAAATGGATGGACCTGGAGGGCATCATCCTGAGTGAGGTAACCCAATAACAAAGGAACTCACACAATATGTACTCACTGATAAGTGGATATTAGCCCAAAACTTAGGATACCCAAGATATAAGATACAGTTTGCTAAACACATGAGATAAGATTTTATTACTTTCCCTGATATTTAAAAAGCTCCTAGACGTTTTCCTCATCATTTATATAAGATTTGACCAAATGGCATCAAGGGGAGGGGTCAAATTCTGATGTTTACACCATCCATAGTGATTGGCACTAAACATAAATGCAAAATATGAAATAAAAGTTATATAATGAAGAGAGAAGTAGAATTTCCTGTTTGGAAATATGTTTAATTGTTATTGTCAACTTGACTGGTTTTAGTAGCACCTAGGAAACAATAATTAGCACATGTGTAAAGGAGGTTCCATGGGTGTTTATACAAGGAAGGCCCAGTCTGAATGTGAGCATCACTGTTCCAAAGATGAGCATTCTAGACAGGTAAGATAAAGGGAAGGAGCTGAGTACCAACATTCTTTCCTCTCTGCTTCCTCATTGTGGATACTGTGGGAGAAGCCACCCAACTCTACTCAAATGCCTCTCTTTCCCTGAGGCCTCAACCTCTTCTTAAACTCTGAACCTCGGTAAATCCTTCTCTCAAGTTGCTGTCCATACATTGTCAGGGATGTGGAGAATGTCTCAGTAAGCTTAGTGAAAATTCATCCAAATTTGGCAAGATCAGTAGTGAGGTTCGAGATGGCTTCATGTCCTGATGGCGGGTGAGTCTGGAAGTAGATAGGAACAGCAGAAGGAGCCAGCTAAAGAAACAACAAATCTTGGTCTCACTTTCTGTGGAGGAAATGGTTGTGACTATGAAGTGAAAGCACACATTTGGATGTTCTATGTGTTCTCTTGTGCTTCGGATCTCCATGCACCTGCTGTCTACTAACTGAACATCACTCACTAGGGAGATCAGTTGTGAAAGTCAGACACCAAACTCAGGAATTCATTGTAGTGAGATGAGTCGGAGTAGGAACTTCCTGGGTAGTCAGCTCCTTGGAGTCTGTCACTCACCACTTGTATATTTAGCGCAATTAGGCTCAAGGTTCCTCTCTTAAAGAGCAGAGACTAAATGAGGTTTCTAATATTGGAACCTGGAGTGTCTTTTTTTTTTCCTAACTTTAGCCTTTGCTGCAGTATTAATGGTTTCTTTTTGTTTCCTTTTACTCTTTCTTTTTCTTTTTCTTTCTTTTTTTAACATATGTCTCTTTTATTTCAGACTGTGAGCTAGACCAAAGTCTGCCTATAAAATTTGATTCAAAAGAAAATAAGTGTTATTGTGTCCCACAATAAACATGTATCATAATTGCTTTTATCAGATCTCAAATCTTAATTTAAGAGTCTAACATTGTTTTCTTTTTCTCCTACTGAGGCAACATATGTGATTTGATCTATTCTTTTTTACCTCAAAAGGTCCTTATCTAGTGACATGTGGCTTCTATGTATCGTGTTAGTTTTCTGTAAATCTGTGATGACAGAAAGTTAAGAGGGCTCATTTATATACATCTGAATACTCCCATTGAAGATCTGCATTAGGAAAGAATAAAAGGTCACAGAATAAACTTGGAGAGGCACAATGTAATAAGAAGTAAGTAAAGATGTCCATATTAACTTATGTCTATTAAGGGTAAATGAATTAAATGTAATTGAATAGATTCTGATGATGGTAGGTGCTGTACAATTAAAGCTACAAATTGTAGCTGTTTTGAAGCAGACCATGCCAGGTGCTAAGCAGGGACACAGTGTGAAGCTTCAGGAGTTCATGCTTCAGTCTAATCCCAAGTCAGTACATTTTCTTATAATGTGAAGGAATCAAGGGTATTTCCACCAGATTGTTTCTACAACTCATATTCTAGATAAACACCTAGGGTCGCTTTCTTTATAAGGAATGCCACTGAATATTTTCCCAAGCTGTTTGGTATTATGTCTGAAAATACCATATTGTGCTGGATTCTCTGGTCTGATTCATGACAAAAAAAAAAAATCCATGTTTCTATGAGTAAAACATAGCTCACAAGTTTTAAAAAAGCATTGTGCTTGAGGGGAGCAGAAACAAGTGTAGCCAGCACAAACAGATAGTATTCCACCCCTCCTGGATGAAATCAGCTAAGGAACTATGACTTCACTTGACCACTAAAAACAAAGAAGCTCATCATTGTCCTAATTCTGCCTGATGTAGCTCACCTCCTGGCATCTCATTCTGTTCTTAATAGAGTTATATGACACTCTGTCACTTTTCACCTTTATCCTGGTTACATTTCTCCCGCACTACATAGCCTGGTTTTTGCTCATGTCACAAGTATAAATTCAAAAACTTCCCACAGCTTCTGAGGATACAACTTGATTATTCAAACAATGTTTGTGCACATTTTCTTTAAACATACATGTCTGTGAGGCCCACAGAAAAGCAAAAGCCTAGGGTCACTATCTGTGGGTGACTACTTGCAGGGTGCATTTAGTTCTCTGTCTAATGCCTCCCATCACATCCTGAGCATCTGTGTTTGACTTGAAATCTCTTTCTTTTTTTCTGCTTTTGGATATGTTGTTTTCCTTCCCTCGTGCTCTCAGGAGCAGCTTGTTTTTCCCCTGGGTGGTATCTTTCCAGAAAATGATTATCCTGGATATGCTGCTTTTGAAAGCAGTGTCAAGTCCCACCAAGAGAGAAATGACAGCAAAGGAACTGATAACACCCAAGCCACATACAATATTTTCAAATAACAAACCTCCACTGGTAACTGCACGTATGTGAGAGATGAACTTGGGTTCTGTGGACGTAAAAGCAAAATACAAATTAAATATTTACTCAAGAGAATCCTATTTTCTCAGAAATGACAGATAATAATATATATAAATAAATGAAAACAAGATTCACTATGAAGAAAGTGAATCTTGGCCAAAAAAAGCAGAATTCAGGTTTATCTGAGGAAAGGGCACAAAAACAGACTGATAAAGCAAGAGATTTTGGGTTGTGTTATTTAGAAGGAAGGTTTTATAGCTCACAGGTCAGAATGTGTAAAGGCATGGGCCAGCTCCACTCAGGTCTATTAAGTCCTTATGTTGTGGAGGAATATGCAAGGTGCAGTAGTACTACTGTAGGAGATTAATTGAAGGGGCCAAAAGGAAAGAACAGAAGACAGAGTGTGAGGTGAACTCAGACTTACTCTTTCACAATTGTATTGTAGCTAAGATCTGAAATGCTCTCTGTAGGACCCTGGCTGAAAGCTTGCTGATCAATCTGTGAGAATATTAAGAGATGAGGCAACCTTCAGGTGTTCATTGCTTTGATGACACTGTACCCCATCTACATGTGTTGGCTCTGTGCTGGCATCCTCTGTTATATTGACCACTATCTTCTTGTTACATGGTCCAGCCTATATTTAGATGAATGCAGCCTCTGCCTACATGTAATATCCCAAAGTAAGACATCTTCTGTTTCAGTGAATATTGTCCTCTCTCCATACATACCAGCTTGTATTCTGTTAAAAAATATTAGCCATGGGCAAGACATCTACTGTTTCAATGACTCCTTTTCTCTCTCCCTCCACATGCACCAGTTCCTCTTCTGTTGACACAAGGTCTGTCTACATACTCATTACCCTTAAACAAGGCAGTTTAAGTTCCAGTGATCACTGACCCTATCCACATACACTGTCTCTACTCGGTGTAGTTGCCTTCTGATGTTTGTAGGCAAACATTTTCCTCAAGCTACCACTGCTAATATACTTGATTGTTTTGTTCAACATGTGGTCACAGACTCTTGTTTTAATTAACCAGGATGATAAATAAAACCAGATGGTAAGGTGTAATGAGAATGAGCCCAGAGTTTATAAATCAAGAGAAGCACAGGAGAAAGGAAACAAGAGAGTTTTATATTATATATTCATGCTTAGCTGGTTCTGTCTTATTCCACATGGTCTGAATGGAGACCAGATCTGTGACTTCCTGAAAGTTGTCAGAGCACACCTGCTTCTCTATAGCACTTCTACACATGTAGACCAGGGGTAGGGTCATGGTAATGGAAACATCTCATCTTTCAAAGGTCAAATGAATTGTCCCTCAACATTTTCTTATATTAAAAAAGCTGTGCATTGACTAAAATTTCATTATATAATGATATATAAAGATTTATTAGGCATGTTTCTTCCTAATTCTTCTTTGATTTATACTGACTTTAACACTTTGTAATTTTTGTTGTATATTTTTATTTAGAGTCTATAAAACTTTGAAAACATATCCTTTACTGTAAGAGTCGTCTTAATCAATGACTTCCATTTCCTGGGTGTTCTTCTCACTTACCAGCCTCGGACTCCTTAGGACAAATAGTTATTACTCTTCTACAAAAGATGATCTCCTCCAGTAAAACACTTCTCTCCTTCTGATGCAATCTAAGTTACACATTCACATGTCCATATGAAAATCTTACTCCCTTTCTTGCTACAATGACATGTGTATAATGTGTATTTTCTATGTAAAAATATAAACCTAAAGACTACAATTTATATATGTAATTTGTTTTTTTTAACAATTCCCTGGATCAATGATGTCTGTATTTTAACAGAATGAAAAAGTCCCTCTTCTACAGAGTAATTCTGTGTCCTTGCAAGGTACTGTTATCAGCATAGCTTCATTAGGGCCCTTTTCTATAATTTAAATAAATAAGCACAATCTTTCAGGTCTACCTCAGTCATGCAGCATTAAGTTTTCAAGTTGCCTGAAATTCACTAATTCATCAGTTTCTTTGATGAATATTTGCCATCCACTTTAGAAATTTATTGCTGTTATTTAATTAATCTCTTGCTGAAGGATGCCTTTGCTACGTGGAAACTATTATAGAGTATCAACATCTGTGTATAACAGTTACTGTGAGTATACAGCTCCATCCTCTGCAGCATATGACTGAGTTACAGCATAGAAAACGCTCAAGTTAGAATTTTACAGACTCTAGAAATGACCTCATTCTCCTACTGGGCTGTACAAACATCTTTGGATGGCACATAAATGGATGGCACATAAATGCACAGGAGTCTCTCTGTCTCTGCCTCTCTCTCTCTCTCTCTCTCTCTCTCTCTCTCTCTCTCTCTCTCTCTTTCTCTCTCTCTCTCTCTCTCTCTCTCTCTCGTAAAGCTTTTTTTTATAAGGAAAATAGGCAGCAGGAAAACTTAGGTAGCTTGTTCAGGTGAATCACCACTTACCTACATCATCTCTAATGCTGGGAGTCATTTCCTTCCTTCTTCATTTCAACCAAGAAAATAGATGCTTACTTTTGCTATGACAACTGATAATATTGATTATGAAATCATTGTGGTTAGTGGCCAATCACATAGATTCTATCTCCAGTATCAGTTCAAACTTGTTTTCAGTTTCAATTGTGCTGTTTACTTATCAGGAAAATTGGAGGAAAAAAATGACAGATTTTTTTTTTTTTTGAGTGCACATGTGAAAGCTTTCTTCAATTTCTTCCTTTCTTTCCTCCTTCCTTCTTTCCTTTTTTTCTGGCCAATCACTGGAACTCCTTTCCCTTAGTCTCTTCTTTAATTTTGTTCCTGCAGTTCTTTTAAACAGGAATAATTCTGAGTTGAGTTGTTGACTGTGGGATGGCAACCCCATCCCTCCTCTTGATGCCCTGTCTTTCTATTGGGGGTGTACTCTACAAGTTCCCTCTCCCCACTGTTGGGCATTTCATCTTAAGGTCTTTCCCTTTGAGTCCTGATAGTGTCTCACCTCTCAGGTCTCTGGTACATTCTAGAGCACCCCCCCCAGCTCCCCACTCCACTGTAACCCGGAGGTTGCATATCTCCATTCATTCTGCTTGCCCTCAGTGCTTCTCTCCTGTCTCCCCTCAATACCTGGTCATGTTCCCCTTTTCCTCTTCCCTCCCCTCTCTTACCCAGGCCCCTCCCTCACTCGGCCTCTAGTAATTTCTTTCTTCTCCCTCCCATGTGAGACTGAACAGTCCTCACTTGGGCCCTTTGGCTTGTTAAGTTCTTGAGTTCTGTGGATTGTATCCTGGATATTCTGTACTTTTTCAGTTAATATCCACCTGATTTCCTTAGTGGTAGACCTTCATTAGAATGCATTAATGTTTTAATATTTTTGGAATTATAATCTAATTACATAGTTTCTCTTTTCCCTTTCATCCCTCCATCTTATTTACCATTCCTTAAAACAAATTATCTTATATCATCTCCTGTATGTATGTTGAGTCCATGCATTGTGACGTTTCTTAAGAGACTCTATAATGACTCTTCTATAATGTTATAGGTTTGATCTTAATGCAGACTTAATATTCAGGATAAGTTATAGTGGATCTCCATCTTCTTCTTTAGTCTGGAAGCAAATAAAGTTTTTTGTCAAATGTGTGATAATTAGGTAATTTTGAAGATTCCAAATTCAATATTCTCAAGATGTTGATATGGTTTTAAAATATAGAATCAATGTTGGATTTTTCTGAATGTTTTATCTTAGTTTACCATATAGCAATATATAGAGACTGATAAAAACCAGATCTACAACTGAAGTATCCAGTCTCTAGAGCCCATGATCTTTGTGACTATAAGGTTTTATGAGTTTAATAATAAATTAATATATATCTAAAACACATTGATGTGTTTCTGCTCATAAAATCACATAACTTGTAAAAAGACATGATCTCCTGGTTCATTATGAAAAATGATCTTCATTTTATTGGGAAATTTGAAAATATAGGCTACTGTCTGAGTTGGAGTCTTTCAAGGAAAACCTTATAAAACAGAGGGATTAATCATTTTCAAGAGCTCCTGGGATGAGCAAATACTGTGTGTGTGCCAATCCCTTTCCTTTCACGAGGTAAATGAATAAACAGCTATTAAAAAGAAGTTAAGATCCTGCATGACTTACTAGAGCAGAGTTGCTAAGGCATTAAAGCCTTTCAATTTGATGCTGACTACCCGCACAGCCAGAACTTCCCTGTACTTTCTGTGTTCAGACTCTAACTTAGTTATTTCCCAGCTGTAGTGATAAAATCCACAACACAGTTTAATGGAGAAGGGTTTGTTTCCACTCACTGTTGCAGGGTACTGCAATCCATCATGGCAGGGCATTTGTGGCAGCAGGTGCTAGAGGCAGCTTTGACATTGCATCCAAAGTCAGTGAGCAGAGAAAAGACAGCTGAGGTCACCTCACTTTCTCTTTTCAATTAGTTCTAGGCCTTGTCCCCATGGGAAGGTGATACCCACTTTGGATGCAATATATCCTCACCTCAGTCATCGTAATTTAGATAATCCTTCCTGGGCATGTTTCCAAGGTGAGTCTATCTCCTACCAAGTTGACCGTGTTAGCCATAGCAATCTTTTTATGATCTCTGATTACAGTCAGCCAGTCAGTGACGGAGGCTAACAACAGTGAAGAACTTTCATATTGACCATTCCAAGAACAATTGATATGAACACTTGCCCTTAAATTTATGTCTCCAATTTCCATTTCAGTGAATAACATTCACAATATACATAAAGGTGGCTGGCATGTTTATCTTATATGACAGGTTAATTTTAAGGTACAAGTAATATATTTATCCTTTTAGTGAATTATATATTTCCCAGTGGTGGTGATACTTGCCTTTAATCTCATCTATTGGGAGACAGTGTGTGTGTGTGTGTGTGTGTGTGTGTGTGTGTGTGTGTGTGGCCATGCATTTTTAATACATATCTCTGAAAAAAATATACAAACATAAACCCTGAACATTTGCTGTAGACCAGCCAGTATTGCCCTATTCAACACAAGTTAACAGGCTAAAAAAGAAAAGAAAAAACAAAGGAAGAAAAAAGGAAATAAAGAAAGAGAGGGGGGAAGATAGATGTCTAATAACATTCATATAAAACAAGAATTGTAACAATAATGGTGGAAGACTATTGAAAATACAAGAAGTCAAAACATTACTGGAGACATTTTTGAATTTTTTCCAGACATAAACAGAGCTTTCTATGTGAGTGTTTGATTAGATGTAATGTGGTGTAGGTTATTTCCACAGATTTAAGCGTACGGAGATAAGAACATGTTTGAAGGCCTGATTGTATTTGGAGACAACTGGTCTATAGTGACCATGCTAATTACACATCACCACTCATTCATCTGTCACATATATTATATACAATTGAAACTTCCTTTGCCCCATACTTTGACCTTGTGCTCCTTAGCAGTTGCTTGGCTTTGTTGTCTTAACAACAGCACACATAACTACTGAACCTTGAAAACAGATGTCGAACAACAATAATATTTCAATTTTTTCTTCATAATGAGAGGCTTTGTTCAACTAATTGTTCATAATAATAAATGTGGAAAATTATATTTAAGCTATGAAAAGTCATAGAATAACTGAAGACATATTTTGCTGGATGGTTTGGGGTAATTTAATGCTAATGATTGGAGGTTGAGGGGACCCTCCAGAATGTACCAGAGACCTGGGAGGTGAGAGAATCTCAGGACTCAAAGATGAAATGTCCTACAGTAGGAAGAGGGTACTTGTGAGGAATGGCGTTGCCATCCCACAGTCAAAACTCTGACCCATAATTGTTCCTGTCTGAAAGAAATGCAGGGACGGAAATGGAGAGGAGCCTGAGAAAAAGAAGGGCCAGCAATAGGCCCAAAGTGGGATCCAACTTGTGGGAAGGCCCAAGGCCTGGCACTATTACTGAGGCTATGGAACACTCACAAAAAGAGACCTATCAGGACTGCCATCCAAAAGGACCAATAAGCAGGTGAGTCAGACGCAGATATTTTCACCCAACCAGTGGACAAAAACTGCTGAACCCTGTGGTTTAATTAGGGAAAAGCTGGAAGAATCTGAAGTAGAGGGCCACCCTAGGAGGACCAGAAGTCTCAAATAACCTGGACCCCAAAGATCTCTCAGACACTGGACCACCAACCAGGCAGCATACTCCAGCTGATATGAGGCTCCTAACATATATATAGCAGAGGAATGCCAGGCCTGGGTTCAGTCAGAGAAGATGCACTGAGTCCTAAAGAGATTGGAAGCTCCAGGGAGTTTAGAGGTCTGGTGGGGTGAGGGATGAAGGAGTGGAGACATCCCTGTGGAGACAGGAGGGCAGGCAGGGAAGGAGATAAGGGATGTGGAACAGTCAGAGGGTGGACCAGGAGGGAAATAAAATCTAGAGTGTATAAAAATAAAAAATAGATTAAACAAAAAGAAGGAATATGCATTTCTCAGCCATTCAAGATTCCTCAGTTGTGAATTCTTGGTTTAATTCTATACCCCACTGTTGGATTGGGTTGTTTGGGTTTTTTTGTGATTAACTTCTTGAGTTCTCTATATACTTTGGATACTAGCCCTCTATCGGATGTGGGGTTAGTGAAGACTTTTTCCTAATCAGTAGGTTGCAGATTTGTCTTATCAATTATGTCCTTTGCCATATAGAAGCTTTCCAGTTTTATGAGGTCCCATTTATCAATTCTTCATATTAGAGCATGATCCATTGGAGTTCTGTTTAGGAAATTTCCCATTGTGCCAATGAGTTCAAGGCTCTTTCCCACTCTCTCTTCTTTAGATTCAGTGTATCTGGTTTTATGTTGAGGTCTTTGATCCACTTGGACTTGAGCTTGCACAAGGTGATAAATATGGGTCTATTTTCATTCTTCTACATACAGACAGCCAGTTATACCAGCACCATTTATTGAAGATGCTTTCTTTTTGTTTTTTTTCCATTGTATATTTTTTGGTGTCTTTGTCAAAGGTCAAGTGACAGTGTGTGTAGTTTTATTTCTGGGTCTTCAATTCTATTCCATTAATCAAAGTGTCTGTCTCTGTACCAATACCATGCAGTTTTTATCACTATTGCTCTGTTATAAAGCTTGAGGTGATTCCCCCGAGCTGTTCTTTTATTGTTAAGAATTGTTTTTGATATTCTGGAATTTTTGCCTTTCCAGATGAATTTGAGAATTGCTCTTTCCATGTGTTTGGGGAATTGTGTTGGGTTTTTGATGGTGATTGCATTGAATCTATATATTGTCTTTGGTAGGATGGCCATTTTTACTATGTTAATTCTGCCAATCTATGAACATGGAAGATATCTCTATTTTCTGAGATATTCTTTGATTTCTTTCTTGAGAGATTTGAAGTTATTGTCATACAGGTCTAAGGTGCTCCGCTCCACCCTGCTACAGGGGCACCTCATAGCAGCCTTATTTGTGATAGCCAGAAGCTGGATACAACCTAGATGTACCATGACAGACAAGTGGATAGAGAAAATGTGGTTCATTTACACAATGGGATACTACTCAGCTATTAAGAATGAGGACATCCTGATGTTTGCAGGCAAATGGATGGAACTAGAAAATACAATCCTGAGTGAGGTAACTGAGACCCAAAATGTCATGCATGCATGCATGGTACATACTCACTAATAAGTGTATATTAGCAAAAAAAAAAAAAAAAAAAAAAAAGAAGAAAGAAAAAAACATACAGAATACACAAGATACAGTCCACAGAATCCAAAAGACTCAACAAGCTGAAGTCCCCAAGTGAGGATGCCTTAGTCCCAATTGGGGGAACAGAAGAAAGCAAACACAAGTATACAAGTAGGGAGGGAGGGGGGAGAGAGGGAGAGAGGGAGGGAGGGACTTGTGAGGGAATATGGATGGGGTGAGGGGTAGTGGGGTGGGGGGAAGATAAAGGGAAACCTGATCTGGTATTGGGTGAGGGGGAAAAAGACTGAAGCCCTGAGGGCCAGCAGAAAGAATGTAAACAGGCAATCTTAGGAAATAGGAGCTTGGGTTACACACACCCCCACCCCCAGAATGCACCAGAGGCCTAAGAGGTGAGAGACTCCCAGAACTCAAAGGGAGGGACCTTTGATGAAATGCCTGAAAATAGAGAGAGGGAACTTATAGAGCCCGCCTCCAGCAGGAAGACAGGACATCAAGTGAGGGATGGGGTTGTCATCCCACAGTCACACCTCTAATTGTTTCTGTCTGAAAGATTTACAGGGATAGAAATAGAGAGGAACCTGAGAAAAAGAAGGTCCAGAGACAGAACCATAGTGGGATCTAGCTCAAGGGGAGGTCCCAAGGCCTGACACTATTATTGAAGCTATGGAATGCTCACAAAAAGGGATCTATTATGACTGCCCTCTGAAAGACCCAACAAGCAGTTTAAAGAGTCAGATGCAAATATTTGCACCTAACCAATGGACAGAATCAGCTGACCCTTGTTGTTGAATTAGGGAAGACTGAAAGAAGCTGAGAAGGAGGGTGATCCTGTAGGAAGACGAGCAGTCTCAATTAATCTGTACCCCTGAGATCTCTCAAACACTGGACCACCAACCAAGCAGCATACACCAGCTGATATGAGGCACACAACACATATACATCAGAGGTCTGCCAGGTATGGGATAAGCCAAAGAAGATGCACTTAACCCTCAAGAGACTGGAGGCCCCATGGAATTTAGAGGTCAAGAGGAGTGGAGTGGGGGTGAAAAAATATAAAAGCAAAATTCTAGGCCTTTAGGCCCAGGCTTGGGAATGTGACCTCTGTGACTCTATGCTCCAAGATATGCTAATCATAAAACAGATAGCGACATTCCTCCACCCACCTGCTTCCTGGGTTCAAAGAGTGTTCATTCAAAAAATGTGCTATTGTTAGGGGCTCTTAGAAACTGCCTTGAGAGATAACCTGAACCAGGTATTCCTTGTGACTCTTGTGACTTTGCACTTCCTTGTGACTCTTAACTGGTATCTTTGGTATTTTCCAACAACACCCTCCCCACTTCCTTGAATTGTGGTTTCTTCCTTTAAAAACCCCCTTACCCAGCTACTTAGCATGCCACGGTCCTCTACCCCTGCGTGGTGTATGACTGTGGGCCCGAGAGTGCTCTTTAATTAAAAGTCCTCTTGCAGTTTGCAGCAAGACTGTTTCTCTTGAGTGATTTGGGGTGTCGCCTCTCCTGAGTCAGAATGTGGGGGAGTCCTCACGTTGTGGGTCTTTCAGGGGCATCCACGTGGAAATGGGATGGTCTGGGGAGGAGATGTTTTATGTGGAGTAGTTGAATGGTGGATGGGATGGGGAGGAATGGAATATGGAGTGTAAAAAATGAATCACAAATAAAATTAAAATTTAAAAAAAGGAATATAAAAAAAGGAAAAAGAAAAGAAAAGGTATTTCCAACTCTGTAAAGAAAATAATAAAGATTTCCATGTGATTTTGTTTGTTTGCATAACCAGTTGCTATTTTGTTAACTATAGTCAAGATTAGCATTGAGGCTTCTGATGCTGGAGATAAATGATGTAGCCTGCTTACAGTATGATTGTAGCTCCCAGCAATGCCTGATCTAGAAGTGCCCAGTGTGTGGTTTTTTTAGAATATTAAAGTATACAGAAACCCATGAGTTAGAGGTCACATACCAGACAACTGTCCTTGAAAGTACTTTAGCCAGAAGGAATAAATATTTCATTCAGCAATTCTTAATCATAAAATCATGAAAATTCTTTAAGTATACCAACTCAAAGTCATATTTAAGATCTAATATATATTTTATATATAATTATCATATAATTTTATGGTTTTGTATGTGTATTTATACAAATTGTAGGACACACACAAGTATACACACACAGACACTCACAGACACAGAGGAAATGCTATAATTTATGATAATCAAAGAAATAATCTCTGAAAGCAAACAGCCAATTTTAGGGAATCATACCTGAACCTCTCAGTTTGAAGAATCTGAAAATAATTAGCCTTGACATTTTTCAAGCATCGTTTAATACTATGATGTTATCATAAATTTAAGTTTACTCACATTGTGCTTTTTCATACTGTGGAAATAGCGAGCACTTTAGATCTTGAGAGAATTTATTTCATAACCTAATAAGACACCACTAAATACCAGATAGGTCTAAATTATATAATCAGCTCAACTCAAGGACATTTTAAGGGAGAAAAATATATTTAAAGAATCTGGGACAAAATAGATCTAAGTCAGTTCCCAGATCTTAATTTAATAAAAGATGAGGAGAATTGAGAGAAGATCAAATTGAAAGATGTTTTCAGAAATTGTATGTTTTCCTTTGAATAAAAATAAATATTGATTAGTGAGTCCTTTCCTGTGTCACAGGATGCTGGGTGATGTAATCTCTTTTTAAGTGTATATTTAGCAAAAGTAATTTGGCTGTGACCTTGTATTAAGTAAGTTGACTTTTGCACAGCTTCCTGTCTACTCTCAGAAACGTTAGAACTGGATGGTATTGATTTTCTTCACCAGAGGGTATAGTTTTTATTAAATTAATAATACTAAATGAGATAAATGTTTCAGATATGAAAAGTCTAAAATTCACAAAATATTGTCTCTTGTGAGACAATGCCGGGGCCTAGCAAACACAGAAGTGGATGCTCACAGTCAGCTATTGGATGGATCACAGGGCCCCCAATGGAGGAGCTAGAGAAAATACCCAAGGAGCTAAAGGGAACTGCAACCCCATAGGTGGATCATTATTATCAACTAACCAGTACCCCAGAGCTCTTGACTCTAGCTGCATTTGTATCAAAAGATGGCCTAGTAGGCCATCACTGGAAAGAGAGGCCCATTGGACTTGCCAACTTTATATGCCCCAGTACAGGGGAATGCCAGGGCCAAGGGGTGGGGGTGGGTGGGGGGGGGACTGGGGGGGGGAGTGTATTGGGGACTTTTTGGATAGCATTGGAAATGTAATTGAGGAAATTACCTAATTAAAAAAAAAAGAAAAAAAGAAAATCCTTGACACACAGAATACTACAGAATTTAAAGGTCACAGATTCATTCATTCATACCAATATATTTTTAGAAAAAAAAAAACCTATTTGTTTCCATTGAAATGGTGACATAAATTGTTTCTGCACATGTCCTTTAGTACTGGTTGATCCTTCTTCAGGTTACTTAGTAACCTCATGAATCACTGAAGTACAAATTACTGTAATAAGTGTTAGTTGTATTTGACTGTGAGAACTTTATAAAACCAATTATGTATCACTTTTATCATCTTCAAGATGAGTGTGATCATAAAACACAGCTCATAATTGTTTTGAGATTCACCATGATAACAATTAAGCTTGGGCTAATAGTTATAAAATATTTAACTGTTCATTATTATACATCATTTCTTTGTTTTCTAAAGGTTCAGAAGCAGGTTTTTATAGCTCCGAAATATGAAGGGTGGAATGATCACCTACTGAAAGGGAGTGAATGTGTTTGAGTAGTTACTGCTGCTAGAATTTCTTATCTCATGTGGGCCCTACAGCTCAGAAAAGAAACAGCCTTAATGGGACTTCCTAAGCTTTAGCAAAGGGGATATGTGTCTTTACTAGAAAGCTCCTTAATTAATAGTCACTTGAAATTAATATTTCAAACTATCTGAATGTTAGATTTCAGGAGAAAAAAAAAGTCACAGTAAAAGCTCTTATATCACATCAAAGTTTTAGTAGCCTTCAGGTGCAAATTATATCACATTGGTCCAAGCTCCCTCTTAAAATTTAGTAGTCATACTTACTTATTTCCGTACAGTTGGTTTCCTTCATTTTAATAACGAAATCTTTTCCAAGACACCAGAAGGATTATCTCTCAATTTTCACATAGTTGAGCATATGGACTTTGTAGCCTCAAGCTACAACCTTGATGTTTTCTGTGGATCTGGTATGTTCTGTGTTGCTTCCAGATTATTGGCAGTCCTAAGTAAATGTGTGTGTGTGTGTGTGTGTGTGTGTGTGTGTGTGTGTGTGTGTGTTTGCTTTATAGACTTGCCTTGAGTTAAACTAAGTCCTTTTGTACATTCTGCATATCCCTTTGCTTGAGTGAACAGCAGGTAAACTGTTCCACACTAAACTATTACAGTGTGTCCTGTGTGCCAGACATCATGTTTTAAATGATATCTGATACTCACCTTTTCCTTCTTTTCTCAGATTCTATGGATATGTTTTAAATTATTAACATTTGTCCTCTGTGTTGGGAGAAAGAAGGGAAATAAAACTATCCTGTTTTATTTAGTGTTCGAGGATGTAGAGGCATCAGAGGGAAAGAAGTGCCAGCATTTCTGTGCTTTTCAGGAATTTCCTGTAGAGACTGCAGCAGTAACATTGCTCCCCTGGGAAGATTCATAGGAATTAAAATTAAGTGTTGTCTGGGAAGTTCATACTAGAACTTGCCCAGCCTTCTTGTTGAGACAGCCTTCCTCTTTCTTTTTTTTTTTTTATTACATATTTTCCTCAATTACATTATCAATGCTCTTTCCAGTGATGGCCGACTAGGCCATCTTTCGATACATATGCAGCTAGAGACAAGAGCTCCGGGGTACTAGTTAGTTCATCATGTTGTTCCAACTATAGGGTTGCAGATCCCTTTAGCTCCTTGGGTACTTTCTCTAGCTTCTCCATTGGGAGCCCTAACCACTGAGCCAACTCTTCCAAACCTGATGACGCCTTTTGAGGTAATTCTGTATTCCCTGCCTCGCTAGCTCAGCACAATAATCATCTATAGACTTGTAACAAGGATTCTTCAGATTACTCATTTCCTAGTGCCCCAAAAGGTAACTGGTGGAGTTTGGGAAATAAAGTGAAGCTACACCATGTTTCATGCAGTTAAGAACATGTGGACTTAGAATGCTGGGATTTAACATCTCAGTCTTGCCATTTATTAATTTGGTGACTTTGGAAATTTTTCTTACATCACTGATTATTATGTTTTTCCATCTATGGAAGAAACTAACAATTAGTATGACATTATGTCTAAAATTCCACTATCTTCTTGGCCTTTACTTCTTTTTTTATTCTAATTTTTGCATGATGTCTTGAGCACTTAACCATAACAAAATAATGGCCCACCCAGTATTATAGGAAATATTTTACTGAAATAAACTTTGTCTGATGAAAGATATAGTACACACACACACAGAGTTCATATATATATATATATATATATATATAAGGTATAATGCATGAATAATTTTACTGAATAGAAATAGTAAAAGATAAAAGAAATCATGAATGCCTTTTTTCATAAAATTAATGTGTGTGTGTGTGTGTTAGTATTGTGTATTCTTCAGGAGCAAACAAGAGAAAGGTTCCAAATAGTTGTATTGATGTGACAACTTCAGGCACAGCATCAAAATTGTCTGTACTTCTAGGTTAAAAGACATCAACAGAGGCTTGTGGAACAGAGGGAGTGGTCATCTTGAGCTTCCTGTGACTGCAATAAAGCAAGCTTTAAATATAACAGCATTGGATGAACTTGAGGGCTCTGATGACATCTTAGAAGAAAAAAAAAATCATGCTTTGAATGTTGCAATGCTGCTCCATGGAGATACAGAGACCTAACAATGGGTGATTTCTGTTTCCTCTGGCCGATGTTTGATTCAATTTTAGTTATGTGTTTTAATATGAAAATCAACAATGCATAATACACCATAATTACATCTTAGAAATTTATATTTCTTATTTTTACTTGTGTGTATCTATCTGAGTGTGTCAGCACACATATATGTGTGCAAGTGCCCATGGAGTTCAGAAGAGGGTGTCAGATGTCTTGAGCTGGAAGTATAAGCAGTTATGTGTTGCCCAGAATGAGTGCTGGAAAATGAACTTGGATCCTGTGAAAGCAGTAAGAACTCTCAACTGTGGAGTCCTCTCTCCACATTTTATATATCATCCTGTTATATTTGGAAAGGATTTAAGCTGTAAGAAAAATCATCTCCTTCATACTCACCTCTCCTGGTGTTCTTTCTTCCCTCCACTGCAGTCATAGTTTTATCTGTTGTCATTTCTTCCTCTGGTGTTTGTTCTAAGGAAAGTCTTATGGAATCAGCAATGCTAGATACAGCTGCATCACACGCTGTAACCCAGGCTTTCCCCAGTTGGAGTAAATACCTCACATGCATGAAGAACTTATAAATGCTGAAAGGGAAAACTTTCAGAGCCCACAGTCAAAAACACACACAAGTCTGGCACAGTTCTACTAGAAGATCAAATGCATTCAGTACCAGTGAGTCCAGGCTAATTGGGAGAAGCAGGAGATGTCAGCTTTAAAAGGGATAGTCACCAGCTCCAATGAGACATCAAACTAAGACATTTATGGGGACAAAATTTCCTTAAGTATTTCAGAATCAAAATGCATAATTTCAAAATTAGTAATAGCTCATATATTGTCTTTCCTTTGAATCAGGAAATCATTTCACTGTGAAATGTCATTACATTTTCTAAGCAAATGCTAAATTCTCCGCAAAGGAACCATTTCCACTCTTGTATAAACAACATAGTCAGAAGGTTCTGTTTTCTGCTTGCAGCTCTGAGGTAAGCCCTCCATCTGCTTCTTTCCTGGAGTCTCCTGTGAAGGTAGATGGAGCTTGCACCCTCACAATCATCTCTCTGCCTTTTCAGAGACTTGGTTCTCCCATGTGTTTGATAGATTTTGGTGAGGCATAGCTCTGCCATGTGAAATAAAAGTATGGAATGCAGATGTGTGCTCCAGTGTGCAGATGTGAATCTTTTTCTTATGTCCAAGTTTTTTTGCTGTGATGTAATAAGCCATACGAAACTTAAAATTTATTGCCAAAATGGAAAGTGTCAGAACAGAATGAAGGATTGTAGTTTAGGTAGTGGATATATTGCTTACAAATGCAAAGGGAGTTGCAATGTTTCATTAAGAGCATATTTATTTTCATTTAAGTCAATGCAGAAGAAATGGTCTTTCCACTTTCCAAAAACATCTTTCTCTTGACAATGAACTAAAAATATGTGGCCATTATTATAGTATCAACATTGAATGTATGCTTTAATAAACACCATTTTATAAATGGATTAACTTTAATATAAATGTAAGCAATGAATAAATCTGGCAGTTGTATTTTGTTACTTTATGCTAGTCATAATAATCACACAGAGAAACCAGATTTATTTCAAGCTACACTTCAATAGCTGAGCAGTTACATGATCTACCATAACCTTCTATGCTAATCTGGCCACCTTCCAGCTCTATCCCATGCTACTTGCATATTATTATTGATCTGCTTCTTTGGGCTTCAAATGGGTTTCCAGAATCTCTCTCTAGACACCTCATGGCTCTAATTCCTCCATCCTCTTGGCTGATCCAAAACACTCTTCTCTCCTCTCCTTTCCTTTCCTCTCCTCTCCTCTCCTCTCCTCTCCTCTCCTCTCCTCTCCTCTCCTCTCCTCTCCTCTCCTCTCCTCTCCTCTCCTCTCCTCTCCTCTCCTCTCCTCTCCTCTCCTCCCCTCTCCTCCCCTCCCCTCCCCTCCCCTCCCCTCCCCTCCCCTCCCCTCCCCTCTCCTCTCCTCCCCTCCCCTCCTCTCCCTTCCCCTCCCCTCTCCTCCCCTGCTCTTTCTCTCCCTCTCTCTCTCTCTCCCTCTCTCTATCTTCTTCCTCTTTCTCTTTTTCCTCCTCCTCCTCTTTTTCCTCTTACATCCTGGCTATCAGATACCCTAATCTCTCTCTATTGCATGATCAGTATTTACTGACAAGGCAGAAACTTGGGACAGGAGATTCTTAGTGTAAGAATTACAATGCCATGTCAGGATTCAAGCAGTCTATGAGGGCAGAAAAATCAGAATTTGAATAAGAGAAGGGTAAACTTTACACAGTCTACAAAATCAATATGCCTACACCATTTGTTTCTGAAGACAACTGAACTTAAAATCTTTTTTAGATTTTTAGGTATACTTTGAAATGATCCAAAAATTATTATAATCTTCTCACACAACACTTAAAATTTTTAGTATGATACCTATTTCTGATATTGACTGTCAACTTGAAATAACTTAGAATCAGCTGGGAGACAAGCCACTGGGAAAGTCTATAAGTGAAATTTTAGATTAGCTTAATTGAGGTGAGAGATCTACCCTAAATGTGGAAGATACCATTTCATAGGCTGAGATTTTGACTAAATAAACAGAAGAAAGAAAGCAGAGGACCAGAATTGTTCTCTCTCTGCTTCCTGACTGTGGGTGCCATGTGACCAGCTGCTTCACACTCCTGTCTGCCATGTGTCAGACAGGAGTGTGAAGCAGCTGGTCACATGGTCTCTTCTCCATGATGGATTATACCCTCAAACAATGAGCAAACAAACCTTTCTTCCTTAAGTTGCATTTGTCATGAACTTTTTCATAGCAATGAGGAAAATAATTCTATCATTTGTCATTAACCAACACTGAATGTCCTAACATACTTAGGCAATATAATAGAAATATGATTAATGACTTAATTGTTCCTTTAAAATGAGAATAATGAAAATTGCAAACCATTTGACTCTTAAAGTATGTGTATAATTAATTGTTTTGAAGGATCTGCCACTGAAATTCTCTGTTCTTTTATTCAGCTGAGGAAAAAAAAAAAACTATGTTGATATTGCCCTTGCAAGACAGATTAATTTTCAGAGCAGCTGTGCAGAACAGACCTCTTCTGAAAAGCATGTAAGTGCAGGCTGATTTTAAACTCAAGGGCAATGCTATAAGTAGTGAAACACACTTCAGATCATAGAAATGTCAACAAGCAATAAAGTCTTCTCATGTGTCTATGATTAGAAAGGCAGTTGGCCACATCAGTCTCATCTTATTTGTGAATGAGTGTTGAGGAATGTTTCTCCTACTGAGATCCAAGGCTGAATCTCAGATTATTGAGGGTGCAAAGTTCAAAGTGCTATGATGTGGGCAGATAGGAGCCTTTCCAGGAGACATTGTATGAACATATAGTGACAGATGAATAGAGTCTGGGAGATTAAAATAAGAAATACCAACTAGTTTGAGAGAGAAATAACCAGTCATGGCTGTGCAGAGGTTAAACCTGAAGATGCAAAAAATGTCTGAAGATGAAGAAAGCCAGTAGGTGCTGACTGGGAGCAGGTGAGAAAGGCATTTAGCATCACTTTCCTGTTGTGTTCTCTTTCATAATCTCATGGTGTCAATCTGCAAGGGAATGCAGCCTCTGAGGTCAGCATCTAAAACATCAAGACCTTTCCACGGACATGTAATTTCAATGTTTAATTATGGTCTCCTCTGTTTAATCACTTCGCTTGGCATTACTGTCATTAGCTTTGAGACATGGTTTCACTATATCGTGCCAGGATCTTCTCAAACTTGGGCTGATCCACCAGCTTCTACCTTCTGAGAGACGGGGTAAAAGTCAGGCCCCACCTTGCAGGATTAATTCTCTTAATCTTCTTTGTTTCCCACATTTGATTTTCAGATGAAACAATATGAAATCTGATTTCTAACAAAAAGGGTAACATCTAGTCAAAAATAGAAAGCATGAGTCATACAATCCTTCCTTAACACAGCTTACTGATTATCATGGAAACTGTCTTGTCTGAGGTACAGCTCCAATCTCTGCTGCTCGCAGAGCTCTCTGGGCCAGTGCGTCAGCCTCTGGCTTTTTACCAGATTGTAGAGCTCGGGAAAATAGCTCAAAGTAGGAATAGAAACCTCAGGTCTTTGATTGGCTGTGCAATCTGAAACTGAAAAAGCTTCTTAGTAATACATTTATTTTTCATTGTTAAAGATGATTCTTTTCATTTGCAAGGCAATATTATATTATCTGAGAATGTGTTCTTACAAATCCTCCACCTGAGGCAATCATTATACTTCCTTAACTACAATTTCTCACTTCACTTAAAATATTGGACATCACCTTCCCTGAATTCTGAGGACTTGGAGGTTAAAGAACATTTGTTTGGGGTCATGATGTTATTATAACAGATTAATAGGTGTGTGATGTCATATTCTGTTTGAATGTATTAGATAATACATTAGCCCAAAGCATAATCCCTGACCCACTTGATACATGAATTTATTTTACTCTCTGAGAAAAAATTCCAACCAGTCTTTCCTTCTTGTTGTCTTCTTCTCTTTGCTTGTCCCCACACCCCAACTCATGAGCACAGGCCTTTGCTAGACGACTCAACATAACTTTGTATCCATGGCGTTCCAATTTTCTCAAGTGTGCTATGACATACATTTCCAAATACTGGGAATCATTTTGACCTTATTAAGTGCAATAAGGAGTATTGGTACTGTAGCTCACTTGGCATATTCATTGCTTAAGGAGTACAAAAATCCTTACTTCCATCCTTAGCACTGTGTAGAACTTGCTTGGTGGTGAATGCTTGCAATCTCAGCATGCAGATGTGAAGTCAAGAGAAGCAAAAATCTTGAATCATCCTGAACTGCTCATTATGTCACCCTGTACTACAAACAAACAATTTATGTTCAAACAAACACTTGCTTAGACAGATATTAACGTTTATGAACAGATGTCTTGACCGCTCAGACATATGACTATTTAAAAGTCTAAAAATCTTTGTAACAGTATTCTAGACACGTTAGCTGATGTGACAGAGAAGTAAAGAAATCTTACATCTTCTGAGACACTGCAGATTGAGACATCCTGCTCTGATTTCAAATCGATTTCTTCACCTTCTTTCCTTGAAGTCCCAAGTTCGCATGGCCTTCCTGCTGGAACACCTAGAGACCATTCTGTTAAGCAACAATCCTCTCGTGTAAGGCTCCTTTCCCAGGTTACTTCCTGTAGCTCTCCTCAGAGAGCTGGTAAGCAGTACATTCTGAGAGCTTGAGGGGCTTTTAAAAATAGTTGAATCCCCCTGTGGATGCAGGTTGCTCATCTTCCCACCATGCAGATCCAAGGTGGCCTTGGAGAATAAAGAGTCCTTTTAGGTATCATCCTGGCTGCTAGCACATAGGCTAGGTCACTACAAGGAGGCCACCTTTCTGCTCCTGCATTCATGAGAACAAACATCTCACTCTCTTTCCTCAGGATCCAAGAGAAATGAGGGTGTCTCACCCTACTCAGGATCCCATCATGGCTGTCTGTAAACATGATACTATAATTCTCCTAAGGAAGTTCTTCTGAAAGGACTTGTTCCTAGTTTCTTTTGTAGAAAGTTATGTCACCTTTAATAAGTCACTTCATGCTTTCAGTCAATGAACAAGCACCATCTATTCCAATGCTCTAGAATAAGGAGAACAATGGCTTCCCTTTGGTTCTGGCCTGAAAGGGTCAGAGCAGTTAACTGGGAGAAAGTTCAGGGGTCGTCCCTCCTGAAAGGGAGGGATGTCCTAACATGTGTTTCTGTGAGCCAGAGTTTTTCCTTGTTCCTAGTCAAGAGTTAATATTTACCCTGAGAAGAGGATGTCCTTGGGTCTACAAATAATAATTTCTTCTTCTGAAGTTCATTCTTGTTATGAGAAAATGACTCCAAAAATGATAATATTGTCTGCCAGGTGCAACTAAGTAAAAATCTTATTTTTTGAGCAAAAATTGCAAAGTCATACCCCATGTTTTTAAGCTGTAGAAATCAGTAAAGCTTTGCAACTTGCCACCAGAGCGGTATTCTGTCTGTTTCTTTAAGGCGTTCGCGAAGCTGGTCTTTGTCACTAGAAGTCTCTTATTTATTCAAAGCCTAGACTCAAGTGCCTTTCAGGTTTGACTCCTCAACATCAAATCCATCATCAAGCCCTAAAGACTTTCTACTACAAAATAAAATCCACACTTATCCTAAATACACATGGTTGTTTTCAGCTTTATTATCTTCAGAGTCGATGATCTTTCTCTTCTGCGCTGAGCATCTGTCTTTGGGATAGCTATCAGAACTACAAGCATTCCATTCTCCACATCACCATCGTCAGCCTGCTTCAGTCATTCTCTATGATTTTTTTTGAAAGATAATAAATTAGGACTTATTGTTGTTTTACTTGAAATAATTAGACTTTTTTTCTTAGTCCTCTTGTCTTAGATGTTCTTTCTCGGTTGTTCATCATGTCTATGGCAACCTCCATGGAAACCTTCTCACTACCTTTTTAAATAAGAGTCACTGGCTCTCTGGGCACTTGCTTCAGAGACCCCAGCTGCTCTGATCTGTAAGAACTGCCTTTACTGTGGGAGGGCAACCCCATACCTCACTTGATGTCCTGTCTTCATGCTGGAAGTGGGCTCTATAAGTTCCCTCTCCCTACTGTCTTGCATTTCCTCAAAGGTTCCTCACTATAAGTCTTGAGAGTCTCTCACCTCCCAGGTCTCTGGTGCATTCTGAGGGATCTCCCCAATCTCTTACCTATAATTGTTTCTGTCTGAAAGAATTACAGGGATAGAAATGGAAAGGAGCCTGAGGAAAAGAAGGTCCAGTGACAGGCACAAATTGGGAAGAGCTCAAGGAGAAGTCCCAAGGCCTGACACTATTATTGAGGCTATGGAATGCTGACAAAAAGGGATCTATCATGACTGCCCTCTGAAAGACCCAACAAGCAGCTGAAAGAGTCAGATGCAGTTAATTGCACTCAAGCAATGGACAGAAGGATCTGACCCCTGTTGTTGAATTAGGGAAGGCTGAAGGAAGCTGAGGAGAAGGACAATTCTGTAGGAGGACCAGCAGTCTTAATTAATCTGGATCCATGTACCACTGTACCACCAAACAGACAGCATACACCAGCTGATATAAGGGCCCTAACACATATACAGTAGAGGACTTCAGGGTCTGTGTTCATTTAGAGATGAAGCACCTAACCCTCAAAGGACTGGAGACCCCAGGGAGTTTAGAGGTCAGATGGGGTGGGGTTGGGGACATCCAGGTGGAGATGGAGTGGGGTGGGGTGTTTGAAGCAGTTGTGGATGATGGGGAAAGGCAGGGAATGGAGTATGCAGTGTAAAAAATAAATTACAAATAAAATTAAATTAAAAAAAAAAAGAACTGCCTTCACTCAGCACTACTTTGTCTATTGTCAGTTATGTGGTCAGCACTATTGAGCATCACACCATAATTCTGGCCTGTTCTTGCATCTCTACAATCTGAGATTTTATTTTAAAATTATTTTACTTAAAAAATTAAAAGTCCCTTTCAGTCCACTGCAGCACCGGAGTCCCTGGCCTGGGGAGTCTCTGGACACCCACAAGGACCCACGCAGGATCCCCCATGGTATCCTAAGACCTCTGTTGAGTGGAACACAGTGTCTGCTCCAATCCAATCTCGCGGGACCTGAGACTGCATTAATTAAGGAAGCAGAAAACCCAGCCTGATCAGAGGCACAAGTCCCTTCCAGTCCACTGCAGCACCGGAGTTCCTGGCCTGGGGAGTCTCCCTACACCCGCAAGGACCAACACAGGATCCCCCAGAGAATCCTAAGACATCTGGTGAGTGGAACACAGTGTCTTCTCCAATCCAATCTCGCGGGACCTGAAACTGCATTAATCAGGGAAGCAGATAACCCAGCCTGATCAGTGCACACGTCACTTCTGATGGAGTAGCCATTCTAATATCTAATAAAATCGACTTCCAACCCAAAGGTATCAAAAAAGACAAGGATGGACACTTCATGCTCATCAAAGGTAAAATCCTCCAAGAGGAACTCTTAATTCTGAATATCTATGCTCCAAATGCAAGGGCAGCCACATTCATTAAAGACACTTTAGTAAAGCTCAAAGCACACATTGCACCTCACACAATAATAGTGGCAGACTTCAACACACCACTTTCATCAAAGGACAGATCATGGAAACAGAAACTAAACAGGGACACAGTGAAACTAACAGAAGCTATGAAACAAATGGACTTAACAGATATCTACAGAACATTTTATCCTAAAACAAAAGGATATACCTTCTTCTCAGTACCCCATGGTACCTTCTCCAAAATTGACCACATAATTGGTCACAAAACAGGCCTCAACAGATACAAAAATATTGAAATTGTCCCATGCATCCTATCAGACCACCATGGACTAAGGCTGATCTTCAATAACAACATAAATAATGGAAAGCCAACATTCACGGGGAAACTGAACAACACTCTTCTCAATGATACCTTGGTCAAGGAAGGAATAAAGAAAGAAATTAAAGACTTTTTAGAGTTTAATGAAAATGAAGCCACAACATACCCAAACCTAAGGGACACAATGAAAGCATTTCTAAGAGGGAAAGTCATAGCTCTGAGTGCCTACAAAAAGAAACTGGAGAGAGCACACACTAGCAGATTGACAACACATCTAAAAGCTCTAGAAAAAAAGGAAGAAAATTCACCCAAGAGGAATAGAAGGTAGGAAATAATCAAACCCAGGGGTGAAATCAACCAAGTGGAAACAAGAAGAACTATTCAAAGAATCAACCAAACTCGGAGTTGGTTCTTTGAGAAAATCAACAAGATAGATAAACCCTTAGCTAGACTCACTAGAGGGCACATGGACAACATCCTAATTAACAAAATCAGAAATGAAAAGGGAGACATAACAACAGATCCTGAAGAAATCCAAAACACCATCAGATCCTTCTACAAAAGGCTATACTCAACAAAACTGGAGAACCTGGATGAAATGAACCAATTTCTAGACAGATACCAGGTACCAAAGTTAAATCAAGATCAAGTTAACAATCTAAACAGTCCCATATCCCCTAAAGAAATAGAAGCAGTCATTAATAGTCTCCCAGCCAAAAAAAGCCCAGGACCAGATGGGTTTAGTGAAGAGTTCTAGGAGAACTTCAAAGAAGATCTAATTCCGGTTATGCACAAACTATTCCACAAAATAGAAGTAGAAGGAACTCTACCCAATTCATTCTATGAATCCACAATTACTCTGATATCTAAACCACAAAAAGACCCAACACAGATAGAGAACTTCAAGCCAATTTCCCTTAATTATCAATGCAAAAATACTCAATAAAATTCTTGCTAACCGAATCCAAGAACACATTAAAGCAATCATCCATCCTGACCAAGTAGGTTTTATTCCAGGGATGCAGGAATGGTTTAATATTTGGAAATCCATCAACATAATCCAATATATAAACAAACTCAAAGACAAAAACCACATGATCATCTCCTTAGATGCAGAAAAAGCATTCGACAACTTCCAACACCCATTCATGATAAAAGTCTTGGAAAGATCAGGAATTCAAGGCCCATACCTAAACATGATAAAAGCAATATACAGCAAACAAGTAGTCAACATCAAAGTAAATAGTGAGAAGCTGGAAGCAATCCCACAAAAATCAGGGACTAGACAAGGCTGCCCACTCTCGCCCTACCTATTCAACATTGTACTTGAAGTCCTAGCCAGAGCAATTCGACAACAAAAGGAGATAAAGGGAATACAAATTGGAAAGGAAGAAGTCAAAATATCACTTTTTGCAGATGATATGATAGTATATATAAGTGACCCTAAAAATTCCACTAGAGAACTCCTAAGCCTGATAAACAGCTTCAATGAAGTAGCTGGATATAAAATTAACTCAAACAAGTCAATGGCCTTTCTCTACACAAAGGATAAACAGGCTGAGAAAGAAATTAGGGAAACAACACCCTTCTCAATAGTCACAAATAATATAAAATACCTTGGCATGACTCTAACTAAGGAAGTGAAAGATCTGTATGATAAGAACTTCAAGTCTCTGAAGAAAGAAATTAAAGAAGACCTCAGAAGATGGAAAGATCTCCCATGCTTATGGATTAGCAGGATCAACATTGTAAAAATGGCTATCTTGCCAAAAGCAATCTACAGATTCAATGCAATCCCCATCAAAATTCCAACTCAATTCTTCAATGAATTAGAAAGAGCAATCTGCAAATTCATCTGGAATAACAAAAAAACCTGATACCAAACACTCTTCTCAAGGATAAAAGAACCTCTGGTGGAATCACCATGCCTGACCTAAAGCTTTACTACAAGCAATTGTGATAAAAACTGCATGGTACTGGTATAGTGGCAGACAAGTAGACCAATGGAATAGAATTGAAGACCCACAAATGAACCCACACCCTATGGTCACTTGATCTTCGACAAGGGAGCTAAAACCATGCAGTGGAAGAAACACAGCATTTTCAACAAATGGTGCTGGCACAACTGGTTGTTATCATGTAGAAGAATGCGAATTGATCCATTCCTATCTCCTTGTACTAAGGAAATCTAAGTGGATCAAGGAACTTCACATAAAACCAAAGACACTTAAACTTATAGAGGAGAAAGTGGGGAAAAGTCTTGAAGATATGGGCACAGGAGAAAAAATCCTGAATAGAACAGCAATGGCTTGTGCTGTAAGATCGAGAATTGACAAATACTACCTCATGAAACTGCAAAGCTTCTGCAAGGCAAAAGACACCGTCATTAAGACAAAAAGGCCACCATCAGATTGGGAAAGGATCTTTACCTATCCTAAATCAGATAGGAGACTAACATCCAATATATATAAAGAACTCAAGAGGGTGGACTCCAGAAAATCAAATAACCCCATTAAAGAATGGGGCTCAGAGCTAAACAAAGAATTCTCACCTGAGGAATACCGAATGGCTGAGAAACACCTGAAAAAATGTTCAACATCCTTAATCATCAGGAAAATGCAAATCAAAACAACCCTGAGATTCCACCTCACACCAGTCAGAATGGCTAAGATCAAAAATTCAGGTGACAGCAGACGCTGGCGAGGATGTGGAGAAAGAGGAACACTCCTCCACTGTTAGTGGGATTGCAAGCTTGTACAACCACTCTGGAAATCAGTCTGGCAGTTTCTCAGAAAATTAGACATGGTCCTACTAGAGGATCCCGCAATACCTCTCCTGGGCATATATCCAGAAGATGTTCCAACTAGTAAGAAGGACACATGCTCCACTATGTTCATAGCAGTCTTATTTATAATAGCCAGAAGCTGGAAAGAACCCAGATGCCCCTCAACAGTGGAATGGATACAAAAAATGTGGTACATTTACACAATGGAATACTACTCAGCTATTAAAAAGAATGAATTTATGAAATTCCTAGGCAAATGGCTGGACCTGGAGGGCATCATCCTTGAGTGAGGTAACCCAATCACAAAAGAACTCAAATGATATGTACTCACTGATAAGTGCATATTAGCCCAGAAACTTAGAACACCCAAGATATAAGTTACAGTTTGCGAAACACATGAAACTCAAGAAGAACGAAGACCAAAATGTGGACATTTTGCCCCTTCTTAGAATTGGGAACAAAACACCCTTGGAAGGAGTTACAGAGACAAAGTTTGGAGCTGAGACAAAAGGATGGACCATCTAGAGACTGCCATATCCAGGGATCCATCCCATAATCAGCCTCCAAACACTGACACCATTGCATACACTAGCAAGATTTTGCTGAAAGGACCCAAATATAGCTGTCTCTTATGAGTCTATGCCGGGGTCTAGCAAACACAGAAGTGGATGCTCACAGTCAGCTATTGGATGGATCACAGGGCCTCCAATGGAGGAGCTAGAGAAAACACCCCCAGAGCTAAAGGGATCTGCATCCCTATAGGTGGAACAACATTATGAACTAACCAGTACCCCGGAGCTCTTGACTCTAGCTGCATATGTATCAAAAGATGGCCTAGTCAGCCATCACTTGAAAGAGAGACCCATTGGACTTGCAAACTTTATATGCCCCATTACATGGGAACGCCAGTGCCAAAAAGTGGGAGTGGGTGGGTAGGGGAGTGGGGGGAGGGAATGGGGAACTTTTGGGATAGCATTGGAAATGTAATTGAGGAAAATACGTAATAAAAAATATTAAAAAATAAATGTAAATAAAAAATCATACATTAAAATTAGCCATACCCCAAATCCAAAAAAAAAAAAAAAAAACAAATTAATTAACAATAGAAATTGTCATCCAAATCAAAGCTATGAGGCTCACATTGAATTTTTCCTTCCATTGTTGAATATATTTATATACAGTTCCACCATC
Source organism: Mus caroli (assembly GCF_978045245.1). Taxonomy (NCBI): domain Eukaryota; kingdom Metazoa; phylum Chordata; class Mammalia; order Rodentia; family Muridae; genus Mus; species Mus caroli. Next base: position 94,882,362 of record NW_028227263.1, read on the forward strand.
CATGCGAAAAATTCCAAAAGAATTAGAACTAGAAAAGCAGTTAGGTTTGTATCTTCTTTCATAACTCACTCAATCACGTGCATTCAGCCCTTCTCAGATTTTTACATTTAGCTTTTCTGCTTCTCTTTTTTGCATGTTATACTGTACCCACATGTGCATCTGTTTACATGGGCATGATATTATCCATTTATCTGTTGTTGGAGGGCTAGGTTGATTCTATTTTTATGTAGTTAATAAAGCATAGGAAACTAGAGATAAAATGGACTTTCTTTCTTCTAAATTACTCTGCTTCGAAAAGACATTATATTTCTTTGTTCTTATTCTTGATACTCCTTTTTGTCACTTATTTTTAATCAGATTACATTATCATGAAGTACAATAACATGTAGCCAAAATGACCTAACTGCTCAATGGAAGTCATAATATCTGGTGGTCACTGAAACACCTTCAAATAGTTTTGCTCCATACCAATGAAGAGAAAAGCAGAATAGCAACTTGAATTTGTTCTAGGTTCATCTCAGACTTTGAACTAAATATATATGGCTTGTGTTCAGTTGCTTATCCATTACATTTATTTATACCTGTGGGCATTTTAATTGGAATTTAATATTAAGAAATTGTAAGTTCTCGATGAGAATATTATAAAAATATCTTTTTTATGTCTTTGTGGTAAACTAAAATAAAATGTTTAGAAATTTATTTTCCATCCCTAATTTAATTGTTTATTGAAAGCAGTAAATTTATCTTTTCCATTTTCAATATTTGAACTCATAATTTCAGTGCCTTGGGGTGATATAATAGAATATTGGGGTAATTGGATAATGGTTTGCACTACTTTATTTTGGTAAAGGATAGAGGGAAGAGTCTATATTATTTGTAGAAGACACTAAGCTAAGACATCCACTCTCCTGGATGTCACCCTCATTGTATATCTTCTAAGAAGAAAATGATGAACTTACAGGAAAAAATATATCTCTGTCATCTAAACACCACAGCCATGCAAATCTTCGTCTCCTTCTATGAGACACATAGAACTTAGGATGGAACTATGGGATTGATTACAAGCTTAGAAACTGGTCCTCTGAGTGATAAATGAATCTATAAAACAGATTTCCACTTTGCTGCATTCTTGATCCATTTCGTTAGTCATAAATCTATAAGATGTGATGTTTAGGACTGTATTTGATTTTGCAGCAAGGAACAGTCTTTTTTCTGTGTCTTTTCCTCTTGCCAGATGACCTCAAGCATAAATTGAGATGTGTGTGTGTGTGTGTGTGTGCGTTTGTGTGTGTGTATGTGTGTAAAATATAGATAAATAGATAGATAGATAGATGATAGATAGATAGATAGATAGATAGATAGATAGATAGATAGATAGATAGATAGATAGATATAGATATTGATAAAATTGACAATAGATAAATTAGAAAGAAAGATGACATATAAGATAGATTGTTAGAGGATAGGCATCAAAATGGAAGTAACGTAAGTTGGCACTGTGACTCCGTGATGCTTTTTCAGCAGTGATATTATTCAGTTTTTTATTCTTTAAGAATGATTTGATTGCAATGTATTTCTACACAAGAATTCATTTCATAACCCTGTTTATAACAAAGGAAAATCTAAAGCTGTGCTTCCTACATACTTGAGTCTCCTTGCTTAACTAAATCTCTTGCTAAGTCATGAGTTGTTAAATGCAATCAACAAATGTCAAGAGTGCATCACAGTCCTCATCCATGAGAGTGTTGTCTCTAAGAGAGCCCTGTGTCACCTGGTGCTTCTTTCCTTTAATCATGAAGTGGGCATGAGTGTGTGTTTTACTTCTGTTGCAATTGGCATTGGAATTTCAACAAGTTTCTTTCCTCTCTGAACCCTGGTTTTTCTGTTGACCCAGACAACCATCCTCTAGTGGAACTTCCAAACTACCCTGAGATTACAGCTACAATGAGAAGAAGTTCACTAAGAGTAGTTGCTATGGCACTTCACTTTTACTCGCAGATCTATGCAGGCAGTGCCATCAATCAGGACGGCTGGGAAAAGCATGAGTGAGCGGAGAAATAAATCAAATCATGATGACAGTAACACACACTAAGAAAATACAATGAGCACAAGTAAACATCAAATTACATAATGGGCACAGTGGTGGTGGTAGTGCTGGTGCTGCTGCAGATGAAAAATGAGCTTAGGAACTGACAAGCTACATAAGCATCCTTTTGAAAATGCATTGAGACACAGAAATTTAATGAGGTAAGGAGTTTATTTATAAACCTAATGACAGTGAATAAAGATGAGATTAAAATTCTATCCAGCATTTATAAAAATAACTGGTTTATATTATATATATATATATATATTATAAAGACATATGCATATATATGTACATGTGTGTAGACATGTGTATATTATATATAATATATTATGTATACATATGGCAATAAGGAGTAAATAGGTATTTAGAATGGCTGTATAATTGGCTCTTTAAGTCATGTGATGTTACTAAAATATCTTGCTCTGTATCACATCTATATCTATATCATATAAACCACACACACACACACACACACACACATATATATATATATATATATATGTATATATATATGTATATATATATATATACACATACATACATACAAATTGCTTTTGAGTGATATTAACACAGAATAGCAGATGTACCAAGAACTTCTAAGGAGTCAAGGCCCAGTCATTCCACATAGCCTGTACCTTAGGTAATATACCTGAGAAGCTGAAAGTACGAGGGTGGGACTTGTCCACCTCATAAACATATATAAAAACATATGCATATATATGTATGTAAACGTGTATATTATATATATTCTATATTTCATATATTCTATATGCTAGATAAGGGATAAATAGGTATTTAGAATGGCTGTATGGTTGTAATAATTCATGTCTGATCTTTGCCATAAAAGTAATTTGTGCTCCTTTTGTCCTGTCAATCTATCATACTGGGTGTTTTTCAATGTGCATTGTAACAATTCAAGATAAGCATAACCATTTTGGGGGAATGCTTTTGTTGTTATATGCTTATGATTTTGGAAAAATTACTTCCCTGGAGTATTTTTCTGGCATCTATTTACCACTGACATAGTGACTCTAATATGGTGCAGCCTCTAATATTGTACTAAGTACTGCCTTGAGGCAAGTGCCATATTTAACACCCTGTGGTGATGGTATTGGACAAGGCTCTCCTTATCAACTCTGTCCTCTTTTAAGATGAGTGCTTTTGTGATATTGCTGCCAATCATCAATGTCACTGAGTGACAGATACCTGCCTATTCTCTGTTGTCACAATTTTTCTATATTTAGTCTGATTTCATGTAAGCTATTTCACTGAGGAAATTTTAGGGAAAACAGATTTCTCTTTTTATGGAAAAAAATAATAGCAGTTTCCTGCCTTAAGTTATTTACTTCAGAGACAAAAAGTCAATGCAATTTATAAGCCACTCTCAGCCAAATTACACATTAGCATTCCAGTCTTACATTTTCCCAGTCCCTAAGATGTAGAATGCGACTGTAACTAACTGTTTTACAGTTAAATATGTAGGAGTGATTTGGTGTTATGAAGTAACAAAGATGATCTATCATTTTTGTAAGCAAAACATTTAGAAACTGAAACTCAAAAGTATATGTTTTATTTTAAGGGAAAGAGTATTGAAACTTCATCTTGAGGTCATGGTGTCTGTCATGAGAACATGTGAAATTTTAAATCCCTAACGTACATCAATGCTTTTACATGTACATGAAGATCACAGAGAAATTTTGTTGCAATATTATGATTACTTCTGCCGTGCTATATAAGTGTCTCTTTTCCTCAACTACAGTGTTGATGACACATCAAAGAAACACTTTCAGTCAAGCCCAGGTTGCTGAACTCAAATCTATTGGGATTCTTTATATGAACATTGAGAACTAACAGAATAGCCACATAGGGGACAATTCTCAGTAGCTGTATTCTGGTAACCCTCTGCACAATTCGCAGGCACTTGAACTCGAGTATCCTCTTCCATCGCTCTCTTTCCTGATAATATAACCTCCAGAAGCTGCTCCCGATTCACATAAACTCCTTGAGAGTCCTTGTAACTTGCCACAATCCTTCCTTTAAGAAGTAATGCTTCAGGAAGGAAGACATAGATACACAGCAACACTAAATAGTGTTATATGAACTCCATGACAAATATATGTGTATAAGAAGCTGAACAGTGTTTTGAAAACTATGATATATGACAGAAATATATATGGATAAGTAAATATGTCAAACAAGATAAAAAATGTGCTAAACAAAATTTTTGATGGAACTGGAGACATTAGGGAATGCATCAGAACAGAAGTACACATTCAAGTTATAAGCATGGTGTTAAAAAATGGAAGGCACACAAAATAATATCTAATATTATTATGCTTTTATCCTTAAATATTTTTATGCAATGTGTAAATTCATGAGAGAGAGATAGAGATAGAGAGAGAAAGAGAGAGAGAGAGAGAGAATAGAAAGAAAAGAACAAAGAGAAATAAACACAGACTTTAAGGTTTCCATAGGCAGATGTTAATTCAAGTGCTGTGAATAAGTGATGCTTCAGTGTGGTCAGCGTACTGAGGTCAGGAGTAAATGAGTCAATATGGCAGTGTTTCTCAAGCAATGGGTGGCACCCCTTTTACACGGAATCCCCTAAGACTATCAGAAAACACAGATATTTATATAACAATTTATAAAAGTAGAAAAATACAATTATGAAGTAACAAAGACAATAATTTTATGGCTGTGAGTCCCTATAACATTATGAGCTATATTAAAAGGTCACAGCATTAAACAGGTTGAGAACCACTGTAATGTGGGATTGATAGTCTATCATATCTGACAACAAATATTGTTCTTAATTAATTTCACTGGACCACATAGTGTGCCAAATTAATTATCTGGGTTATCCCTATCTGTCTTCCTGTTTCTTAATGAACTTTTTAGACTCCAGAAAGACAATCCTGCTTTTCCTGCATTTTTTGTTTGGAGTTTTATTTTGGGCAAGGCCTCGAAACAGGGTTTCTCTGTGTAGGCATGACTGTCTTGAAACTCACTCTAATGACCAGGCTCACCTGAAAATCAGAGATCTGCCTGCCTCTGCCTCTGGCTTGCTGAGATTTTAGGCAGTGTGTTCCACCACCATCCTGCTTTTCCCTGCTTTCTTTGGACAGGTGTTTGTTTATTGGTTTTTCTTTCTCTTTTCTTTTTTTCTAACTACTGCAAACAGAAAGGTACCAGACAGCAAAGGTACACTTCTCCCCTTACAACTCTAAAGAATTTTGTACAGCTCTGGGCCTTGGTTGCCTGCTTGGCTATCTCATAAAATGTGGGATGTATGCCTTCTTAGCCTGAGCTGCACGCATCCTGGGAAGAGTCTTAACCATTGGTCTGATTTGCTTCAGAAGAGCCCTAGAAGGACCCCTGATATAATCCGTGGCATTCTACTTCTCTGAGCCTAGCTGTTCCCAAATCTGACTTGGCTTCATATAAGGCTTAGTTTCAGAAGACCAGCAAAATTGCTTTTGGGCCTATTTAAATTCAGAGACGTCTCACAAAGAATCTGTGTGGCAAAGGAAGAAACCTTTCCAAGCCTACATATCTTCAGGGACATGTTCCCTGAAAAGATGCTCCCATGGAAGAGAACATGCCTCTGGAAAAGGACACAGATCACACATATGTCAGGAATGCCAATGCTAGGAGCCAGAAGTTCCATAAAGACCTGAGATGTGTTATGTTCTCAAATATCCATTAATATAAAAGCTCTAGGGGCCTACTTTCCCTATGGTGACCTCTCTTCATAAGAATGTTTCCCACTTAGGAAAGAGAGAGGAACTTCTGTGACAACAGGCCAAATTTTCTTATCTTCTGGATTTGACATTGAGACAGAAGAAGGTGGGGGTATCCCAGTCATCCATACCTGCCCTTTAGTGGTCTGGGCTATTTTCACTGTCAGAAAGACCACAGAGACAAATAACAGCCATAGCTGGAACCCTCCTTGTTTTGTTCTTATCTTTAAAAGTCTTCCCAATCAATAGCTTGGTTTTACATGAGCATCTGGAATTGACTCAACTGAGGAAGAGAACAGAAAGGGTCAGGGCAGGTAACAGGTCTCCCTCCTCACCAGGTCTGCAATCTGTGGCTAGGGACAAATAGGAAGATAGCTATCTTCCACTTGTCTGTTTTAGGACCTTTCAGGTCATACATAGTCACTCCAGTACGTGATAAGCAAGACTTCTGTAGCAACCACACACAACCCATCTTTATGATGATAGGGTTTGGGAATGTGGTGTGGCTGTCCACTTAACTGAAGTAGCCACAGAAGACAAATGGTAGCATTTAAAGCCATCAGCCCAGTATCTATAATCCAGAGGAGCAGGCATTACTGCTGAAAATAGCTGTCAAGGCAAGATAACAGTAGTAGCAAAGCCACCAGCCTCCCATTAATCCAGCCTGGGTTCTGCGGTCCAACCCTCACTTCCAGCCCAGTCTGTGGTAAGTAAAGGCTCTAACTTTGTCACCACAATCAACATGTCCCTGGGGAGATGCCTCTTGGAGAGGGAGAGCCTTACATCTCAACCAGGTATGGGTTATCTTGACAAAAATAAACACAGACTGATTCAGATGTGTTTGAAGCCTTATATCTACAAAAGGTTCCTTTGTGGGGAAGGGTTTTATGGAAATTCAGAGTAAGGATGAAGCTCAGTGAGAGAGCATATATGCAAGGCTGTAGATTCAATCCCCAGCACCAAAGAGATAATGTATACACCGAACTCAAGAACTGAGTTTTTGTTTGACTTTTAAAGACTATGTAGCTTATCTGTCCTAAAATCCATTTATAGACACGGCTAGCCTTAAACTCATATAAATGTGCCTGCTTCTGCTTCAAAAATGCTGGGATTAAATGCATGCATCACTATACATGGCTTTAAAAAAATACTTCTAGAACTTAATTGTGATGGTTTCTATATGCTCAGCCCAGGGAGTAGCACTATTAGCAAGTATGGCCCTGTCAGAGTAGATGTGGTCTTGTTGGAGTAGGTGTGTCACTGTGGGTGTGGGCTTTAAGACCCTCACCCTAGCTGCCTGGAATCCAATATTCTGCTAACAGCCTTCAGATGAAGACGTAGAACTCTCAGCTTTGCCTGCACCATGCCTGGATGCTGCCATGCTCCGGCCTTGATGGTAATAGACTAAACCTCTGAACCTGTAAGCCAGCTCCAATTAAATGTCCTTTATAAGACTTGCATTGGTCATAGTGTCTGTTCACAGTAGTAAAACCTAAGACAATAATCAAAACAGGAAGGTCCAAAGGCTACCCCAGAGAGTAAAATAGGGTGGACCTCTATCACTGAGAAAGAACATGGCTATATATTTTCTATAAGATAACAGGAATACTCTCTGAGTAATTTTACTCTCTGAAGCTGTGCACAAGTGGCTCGCAGCTTGAAGATTTCCCAGAACACTGGAAAATGGTCACCCGGCCCTCATGAGCACCAGGAGATAGATATGCTTCTCCACCCACAAGACAATCACTCCACCCCTTTCCAAGTCAAATCTCCCCTTTTATCATCTCTGCTTCTTCCTTATCTCCCCTCTCAATCTTGTATCTACTGGGTACTCAGAAGCTTCCCAAAGGAGAGTCCCTCCTACAGTGTTTGTAATAGTCTCAGGTGTTCCCTGGAAAGCCCAGGTGTCTGTAGCTGGCCTAGTGGCCTGACTACTTAGAGGAGATGGAGAGCATGGTACCCACAGAGAACACCCAGAAGGCTGGGTACAGTGCATCAGTAAAGTCAACTGTGAACTTCTAAATCAAATAGACCTTTCCAGTGACAGCGAATAATAAATAAACAAATAAATATAAAAATATAATAAAATAAAAAATAAGAAGACAAAGTAATGGTCTCAGTTGAGAAGCATACTAATTCATGTAGCGCTTTTTCTACCTTGTTGTGCCAGGAGGTGATCTTGTTATTGAACCACTGTGAGCTGAGGTTAAGACCCAGCCAGCACTCAGGGCCTTGCTGTTCCATGCTGCTGTAGCAGATGCCTATATTGCAGAAGTTCTGCAGATACACCTCTCAGTATTAAATTCATTTCTTATAGCACTATAGCCCCAGGACCTGAGAGCAGTAGGTGAAACTCTTGAGATGTGACTGGTAATGATTCATCAGCCATGGAAGAAGTGGTATAGTGGTCTGTCAGAGCCACTTTGTTGTGAGTATTATTGTAGTCCTATACTCATAGATCAATGCCTAGCCTAATCAACATCTGAGAGCAAATGATAAGAGCAAATACAGAGTCCACAGCCAAACATTTGTCCTGTCTTGGAGAACCCTGTGGAAAATGGACAGGGAAGACTGTAGAAGCCAGAGGGGGAAAGGAGTATAAGAAAATATCATTTCATTGACTTTTTAAAAATTTGGCCAGACTCATTTAATTGTAAGTACAGGTAGCCAAGCACAGCCTGTTGCACATGCTAATGACAAAGTCATAACTTTTTAACAAGTAGAAAGCCATGTTTGATTTAAATCACAATGTAAGTCAAATTGTGCTTTTTGCATTTAATAATTTAGATGAGCTAGCCAATTCTACAAGTTCTGCTGCAGTGGAAACTCTCTGGAACCTACAAGGGTGAGCCCAGGGGAGACTCCTAGTAATGGGGGATAGGGAGCCCCATTTTCTGCAACCACGCAAGGTTTCCTGTGGTGAGATTGGGACACCAAACTCAGGCAGAAAACCTTAGACCTACAATTTGTCATGCCCACAAGATACACTGGGGTAATTGCGGTACAGGTCTTCCTCTTAATCTCAAAAGACCAGGATGAGGGTGAAAGAAAGCTATGCTTCAGACTGAAAAATAACCAAAAGGGTTTGTCCATTTCATTTTTCCAATTTTTCTATCTATAAATTCCTGCAGGTAATTTTTTGGAATCATCAGTATTGAAAACCAAATGCAGGATTTGGCACCAGAAGAACAAAAAGTAGCTTTAAAATCCTGCCAGATGGCATGTGTGAGTTGATATTAGAGCAGTTGTCAGTGGGGACGCAGTCAACTCCAATGAGCTGCCCTGTCCCTAACAATCTAAGTTCCTGGACAATCTAAGACATGATGTTGTGACTTGGGATCTCTGGGTCTCCTCTGATAAGCTTTGGATGTGAATCTTTCCAGTGTCGTGAAGACAACCCCAATGACATTGAGTGGTTTTCAGCTAAGCAGACTTAGTAGCTGTCAGGAATGGATGATGATCAGAGCACTCTTTCAATGAAAAGACAGAATAATGGAAGTAATTTTAGTATTCTGCTAAAGCCTAAAACTATGTTTGAGCATGTTCTAACATTTTTCTGTGTGACGTGTAGACTCCGTCTTCTCAACATAAGTGATCTAGAGAATTCAACAGTGTGTCTACATTATGTAAACGAGAAGCCAGAAGTATCAGAAAACATTTGTTTCTTTCAAAATCATTAAATTATTTTATATAATTTGGAAGAGAAAACTAATCTGTGAAAATATTCTAGCATAATTTAAATGTAGCAGCCCTTATTGTAACTTATGTGAAAATACAAATAATATGTAGATATAAAAAAAAATGCTAGTATTTTCAATACTGTAATGACCCCTCTCCACTCCTCTCTGTATGGGCAGAGCACACAGAGGCCAGGAGAAAGCATTAGTTCTCCTGGAGTTGGAATCATGGGTGTGAGCAATCCAAATGAGCATGTGGTTCAGAACTCCTGCCCTCTGCAAGAACAGCAAGAGCTCTTACCTGCTGAGCCATCTCTCCACCTCTCGACATTTTATTGTGTATTCTAAAAAGAATTAATATTTAAAACAAATGTAGCTTTTGCTTAAAATATTGTTTTACTGATATGCTTTAGCATATAACTTATAGTAAATTAAGTTTCAAAAAATTGGGCAGCATTATTACAAAGAATTTATAATGAGCCAGCAGGTTATCATTTCATTGACTTGAATCTGAAACTTTAATTCAATACATTATGATATTTTTTCCATTTAAGAAGATACAGAATGAAGAATTCCAATTTCTTCCAGAGACTCATGCTCAACACATGGGTATATTAAATGTTTGAAAAGATTAAGAATCAACATATAGACATGCTGGTGAAGATTAGTTTAACTGCATCACGGGAAAAAATAATTCTACTTTCAATCAACAAAGCAGTATATTTTTTGTGCTTCCCTTAGGATATACCTGACAGATCCAATAAACTCTGCGATCATGTATGAGCTGAAGGAGTGGCAGAAACTCCAGCACATGAAGTCCTACTGTGGAATCTGCTGTCACCTGTTCAAAACCTAAGTCCTCTCAAGTGTTGCATCCAGCATGCAATCATTGAGAAGATGTCTTTAGCAACTCCTGAACACAGGATGCTGCTCTTTTGTCTGGAGCTAGAAGTCATGAAGCAATCCACAGACCACGATAACAAGCTAGCTCTCTTCTTGGCACTGAGAGTGAATTTCAGGATGTATTTATAGTTTGTAAATGGATTTAATGCTTTTTATTTTAACACTACATATAAAATAGATACAATCACCTTGCCTTTTATTTGCTATGTCTTATTGACAGACAAAATTGAGTACAACAATGAAGCAGAACCTTAAAAATCTGCAAACATCAAAACACTAGGGTACTCTAATTGATTTACTTTCTGTCACTTTCAGCTATTATTTTCTTTAACCTTCCAATTATTAAACAAATATTTTCTCAGTAACTTATAAAATATTGGGTATATTCTTTCCTCTAATTGTTGTATTCATATCTTAACTAATTATACCTTTCTAGGTTTAAAAAAATTAAATCTTTCATATAAACACCCTAAAGTTCAACATACCTGACACATAAGTAACATTCTTAGGACTGCACAACTTAAATTTTCAGACATTCTCCCACCGATATTGTAAATATGTTAGAGCATCGTGATCACTTAATTTTCAGAATAAAGAACAATGTGTGAAGATTAGCTCTGTCACAGCAAAATAGAAGGGAACAGTAAAGATTTTAAAGTGATTTAGCCGTTGCTATTGTTGGTTTTTTTTTTTTTTGTGGTGAGTGTGTGTGTATGTGTGTGTTTGTGTGTCTGTCTGTCTGTGTGTCTGTCTGTGTATGGTGTATGATAAGTAAGGTATGAACTAATCACATTTTTAAAATGTTTGTAAAATTGGTTTGTATTGCTCCTTTTGTTCCCTTGCCAGAATATTCTAGCTTTTCTTTCCACTCTGAACCACATTTGACTGAAAGGTGATATAATAGGATACTTTACCCTCATGTCTTTTAAAATTATGCACTTTGCTTATTTTCATTCTGTTATTGATATGCTACTTGATGTATTTATGATATGAAGGTGGTCAGTAATCTTCTTGTAGAATTATATTGATTAGTGTTACGTGAACAAATACTTGTCGACTTGTGAACAATAGTCACAACCCATGATTTTTGTTTAAATGATGTAATATCATTAGAATTTAAGCTTACATAATTGCATAGCTTTGATTAGAATTAAGTCAACACCTGGTCTCTAGTGTCTCTAAGCACATTTCTGAAACTATTCCATCATGGTTTCTTAAGTGAGTAAAGAAGAGGCACCCATCATTGAAGTATCTGTTAAATGAGCACAGACATGGAGGGAATGTGCTTGAGCTGGAGATAAGGATCTCAAGATAAGGACACCACTTGCTTAGTTTAAGAGGTGAACTGGATCCTGAGGACTTCATCATGTAAGAATCATGATGTGAACTCCATCCAGTTATGAGTAACCTCAGGAGCCAATCTTGTTTATGCCTTTGACAGTAATCCTTCTTAAAGTTTTAATATGTATTATTTCATTGATTTTTATGAGAGTTTTACCATGAAGCTCAGGCTGGGGTGGAGCTCATGAATAGCTTAGTTTAGCTGTCAGTCCCAGAATGACAGGCTTGTGCAACCACACTTAGCTTTCTTAATTTTTATTTGACACACAATAATTGTGTGGTCTTAGGGGGTACAAGGCTATGCTTGGATACATTCATTCAATGATCCAATCAGTGGTCAGCACATCTGTCATCTCCAGCTCTTACTGTGAGACTTTTTGACATCCTCCACTGAACATAAACTGCACTTAAGATGGAAAATGCCAAAGGAAGTTTTGTACAGACTACATTGATATATTGGTTCCCCAAATTTAGTCAGAATGTGGTTCTTACAGAAGAAGCAGTGTCATGTTCTTGTAAATATTGGTGTATTGAAATTAACTAAAATAATTAATAATTTAAAACCATGTAGGTCCATAGTAACTGAATTATAGGGCTTAGAAAAATAAAGCCAGACATAGAAACAGAGATCGTTTAGCTCTCAGAGAACTCAGAAACTGGGAGCTAACCACTGGGATTCCCTGTATCTGAATTTGTGTGTAATGGACTTGATACTATCCCTGCCAACGCTGATGACCCTTGAAGCTCAACCCCCATACCTGTAAAGGATAGTAGTCTCAAATCCTACCCAGTAATAGAACCCTATGCTTTTTTATTTCCTTTATTTTCTTCTTCTGAATTACTTCGTCTCACTTCCTTTTTTTTTCTTCTTTCTCTTCTTTTCCACTAAGCCTCATTTTTCTCTTCATATTGGTTTGCTGCATGTATGTTTGTTTGTTTCTTTTTATGTGTGTATAGATTATGAGTAAAAGTGTATATATATACATATTTTACATATAAATATGTGTGGTGGGGGAGGCTGTTTTGGGGTTTCTGTAAGCATCATGGTTAAAAACCTTCTAGAATCTGACCAAGTAGTTTAGTCTTCCTAATCATTTATACAAAATAAAACCTTAGAAAAAAATTTGCATGAAGCCATGGCAACATAGAAGCTCTATTACAAAGTTTATCACCTATGACCATGGGTTCTATCAATTGGGAATGCAACATACAAGGAGCCTCTTTCATATGGATGGGTTCTATTCACAGACAAAGCTCAGGATTAGAACATAAACAATGCTCAGAATTTGGTGGGATTCAGGTGAAGAAAAGACCACCAGGTTGATAGATAACATCTGCTCCAGCCTTCCTGGTGAACAGGGGTCAGTCATTCCCTTCCTCTGAAGAAAAAGCCCACGTGATTAACAATTCTAGATTGTGTAATGCTTTCTGTGAGCAGTGCCTTCTACCTCCTTCTATGATAGATGTCCATATACCATTTGTCATTTTCAAAAGTAGGTGTAATGCTTGAGCATATAAAAGATAAGAAGTTAATATCCGGTTTTTAAATTGTTTTTATTAGATGTTTTCTTCATTTACATTTCAAATGTTATCCCATTTCCTAGTTTCCTCTCTGAAAATCCCCTATACCCTCCCCCCTCCCCCTGCTCCCCAACCAACCCACTCTCACTTCCTGGCCCTGGCATTCCCCTATACTGATGCCTAGAATCTTCACAAGACCAAGGGCCTCTCCTCCCACTGATTTTTTTTTTTTAATTTTATTGTCAACAAATTCATCATCAATTAATTGATAATTAATGATTAAAAATATAATGTGCTGTGATACTTTTATTCATGGCTATATGACTTGACTGACTTGAAATCTATAAGATTGATTAAGTTCATAAACACACATTCTGAAAGAGTAATATGCTGGCACTAAGTGGGATATATGATGTATTTCATCTCAAGAGTTCATTAAATAAGTCAGAAGTGCATTCTTACTCTTCATTGTCTCTGCTCTCCTTTGTTTTTAATACTCTGATATGACCTGTCTAATGAGACTTGGCTAATTCCTTCAGTGTGACAAGTGGCTCGGAAGAAGTAAAATTAGATCCTTCTTCCTATAAGTAAATCCTAGAGATGCCACTTGGTCTGTTTTGATGCAAAGCTATTTATTTTATAATTAGCATCTTATTGACTGCACTCATGAGAAGCTGATTGTAAGATCTTATATACTGTTTACATTTAGTGGCTGTGAATAGAAATTGGCCTTTTAAAAGAAGAGACAAAATCAAGAAGGACAAACTACACATGCACATGTGAATGTGCTTGTACCCATGAACTTGGTGTGTGATATGCACATGCTTTTATTTAAATGCTCGGTACTTGATTAATGATCCCTCTAAACTGTATGTGATCGCCCTCTTCTGTTGTCTCTGCCTCACTTTCAGGACTCCAACCTATCCCACTCAGAAGCTTCCTGCAGGGAAGGATTCTGTGCTTGTCCCTCTTTGCTCCTATTGTTTGTTCTGCAGTTATTCTCTCTTTTGTTTCTTTGGTTTTGCTCAGTGTGGTAATGGAGAAGCCTGGTTTTTAATGCTCCTTTTTTGATGCTCTTGTTCTATTGTTATTGCAAAATAATCCTGACTTTCTATGAAGCCACATCCTTAAGTACTCGCCTGCTCTCCCTCCCTTCCTTACTCACCCTCTGTTTTTCTTTTATTTATCTTTTCCATTTATAGCCATTTTCCTTCTCCAAATATATCCGTCAGCTGTGTTTCCCTTTGTGTTTATTATTGATGCTTGAAGTATTCATGGTCTCTCTCTCCCTCTCTCTTCTCCCTCTCTCTCTGCCTCCCCCATCCTCTGTGTGTGTGTGTGTGTGTGTGTGTGTGTGTGTTTGTGTGTGTGTATGTGTGTATTGAATACAATGTCTTTAACTTGTTTAATAGTGAAGGACTGACCAAGCTTTTTTTGTTCGTTTCCCTTTAGGGGGGTTATTTTTGTAAAGAGGGTCAAGTTGACAATGGGAACACTAGTGAGTGCATGAGTAAAACTTTGAGATCTCATTGCTAACTCTTAGGAATATGGAATTGAGAAAGCAGAATAGAAGTCAAGCAGTCCATACGATACTCTTTATTCTCACTTTTTCTCCCCATACCTGGGTCTCATTCTACACATCACCCAGAGGACATGCTCTCTCAGAATGGAGTGGTAGCTGAACTTTTGCTTACATTTATTTATGTAGAACTGAATAAATCTAAATTTTTCTCAAAAAAAAAAAAAAAAGACAAGGAAGGGCACTTCATTCTCATCAAAGGTAAAATCCTTCAAGAGGAACTATCAATTCTGAATATCTATGCGCCAAATACAAGGGCAGCCTCATTCATTAAAGATACTTTAGTAAAGCTCAAAGCACACATTGCACCTCACACAATAATAGTGGGAGACTTCAACACACGACTTTCACCAATGGACAGATCATGGAAACAGAAACTAAACAGGGACATAGTCAAACTAACAGAGGTTATGAAACAAATGGATCTGACAGATATCTACAGAACATTTTATCCTAAAACGAAAGGATATACCTTCTTCTCAGCACCTCACGGTACCTTCTCCAAAATTGACCACATAATTGGTCACAAAACAAGCCTCAATATATACAAAAATATTGAAATTGTCCCATGCACCCTATCAGATCACCATGGACTAAGACTGATCTTCAATAACAAAATAAATAATAGAAAGCCAACACACACGTGGAAACTAAACAACACTCTTCTCAATGATAACTTGGTCAAGGAAGGAATAAAGAAAGAAATTAAGGACTTTCTGGAGTTTAATGAAAATGAAGCCACAACATACCCAAACTTATGGGACACACTGAAAGCATTTCTAAGAGGAAAACTCATAGCTCCGAGTGCCTCCAAAAAGAAACTAGAGAGAGCACACATTAGCAGCTTGACAACACACCTAAAAGCTCTAGAACGAAAGGAAGCAAATTCACCCAAGAGGAGTAGAGGGCAAGAAATAATCTAACTCAGGGGTGAAATCAACCAAGTGGAAACAAGAAGAACAATTCAAAGAATCTACCAATCGAGGAGCTGGTTCTTTGAGAAAATCAACAAGATAGATAAACCCTTATCCAGACTCACTAGAGGGCATAGGGAAAGTACTCTAATTAACAAAATCAGAAATGAAAAGGGAGACATAACAACAGACCCTGAAGAAATCCAAAACACCATCAGATCATTCTACAAAAGGCTATACTCAACAAAACTGGAGATCCTGGATGAAATGGACTAGTTTCTAGACAGATGCCAGGTACCAAAGTTAAATCAAGATCAGGTTAATGATCTAAACAGCCCTATATCCCCCAAAGAAATAGAAGCAGTCATTCATAGTCTCCCAACCAAAAATAGCTCAGGACCAGATGGGGTTAGTGCAGAGTTCTATCAGACTTTCAAAGAAGATCTAATCCCAGTTCTTCACAAACTATTCCACAAAATAGAAACAGAAGGTACTTTACCCAACTCATTCTATGAAGCCACAATTACTCTGATACCTAAACCACAAAAAGACACAACAAAGATATCGCTTTTTGCAGATGATATGATAGTATACATAAGTGACCCTAAAAATTCCACCAGAGAACTCCTAAGCCTGATAAATAGCTTCGGTGAAGTAGCTGGATATAAAATTAAGTCAAGCAAGTCAATGGCCTTTCTGTACACAAAGGATAAACAAGCAGAGAAGGAAATTAGAGAAACAACACCCTTCTCAATAGTCACAAACAATATAAAATACCTTGGCGTGACTCTAACTAAGGAAGTGAAAGATCTGTATGACAAGAACTTCAAGTCCCTGAAGAAAGAAATTAAAGAAGATCTCAGAAGATGGAAAAACCTCCCATGCTCATGGATTGGCAGGATCAACATTGTAAAAATGGCTATCTTGCCAAAAGCAATCTACAGATTCAATGCAATCCCCATCAAAATTCCAACTCAATTCTTTAACGAATTGGAAAGGGCAATCTGCAAATTCGTCTGGAACAACAAAAAACCTAGGATAGCAAAAACTCTTCTCAAGGATAAAATAATCTCTGGAGGAATCACCATGCCTGACCTAAAGCTGTACTACAGAGCAATTGTGATAAAAACTGCATGGTACTGGTATAACGACACACAAGTAGACCAATGGAACAGAATTGAAGACCCTGAGATCAACCCACATACCTATGGTCACTTGATCTTTGACAAGGGAGCAAAAACCATCCAGTGGAAAAAAGACAGCCTTTTCAACAAATGGTGCTGGCAAAACTGGCGGTTATCATGTAGAAGAATGCGAATTGATCCATTCCTATCTCCTTGTACGAAGGTCAAATCTAAGTGGATTAAGGAACTCCACATAAAACCAGAGACACTGAAACTTATAGAGGAGAAAGTAGGGAAAAGCCTCGAAGATATGGGTACAGGGGAAAAATTCCTGAATAGAACAGCAAAGGCTTGCGCTGTAAGATCGAGAATCGATAAATGGGACCTCATAAAGTTGCAAAGCTTCTGCAAGGCAAAAGACACCATCAATAAGACAAAAAGACCACCAACAGATTGGGAAAGGATCTTTACCTATCCTAAATCAGATAGGGGACTAATATCCAATATATATAAGGAACTCAAGAAGGTGGACTCCAGAAAATCAAATAACCCCGTTAAAAAATGGGGCTCAGAACTAAACAAAGAATTCTCACCTGAAGAATACCGAATGGCAGAGAAGCACCTGAAAAAATGTTCAACATCCTTAATCATCAGGGAAATGCAAATCAAAACAACCCTGAGATTCCACCTCACACCAGTCAGAATGGCTAAGATCAAAAATTCAGGTGACAGCAGATGCTGAAGAGGATGTGGAGAAAGAGGAACACTCCTTCATTGTTGGTGGGATTGCAAGCTGGTACAACCACTCTGGAAATCAGTTTGGTGGTTCCTCAGAAAATTGGACATAATACTACCAGAGGATCCAGCAATACCTCTCCTGGGCATATATCCTGAAGATGTTCCAACCGGTAAGAAGGACACATGCTCCACTATGTTCATAGCAGCCTTATTTACAATAGCCAGAAGCTGGAAAGAACCCAGATGCCCCTCAACAGAGGAATGGATACAGAAAATGTGGTACATTTACACAATGGAGTACTACTCAGCTATTAAAAGGAATGAATTTATGAAATTCCTAGGCAAATGGGTGGATCTGGAGGGCATCATTCTGAGTGAGGTAACATATTCACAAAGGAACTCACACAATATGTACTCACTGTTAACTGGATATTAGCCCCAAAACTTAGGATACCCAAGATATAAGATACAATTTGTTAAACGCATGAAACTCAAGAAGAACGAAGACCAAAGTGTGGACACTGTGCCCCTTCTTGGAATTGGGAACAAAACACCCATGGAAAGAGTTACAGAGATAAAGTTTGGAGCTGTGAAGAAAGGATGGACCATCTAAAGACTGCCATATCCAGGGATCCATCCCATAATCAGCTTCCAAACGCTGACACCATTGCATACACTAGCAAGATTTTGCTGAAAGGACCCAGATATAGCTGTCTCTTGTGAGACTATGCCGGGGCCTAGCAAACACAGAAGTGGATACTCACAGTCAGCTATTGGATGGATCACAGGGCCCCCAATGGAGGAGCTAGAGAAAGTACCCAAGGAGCTAAAGGGAACTGCATCCCCATAGGTGGATCATTATTATGAACTAACCAGTACCCCAGAGCTCTTGTCTCTAGCTGCATTTGTATCAAAAGATGGCCTAGTAGGCCATCACTGGAAAGAGAGGCCCATTGGACTTGCCAACTTTATATGCCCCAGTACAGGGGAATGCCAGGGCCAAGGGGTGGGGGTGGGTAGGTGGGGGACTGGGGGGGGGAGTGTATTGGGGACTTTTTGGATAGCATTGGAAATGTAATTGAGGAAATTACCTAATTAAAAAAAAAAGAAAAAAAAGAAAAGAAAAAAAAATTTAAAACTCTTTTACTTTAGAGTGGCCACGCCTAACAATACATTCATCCTTCCTTCACAAAAATATTCCATATTTCCATAACCACTTGATATTTTTACCCAACCTTCATATATAAAGAAACAAAATTTTGATTAATGGGAAACTGATGCTTGTTCAAATCACTGGTTTTCTTGAACTTGTTTTGTGTGCTTTTATGTAATAGTTGGTAGTTTATTTTTCTTCTTGGAAAGACCTTTCTATAGAGCCTTCTTTTATTCATTTGTTGAATGGAGAACTTAATCTAAGCCAAAAAGATAGTCTGCACCATAGTCATAGAGAGTCCCACACTTGAAAATGCTACAGTTTTGAATCTTATACATTTCAGTAAAATGAGCATAGATCAAGTTGGATTAGGTTGAGGAGCATATTGAAATGATAGTGGGTCAGGAAAAAGTAGTATGTACATGGGAAGTAGAACTTATATAAGATCACTACCCCAGGTTTAAAACTTTGTTTGAAAATTTACTTTTATGCTGAACTAAGAACATTTCAGATAGCATCGGTACGAATTTGTTGATATATTTCTAAGAAAACGGATTACTGTCATTATGCTATACGAAGCACGCCTTTCCTTTCCCTTCCTGAGTAGCTTCCAGTTGCCTGTGATTTGAAAATCCTCTTTTCCTATGAAAGGCTCAGTGAAGACATTATGTGAGCGTCTTTTAATGTGAGCCTCTCTGGCTTTCTGTCCTGTGCTGCACAGAACTCTAGAAGTGAAGACACCTAGAGAGGATTATTGTCTTCAGCAGATAGGAATCACACTGTAGCCATCTTTCAGATATAGCTTCCACTGTTTCCCATTAAGTCTTAACAAGGCCAGTGATTAAAGGTGCCCACCTCTGCCCAGCAGGTCTGTAAACGAACCACTACAATTCTGTCAGAAAAATCACTTCCTGGGCTGCTTCTGCTAGAAGACACAGGAGGAGAAATATTAGACCAGTCTCTCAGACATGTACATGAAGAGACTAGCTGAAAGAAAGGAGGAAGAAAAACCAAACCAAATTTGAGCTTTTCTCCTGGAAGGTGCCAGCACCCTTCAGGGAACAGCGTGCTTTCCCCAGATTCTGAAGGCTCCCCAGGAGAAACTACAACTGCTAAGAAATAAGACTTTATATTTTGTTCCTCATATGGTACTCAGTATTATATAAAACTAAGTCTTTAAATTTTCTAATTTCTACCACCACCTCTCAATATAAAATATCAAATGTGAAATAAATGGTGATAAAAAATGTCCACATTAATTCTGATCTCCCCCCCCCCTTAATAAATTACATATAGCACCTTGAATACCCGATCTGTGGCCATTGTGTCTGGAAAAGTCCAAACATCTCCACTCACACAGATAATGCAGAGTCTTTCATTTGTGCACTGATATTTCTAGATGGACATGAACTTGAAGAATAGAAATCATGAGGTTACAGAGATACCTCAGCAGCCAAGAGTATCACAGCAAGTACCCTTCCACACAACTAGGATTCAACTCCTAGCACCACAGAGCAGGTCACAGTACTGTGTAACTCCCGGTCCAAGGGTCCTCTCAGACATTTTTGACCTCCAGAAGACAAAATAAAAGTGGTGTGCAGATATACATACAGGCAAAACACTCATACACATGAGATAATAGAATAATAATTAAAAATCATTTATTTTGAAACAATAAAAATGTTTGTTGGATTGTTTTAGAAATAAATACCTGTGTTTTGTATAACAATATGTGAAATCTTTAGCCTATTTTCTATGTTTTTAACTTTAAAATTATTTCAATCAGATGGATATCTGTCCATTTTGTGTAATAGTTGGAAAAATTTTAAGTCAGTACTATTTTGTGTTGCCATTAATAATAAATGCAATGAATTTATCATTGTTTCTTCTTTATATTACATGTGATCGGTGAAGCTGTTTGTATTCTAGTGTTAACTGGATCCCCAAAATTAGTTTGTATGAGACGGTCTGTACACAGACTCTGAGAAGTTGCCCCCAGTTAACTTTGATTAGTAAATGAAGATGTCAGTAGTCCGTAGCTGAGGAGGAGAGAGAGGTGAGATTTAGGGTTCCCAGGTTTGAGACCACTGAGAAGTAGGAAAGAAGGGAGATAGAGATGCCATGTCTAAGAAAAGTGTAGGAGAGAGAAGCAGAACCACCATCTAAAGGGGGCAAGAGAATATGGCTCAGTTGGGCCTAGAGCAGCCAAGACGGTGTCAAGTTGACAAGGGGTCAATTGTACTGGCTGGTTTTGTGTGTCAACTTGACACAGCTGGAGTTATCACAGAGAAAGGAGCTTCAGTTAAGGAAATGCCTCCATGAGATCCAACTGTAAGGCATTTTCTCAATTAGTAATCAAGTGGGAAAGGCCCCTTGTGGGTGGGACCATCTCTGAGCTGGTAGTCTTGGGTTCTATAAGAGAGCAGGCTGAGCAAGCCAGGGGAAGCAAGCCAGTAAAGAACATCCCTCCATGGCCTCTGCATCAGCTCCTGCTTCCTGATCTGCTTGAGTTCCAGTCCTGACTTCCTTGGTGATGAACAGCAGTATGAAAGTGTAAGCTGAATAAATCCTTTCCTCCCCCTCCCCCCCACCACCAAAAAAAAAAAAGAAATTAGCAAATAAGGCTGGGCATGGTGGTATACGCCTTTAATCCCAGCACTTGGGAGGCAGAGGCAGGCAGATTTCTGAGTTCCAGGCCAGCCTGGTCTACAAAGTGAGTTCCAGGACAGCCAGAGCTATACAGAGAAACCCTGTCTCAAAAAAGAAAGAAAGAAAGAAGAAAAGAAAAGGAGAGAGAAAAAGAAAGAAAGAAAGAAAGAAAGAAAGAAAGAAAGAAAGAAAGAAAGAAAGAAAGAAAGTTAGCAAATAGTAACTCAGAATTATAGGTGGGAGGTAAATTCTAACAACATGGTAGTTAGGTAGTTGCCCAGCTATTCTGCTATTTAAGATATATTAAAATATAAAGGCTGTGTTTCATTCAGGAACATGAAGCATTGAGACAGTTAGTAACCCCATACTGGGATTTTATTAAATATTAATGCTATACATAGGCTCACTGTTTTAATTATTTCTTTTACTTTTGAGATTATAACTACATTATTTCCCCCATTCTCTTTCCACCTTCGAACTCCCCCCACCCCACCCCCCCACACACAAATATTCTTCTTGCTCTGTTTCAGAATCATGGCCTCGTTTTGTGTGTGTGTGTGTGTTTTTAATCATTTGATACACGTATATACATATATATTCCTAAATATAACCTTCCAAGTCTATACAGAAATATACAACCAATCAAAATGCAGAGCTATGGATCTCAAAACAACTCCCACACCTAAGGCTTAGGGAATACTTTAGAAGAGGGAGTGGAAGAATTGTATGAGTCTAAAGAATATGGAGTTGGTTGTGACCACGAGTATCTCCCAGTAATGTTAGAAGCTTCATCCATTAAGTCTCACTAACAGGACTGCCTAGCCATGAGATGAACAGGAATAACATCAATCCTAGGAGAGGCCTTCAATCCTACACCTACACAGTGAACTACAGGCAAATAAGGAATGATGGGAGTGGGCAAAACATTCTTCTCCTGGGAGGAGCACACTAGTTGGTACCCAATATCAAATGATCAGCCCCAAAACATGCAAGTGTGCAATGCTACACAGGTTCATCGTTTGTAATCACTGTGCTTGGGCTATTTCCTCCATGGTTTAGAGCATCGTCTGATTTGGACAACAGGTTTCTTAATTTCTAGTTTATAAATGCATGGCCAGTGATCCCAAACACATTGTAAGAAAATGCTTATCCTTCCCTACTAGTTTCACATTTTCTTTTTGACAGTAATTTTTGTAATATAAAATACAAGGGTAAATAATGGCAATAAAACTGTGCATTGTAGATATGGTGTTAATAAGCTGAGAAACAAACTAGAAGAGGCTGCTATTGTGTAATTGATTTTAACTAATAATTTCTTCTCAATTTCCTTTTCAGAAAAGTCAAAGTTAATTTGCATTCATTTTGATATTTTCCAATACAGTCACTATGTTTCCTTAGAGATATGCAAATTACCACACTTTTTAAACAAGTAAGCAACCATGGTTGAACTGAAAAGTATTGTTTTTCTTTGTATAATGAACTAATGTTAACATGTCAATATAAAAGCTAGGTAGAATTTTTACATTGCTATTTATTCTTATGACAGACAGAAGACATTTATTTCAGACAGTATATAGGGCTAGTATTGATATTGGAAATATGAGCTGCATTTGAGACAGGCTGTCTAAAGACATTCTTCAATGTTTCTTTCAAGTCAGAATCAAGGTGAGGGGTAGAGACAGGTTGGATTTATATTTCTAGAAATACAGTCTTCTTATGATGAAGGCCTCTAGTACCATGAGGTTTTGAAGAAAATCTGCATTTGTGCACTTGTTTCTAGATCTGTGTCTCCAAGTGATTCTCTTAGAGCTGCAGCAAACTCTCCTAAAATGCTATGTGGATGGAGGCTGTCTGCTAATATGTAGAGTGCCAGTAGTCTCTGTAGGTGGCCATAGTCTGCCTTAAGGAGAGAATGGACTCCATCTGGTGGGGACATTTTACTTTTTTGATATGGTTTTCAAGGTGACAGAAGAAAGAGAGGATATTACTACTGTTGTGAACTTTTTATCATTTATTTAGTAATAGTCCAAAACTGGCCTTAAATCAATATAATGACAAAGAGACCCCAGTGCATTCAATGCTTAGAGAACACCTATGGTCATAGAGAAAGACCTCAAGTAGAGAGAGAGATATCAACTCGTATGTAAACTCACTTTCAAGTTTGAACAAAATGTGGAAAGAGAAAGCAGACTTCCTCTTTGGTTTTAGAAGTGATCTGTGGGGTTTATGAGATGAGCAGCTAGGAGGAAACATGGTATTTCAAAGTACTCAGAAAAAAAGAAGAGAGAAAAATTCCACTAGTCTACTTCAAAGTCTAAAATGCCACTAACTCTTATATTTGTCAATATAAGCCACAGAGAATAAAAGCACATATTAAATGTGCCATGAGTGGTGATGCATGGCTCACACATGATAAGTGGATTATACTGGTCTGTCATTCACACTCCCAGAAAGCTATCTATGAGCTTTGACTGAAGGCAATTCTTGGCTTTAATTTTAAATTGTGTTCTTATCAACCAAGGACACAACAAAGAACTTTTTTATTTTGGCCCTAATATTTCTGGGTCAGATGATCAGTAAAACCATTTACCTAGAGCAATGCAAAAAAATGCATTCAAAATCAAAACTTAGAAAGAACAAAGAAGCTTGTGGAGTAAAAATTGGAGTACGCTAAACATTTGAATATTAGGTTCCACAGTGATCAGACTTCACAGATAGCTCCTATGAGCCACTGCATGGATCAAATACAGTACAGAATGTTCAATGAGCAGGCTGGGGTTGCACAGAGCAATAATAACAATTTTTACACCAAGAATTTTTTCTTGCATATAGTGAATGAGAAGACTTACATTACTAAAGACAACATGCAAAGGGTACCTCAAAATACAGACTCTGTGTTTACTAGTGGATGGCGATGTGGCTTGGAGCTTCTCTTTAACGATGAAGACAACAGGGTCTGCATCCTCCATAGCAATGAATGCAAGCACCTGCTTAACCTGGTTCCATTTGTAAAGAAATGAAAAATGTGAAGAATCAGTGAAGTTATATTGCTGCTTGCTTTGTGTGACAGTCCTCTCATAAAGAGAGAAGGGGAAAGAATCAAAGGATGAAAACTTTTGGTAGACAAGAATAAAATTATAACTGGGGAGGGGGGAGTAAATATGTCATTGTCTTTTGAAAGGAAGGTTAAAGATTGTGTTACCTTCTATGTATGCTTACTGTTAGCCAAGTGTTCCTTGGTAGCTTTGATTCCTGTATAGACATGATGTTCTAATCTGAAGTCATATGTGAGATGTGTCTTTGTCACACTGAAGCACTTTAAGAACAAACACAGCAGTAATCCTAGGGTAGTTTTACATTTTGCCCCAACTCTGCAAGCTTTCTCTGCTACAAAGACCCCATCAGGAAGGTCGCCAGTGGAGACTCCAGTACCTAATTGAACACAGATGAAAGCTCAGAATTCACAGGTCACTGTCACCTCTTTATCTAGCTGTCACAGACATATCTGTATTATGTGCATAAGTACCTATGCATGTTCAAATATGATTACACTAGGAAACTCAATATCTAGAAAAAAACACTATTTTTTTTTCTGTGTGGATAGAGGGCAATAATTTTAAAACCTGTAAAATCTGTAGCCAATGTTAATGTGTTAATGTGCGAGTTGTGCTCACATATCTGTGACTTAGCATTCTATTTACAGAGCACCTGGGGAACCCCTCTTGTATAGCTACAGTGCATGGAGGTAAGGGTTATGCATTTGTCACTTCACACTGAACTCAACATTTAAAGCTTCAAAATACAGTTAAAAATAACTCTTAAAAAATCAAAAGGTGTATTAGATAAGTCAACTTCAAAAGGAAGCCTGAAACCTTTTAATATTAACTAAGTTAAACTGGAATAACATTGGAACTATAGCACTGGCTGAAACTGTCTTTTTAAGACTATATTCAGGAAGAAGTCATACTGGCTCACATGGCTTGATTAGAGAGACTATATGTTTATAGAAAAAGAAAAAATATCAAGTGTTTGAAAGACACAACAGGGGTTGAGAGGGTTAAATGAATTAAACAAATCAAGAGACAATGTAAAGGAGAAAGTGCACCCAGAAGACTCAGTGACACATGCCTTCGGGTGAGGAAATCAGCAAAACTCAATGGACAAGGATCTGAGATCCGTTAGTACATACATAATATTGCAGAATAAAGTTCAGTCTGGTCTAGTGTAACTTCCAATATCTTATATATAAAGAAAACATTGCACTTCCCGAGAGTGTAATTAGTCTGAACTAGAGACTGTAAAAGAGTCTGAGATTTAACTGGCTTCATAATTCTTCCATTTTCTCTTTTCCAGTACATATAGTTCTTGTCCCTATGTTTCTGTGATTCATTTGCTGTTATTTATTTATATTTATTTATTTATTTATTTATTTATTTATTTATTTATTTGCTCAGGATTGTTTGAACTTTCTGAGTATTTTGGAATTCAAATGACAATTTGGTTTTTTTTCCCCCTAGATCTGTGAAAAAGTAAGTGGAGAGCTGATGATCAGTGGGAATATAAACTATTCCATGGAGATCAATATGGTGGTGATTGAAAAGCTAAGGATAAAGATAAAAATCTGTCCCATTTTTCCATTTGTGCTCAAAGGACTGTAAGTCAGCCTTCCACAGAGAGAGCTCCCATCTGTTTAGTGCTGCACTGTTTCAAAAAGCCTGAAAATAGATGAGCCTGGTTGCCCATAACTGAAGAACAAAAGTAAAATGAGCTCATATTAAAATGTATCAGTTAGCCTTGAGTGATATCTTGACACAGACTAGAGTCACCTGTAAAGATTGTCTCAACTGTGGGAATGCCCAGCTTAGAAAGGATGTAGGGCACGTGTTTGAACAATTGTTAATTGATGTGGGAGGATCCAGCCTACTGAGCACAATTCCTCGGGAAGGAGGTCCTGGGCTTTGTACTAAATCTAACAAAGAATGGCTTGTAAGCTACCCAAAAAAAAAACTGTTCTTCCCGGCTTTCAACTCTAAGTTCATGCCCTAGCTTCTATCAACAGTGGGCTGTAAGTTGTATACTGAAATAAATCACTTCTTACCTAAGCTGCTTTTGGTCTAAGTACTTTATCCAGCAACAGAAAATGTGAAGAATAAAAATGCCTTTAATGCCAGCAGTTAGTGAATTCTCTTTAGTTGGAGTGGTCAGCCTGGTCTACAATGCCAGTTTCAGGAATTCCAGGAAAACTCTTTCTCAAGTCAAGAACACACACAGAGAGACAGAGAGAGAGAGAGAGAGAGAGAGAGAGAGAGAGAGACAGAGACAGAGACAGAGACAGAGAGACAGAGAGAGAGAGAGGAGAGAGAGAGACAGAGAGAGAGAGACAGAGACAGAGAGAGACAGAGAGAGAGAGAGAGAGAGAGAGAGAGAGAGAGAGAGAGAGAGAATAGAAGGAAGCTTGGCATTTATGGGAAAATCGATGGAACTGAAAACTGGTATGTTAAATCAAGTAAGCCAAACTCATACAGACGTGTGTGTGTGTGTGTGTGTGTGTGTGTGTGTGTGTGTGTGTGTGTATGTGTATGTTCTGGGAGTGAGGGTGATACAATATATTTGACACAGAATAAGCAATGGACTATTTAGAAGAACTGACATGCAAACATGTTGTGGGTGCACTTATAGATAGTGAGGACTAGAGATAAATAAGAAGAAGGACACTGATACATGAGAAATAAAATGCCATAATGAAGCCATTGCGGTGTATGCTCATTCAGAAAATTAGTGAAGAGGAGAGCCATTCAAAGGTAGTTCAGCACAGGAGCATGTAATATGTTTGTAGAACAAAAAAACATGGTTAGCCGAGAAGAGACTTGAGGGGGAAGGGACAGTTGGAGAATGCTGGTCAGGAGGCACTAAGTTCCCACAGGAGGTCACCCTGTCACTGTTGTACTGCAGGGCAACTCGGAGGAGTTTAGGGAGGGCAAATAATATGACCAAAACATAATGTGTGTGTGTGTGTGTATAAACTCTATAAATATAATTAACTATTATAATTAAGTACATATAAAAATACATATGTATATATATACATATATATATGTATATGTATATATATATTTGAAAGTTGCCAATAATATTGCAGTGTTTGTCATACCACAATTTGTTAATGAATTATATCATCATAAACAATCTGGTAATTATATAAAGGGACACACATAGAATCACAATGTTCAAAGATATATCATTTTCCTTTTATATCTCTTTTAGCATTTGTTTTCAAACCTGGTTCCTTTGCTGTGGACTAGATTCCTTCTTTGGTCACATAAAATTATTTGGTTTTATGTTTATTCTCAACAATGGACACACAAGGAGGTTACTGCAGCAATTTAGCCTTGCAGTGCAGATGGTTTCACTCCACATCCACAGGCCTGCCAACCCTTAGGTTTCCTGACTTTATGCATAAACTGATCACAAATGAATAGGAGCTGGAAATTTCATCTAGTCTTTCAATAATTTTTATCTGATATAATATAGTATCTTTAAAATGTAAGATTATATCTGGAGTCGGGCATGGTGACGCACGCCTTTGATCCCAGCACTCGGGAGGCAGAGGCAGGTGGATTTCTGAGTTCAAGGCCAGCCTGGTCTACAAAATGAGTTCCAGGACAGCCAGGGCTACACAGAGAAACCGTGTCTCAAAAAAAACCATATATATGGGTCAGCGATAGTTTTGTGACAACCTGACCTTTTATCAGAAGAATATAGTTCAGACAAATATGTGGATGTGAATTTTGTTACAGCTTGTCATAGATTTTGAGATAAATTATCACTCTTGGTAATCCAATGTAATTGTCAACCAATTTGCTTTGACTTCATCTTTCTTTGCTCAGTTTTGCTGGGATTATCCAGGAACTGGAACAAACACTGGATCAGTGTAATAGGAGGCAGCACTGCTCCCCCTGAGTCATCACACATCTAAAGTAACTGAGCGGTCCTAAGACTTAAATCTGAAGGAATAAGATCAGAGAAGACTGATGCAACAAAGGAAGACCAGAAAGTGTTTATCCCACTTCAGTGATTCCAAATAAAATGGCTGAGAGGAAGGAACCAAATATCTTCCCTTGGTAGATAGTCATATGTTGCTTCACATTCACTAGCCCTAGATACAGAACAAGTCTTCAGGCTTTTGAAATGTTCTGTTCAATAACATAGACAGATATTAGTCATGTGATATCCAAAGAAGTTAAAAGATTTCAGTAGCCAAGTGGACTGTTGAAAGGTTAACCTATGTTTCACATTATAATTACACTTTTTTTTTGCTATAAATGGGAAATCACTTATACAAGGTGAACGTTCTGGACCATGACATCCATGAAAAAGATATGTGTAGATATGGGTTGTAAGCAATAATTAATAACCTTTCCTTGGGAAGTCAAGCTATGTGACCCTGAAGACAAGGTCAAAAACACAATTAGCTTTCTGTGACTAGTGTCCATGAGACACTAAATCTAGGGAATAAAGGACCTAAACCAAGTTCTCTAAAAGTATTGCTTGGCTCAAGAAATTGGGCATTGAGGTCTTACATTTTAGTACTTCAGTTTTACACACTATAGTAGTGCTTTTGAACATAAATTAACCACCACATTCAAGGTATTATTTATTTATTTATTTATTTATTTATTTATTTATTTATTTATTGTTAACATAGATGATCAAGTTTCTGGTAGTTTCTATTAGTACAGAATCCTGGTTTGTGATGAGAATGATATTGGAGATATCAAATTTTGTTCTAATTAATATGTTCTAATTTTGTTCTACAACTCACACATGATCAGTTTCTTCTTCTCCCTATCTCTGAGGTAGGATCTCTTCAAACCTAAAACTAGAAGTCTCTTGACTCTGCTGAACTTAGGAACTTAGTCTGCACAGGTGAGAGTGTGCACCACAGGAACTGACAGCTTCTGGGACAGGTGGGAGCCACAGAGCCTCTGAGGCAGCGCCCTTTTTGGGCCCCAGACATCCAGCCACCCTCTCTGGCAGAGGACAGGTGTCTGCCCTACCCTGGAGCCCTTTGCCTCAGGAGCAGCGGGTGCCATCTTGGTTCCTGGACTCCACCGAACTTTGGAACTTAGTCTGCATAGGTGAGAGTGTGCACCACAGAAGCTGACAGCTTCTGTGCCCTGCCAAAGCAACACAGCTTCTGGGAAAGGTGCTGTTTTGGGCCTTCACCTTCGGCCAGGAGGAGGTCCAAACACCAGATATCTGTGCACCTTCCCTGTAAGAGGAGACCTTGCCAGCAGAGAGTACTCTGACCACTGAAACTCAGAGGAGAGAGCCTGTCTCCCAGGTCTGCTGATAGACGGTAACAGAATCACCAGAAAAACAAGCTCTAAACAGAGACAACTATAACAACTAACTCCAGAGATTACCAGATGGCGAAAGGTAAATGTAAGAATCTTACTAACAGAAACCAAGACCACTCACCATCATCAGAACCCAGCACTCCCACTTCGCCCAGTCCAGGGCACCCCAACACACCCGAAAAGCTAGACCTGGATTTAAAAGCATATCTCATGATGATGGTAGAGGACATCAAGAAGGACTTTAATAACTCACTTAAAGAAATACAGGAGAACACTGCTAAAGAGTTACAAGTCCTTAAAGAAAAACAGGAAAACACAACCAAACAGGTAGAAGTCCTTAAAGAAAAACAGGAAAACACATTCAAACAGGTGATGGAAATGAACAAAACCATACTAGACCTAAAAAGGGAAGTAGACACAATAAAGAAAACCCAAAGTGAGGCAACGCTGGAGATAGAAACCCTAGGAAAGAAATATGGAACCATACATGTGAGCATCAGCAACAGAATACAAGAGATGGAAGGGGGAATCTCAGGTGAAGAAGATTCCATAGAGAACATCTGCACAACAATCAAAGAAAATACGAAACGCAAAAGAATCCTAACTCAAAACATCCAGGAAATCCAGGACACAATGAGAAGACCAAACCTACGGATAATAGGAGTGGATGAGAATGAAGATTTTCAACTCAAAGGACCAGCAAATATCATCAACAAAATTATAGATGAAAACTTCACAAACCTAAAGAAAGAGATGCCCATGATCATACAAGAAGCCTACAGAACTCCAAATAGACTGGACCAGAAAAGAAATTCCTCCCGACACATAATAATCAGAACAACAAATGCACTAAATAAAGATAGAATACTAAAAGCAGTAAGGGAAAAAGGTCAAGTAACATATAAAGGCAGGCCTATCAGAATTACAGCAGATTTTTCACCAGAGACTATGAAAGCCAGAAGAGCCTGGACACAGATGTTATACAGACACCAAGAGAACACAAATGCCAGCCCAGGCTACTATACCCAGCCAAACTCTCAATGAGCATAGAAGGAGAAACCCAAGTATTCCACGACAAAACCAAATTCACACATTATCTTTCCACGAATCCAGCCCTTCAAAGGATAATAACAGAAAAAAAAAAAAAACAATACAAGGATGGGCACCACGCCCTAGAAAAAACAAGAAGGTAATCCCTCAACAAACCTAAAAGAAGACAGCCACAAGAACAGAATGCCAACTTTAACAACAAAAATAAAAGGAAGCAACAATTACTTTTCCTTAATATCTCTTAATATCAATGGACTCAACTCCCTAATAAAAAGACATAGACTAACAAACTGGCTACACAAACAATACCCAACATTTTGCTGCTTAAAGGAAACTCATCTCAGAGAAAAAGATAGATACTGCCTCAGAATGAAAGGCAGGAAAACAATTTTCCAAGCAAATGGTATGAAGAAACAAGCTGGAGTAGCCATTCTAATATCTAATAAGATTGACTTCCAAACCAATGTCATCAAAAAAGACAAGGAGGGGCACTTCATACACATCAAATGCAAAATCCTCCAAGAGGAACAATCAATTCTGAATATCTATGCTCCAAATACAAGGGCAGCCACATTCATTAAAGAAACTTTAATAAAGCTCAAAGCACACATTGCACCTCACACAATAATAATTGGAGACTTCAACACACCACTTTCACCAATGGACAGATCATGGAAACAGAAACTAAACAGGGACACAGTGAAACTAACAGAAGTTATGAAACAAATGGATCTGACAGATATCTACAGAACATTTTATCCTAAAATAAAAGGATATACCTTCTTCTCAGCACCTCATGGTACCTTCTCCAAAATTGACCACATACTTGGTCACAAGACAAGCCTCAACAGATACAAAAATATTGAAATTGTCCCATGCATCCTATCAGATCACCATGGACTAAGGCTGATCTTCAATAACAAAATAAATAATAGAAAGCCAACATTCACGTGGAAACTGAACAACACTCTTCTCAATGAAACCTTGGTCAAGGAAGGAATAACGAAAGAAATTAAGGACTTTTTAGAGTTCAATGAAAATGAAGCCACAACATACCCAAACTTATGGGACACAATGAGAGCATTTCTAAGAGGAAAACTCATAGCACTGAGTGCCTCCAAAAAGAAACTAGAGAGAGCACACATTAGCAGCTTGACAACACATCTAAAAGCTCTACAACAAAAGGAAGGAAATTCACCCAAGAGGAGTAGAAAGCAGGAAATAATCAAACTCAGGTGTGAAATCAACAAAGTGGAAACAATAAGAACTATTCAGAGAATCAACCAATCTAGGAGCTGGTTCCTTGAGAAAAATCAACAAGATAGACAAACCCTTAGCCAGACTCACTAGAGTGCACAGTGAAAGTATTCTAATTAGCAAAATCAGAAATGAAAAGGGAGACAAAACAACAGATCCTGAAGAAATCCAAAACATCATCAGATCCTTCTACAAAAGGCTATACTGAACAAAACTGGAGAACCTGGATGAAATGGACAAATTTCTAGACAGATACCAGGTACCAAAGTTGAATCAAGATCAGATTAATGATCTAAACAGCCCTATATCCCCCAAAGAAATAGAAGCAGTCATTCATAGTCTCCCAACTAAAAAAAGCCCAGGACCAGATGGGTTTAGTGCAGAGTTCTATCAGACCTTCAAAGAAGATCTAATCCCAGTTCTTCACAAACTATTCCACAAAATAGAAACAGAAGGTACTTTACCCAACTCATTCTATGAAGCCACAATTACTCTGATACCTAAACCACAAAAAGACACAACAAAGATAGAGAACTTCAGACCAATATCCCTTATGAATATTGATGCAAAAATCCTCAATAAAGTTCTTGCTAACAGAATCCAAGTACACATCAAAACAATCATCCATCCTGACCAAGTAGGTTTTATCCCAGGGATGCAGGGATGGTTCAATATACGGAAATCCATCAACGTAATCCAGTATATAAACAAACTCAAAAACAAAAACCACATGATCATCTCGTTAGATGCTGAGAAAGCATTTGACCAAATCCAACACCCATTCATGATAAAAGTCTTGGAAAGATCAGGAATTCAAGGACCATACATAAACATGATAAAAGCAATCTACAGCAAACCAGAAGCCAACATCAAAGTAAATGGTGAGAAGCTGGAAGCAATCCCTCTAAAATCAGGGACTAGACAAGGCTGTCCACTCTCGCCCTACCTATTCAACATTGTACTTGAAGTCCTAGCCAGAGCAATTCCACAACAAAAGGAGATCAAGGGGATACAAATTGGAAAGGAAGAAGTCAAAATATCACTTTTTGCAGATGACATGATACTATATATAAGTGACTCTAAAAATTCCACCAGAGAACTCCTAAGCCTGATAAACAGCTTCGGTGAAGTAGCTGGATATAAAATTAACTCAAACAAGTCAATGGCCTTTCTGTACACAAAGAATAAACAGGCTGAGAAAGAAATTAGGGAAACAAAACCCTTCTCAATAGTCACAAATAATATAAAATACCTTGGCGTGTCTCTAACTAAGGAAGTGAAAGATCCCTATGATAAAAACTTCAAGTCTCTGAAGAAAGGAATTAAAGAACATATCAGAAGATGGAAAGATCTCCCATGTTCATGGATTGGCAGGATCAACATTGTAAAAATGGCTATCTTGTCAAAAGCAATCTAGAGATTCACTGCAATCCCCATTAAAATTCCAACTCAATTCTTCAACGAATTAGAAAGGGCAATCAGCAAATTCATCTGGAATAACAAAATCCTAGGATAGCAAAAACTCTTCTCAAGGATAAAAGAACCTCTGTTGGAATCACCATACCTGACCTAAAGCTGTACTACAGATCATTTGTGATAAAAACTGCATGGTACTGGTATAGTGACAGACAAGTAGACCAATGGAACAGAATTGAAGACCCAGAGATGAACCAACATACCTATGGTCACTTGATCTTTGACAAGGGAGCTAAAACCATCCAGTGGAAGAAAGACAGCATTTTCAACAAATGGTGCTGGCACAACTGGCTCTTATCATGTAGAAGATTGCGAATTGATCCATTTCTATCTCATTGTACTAAGGTCAAATCTAAGTGGATTAAGGAACTCCACATAAAACCAGAGACACTGAGACTTATAGAGAAGAAAGTAGGGAAAAGCCTCGAAGATATGGGTACAGGGGAAAAATTCCTGAATAGAACAGCAATGGCTTGTGCTGTAAGATCGAGAATCCATAAATGGGACCTCATAAAATTGCAAAGCTTCTGCAAGGCAAAAGACACCATCAATAAGACAACAAGACCACCAACAGATTAGGAAAGGATCTTTACCTATCCCAAATCGGATATGGGACTAATATCCAATATATATAAAGAACTCAAGAAAGTGGACTCCAGAAAATCAAATAATCCCATTAAAAAATGGGGCTCAGAACTAAACAAAGAATTCTCACCTGAGGAATACCGAATGGCAGAGAAGCACCTGAAAAAATGTTCAACATCCTTAATCATCAGGGAAATGCAAATCAAAACAACCCTGAGATTCAACCTCACACCAGTCAGAATGCCTAAGATGAAAAATTCAGGTGACAGCAGATGCTGGTAAGGATGTGTAGAAAGAGGAACACTCCTCCATTGTTGGTGGGATTGCAAGCTTGTACAACCACTCTGGTAATCAGTCTGTTGGTTCCTCAGAAAATTGGACATAGTACTACTTTCCTGGGCATATATCCAGAAGAGGTCCCAACAGGTAAGAAGGACACATGCTCCAGTACATTCATAGCAGCCTTATTTATAATAGCCAGAAGCTGGAAAGAACCCAGATGCCCCTCAACAGAGGAATGGATACAGAAAATGTGGTACATTTACACAATGGAGTACTACTCAGGTATTAAAAAGAATGAATTTATGAAATTCCTAGGCAAATGGATAGACCTGGAGGGCATCATCCTGAGTGAGGTAACCCAATTACAAAGGACCTCACACAATATGTACTCACTGATAACTTAGGATACCCAAGATATAAGATACAATTTACTAAATACATGAAATTCAAAAAGAACGAAGACCAAAGTGGACACTTTGCCCCTTCTTAGAATTGGGAACAAAACACCCATGAAAGGAGTTACAGAGACAAAATTTGGAAGTGTGACGAAAGGATGGACCATCTAGTGATTGCCATATCCAGGGATCCATTCCATGATCAGCTTCCAAACGCTGACACCATTGCATACACTAGCAAGATTTTGCTGAAAGGACCCAGATATAGCTGTCTCTTGTGAGACTATGCCGGGGCCATCAAACACAGAAGTGGATGCTCACAGTCAGCTATGGAATGGATCACAGCGCCCCCATGGAGGAGCTAGAGAAAGCACCCAAGGAACTAAACCCTATAGGTGGAACAACATTATGAACTAACCAGTACCCTGGAGCTCTTGACTCTACCTGCATATGTATCAACAGATGGCCTAGTTGGCCATCACTGGAAAGAGAGGCCCATTGGTCTTGCAAACTTTATATGCCCCAGTACAGGGGAATGCCAGGACCAAAAAAGGGGAAGTGGGTGGGTAGGGGAGGGGGTGGGTGGGTATGGGGGACTTTTGGGATAGCATTGGAAATGTAAATGAGGAAAATACCTAATAAAAAAATGGAAAAAAATAAAAAATAAAATAAAATAAAAAACTAGAAGTCTCTCTCTAGCTCCTCCTGTTTAGTGCAGGGATTGTATGTAGGCTTCCTTTTCCATATTCATCTTTTCTGTGGAAACTAGGATTCAAACTCTGATCCTCAGGCATGTACATTACATAGCCTCTCCAATGAGCCATCTTACTAACCCCATCTCTGAATGCTTTACTAAAAATATGTGTTTTATAGGCATGTGTGGATGTGGATGTTTGTAAGCCCCATCTGAGCAGATGCCAATATAAGCCAGAAACAGTGTGAAGTCTGGAGCTGGAGTTAAAGAGCTTTAAGTCCCACAGAGTAACTATGGGAGCTGAACTTGAGTCACCTTGAAATGCAGTAAGTGCTCTTGACCACTGAGCCACCTCTCCAGCTCACACTCCTCATAGCTGAGGTTTCAGTTAGATATATCTCTCTTTTCACAGAATTGTAGCTACCCAAAGATACAAATTTAAACATCCTGAGGATATTACATCCATTCACTGTGGATTGCTTCTCTTTACTTACTTCAGCTTTTCTTTAACCAAATAGCTGAAGGAAATTTCAGTAAGATCTCCTTAAGATACAAGATTTTATATTTTCCCTTTGGTGAAGTAAATACAATAAAAATGAATGTCTATGATAGGTTGTTTTCTTTCAGTTAATAAATTAGAATTGCTTGCTGTATAATTATTTTCTTTCAGTTAAGGCCAGAAAATCCTCAATTCCAGTGGCGTTCACTGGATTGTTTAATAACTTCACATGTCTGTGTGTGAATAAAACTTCCCTACTAGAGGAACATTTGAATTCTCATCAAATGAAAACAAGGTACTAATTATTTTAATAATAAATATCAGCTCAGTTCCATGATAACTATAGGTGTAATATTCTGGAATAATTTTACCTGCCTACAGTATACTAAATTTCATTTAATATAGTTTCCTGTATTCAGGTCCAGTTAAAATGAAAAGTTTCCATAGCTGCATGTGATTTTACAAAAAATACCCTTCAGTATAATTATTTGAATAAAAAAATTAAACTGTCTTAATGCAGAAAATAGGATTGTCATCTTCAAAGGGAATAAAAAGTATTCTGGGGCCAGATATGAGTGTCCAGGGACTGGAAACATAGTTTGTTCCAAATTCCAAGTTCTACCATGTAGCAATTTCATGAAGCTTTTATAGTGCCAGAACAAAATAAAGCCATAGATCAACATGATTTTCAACTTCATGGTGGTGGAAACATTAGGTATGTGCATGACAGGAGAGCTAATAAAGCTCTGAGGCAGGCAGCAGGCTCCATCTGAGGACATTCTTAGCTTTGGGTTTACTGACAATTAGGGGACTGTTACCCATTCCAAAGAATTTACTTATCAGTCACAAGGATGTTAGGTCACATGCAAAGGTGGTCAATAAATGGCTATTAAAGAGGATAAAGATGGGCAAAGATGACTGGCTTTGACCTGCAACATCCCAGGTCTGCCACCTTACAGCAGGTTTAATGACAGGGACAAGCTTGTTTATAATGTTAAGCATTTGTCTTACATGACAGTGAATGCTATAGGATCTGCCAGCTTACACTTTTGCAAACTTGGGGTTATTGTGACCACTACAAATAACCTCAGTCACCTTATCTTCTTCAGTTCCCAAACTGGATACACACAGAGCACATTCTGAGGTGGAATCTGATGTCTTCTTCCTAGGAAGTCTTTCCTTTAATTATCAACTGATACCACCTCAGGACTCAGAGCTATACTGAAAACAGAATCCCTACACCAAGACCTGGAGTACATTCTCATATAATTCAGGTTCATTGCTGTTGCCTTTTGTATTTTATTTGTTTCAGTTAATCTTTTGGGGTCTTCATTTCAACAGTATATGGTATTTGAATTTTTAGAAAAAATAAAAATCCATCCTGATTTCATTTTTGCATCTTACTAACAAACTTAGAATTTTAGTAGGTGAAATGAACTGATTATCGTAATTATCATCACTTAACAAGCGATTTTTTCTTATTTTGTTTTTGTCTTTTGTTTGTGTTTGTGGAATTCAAACATATGAGAGAGAGAGAGAGAGAGAGAGAGTTGGATTTCAAAAATACTCACTAGATATAGCCAGCCATATTACAGAAGTAGATGGAAATTACATTACCACTGTATACAGTACCATGCACTGACAAAATCTCATTCAGAAACTGATGAAAACATTTTACCCATAACAATATTTTCATGATAGTTTATTTAATATTCACCAATTTTTGTTGTATGTCACATTAAATATCATGTCCAAACTGTGTGTTTTTTTTATTTACATGCCATCAGCTTTTTCCAAATACCTATGTAGAATAATATATCAAGTGCTAACTCCCTCATAGAGCTACCAGAAGAATCTGCTGATGTGCTAAGCTGCATGTGTCAACAAGCAGAGGATCACCCCTTCTCCTGGATGATGTCCCAGAATTGGAAAGGAAAAGGAACAATATCTATGAGGATTTGTTGGGGATCAGGACTATGGTGAATCTCTCACAAAGTGGTTTCAGTGGTTTTGCACAAGATCATGATATAATCATTTGGGATTAGTGAGCTCCTATCATGAGCAGTAAAAGGTGAGACATTTCAACAAAAGTTTCAGAGACTCACTGACACTTTATGCTATCTATTGAAACATTTAATAGTGTGTTTGATTAAACTTATAGTGACACCTAAAAAAAGTTTCTGTGAGGAGAGTGCAATATTCTTTCCAGTGTAGAGTGAGCTGAAATGCCTTTCACTGTAGTAAATGTATGTATGAGTGAACCAGTGAAACAGTATAAAGTGTAAAGGCATATTTTGCCTCATAGTTTGAACATTGCAGCTCATGGTTGGTTGACTTTGTGCTTTTTGGCTCATGGCAAGATTGTACACCAGAGCTGGAAGATAGCATGGAGCAGACTCATTCATCGTGTGTGCAGGATGCAAACGAGAGGAATGGGAAGTGTTAGGCCTTACTCTCTTCTCTAAATCCATCATGCAGTATCAGAAAAACTATCAGACTCTTCTTCTTAACATTTTTGTTGTGAGCCTCATCTTTAATGACTGAGCCCCACTTCTTAAAGTGTCTGCCACCTCATGTTGGCAACAAACTGAGGACCAACTCTTTAATACATAAGCTGTTGAAGACCATTAAAGACCCAACGACAAAATCAGGTAAAGAGTTTGTTGGCATAGCAATGTCATGTTGATGGCCAACAGGTTGTACAACGGAAGACAGTTTAAGATCTTGAATCATTCTAGTCGTATTAACCCTTTCTCACCAATATTATCTTCCTCTCATCTGTGATTACTCAATACCCTGACCTAAGAATACAATCAGCAGCATCTGAGGCTTTGATCCACGCAGCTCTTCTTGGTATTCGTTTTATGAAACTCATGCATCTCTTTGGTTTTCCTATTTTGTTGAGAGGCCCTTTTCAGGATCACTGGGTGTGGAATCTGTGACAAAAATAGAATTTAATCCTCATTGCATAGCCTGTCACTGTCACACAGGAGAGCTTGGATGCAGCCCCAGTTATTTCCTCTAAAATAGAACATACTATATTATTTGTGCAAGTTATTGTTGTAAGAAAAATGCCTCTGTTCTGAATAATCGACACCTGTGACGCTGTTATTTGATAGAAACTGCAGAGGTTGGAATGTTCTCCATCTCTACTATCTCAGAAGCCTTGGGAAAGACAGGATGGAATTTGGGGAAGAGATGGATTTATTTCTGGTCATGATTTTTATCAGAATTTTATACGCATATTTGTATGTTTAAGCTCCTCAAATTTTATATGTTAAACACATGCAAAGCAGTGACAAAATGTACCAAACTTAATGAGATAAATTTATAAATATATGAAAATTTTCCCTTTAAAACATCACTTTTCTACTTATATAACATAAAAATAAGATGAATTCCAAACTTACATGTGCTCAAATCCCCTGAATTCTGGGCCAGATTTTATTAAACATATCTTGATCTATGAAAAAAAAGATATGAAAACTACTTGCTTTTGATGGCATATTAAATACTTTCTCTATTTAGCTAACAATGGTGAGGAAGCCCTGAGATTTTTCTTTTCATAGTTGACAAAGTTCTGAGAAGCTGAAACTCAAAAGAACATTTTTTAGGACAATAAGAATGTGGAGATATGTCAATAGGACTAAGATAAAAAGAAAATATAAGTCAACTATGAAAAGAAAGTTAAGAAATAAACCATATGTTAAGAAAACCTTCCTTTTAACAAAACTAGAGTTGTTTTTAATAAAAGATTATTTATTTGTAAAAGATTATTTGTCTTATTGAGAGGACCTGCACGTCAGATCCATGTCTGAGGAGGAAGATGACTTTTCTGGGTCCCATGGAATTGATGTTGGAGTTGATTGTGAGCTGTCATGTGGTTGCTAGGATCAAACTCTTGCGTCTCTGCTTGAGCAGGGATTGTTCTTAAAGCTGATCCATCCCTCCAGCACCCAGATCTGTGTTCTTGGTCACGAAGGTCAACCTGTATTAGTAAATAGGATCTATAAGTTACTTAGTGTATTATGCTATAGATTTGATGATTTTCATAGAACATAAATTCTTTTTGTTAAGGTTCAAGAGTTAATTAATAACAAGTTATATCCAAAGTAAATGCTTAACCAAATCTGACTCTATTATTTAATATGCAAATCAATATACTTTTTAAAGCAATAAATGATCCTGCTAATGTGGGTGTGATGTTCATCTCATGCAGGGAAGTAATGAGAGGTATTGTCATGTATCTGGGGATTTAACCCTGGCAGGATTAGCAGTTCTAAAACATACAATTGAGTGTTTTACTCTGTGAACTGCAGAGGGTTCATGCCCAGAAGTCCATATGCTATGTATTTCAGATCAAACAGCATTCCATCCCAATCTTATATGTATTTAAATACTCTTAAATCTCTATACAGTTCATGTTATTATGCTTTATAAGCACTGTGAAGTCTAATCTATATTAACTTTACAATTGAGGAAAAGAAACCTGAGCTTAAGTCATCCAGCCCCTCTGTACGCTTGCAGAAGATTTGTAATGGGATTTGTTTAAATATGAGAGATTTGTTCCTCTGGTCCATTACGTTAGTCATCACAGTAACTACCCCATCACTACCCATGTCCTTGCAGGTGCTCAGGGGATGGAGGCATCTGGGGATTCCTTACAACTCCTAAGAATGTATTCATTTCAATTATTTCTATTTTATAAGTTTTAGATATAGATGAAAATTATACAAAGTGGCTGAGATAATTCACAGAGATATTTTCAGTGACAGATTCTGGAAAGCAGACCTTTGCCACTGGAGAGTTTTATTTTGAATTGCAAAATAAATTAGTGAGAAAATTTCTCTCATATGTTTATTTATTCATGCTTCAATAATTCCCACTCACTGAAAAATTCAAAGCTTCTTCGGGAACACATTCACACAGTGACAAATGTGACCTATTAATCACCAGCACCCAGTGATCTAAACATTCACCTCTAAACATCCATTGAAAAGGAGAATTAGATCAATCCCAGTTTTGAAATTGCATCTGGAGGGAAGCAAAATGTGTGTTTACCTTACTGAACTGAACTCATGTTTTTCCTAAAATTAAATTAAAATATTTATATACTCTGCATTCAAATTGAGAGACCTAAATATGAAAAATTATCCAGGAGAGAAAAGAATGCCTAATGAGATGGAGGAAAGGAAGCCAGTGAATGCATCAAGTTTAAATATTTATCAGAAGTATGGTGCATAGCTTTAGTTTTTAGGTACTTTACATTAAACAGGTAACATAAGATTGGTGTGAAATACATCAGATATATAAATCTATCGAGCTAACAGATTTTCTTTGGAAATTTTTCAAAATTATTAAAAATGTTGAGATTAATCAATATAAGGCTAAAAAAAAGATTGGTGCTAAAATGGTGATTCTAAGTGGTAACACTCTGTGCCCATCTTACATAAAAGTATTTACTTCCAAAACTATAATTTAAACTTACCTTGCAAAACAAGGTTTTATAATTTTGCTTCTGTATGTATCTATGTAATTTTTCCTTCAAATAAGGAATGATTAATTAACAAATATGTGAATACTTGCTCTGGTTAAATGGATAGACACATACATAGATTAGGAATATATATATAATATATATATAATATATATAATATGTATAATATGTATAATATATAATATGTATATATATATATACATATATATATGTAGTGGACTGATCTAATATACAGTATACTCACACATAGGAGACACATATTTGTGAGTATACTATATATTACTGATTTTCACCTTCATTGAATGGAGAAGAATCTATGAGTTTGCAAAGCTCATCTTTTAGTGTCACTCCAGAGAGTACTTACCAAGGAATAAGGACTTACCATAAATGTATGGGACACCATCCCATAGGCTGGAGTCTAAAATGGACTCAAAGGGGAAAGAGACCCTGAGGGTACAAAGGCTTATTCCTCACTCAGTTCTCAGGTTGCAGAGTTGTGAACTCCTCTGCCATGTCTC
Organism: Mus caroli; assembly: GCF_978045245.1. Lineage (NCBI taxonomy): Eukaryota > Metazoa > Chordata > Mammalia > Rodentia > Muridae > Mus > Mus caroli. The sequence goes on from NW_028227263.1 coordinate 94,924,403, forward strand.
CTCTATCCTGGCAGGTGGATGACTCTTCTGGCATGCTGAGCAAAACTCAGTCTTTCATATCTTAATGTATTCATGTCAGATAATCTGTCTATTATCAGGAAATCTGACCTTCTACATGTGGGGATGGTTACTCAGTTTAATATTTAAATAATGGCAATGTTCTTCTCTTATAACAGATATTTACACTTGTTAGAATCATTAATTATATGTTAAAATAGAGGATTAACTAGGGTTGTGGCACATACCTTTAATACCAGAATTAGGGATCCAGAGGTATCTCTGAGTTAGAGGCAAGCCTGATCTACAGAATGAGCTCCAGGAAGGCTACAGCTACCCAGAGAAACCCTGTCTTGAGACACTTCCCAGAATATATGCATATGTATACATGTGTGAAAATATATATGTGTGCATGTATATATCAATAAGGGTCTAAAGATCTAATAATAAAGAAACACTACTAAACAAAAAAAGATTAAAAAATAGTTCCATTATTCTATTAGAAATAAAAGAGAAAATGCAAAATAAACTATAAATAAATAATGTAAATAATTAAAAGACAAACCGTTTTTTAATTTGATTCTATGTATGAAATTTTAAAAATATACTTTTCTGCATGACTGATATATTTTAGGAATAATTTCCAAGGCAAGTATGTCACACATCTCAGCTGCCTGGCTCAAGATGAGTTCCCTACTCTTAACCTGACACTTACTGGCACCTTGGCTTCCCAATCTCACTGGATCTCTGTGGGCCATGGTACTTTCTTTAACTGAGCTCCAGGCTCAGCAATAAATCAAAAGAGAAAACACTTATTTAACCTACTTTCCAGCAACATAGAGAAGCTAAGCAATGGCTCGATGTATTCATTATTTTCATAAAAATGCATGTAATAGCGGTGCTATTTTAACAAGGTATATAAAACCACAATCTTACATAAACTGAGTTAATATTTTCTAGACAGTGTTTGGTCTTCTAGATAAAGGTAAAATCGTTTATTCTGAATAGCCCTGCGTGTGGAGAATACAAGTTCAATGTCAATAACTCTTTCAAATTTGTTGCTCTTTTCCACCTGCTTCATTTTCTTGTCATGGATGGATTGGAAGTTTGGAGAAACGGCAGCAACTAAAGTGGCTTGTCTAGTTCAAGATGCAAATATCTAGAGTAGAAGATGGCTGTACATAGGTCTCAAATCAGAACTGCTCATGTGTCAGTTTTCCACATGCTTTTGAAGAGGGTCGAGACAGGGACAACTCTGGAACATGAGGTTTCTCTCCATGTGCTAGCTCCTTGCAGCAGGGGCCTGACACCTCCGAGGGAAACTATCAGTATACTGATGAGCCCTGATACATTGCAAATCACCTACCTAATCTGTATCAAGCAGTAAGAAATCTGCCCTGCTACTGAAACTCAAAGCTGAATTTTTACCATGAAGGAAATAGGCTACCTGATTTACCTGATTATTAGAGAGCTCACATAGTTCAGAATTTTTCCATTTCTTGGTAAGCAAAGAAAGTGCCATAAGAAAATGTTTAGAATGTTCTGGTTTTAGAACAATAATTTGAAAGTCTAGTATGGCAGTTCAGTCCTATAATCTCAGCACCTGCCAGGATATGAGCTAAAGAATGAGGCCACGTTTCAGAAAACAATAACAGACAACAAAAAATGAAAAATCAAAAATGAAAATCAAACAATAGATTGCAGCTAAGGAAATACTCCTGTAATGTGTTTATAGAAATTACAAAACAACTATAAAATGCATTTTTCTGTGCATTCATGTCTACATATCTAAATGGATAGCTTTGTGCATTTGTTACATTTGTGACAATATGATAGAATGCCTGTGATGATAAATTACTAGGTGGATTGATTTATTATGCTCAAGGTCTCAGAGGATTCAGCCCACATGGATGGGAGCCTAGTGCTGTAGAGTGTTATACCATCCAGCCAGACAGCAAAGATAACGGATACACTTCTCTGGAAGCCATCTCCCTTGCTAATGTTTATTCCAGTCCCAGATCCCATGTCAAGAGATGCATACCTCTCACATGTTGGACCTTTTCCATCTGCTAATCTTTTCTGTAAATTCTTTCACAGACAAAACCAGAGGTATGCCTCTATAATTACTTAAGTCATGCTAAATCAAGTGAAATTGACAATGTATTGGTCATGAAACCTTGTTAGACACTCCACTGGTCTGCTGTTCTGTCTTTCTTTGATATTGGCTTGAGAATTTTCTTGACCATGTCTCCTGGGAGCTATTACTATTAGCACCAATGCTTGCCCTAAGGGGAAAGATATCTGCTGTCAAAATGAAGTGATATAACTAAAAAATCCAATGTTCACATTTGAATTTTTATCCTCAGTTTCTTCTTTATAAGTTTTATTTTCATTTAAATGAAAAACAACAATTCTAAGCATTAATAAGATATGTTTTATTAAATGTGTGCATTATGAAAAGTATAAATCAGTTTAATTAGCAAATCTATTGTCTCAACTATCTGTCATTGCTTTATGTGAAAACAATTAAAAGCTCTCATTATTTTAAAACAAACAATGAGATGTTCCATTATTAACCATAGTTACAGCACAGTGCAATATAACTCAGAATGTGTATTTTCAAACTAAAATATTATATCCTCTGATAGTTAATCTTGATTTTTAACCTGGTTGAATCTAGGACCAATCAAGAGACACATCACTGAGAATTCTGTATTCCTACACTGACATCAGTACCCAGCTTCTTTAGCCTTTCAGTTGAAGCACTGAAGAACAGTGGGTCTCTAGGATTTCTCAAAGCTTCGGGAGGCAGATGGGATGTTCTAAGCCTGGGTGCAGAAAATTGTACCTAAAATTTTGAAGGTGAGTTGATGACCCCATTCCTCCAGTGGACACCCTTTCTAATTACTGGAGGTTTCTTCAGGTTCCATCTCCCCACTGTTGGGCATTGTGGTTAAAATCAACCCCATTGAGTCCTGGGAGCCACTCACATCCCAGGTCTCTGGGACTTTCTAGCCTCCAACCCCTACCACCTGCAGTTACATATTTCTCTTCATTCTCCTGGTCTTCTGGCCTTCTCTCCTTTCTCCCTCATACCTGACTCTGACCCCCTTTTCCTTTCCCCTTCATCTCTCACACCCACATTCCTCCCTCCCTCTGCCTCCCAGAACTATTCTGTCCCCCTTTCTAAGGGGGATTGAAACATCCTCACTCAAGCCTTTCTTCTTGATTAACTTTGTATAGTCTGTATGTTGTATACTGGGTATTCTGTACTTTTTGGCTAATATGCACTTATCAGGGAGTATATACCATGTATGTCCTTTTGGGTCTAGGTTACCTCATCAGGATGATTACTTTTCTACTTTCACCCATTTGCCTGTAAAATTCATGATGTCCTATTTTTAATAGCTCAATAGCATTCCATTGTGTAAATGAATCACATGTTCTGTATCCATCCTTTTGTTGAAGGACATAAGGGTTGCTACCAGTTTCTGGCTATTGCTAATAAGGCTGCGATGAACATAGTGTAGCACATGTCCTTGTAAAGAAATTACAAAAGAATTATAAAATGTATTATTCTGTGCATTAACGTCTTTGTGCATTTGCTACATTTGTGACAATGTGATAGACTGTCTGTGATGATAACTTACTGGGTGGGTGGATTTACTATGCTCATGGCCTCATAGAGTTTAACCCACATGGATGGGAGCCTGGTGCAGTAGAGTGTTGTACCATGCAGCCAAACAGCCAAGTAAAGGGATATGCTTCTCTGGTGGCCATCTCCCTTGCAGCTGTTGATTCCAGTCCCAGTTTCCATATATAGTGGCTCAAAGAAATGTGGGGACAAAAATGAAGCAAAGACTGAAAGAATCGCTGCTCTATGACTGACTCAACTTGGGATCCATCCCATAGACAGGAACCAAACTCTGACACTATTACTGATACTATGTTGTGCTTGCAGACAGGAGCCTAGCATGGCTGTCCTCTGAGAGGCTCTACCAGCATCTGGTTTATACAGATGCAGATAATCACAGCCAACTTTGAAGTTAGGTCAGAGACCACTATAATAGAGTTAGGGAAAGGATTAAAGAAGCTGAATGGGAGATCAGATGCTGGTTTGATCCATTCCTATCTCCTTGTACTAAGGTCAAATCTAAGTGGATTAAGGAACTCCACATAAAACCAGAGACACTGAAACTTATAGAGGAGAAAGTAGGGAAAAGCCTCGAAGATATGGGTACAGGGGAAAAATTCCTGAATAGAACAGCAATGGCTTGTGCAGTAAGATTGAGAATCTATAAATGGGACCTCATAAAATTGCAAAGCTTCTGCAAGGCAAAAGACACCATCAATAAGACAAAAAGACCACCAACAGATTGGGAAAGGATCTTTACCTATCCCAAATAGGATATGGGACTAATATCCAATATATATAAAGAACTCAAGAAGGTGGACTCCAGAAAATCAAATAACCCCATTAAAAAATGGGGCTCAGAACTGAACAAAGAATTCTCACCTGAGGAATACCGAATGGCAGAGAAGCACCTGAAAAAATGTTCAACATCCTTAATCATCAGGGAAATGCAAATCAAAACAACCCTGAGATTCCACCTCACACCAGTCAGAATGGCTAAGATCAAAAATTCAGGTGACAGCAGATGCCGGCGAGAATGTGGAGAAAGAGGAACGATCCTCCATTGTTGGTGGGATTGCAAGCTTGTACAACCACTCTGGAAAGCACTCTGGCAGTTCCTCAGAAAATTGGACATAGTACTACCAGAGGATCCAGCAATACCTCTCCTGGGCATATATCCAGAAGATGTCCCAACCGGTAAGAAGGACACATGCTCCACTATGTTCATAGAAGCCTTATTTATAATAGCCAGAAGCTGTAAAGAACCCAGATGTCCCTCAACAGAGGAATGGATACAGAAATTATGGTACATTTACACAATGGAGTACTACTCAGCTATTAAAAAGAATGAATTTATGAAATTCCTAGGCAAATGGATGGACCTGGATGGCATCATCCTGAGTGAGGTAACCCAATCACAAAGGAACTCACACAATATGTACTCACTGATAAGTGGATATTATTCCAGAAACTTAGGATACCCAAGATATAAGATACAGTTTGCTAAACACATTAAACTCAAGAGAACGAAGACCAAAGTGTGGACACTTTGCCCCTTCTTAGAATAGGGAACAAAACACCCATGGAAGGAGTTACAGAGACAAAATTTGGAAGTGTGACGAAAGGATGGACCATCTAGTGATTGCCATATCCAGAGATCCATCCCATGATCAGCTTCCAAACGCTGACACCATTGCATACACTAGCAAGATTTTGCTGAAAGGACCCAGATATAGCTTTCTCTTTTGAGACTATGCCAGGGCCTAGCAAACACAGAAATGGATGCTCACAGTCAGCTATGGAATGGATCACAGGGCCCCCAATGGAGGAGCTAGAGAAAGCACCCAAGGAACTAAAGGGAACTGCAACCCTGTAGGTGGAACAACATGATGAACTAACCAGTACCCTGGAGCTCTTGTCTCTAGCTGCATATGTATCAAAAGATGGCCTAATAGGCCATCACTTGAAAGAGAGGCCCATTGGACTTGCAAACTTTATATGCCCCAGTACAGGGGAACGCCAGGGACAAAAAAGGGGAGTGGGTGGGTAGGGGAGTGCGGGGCGGGGGGTTATGGGGGACTTTTGGTATAGCATTGGAAATGTAAATGAGCTAAATACCTAATTAATAAAATGGAAAAAAATTACTAAAAGAATCTGAGTGGGATAACAACCCCAAAGGAAGACCAACAGTGTCAACTAACCTGAACCTCTGGAACCTCCAAGAGACTAAGCCACCAACCAAAGAATATACACAGGCTGGTATGAGGCCCTCAGGCACATATGTAGCAGAAGGAGCCCTGTCTGGCCTCACTGGGATAAGATGTACCTAATCCTGTGGAGACCTGATGCCTCAGGGAAGGAGGCTGCTGGGGTTGGGGGAGTACCCTCTCAGAAGTGAAGGAGAGGGAGGATTGGCTGAAGAACTCTGGGATTGGGGAATGTGAGGGTAGGCATAAATAAATAAATAAATAAATAAATAAATAAATAAGGCATATAATGACCAAAAAAGAAAGAAAAATAAATAAATAAAAGAAATGAAACCAAAATCCCCTTTGTGTAGAATATCTGCCTTGTAGACACAGATGGTCGTTATGACTCAATTAGACCATAGCTTCCTTGAGCTTTGGAAGTGAAATTATGAGAACGATTTAAAAAAACATACTATTAATGGTGGAAGGCTATAAAGATATTAAAGTTATTTGAAGAACTTTCCCTGGAAGAAAGAAGACATTTGAGGCTCCTGCCAAGAGCTGCCTGCCTCTAAGGGGGGATTGCAGGTCTCTTTTTTGAGTGGTCCATGTCTAGACCTGGCATCAGAACTGGTCATCATCCACCAGTACTGAGTTGCAGGCATGGGAGAAACAATAATTACTGAACTGTGAAGGTTCCTGACCAGTCTTAAGGGTAATCTTTGGTACTAAAGCAGTGTGTGCCTGGATCCAGAAATGTTTCCTCTTCTTTCCTGCTCAGGTGTATTGTGACAATGCTGTAATGAACCTGAGGCAGTAGCATCACTTCCACAGCCTGACTTCTCCTTCTGCAACTTTATAGTCAGGAGTGGGATTGGTGGACAATGGGGTTTCTCAAATAAAGTAGTTTAATATGGTATGCTTTTCTGTTGAAATTCAGTGTTCCTAGGCATGAATACAAGTGCCCACAGCATCTTATATAGCAACATTCTAGCTTCCAAGGGTAATAAAGCATCTGACAATGTCACATTCAAAGGGATTAGTACAAACTTTCTATACTGTGAGAATGACACATTTAGCTGAGGCAGCTGCATATTTTCTAGAGACTTGGAATTGTTTTACCCTGTCGAAATAAAAGCAATTTACTCTCATCATTGTGTGTCAAAGCTACTTCCTTGGAGACTGAACTTTATCCACATTATTTCTATGTATGAGATAACATACTGCACTTAGAGAAGAGATCATTAACCTACAAAATTCATATCATCCAGGGAACAGCTGGAATGGATAGATATGTAGCCTGATGCAGTAAAATTATAACCTGCTGATTGATTGTTGACTTTATCAAGAGATGAAAATAAAGAGTGGCCCACACCTGCTGACCTGGGCAGTGCTTTTCCAAACTGTCCACTTATGGAAATGAAGTCTCTGTCTAGAGTTTTAGCCACCAGGTGGAAAATATATGCAAGGATATTTTCTTACAGTACAACTTGTTCTTTCTAATTAATATGCTAATATCTCCTAACAGTTTTCCCTTCTAGATTTAAAACAGAGTTGTCTCAGTCTAAGCACAGATTTAACTTTTTAATGAAACTTTAATAGCTTAACTGATTGAAAAGTACGCTAACATGAAGATGAAAACAAATGAGAGCCTAATATGAACTCCAATATTAGCCTAATTCTCCTTATAAATACTCCAGAGAACATTCTAGAAGCATGGTTCTCAGTAGCATTTTCTGGCTCTCTCTCTCTCTCTCTCTCTCTCTCTCTCTCTCTCTCTCTCTCTCTCTCTCTGTGTGTGTGTGTGTGTGTGTGTGTGTGTGTGTGTAGTTACTTGTTTATCAGCCCTCAAACTCTAATGAAATTTTAACATACAAGCAGAATTGACTTTGATTGTTACAGTAATATCCTTCCCACATTATACGTAACAAACTCCTTCATGAGTCTCACATTTTAAAATGACATTGTACAGAAGAGAAATTTTCAATGGCAAAGACTAGTGTCAGCTCTGTCCTGAACAGAGTGATCCCTGGAAGCCTATAACTTGTTGGATGGTGTGTGGATTTGACACATTTGGTGAATCTCACACTGGATAGCACGTGGAACTGGGCACTTTGGAGCTGCTTAGATGTAGAGAGTCTGTGGCCATGTTAGTTACACATCACTGACAAAGTGACTGGGTTTAGAATCATCTAGAGATACACCTATCAGAAGACATCTTAAGCCTTTTCATAGAGGTTGACCTGAGGACAGAAATTCACCCTGAATATGCACATATCATCTCATGGAATGGGATGCTAAAATAAATTAAAATTATGAAAAGGAGCAATCCAGTCAAGCAATGGTGCTAGCTGTATCTGATTGCCTCACTCCAGACACCATGCACCCAGGCTGATGCAACTAGACAACTCCCACTCTCACTACTGTGCTTTCTTGCCACATGACTATATTTGTCTTAAAATATGAGCCAAAATATATATTTCTCTTAAGTTATGATTGGCAGATATTTTATCATGGCAAAACACATAAGCTTACATTATAGGACTACTCCTCTTAAAAGAGATAAATCAAAGATTCTTCACTTCTTAGCATGTGAAGATATAGAAGGAAAATGGTCATCTTGTGAACATATTTTTACCCAGAAAATGGACTGCCTGCATATAGAACTCTTGCAAAGATTTTAATGTATTAAAATAATTCTTTTGTTTGTAGTTTAATAAATAGAAAATTCATCTACTATAAAGTGACTATGAACATTATTTTCTTATCTCATATATAATAATAAAATTTACCTTTGATATGTAATGTGTAATGAGTAAGGTTTGGTGACACTCATCTATAATACCAGTATTTACTATAAGTATTGTCATCTTATTTGTGAATGCGTGAATATTCATGAAAACATTAAGAAACTGAAATTTATCATTCATTTACCAAGCCATATAGAAAAGAAGAAAAAGAAGAGGAGGAAAAGATGGAGAAAAAGAAGGGGAAATCACTGGTGCCCTTACATAGCCCCTTGGCAAAATCTAACATAATAAAGTCAAAAATGTAATGTAATATTTGACTTATCAAAGATCCTTTAAGAAAATTTATTCTTACCTTGTGTAGCAATGTATTAATTAAATAATTCTTATGTCTCCACGAATACTTTAATCACCATTTCAATTATTCAGTAACTAAATTTTTTTTAATTTTTGACACTTAACATTTAGCAAGTCCCTTTGCAAATGTGGACATGCATTAATAGGCTTCAATGAATTTTGAAACAACCATAGCTTATGTTCTATATCTAAATGCCATCATTACTATGAGCTCCCAGGATTATAGGCTGTTGGTGTTTGGCTATCTGAAGAGCAATCTCTATGATCACAGTGCAAATCAAGGAACATTCTTGGGATTAACGATTAACACTATAGTATAAGAAGTGAGCAACCAAAACTGGGAATATATATAGATAAGAGATGAGACAGACAGACAGACAGACATACAAACAGAGACAGAGAGACAGAGAGATCTTGATTTATTAAATAAGGAATTCTGAACTTATGAGAATAATATGCCTTGTTCAGTGTAGGGATTAGACTCAAATAAAATATCACTTTTCTGTTGATCTACTATAATATACTTCTGCAAGACACGATATGATTTCAAAGATTACAGAATCTCCTGAAACACACCACCAGGTGGAGACCACGAGGCTCTGGATGACCCTTCACATTTTATCAGTGCTATCAGCATACTGGTGCTGTTGGACTCTTGGCGAGAGCTTTGAGATGGAGTGAGATGACTCTCAGTGAGGTTTGATTCACTTTCCCTGATGACTACAGATGTTGAACATTTCCACACATCTTTGACTGCTTTTATTTCATATTTTGAAAACTGCCTTTTCAATTTGTTTGCACATTTTCATCTTTATTATTTGGGGTTTTGTTTCTTTCATGTTCTTTATAAATTCTAGTGTTAGAATTAAAAAACTTATTTTCAGACCCTAGTCTTGAAAAACTTCTATGCTTGCTTTCAAATATCATTTTAATAGAAAATCAAAGTATGAACCAATAAAATCAAGATGGACAGTGAGAAACAGGTTTGTGTGAAATGATGAAGAAGGGTTGAAAAACTAATGCTGCATCTTCATTTCTCAACTATGCCCCTGTGCAAATTTTCCTTTTCAGAAAAGCACACACTGTTTATTTTTCAAAATAAGAAACACATTGTTTCTTATTTAAATAATCTGCTATATATTTAAAATAATTTTTTTCTATTATACAAAGTAAATAAGAAGTTGAGTTTGCTAAAACTATAGTATAAAAATTTAATAGTAGTAATAATAATTGCCATATGACTAAGGGAAATTAATATCCCATAAAATTTCTGGTATTAGATATTTTCCTATAAGAGATTGGGTAAATATTTGGATTATTTTTAAATGAGTAAGAATTTTTATTAAAAGGTATTTAAAACATTTTATTAAAAGGTATTTAATTTGCCTTTACTGAATCAAAATGTAAACATTTCTCTTATTCTTTATAAGAGGTGATTGATATATTTGAATATTTACAACTGGATTCCATTTCTCCTCTCAACATTTTTACTCAAAATTCAGAGGCATTTTGTTTCTCTATAAATTATCTGTGGTCATTTAATGAGTTCTCTTTTTTCCAAGTTTGAAAAACCAAATATATATATTGTGGTATATTAATTTCTTTAAAATGACATATACCCATAAAGGATGGGTTATGGGAGCATTAATGGGAAAGATACTTGAAAACACTAAGATCAACCCATAGCATATATATTCTAATAAATGACAAAAGCAGTGGATGTAGATCTGAGATGCCTTTCTTTCTTTTAGATTTCTTTTGTCATCACTTATGTGCATGTCTGTGTTTCTGTTTACATATACACTAGTGTAATGTCCGTGGTCAGAATAATGCAATGGGTCCTCTTGAGCTGTGGTTAGAGGTGGTTGGGGGCCTTCTGATTGGGTGCTAGAATTTGAACTGTAGTCTTCTGTAAGAGCCCTGCAAGCTCTTAGCTAATGGATCACATTCCAGCCCACCTCTTTGTTTCTTATTAATAAACAATCAATTAGATAATGATTTGCTGTTTGAAGATCACCAGCTTGGATTACTTAATGAGCTATGAGCCCGAGAGAAAAACACTCACTGCTGATGAAAACACCCTGTTTCCAGAGGAGTGTTTTATGCCTTGATACTGTCTTTTCTCCTACTGTAAAACCTCCATAACTAGCATGCTGTTAGATAATGACTCCAGTTCCCTCTGCAGTTCCCATATGTTCAATAAAATCTTTCTATTCCCAGCTTCCCTCTTGAATCTAGGCAGTCTCTAGGGTCATGTGTCCTTAAGTCAAAACCACTTCACAGTTTCTCAAAAGCAGGGCTTCTATCCACTTAGTTAGACTTACTGAAATGATAAAAATGAGAAACTCTGTAGTAAAGCATTTTGAGGAATGTACTCACTAAAAGTCTGGTTTGACTCAGTACAAGCTGCTGTGGAGATTCAAGGTTGGAGATGACCAGCAGTAGATTCCAACTGCCAGGATTTTAACTGTGTTTTGTTAGAAAAACAACCAAACAATAGGAAATCCTAAGGCTTCTCCTCTTTATTGGAAAAAAAGAAAAGAAAGAAAGAAAGAAAGAAAGAAAGAAAGAAAGAAAGAAAGAAAGAAAGAAAGAAAGAAAGAAAGAAAGAAAGAAAAGAAACACTGACTTTACTTTGCTACATTGTAGAAGTTAATTGCTGGTACTTTGAGACAACTAAAGTATACACAGGATACACTGGTCCCGGGTATATAGAGAATAGATTGCAGTGGAGAGAATGAAATGTGCATAATTTCTAAAACATGTGAAAACTACTGAATCCACTTTGTCACTAATACATGCCACTGCTGGATATTTACTACTCATGATCGAGAACTGAGTAGTAGCCAGAGGGGGGATGATTTGAAAAGTGACACAACACAAAAATACATTTGCATGTGAATTGTGTTTGTCTGTCTGTCTATTTATTTTTAAATAACAAGAGAGAATAAAGATGGAGAGGTTGCAAGGCTACTTGCTTTGGAGTAGGTATTCTAAGAGGTCAGATTCTGGGATGACAAATGGTTGAACGAGATCAGGCTTAAGGTTCTTGGGGAAATGACTGGGATATGAATAATGATAGACAGCATAGTATCTGCAGAAGGACATTGGGTCTCTACTCCAGAGAATGCTAAGAGGCTGAAGACAATTAATGGCCAGATGCACCAGAGAGATGGAACAGTGGCCAAAATAGTCTGATAAATGCTATGTCCCTCCTCATAGGTAAGCCAGGCAATGCGATCATTGTATACTATATTCTAAATTGTTCTAAATGTTCTCTATGGAATCTTCTGTACCTGAGATTCTCTCTTCCATATCTTGTATTCTGTTGCTGATGATCACATCTATGGTTCCAGATTTCTTTCCTAGGGTTTCTGTCTCCAGCGTTGCCTCACTTTGGGTTTTCTTTATTGTGTCTACTTCCCTTTTTAGGTCTAGTATGGTTTTGTTCATTTCCATCACCTGTTTGGATGTGTTTTCCTGTTTTTCTTTAAAGACTTCTACCTGTTTGGTTGAGTTTTCATGTTTTTCTTTAAGGACTTGTAACTCTTTAGCAGTGTTCTCCTGTATTTCTTTAAGTGAGTTATTAAAGTCCTTCTTGATGTCCTCTACCATCATCATGAGATATGCCTTTAAATCTCGGTCTAGCTTTTCGGGTGTGTTGGGGTGCCCAGGACTGGCTGAGTGCTGGGTTCTGATGATGGTGAGTGGTCTTGGTTTCTGTTAGTAAGATTCTTACATTTACCTTTCGCCATCTGGTAATCTCTGGAGTTAGTTGTTATAGTTGTCTCTGGTTAGAGCTTATTCCTCTCATGATTCTGTTAGCCTCTATTAGCTTACCTGGGGACTAGCTCTCTCCTGAATTTCAGTGGTCAGAGCATTCTCTGCAGGCAAACTCTCCTCTTGCAGGGAAGGTGCACAGATATCTGGCATTAGGACCTGTCTCCTGGCAGAAGATAAAGGCCAAAACAAGGCCTGTCCCAGAAGTTGTTAGCTTCTGTAGTCCACACTCTCTCCTGCATAGACTAGTCTTGGAGGGATCCAGGAACCAAGATGGCTCCCCCAGGTGCTCTGGAAAAGCCCTTCTGGGTGAGGTGGACACCTCTCCTCTGGCAGGGAAGGTGCCCGGATGTCTGGAGCCCAAAACGGGATCTGCTTCAGAAGCTGTCCTCTAGGGACCTTGGGGTTGTCCGCAGAGTCAGCGGCCAAGGTGACCCGGTGGTGGTGCTGACCAGAAGGGACTTGTGACCCTGGTCAGGCTGGGTATTCTGCTTCCCTAATGCTGTCTCAGGTCCCACGTGATTTGATTGGAACAGAAGCTGTGTTCCACTCACTAGAAGTCCTAAGATCTCGTGGAGAGTCCTCTAGGGACCTTGGGCATGTCCACTGACTCCATGCCCAAGGTGACTCAGTGCTAGTGCCCACTGGAAGGGTATAAGGTCTATTTTTAAATACAATTATATTTCATCAAAATACATTAGAGAGATGTGGATAATTTTTGTAATCTCTGTATAAACTTATTATGAAATTATTAATGTGTCATTGTTAATCATTGAATATATAATTTCTAGAGTGAAAAGTAAAGTGTGCTGTGCACAGATGTCTTTCATGGCATTAATAATAATGAAGTTTCCTTCAGTCTTTCACTAAACTCTTCCACTGGGGTCCCTGTGTTCAGTCTGATGGTTGTCTGCAATCATCCAGATCTGTACTGGTCAGGATCTGGAAGAGCCTCTCAGGAGACACCTATATCAGGCTCATGTCAGCAAGTACAGCTTGGCATCAGCAATAGTATATAGATTTGGTATCTGCATGTGGCATGGATTCCCAGGTGGGGCAGGCTCTGGATGGCCTTTTCTTCAGTATTTGCTCCACTCTTTGCCCCTGTATTTCCTTTAGACAGGAGCAATTCTAGGTTAAAAATTTTAAGATGAGTTAGTGACCCCATCCTTCAAACAGGGGCTGTGCCTAATATCTGGATATGGTCTCTTTGCTTTGATGAGCATTTCAGCTAATGTCATCTCTGTTTGGTCCTGGGAGCCTCTTAATTTCCTGGCATCTGGGACTTCCTGGTGGCTATACCCAGTTCCCATCAGATACTGTTAAATATCTCTGTTCAATCTCTTGACCCTCTGTACAACTCCCCCTGTGTCACCTCCCACACTTTATCCTGCCCCATTTTCCCTCTCTCCCTCCTCTCTTCCTCCCAAGTGTCCTCCTCCATCCACCTCCTGTTCGTTTAAATTTGTATATTTATTAAAATTAGAATGTTTAGGAATTTTATCATGCGTTCTTTAAAAGTTATGATTCTCTCTAAAATATATGCAAAGAACTGTGATATGATCTAGTAACTCTAACTCTAAGGGCAATATCCTAAAGAATTTAAAGCAGGGGCTTAAGCTGATCCATGCTTGTATACCCATACTTCAAAGAACATTTTATACAAAAGCAGTTGTGAGAGTTTGCTGGGTATCCATCAGTGAAGGAATGTACAAAATGAGTTATATGGAGTCTGCCCAGGTGAGAGTGTGGACTACAGAAGCTAGCAGCTTCCGAGACAGGTGGGAGCCACAGAGCTTCTGAGGCAGACCCCATTTCAGGTTCCAGACATCCGGGCACCATCCCTGCCAGAGAAGAGGTGCCCACCCTGCCAGGGAGGGCTTTGCCAGAGAATCTGCAGGAGCCTTCTTGGTTCCTGGATCCCCCCTAGACTAGTCTGCACAGGTGAGAGTGTAGACTACAGAAGCTAACAGCTTCTGGGACAGGCCCTGTTTCAGGCTTTCATCTTCTGCCAGGAGGCAAATCCAATGAGAGATATCTGTGCACCTTCCCTGCAAGAGGAGAGCTTGCCATCAGAGAGTGCTCTAACCACTGAAACTCAGGAGAGAACTAGTCTCCAAGGTCTGCTGGTAGATGCTAACAGAATCATGAGAGGAACAAGCTCTAACCAGAGACAACTATAACAACTGACTCTAGAGATTAACAGATGGCGAAAGGCAAATGTAAGTATCTTACTAACAGAAACCAAGACCACTTACCATCATCAGAACCCAGCATTCCCTCCTCACCAGTCCTGGGCACCCCAACACACCCGAAAAGCTAGACCGAGATTTAAAGGCATATCTCATGATGATGGTAGAGGACATCAAGAAGGACTTTAATAACTCACTTAAAGAATTACAGGAGAACACTGCTAAAGAGTTACAAGTCCTTAAAGAAAAAGAGGAAAACACAATCAAACAGGTAGAAGTCCTTAAAGAAAAACAGGAAAACACATCCAAACAGGTGATAGAAATGAACAAAACCATACTAGACTTAAAAAGTGAAGTAGACATAATAAAGAAAACCCAAAGTGAGGCAACACTGGAGAAAGAAACCCTAGGAAAGAAATCTGGAACCATAGATGTGAACATCAGCAACAGAATACAAGAGATGGAAGAGAGAATCTCAGGTACAGAAGATTCCATAGAGAATATCAGCACAACAATCAACGAAAATGCAAAATGCAAAAATATCCTAACTCAAAACATCCAGGAAATCCAGGACACAATGAGAAGACCAAACCTATGGATAATAGGAATAGATGAGAATGAAGATTTTCACCTTAAAGGGCCAGCAAACATCTTCAACAAAATTATAGATGAAAACTTTCCAAACCTAAAAAAAGAGATGCCCATGAACATACAAAAAGCTTACAAAACTCCAAATAGATTGGACCATAGAAGAAATTCCACCCAACACATAATAATCAGAGCAACAAATAATGATAGAATATTAAAGGCTGTAAGGGAAAAAGGCCAAGGAACATATAAAGGCAGGCCTATCAGAATTACACCAGACTTTTCACCAGAGACTATGAAAGACAGAAGATCCTGGACAAATATTATACAGAACCTAAGAGAACACAAATGCCAGCCCAGGCTACTATACCAGCCAAACTTTCAATTACCGTAGATGGACAAACCAAAGTATTCCACAACAAAACCAAATTTACACATTATCTTTACACAAATTCAGCCCTTCAATGGATAATAACAGAAAAAAAAAAATACAAGGACAGAAACCAAGCCCTAGAAAAAGCAAGAAAATAATCCTTCAAAAATCCTAAGAACAGAATGCCAACTTTAACAAATAAAATAATAGGAAGCAATAATTACTTTTCCTTAATATCTCTTAATATCAATGGACTCAACTCTCCAATAAAAAGACATAGACAAACAGACTGGCTACACAAAGAGGACCCAACATTTTGCTGCTAACAGGAAACCCATCTCAAGGAAAAAGACAGACACTACCTCAGAATGAAAGGCTGAAAAACAATTTCCAAAGCAAATGGTCTGAAGAAACAAGCTGGAGTAGTCACTCTAATATCTAAGAAAATCAACTTCCAACCTAAAGTCATCAAAAAAGACAAGGAAGGACACTTCATACTCATCAAAGGTAAAATCTTCCAAGAGGAACTCTCAATTCTGAATAAATATGCT
This sequence comes from Mus caroli, assembly GCF_978045245.1. Classification (NCBI taxonomy): domain Eukaryota; kingdom Metazoa; phylum Chordata; class Mammalia; order Rodentia; family Muridae; genus Mus; species Mus caroli. The sequence goes on from NW_028227263.1 coordinate 94,940,811, forward strand.
CCAAATACAAGGGCAACCACCTTCATTAAAGTAACTTTAGTAAAGCTCAAAGAACACATTGCACCTCACACAATAATAGTGGGAGACTTCAACACAGCACTTTCATCAATGGACAGATCATGGAAACAGAAATTAAACAGGGACACAGTGAAACTAACAGAAGTTATAAAAAAATGGATTTAACAGATATCTACAAAACATTTTATCCTAAAACAAAAGGATATACCTTCTTCTCAGCACCCCATGGTACCTTCTCCAAAACTGACCATATAATTGGTCAAAAAACAGGCCTCAACAGATAGAAAAATATTGAAATTGTCCCATGCATCCTATTAGATCATTATGGATTACGGCTGATCTTCAATAACAATATAAATAATAGAAAGCCAACATTCATATGGAAACTGAACAACACTTTTCTCAATGATACCTTGGTCAAGGAAGGAATAGAGAACAAAATTAAGGACTTTTTAGAGTTTAATGAAAATGAAGCCACAACATACCCAAATTTATAGGACACAATGAAAGCATTTCTAAGAGGAAAACTCATAGCTCTGAGTGCCTCCAAAAAGAAACTAGAGAGAGAACACACTAGCAGATTAACAACACACCCAAAAGCTGTAGAACAAAAGGAAGGAAATTCACCCAAGAGGAATAGACTGCAGGAAATAATCAAACTCGGGCAAACTCAACCAAGTGGAAACAAGAAGAACTATTCAAAGAATCAACCAATCGAGGAGCTGGTTCTTTGAGAACACCAACAAGATACATAAACCCTTAGCCAGACTCACTAGAGGGCACAGGGACAGCATCAAAACTAACAAATTCAGAAATGAAAAGGGAGACATAACAACAGATCCTGAAGAAATCCAAAACACCATCAGATCCTTCTACAAAAAGCTATACTCAACAAAACTGGAGAACCTGGATGAAATGGACAAATTTCTAGACAGATACCAGGTAACAAAGTTAAATCAGGATCAGGTTAATGATCTAAACATGCCTATATCACCTAATGAAATAAAAGCAGTCATTAATAGTCTCCCAACCAAATAAATCCCAGGACCAGATGGGTTTAGTGCAGAGTTCTATCAAACCTTCAAAGAAGATCTAATCCCAGTTCTTCACAAACTATTCCACAAAATAAAAGCACAAGGTACTCTACCCAACTCATTCTATGAAGCCACAATTACTCTCATATCTAAACCACAAAAAGACCCAACAAAGATAGAGAACTTCAGACCAATTTCCCTTATGAATATTGATGCAAAAATACTCAAAAAAGTTCTTGCTAACCGAATCCAAAAACACATCAAAACAATCATCCATCAGGACCAAGTACGTTTCATCGTAGGGATGCAGGGATGGTTAATATATGAAATCCATCAACGTAATCCAGTATATAAACAAACTCAAAGACAAAAACCACATGATCATCTCGTAAGATGCAGAGAAAGCATTTGACAAAATCCAACACCCATTCATGATAAAAGTCTTGGAAAGATCAGGAATTCAAGGCCCATACTTAAACATGATAAAGCAATCTACAGCAAACCAGTAGCCAACATCAAATAAATTGTGAGAAGCTGGAAGCAATCCCACTAAAATCAGGGACTAGACAAGGCTGCCCACTTTCTCTCTACCTATTCAACATTGTACTTGAAGTCCTAGCCAGACCAATTCCACAACAAAAGAAGATCAAGGGGATACAAATTGGACAGGAAGAAGTCAAAATATCACTTTTGCAGATGATATGATAGTATACTTAAGTGACCCTAAAAATTCCACCAGAGAACTCCTCAACCTGATAAACAGGTTCAAAGAAGTATCTGGATAGAAAATTAACTAAAACAAGTCAAGGACCTTTCTCAACACAAAGGATAAGCAGGCTGGAAAAGAATTTAGGGAAACAACACCCTTCTCAATAGTCACAAATAACATAAAATACCTTGGTGTGACTCTAACTAAGGAAGAGAAAGATCTGTATGATAAGAACTTCAAATCTCTGAAGAAATTAAAGAAGATCTCAGAAGATGGAAAGATCTCCCATGCTCATGGGTTGGCAGGATCAATATAGTAAAAATGGCTATCTTGGCAAAAGCAATCTACAGATTCAATACAATCCCCATCAAAATCCCAAATCAATTCTTCAACGAATTAGAAAGGGCAATCTGCAAATTCATCTGGAATAACAAAAACCTAGAATAGAAAAACTCTGCTCAAGGATAAAAAACCTCTGGTGGAATCACAATGCCTGACCTAAAGCTGTACTACAGAGCAATTGTGATAAAAACTGCATGGTACTGGTATAGCGACAGACAAGGAGACCAATGGAATAGAGTTGAAGACCCAGAAATGAGCCACACATCTATGGTCACTTGATCTTTGACAAGGGAGCAAAAACAATCCAGTGGAAAAAAGACAGCATTTTCATAAAATGGTGCTGGCACACATGTAGAAGAATGCGAAATGATCCATTCCTATCTCCTTGTACTAAGGTCAAATCTAAGTGGATTAAGGAACTCCACATAAAACCAGAGACACTGAAACTTATAGAGGAGAAAGTGGGGAAATGCCTCAAAGATATGGGTACAGGGGAAAATTCCTGAATAGAACAGAAATGGTTTGTGCTGTAAGATCGAGAATTGACAAATGGGACCTGATAAAATTGAAAAGCTTCTGCAAGGCAAAAGACACCGTCAGTAAGGTCACCAACAGATTGGGAAAGGATCTTTACCTATCCTAAATCAGATAGGAGACTAATATCCAATATATATAAAGAACTCAAGAAGGTGGACTCCAGAAAATCAAATAACCCCATTAAAAAATGGGGCTCAGAGCTAAACAAAGAATTCTCACCTGAGGAATACTGAATGGCTGAGAAATACCTGAAAAAGGATGTTCAACATCCTTAATCAGAGCCGGGCGTGGTGGCACACGCCTTTAATCCCAGCACTTGGGAGGCAGAGGCAGGCGGATTTCTGAGTTCGAGGCCATCCTGGTCTACAGAGTAAGTTCCAGGACAGCCAGGGCTATATAGAGAAACCCTGTCTCAAAAAACAAAACAAAAACAAACAAACAAAAAAACATCCTTAATCATCAGGGAAATGCAAATCAAAACAACCCTGAGATTCCACCTCACACTAGTCAGAATAGCTAAGATCAAAAATTCAGGTGACAGCAAATGCTAGTGAGGATGTGGAGAAAGAGGAACACTCCTCCATTGCTGATGGAATTGCAAGCTTGTACAATCACTCTGTAAATCAGTCCTGTGGCTCCTCAGAAAATTGGACATAGTACTACCGGAGGATCCAGCAACACCTCTCCTGGGCATATATCCAGAAGAGGTCCCAACCGGTAAGAAGGACACATGTTCCACTTCGTTCATAGCAGCCTTATTTATAATAGACAGAAGCTGGAAAGAACACAGATGCCCCTCAACAGAGGAATGGATACAGAAAATGTGGTACATTTACCCAATGGAGTACTACTCAGCTATTAAAAAGAAGGAATTTATGAAATTGCTAGGCAAATGAATAGACCTGGAGGGCATCATCCTGAGTGAGGTAACCCAATCACAAGAGAACTCACATGATATGTACTCACTGATAAGTAGATATTAGCCCAGAAACTTAGGATACCCAGGATATAAGATACAATTTGCTAAACAGATGAAACTCAAGAATAACGAAGACCAAAGTGTGGACACTTTGGCCCTTCTTAGAATTGGGAACAAAACACCCATGCAAGGAGTTTAGAAACAAAGTTTGGAGCTGAGATGAAAGGATGGACCATATAGAGACTACCATATCCGGGGATCCATCCCATAATCAGCCTGTAAATGCTGCCACCATTGCATACACTAGCAAGATTTTGCTGAAAGGACCCAGATATAGCTGTCTCTTGTGAGACTATGCCAGGGCCTAGCAAACACAGAAGTGGATGCTCACAGTCCGTTATTGGATGGGTCACAGGGCCCCCAATGGAGGAGGTAGAGAAAGTGCCCAAGGAGCTAAAGGGATCAGCAACCCTATAGGTAGAACAACAATATGAACTAACCAGTACCCCCTGGAGCTCATATCTCTAGCTGCATATGTATCAGAAGATGGCCTAGTGGGCCATCAGTGGAAAGATGGCCTAGTAGGTCATCAGTGGAAAGAGTGGAAAGAGGGTCATGCAAACTTTATATGTCTCAGTACAGGGGAAAGCCAGGTCCAAGAAATGGGAATGGGTGGGTGGGGGAGTGGGTGGAGGAGCGTGTGGGGGACTTTTGGGATAGCAATGGAAATGGAAATGAAATAAATACCTAATTAAAAAATTTTTTAAAAAAAGAAAACTTAGGGTCATAAAAGGTATGGAAGAAGTAGAAGATAAAAAAAAAGGAGGAGGAGGAGGAGGAGGAGAGAAAAGTTAGAATATAAAATTACAATGCAAACTCCATAGTGATTTTTATTTCCTTTTTCTAAAACATCATAGACTATTCTTCAGAATGCAATTAAGAGTATGGTCTTCAGTGTCTGTTACAGCAGATTTTTGCCCTGATCTCTACTCACACCTCCAAATACTCCAATGAAGCATATTCGACAGTTTTATTGCCAGTGACATTGCTCTTTCCCTTTGTTTCACAGAAATAGGTCTGTGTGGACTTCCAAATGTTAAACGTGGCACTTAAATTAGAAAAGTAGACACAGATTTCTAAGTAAAGGTTGCATTACCATACTAAGACACAGGGAGAGCAAATGTTAGCTGAACAGCAAACAAAAGTGAGGTGTAAGGTGAGGCTTAGAATTGTTCCCAGATGAGAGAAAGGGAAAGAATAAAACGCCCAGGAATGTAAAACAAATTAAATTTAGTAATTGGTTTTTTTATTATATTTAACAGGTCATTGACTCCTTCTGAGTTATGTTCTTTCAGCAGATGGTTTACCAGCATCGCTCAGATGTAAAGAATTGAATTGGTGAGGAAAAAAGTACTTTGGACTTCTTTTATTTTCTCTCTCTCCTTTTTTTTTAAATTGGATATTTTATTTATTTACATTTCAAATGCTATCTCCTTTCCCAATTACCCACACACACACACACCGACCTGTCCCATCCCCCTCCTCCTGCTTCTATGAGAGTGTCCCCATCCACCCACCCATTCCTGCCTCCCTGCTCTCCCACCCTCCTACACTGAGGCATTGAGCCTTGAAGAGACCAAAATTCTCCCACTAATGCCCTACAAGGCCATCCTCTGCTACATATACAGCTGAAGCCATGGTTCTCTCCATGTATACATGTATACTTGCTTAGTAGTTTAGACCCTGGGAGCTCTGGTTGGTTGATATTGTTGCTATTCCTATGGGTTTGCAAACCCCTTCAGCTCCTTCAGTCCTTCCTCTAACTCCGTGATCAGTTCAATGGTTGGATGCCAGCACCTGCCTCTATATATTGTATCAGGGGACAGCTAAATCAGGCTCCTGTCAGCATGCACTTCTTGGCATCCACAATAGTGTCTACATTTGATAACAATATATGGGATGAATCTCCAGGTTGAACAGTCTCTGGATGGACTTTCATTCAGTCTCTGCTCTACATCTATCTCCATATTTGCTCCTGTGAGTATTTTGTTCTCCCTTCTAAGAAGGACCAAAGCACCCACATTTTGATCTTCCTTCTTCTTGAGCTTCATGTGGTCTGTGACTAATATCTTGGATATTCTGAGCATTTGGGCTAATATTCACTTATCAGTGAATGCATACCATGTGTGTTCTTTTGTGATTGGGTTACCTCACTCAGGATGATATTTTCTAGTTCCATCCATTTGCCTAAGAATTCATAGATTCATTGTTTTTAATCGCTGAGTAGTACTCCATTGTGTAAATGTACCACATTTTCTATATCCATTCCTCTGTTGAAGGACATCTGGGTTGTTTCCAGCTTCTGGCTATTATAAATAAGGCTACTATGAACATCGTGGAGCATGTGTCCTTGTTACATGTTGGAGCATTTTTTGGGTATATGCCCAGGAGTGGTATAGCTGGATCCTTCGGTAATTCTATGACCAACATTCTGGGGAACCTCCAGACTGATATCCAGAGTAGTTGTACCAGCTTGCAATCCCACCAACAATGGAGGAGTGTTCTCCTTTATCCACATCCTCGACAGCATCTGCTGTCACTTGAGTTTTTGATCTTAGCCATTCGGACTGGTGTGAGGTGAAATCTCAAGGTTGCTTTGATTTGCACTTTCCTGATGACAAAGGACTTTGAACATTTCTTTAGTTGCTTCTCGGCCATTAAAATTTCCTCAGTTGAGAATTCTTTGTTTAGCTCTCTGCCCCATTTTTAATAGGGTTATTTGATTGTCTGGAGTCTTATTTCTTGAGTTCTTTGTAAATATGTATATTAGCCCTGTATCAGATGTAGGATTGGTAAAGATCTTTTCCCATTTTGTACTATTGACAGTGTCCTTTGCCTTACAGAAGCTTTGCAATTTTATGAGGTCCCATTTGCCAAATCTTGATCTTAGAGCATAAGCCACTGGTGTTCTATTCAGGAACTTTTCCCCTGTGCCCATGTGTTTGAGGCTCTTCCCCACTTTCTCTTCTTTTAGTTTCAGTGTGTCTATCTGTTCTATGTAGAGGTCTTGATCCACTTATATATGAGCTTTGTACAAGGAGATAAGAATTGATTGATTTGCACTCTTCTTCATGCTGACCACTACTTGAACCATCACCATTTGTTGAAAATGTTGTCTTTTTTCCACTGGATAGTTGTAGCTCCTTTGTCAAATATCAAGTGACCATAGGTGTGTGGGTTCATTTCTGGGTCTTCATTCTATTCCATTCATCTTCCAGCCTGTTTCTGTACCAAATACCATGAAGTTTTTATCACTATTGCTCCGTCAGCTTGAGGTCAGGGATAGTGATTCCTCCAGAAGTTCTTTTATTGTTGAGAAAGTTTTTGCTATCCTGGGTTTTTTTTGGGGGGAGGGGGAGGGTTGTTTGTTTGTTTGTTTGTTTTTGTTTTTTTTATTCCAAATGAATTTGCAAACTGCTCTTTCTAACTCTATGAATAATTGATTTGGAATTTTGATGGGAATTGCATTGAATCTATAGATCGCTTTCAGCAAGATGGTCATTTTTACAATATTAATCCTGCAAATCCATGAGCATGGGAGATCTTCCCATATTCTGAAATCATATTCAATTTCTTTCTTCAGAGACTTGAACTTCTTGTCATACAGATCTTTCACTTGCTTGTTTAGAGTCATACTAAGGTATTTTATATTACTTGTGACTATTGTGAGGCTATCATTTCCTTAATTTCTTTCTTAGCTGTTTATCCTTTGAGTAGAAGAAGGGCTACCCTGGAGATAGAAAACCTAGGAAAGAGATGAGGAGTCAGAGATGCAAGCATCACCAACAGAATACAAAAGATAGAAGAGAGAATCTCAGGTGCAGAAGATACTATAGAAAACATTGACACAACAGTCAAAGAAAATGCAAAATGCAAAAAGCTTCTAACCCAAAACATCCAGATAATCCAGGACACAATGAGAAGACCAAACCTAAGGATAATAGGTATAGAAGAGAGCCAAGATTTCCAACTTAAATGGCCAGTAAACATCTTTAACAAAATTATGGAAGAAAAATCACTAAAGAAAGAGATGCCCATGAACATACAAGAAGCCTACAGAACTCCAAGTAGAGTAGACCAGAAAAGAAACTCTTCTTGTCACATAATAATCAAAACACCAAATGCACAAAACAAAGAAAGAATATTAAAAGCAGTAAGGGAAAATGTCAAGAAATATATATAAAGGCAGACCTATCAGAATTACACCAGACTTCTCACCAGAGACTATGGAAGCTAGAAGATTCTGGGCGGATATCATAAGGCCCTAAGAAAACACAAATGCCAGTCCACTCTACCATACCCAACAAAACTCTCAATTAGCATAGATGGAGAAACCAATATATTCCATGACAAAAACAAATTTACACAGTATCTTTCCACAAATCCAGCCCTACACAGGATAATAGATGGAAAACTCCAACACAAGGAGGGAAACTACATCCTAGAAAAAGCAAGAAAGGAATCTTCTCCAACAAGCCTCAAAAAAGATAGTCATACAGACATAATTCCATCTCTAATAACAAAAATAACAGGAAGCAACAATCACTTTTTCCTAATATCTCTTAACATCAATGGGATCAATACCCCAATAAAAAAACATAGACTAATGGACTGGTTGCATGATTACTCTAGACTGGTCACACATAACATAATTCAAAAAAATATCTTCTGAATTAAAAAACTCATCTATATGTGGGCGCTAGGGGGTGTAGGGGAAGGAGGGGGAGGGAGAGAACTCACATCCAGCCAGAGCTCCAGTGCTCTGGGCTTCTGGACACTTTCCACTTGGCCCTGGGTGGGAATCTAAGCCACTGACCCCACTCTTCAGGGGGTGGACAAGGGGCAGCCCCATTACCAGGGGCCCCGGGGCAACACCCTCATCCCTGGCGTTACAGGAGAGAGGGAAGAGGGAGAGAGGTTCCCACACAGGTGAGAGTCCTAGTCTGGTCTATGGATGGAGTACAGGAAGGCCTTCTGACAGGAAATTAGAAACAGCTCATTAGAGGACAGCCTATCCCATCATCCATGCACAGCTGGTCTTGATGAACAGAGACAATATATGGTTTTAGAGCTTTATTGTGGAAAGGCAGGGGGAAAGAGAAAAGGTAGAAAAGAGAGAGTGAGAGACCGATATGGCCAAGAGGAGAGAAGGGGGAAAAGGAGAAAGAGAAGAAAGGTTAGAGTAAGAGGAAGAGAGAGTCAGAGAGTGAGAGGAGAGAGAGTAAGAGGGAGTAAGAATGAGAGGAGAGAGTGAGGTGGGGCCAAGCAACCCCTCTTATGGTGGACTTGTTATTTTGGTGTTGCTAGGTAACTGGGAGGAGTCTAGCCTGAAGGTCAGAAGCTTGGGACAATGTCTATGTGACTACTAGCCACACAATTCTCCTCTGGGGGCTAGAGGGGCTGGGGGGGCAGTAACTTCAACAGGAGCCTTGAGTCCAGGAGACATGAGGAAATGCCTACTGTCCCATGTAGATGAATTATCACCACCAGGTTCTACCGGGGTTCAGACCTTAGCTTGACTGGAGAGTAGGCCATCGGTGTATAGCCCATTGCCCCACATCTATATATTGATAAAGTTAATTAATTACTACTGTTGGTCACTTAGTATCTCCTGGTATTAAGAGTAATCATCATCAATAATTTAAAGCATCACTAGATGCTGATGTACAGTTAATGTACCTTGGGAGTAGTATTTTCATGCTAAAGTTTGCCAATTTTTATGTCACTCAAAATGTTATATCTTAAGGAAACAAAGGCTAGGAGTGAGAAGAAAGAAGAGGGACAGAAGTGTGTACAGGTATAGAAGTCAGGTAGAAGAGCAGGAACAAATAATATTTTTAGCTGTTGTCTTAGTCAGGGTTTCTATTCCTGCACAAACATCATGACCAAGAAGCAGTTGGGGAGGAAAGGGTTTATTTGGCTTACACTTCTATGCTGCTGTTCATCACCAAAGGAAGTCAGGACTGGAACTCAAACAGGTCAGGGAGCAGGAGCTGATGCAGAGGCCATGGAGGGATGTTCATTTCTGGCTTGCCTCCCCTGGCTTGCTCAGCCTACTCTCTTATAGAACCCAAGACTACCAGCCCAGGGATGGTCCCACCCACAGGGGCCTTTCCCCCTTGATCACTAATTGAGAAAATGCCTTACAGTTGGATCTCATGGAGGCATTTCCTCAACTGAATCTCCTTTCTCTGTGATAACTCAGCTGTGTCAAGTTGACACAAAAATAGCCAGTACAGCTGTACTTCCATCTTGCAATATTTTCTTAGAGATACTCATTACAAATATATAAAAAATTTTGTTTTTCTCACTGTTTTTATATTATATATTCTTTGTGTCATTCTATTCCAAACTGTTGCATCACAGGTCAGAAATGTAAGTGCTTGCTTTCAAGGTGGTTAAAGAATAACACTGAAAAGTTGCTCAATTATTTAAAATACTAGAGATGTTGACCTTACATGGAATGACTGATTGTTGAGTGTAATGCTTTCAGAAGCCATGGTCTGTCCTGTGTCTATGTGCTTCTTACTTCCACCTGCATGCCCAATGACTCCTTAGAACACTAAAGGATGCTGGAATTCAATGTGAACTGCACTTGAGGATGCTCAACTAATGCTGGCACCTACCTGAGAGGAGGAAGAAAGTTGAGAGTCCTGCATTGATGTAGCCTGGACTCACTTGTGTTATGAGAAACTGGGTCTGAGACCTCCAAGAATTGGGACAAGTTGCTTTCTCCTGGCAGGTTGGAGAGGAGCATCACATTCCTCACATCATCATTCCTCTCCAGAAAGGAGGCCCGGATCTTTGTTATGCTCACAATGAGGAAGAACTCTTTTTTTATACAAGGAGAAATGGGTCTTCTTACATTAGGTTGGATTCAGGTGAGCAGATTCAGGTAGCTGGCACCTCTTGCCTGTCTCTTAGAAATGGCCTGCCCAAATCTTGCTCTGCACAGAGTCAATCTATTTCAGATCAACATCTTTGAGCACATACAGTCAATAATGTACAGTTTGAGTCAAAGCAGAATGTCCTAGTGCTTCTTACAGCTTGTGTAGTTTTATGTTTTATCAAAGTAATTCTTCAAAGTTCCATTTCTGTGTGAGTCTGTGTGGAGAACCTGAGATTGCCAGGATGTATGAGAACTATAGAGACCATGTACCTAAAGGTTGTATAAATGAAACTATTTTAAATAATCCAAGAGAGTTCTAATGGTTGACTTTTGTATTTGTGAAAGCACTTTGTTTGTGTACAGCCAAAGAGCTCCTATATGCAAGTTTTTTCAAGTGTTTTCACATGCCCAACACAGTACTGTTGATTTTCAAGGAAACATAGTAACTTGCCTAGAGAGTTCTTTGAATGATTCTCTCTTTTGTTTCTCTTGGAATATGACAGGCATAAGACACAATCAGGTGGTTTATTCCTATATTTTGAGATATCATGTATACTTGAACATAGAACTTGGAAAGTGCTGATGTGTGAAGCAGTCTTCTGTGACTTGAAACTTTTCAGTTCAATTGCATAAATTCTTGCTGCATTGCATAACTCAACAATATACTATTCCCAATAAAAAGTTAACTCTTTGTGTCAGGGCACACACATGTGAGATCACAGAGAAAATGAACACCAATACACATGAATGAATTTAAACATCATGATAGGGACAGTAGTTGAAGCTTCTGCCTTCCTTGGTGGATCAGGTATGCCTAACTGTGTTAACTTGAAATTTTTGGCTTCTTTTGTCTTCACAGACCCATCCATCCCTGACAGCCTTCTTATCATGTGTAGACTAATGTTGCGGCCCGCCCGCAGTCCACAACACGAACGGTTCACTGAGAAAGGCAGTTCAGGCTGAAAGAGAGGAAACTAGACGGGGCGGAAGAAACAATGGAGTCAAGACAACATTCTGATCAAGACTCAATTTAATATTTCCAGACACTCAGTTTATAAAGGAAGGGGGAGGGAACCCAATTTCCCGCCAAGTAACTCAGGGTCCAGTAGCAGGACGAACACGTGTGTGCCTCCAGGCAGCAAGGGCAGGTTCCAGCAGTGGGCGTGGCAGGACGAATGAGCCGGTAGCTCCACCCTTGAGCAGGCAGGTTCCAGGCTGGGGGGAAGGGAGGCCACATTTCCCCCCATTAGATAACAAAACAAAAATAAAAAAGGGGGTGGCCTGTGGCAGAAAAATTATCTATGTTCAATAGTTCTGCCTGAGTTCCTAGGGCTAAAGAAAAAACCTATTTCCGTGGGATTCCCTAACTATTCTAATGGTAAACTGTATCTGGCTGAGACTGTCTTAAAAGCACTGACTGAATACCAGCACTGGGCTGTAGGCTCTGACTTTATAATGCTAATTAGTGCTGAATAGGTAGCTACCTGTTTGCCTTTTAAGTAGGGCGTTGGAACCCTGGCTGAGTTTAGCTAAACAATTTTAGAATAACACTGAACTGATAATTATCCACAATTTTGGGTGACAGGCAGGGGAACAGTGAGAAGAGATTAAGACTGGCTGGCTCCTAGTACAAGGCCAATCGGCTTTTTTATTTTTTGGGTGGGAGGCAGTGAAGGGCTTGCCCTTACAACAGCAAGGTCTCCAATCTCTCTCCCCCCTATTAATTAAGTTTAAATAGGCAATGCTTAACAGAGGTGATCAAATGATTTTCTCATCCGTAGATGAGTGGGCCTTAACCTTGACTTGGGTGGACATTAGCCTGATTCCTCCCGTGAGCATTGTAACGACTCACATCTGTGGCTCTTGGTATCTTTTGGGGAGGGGAGGCAGAGCCTTAAGTATTTTTGGTTTTTAGCTGGAGTCAGATACCAACCTCTTTCAAATCAGGTGTGTCGCACAGGGAACTCAGAAACGGTCAAACTGGACCTTCCCTCCGCAGTAATCTCCTGCGCCAAGCGGTACCCATACCGTATTCATATGATTATGAATCAGTATCGCAATTCTGAGTTATTGCGAGGTCTCTATATGAGACTTGTCAACCTCAGATTTAGCAAGGCCTAGACAAGAATTATGTCAGTATTAACACCATTAATTTTGGTTAAACTAGGAGCTGAAAGTCTTTCCTCTTCATCCCTGTTATTCCCAGTAGCCTGAGGAACTAAGGACACCTTGCAGTAACAGCAAGGGTGAAAAGCCAGAGGCCAGCTAAGGGACTAAGCCTATATCTATCAAAATAAGAACTAATCTTTGTAAATATATATGAAATTTGTACTTCCCTAGCTCTCCTGGTAAATCTAAATCTTATCTTAGACTGAAAAGCCACATGCTGGGATGTCCCTGGAAGGGAGATTAGCAGAACCACCTGTTTGCTCTTAGGGGCGGGGCGGAGAACCGGAGAATGTAGATTGACCTGCTTGAGAGAAGGAAGAATACTAAACAATGAGAGTGTAGTAATGTAAATTTTCTGTTTGGAGAAGTCAAGGTACTTTATTTAGATGCAAATTGTAAAGCTAAAGTTAATCTCCGGCCTCTTGTAGGGGAATTGGCTCAGAGGAAACAGTGTTTTTTTTGAGAGCTTCCACTCCCAGCACAAGAGGAATTTCAGTCTTTAGAATGATACTTACGAGGAGAGACAGAATCTGTGTTTACCTGACGAATTAATCTCTCTGGTAGCCACCGTGCTTCATCTTCATCTCGTGAAAAAACACAAACCGAGCCTCTTCCCCAGATTAGAACTGGATCTGGACCCTTCCATTTATTAGTCAGGGCGTCCTTCCATTTTACCAATGCATAAGAATTAGAAGTAACTGGGTGCCAGTGGCGTCCCGCTGCAGACTGACCTTTAATGTCAGTTTGCAAAAAGTTTAGGACAAATAAGGTAAAGGCAAGGTGAGCCTTTGGTGACCTTGGGGGATATGCTCTGAATTAACTTTGTTAGGTAATTTAGAATATAGGAATTTCTAATAATTGAACTGAATATTAGACCAGTCTAAGATTGAGTTAGAATGGCTGGTCACACTGAAGAAGAGTGAAAAATCATTATGACTCTATTAAATGACTAATTTTACTAAGTCTGAATATACAGTCTCTGATGTACTATTGCCATAAAGTTAAAAGGCTAGAAGCTAGTCCAAACTGGAAAAATGACAAGCAAGGATGGATCTAAAACATGAATTTAATCTCTTAGTCCTTTTAATCAGGACACTGAGTTAACTTACCTGTCAGCTCAGCACACGAATTACCAATATGCTTCTGCAGCGTTCTGTGGAGAGAACCTGTCTTTCCCTTTCCTAATAAGGTAGCTGTTTTAGGATCAATCTATAAGCCAATAAGTAGACCCTTTTAAGATACTAAAAAGCATTTATTAAATTTGACATTTTAATCTCAAATTTTGAAAATAAAGGTAAGTTTTAAATAGTGTGCATGGAAATGCACTAAATAGTATATATGGGGATACAATTTTTCTTTTTTGTCTTTTAAGAGGTTAAAGTTTAAAATTTTACAATATCTAACCTTTTGAATTAATAACTTTTTGGACAAAACATTTAAATATTTGGCTGTAAAGGGGCAGTGACTAATTGCACTTTCAATTATTTTTCTTAAGGAACGGTTGTAACTAGAAGGCTAGAAAAGTTATTAAGAGTCACATGTGCATAATTTATTTATTTATTAACTAAAAATATGTATAAGCAATTGTAAATTTGAGAATTAATAGTATCTGAGGGACGAACAATTTTAAGTAATTATGAGCTCAGAGATATAGCATTGACTATTAATATATAAATTAAGGTTTGATTGTTCAGCATTTTAAAACACCATCTACAGCACACAACCAGATTATTTGTGCTGGAATAGGGGCAACTGTGTCTTAAGACTCCGCTCCACAGCAGCTAGTTGGGCCCACGTGGGCTAACGATCGGCTGGGAGGATGAAAAAAATGACTTTACAATAATGTTTTTTCTGGCCAAAGAATTGTCTTGGGCACAACTAATTTTTAATTACCAATTAACAACAATTATAAAAGCTTTCTTTATTTTTTGTAAAACCTTTTGTAGTAAACTAAAACACTAAATAATAAAAGGATACTGTCTCTGAATCTTTTGGGTGAGAGCAAGGATTTAAGGTAAACTTCCCTTGAGAAGCATTAGTTAATAAAATACTTTCCACTTAGGAAACAATATATACTGAAAGATTAAAACTTTTGGCTTCTTGTAAAGAAGCAGAAACAATAAACATTTTTCTTACATAATGTAAAGCTATATTAGCCATACGTAGAGGCAAAATTTTCTAGTGATTACCAGTTTACTAGAAGCAAAAATCTTTGAATTTAAGCATTATTTTAAACATCTGAATAGATCTGTAACACTGTTAAAAAGAAATTTTCTTGAATACAGGGAAAAACTTTTTTAGGCATTGTTTGCAAAACAAAAGAAAGGGCCACAAGCCGCTCTGGGACTGCCCAGAGCCCTGTATTGACTCAAAGGTAAAATACTTTTTAATCTGAGCATCAATCTTAAATTTGCAATCAAACTGCAAGCTGCAGTCAATGGAACAATGGCAGTTTTAACCATAATTTTTAAGTTTTTGTGCAAGGTTAGGATAATATCTACAACTTTGGGAAAGCAAAACCTATGTTTAAAACAATTTATCACTGTTAAAATCAATATTAGAAGCATTACTATCATATTACAAAGTTTGGATATCAATTAATACCTATGAATACCTATTAAAGCAAGCTTTAACGCTTTAATAAAGAGGCATTGCTTTATATCTTATCTTAAATTTTACTTTTTAGGATAGGAACCACATTAATCATTATCTAAACTAGAAATATCTTAAGAGACTCAACCTCTGAAGCTTAATCTCAAACTTTAACTCGCTTCAGGGCCTCACCAACTTTCTCCCAGGTTCCACAATCTATCGTTTCTTTTTCTTTGAACCATGGACAACAGCTATCTATCTTATCTAAAAAATTTCTGACTAATTGTACTTCAAGCCTTACTCCTTTTTCCTTAAGCAACTCCTGAAAACTAAAAACAATCGCCTGATCCATGATTTTGAACCCTTCTTTCTTCCACCTAAGCAGTTTTCTAAAAATCTGCGGCACACCGCCTGTCTCCGTATCTAGTTCCGATTAACGAACTGCTGACCCCAAGCAGAACCAGTGTTGGGTCAGCACTGCTTCAAACTTGATTCGTATCCTACCGCATCCTCAGCAACACTTTACAAAACTGAAATTTTTTTTTTGGGGGCTAGCGCTAGCATGTGTACCTGTCCGTTGCTCCGATGCTCCTCCGATAAGAAGATTCTTTCCTTTCTTGTGGAGCTCCACACAGCAGTCGTTTCTCTTAACATCCCTCTGCCATTCTTCAGGTCCCAGTTCTGGCGCCAACTGTTGCGGCCCGCCCGCAATCCACAACCCGAACGGTTCACTGAGAAAGGCAGTTCAGGCTGAAAGAGAGGAAACTAGACGGGGCGGAAGAAACAATGGAGTCAAGACAACATTCTGATCAAGACTCAATTTAATATTTCCAGACACTCAGTTTATAAAGGAAGGGGGAGGGAACCCAATTTCCCGCCAAGTAACTCAGGGTCCAGTAGCAGGATGAACACGTGTGTGCCTCCAGGCAGCAAGGGCAGGTTCCAGCAGTGGGCGTGGCAGGACGAATGAGCCGGTAGCTCCACCCTTGAGCAGGCAGGTTCCAGGCTGGGGGGAAGGGAGGCCACAGACTAAGACACCAATTTTTGATACCATAAGATGCTATCTGAAACCATCACAGTGGTGTGTGCCCTTAATATGAACAATGAGTATGTGAAATACAGGTCTGGAAGGTAAAATAACAAAATACTCTTGGGCTCAAAACTACTTTAAAACTACCTATCTATAGAATGTCTTAACTGACTGCTATAAAAGCCTCTCTGTAAGATGCATATTCTAATGATCACCAGGTGCTCTTGAAAGGCATATCTCAAGAGCCAGAGATTGAAGTAATTCAACCCCAAACACTGGATATCTGTGTCATTACTTTTCATTCCCAATATCATGTTATTCTGAATTCCTCAGCAGAGGTAGTATTGGGAAAGCAATGAATCATCATGCTTGTTTTGTAATAAATTGGTGTTCCCTGGATGATGCCTTACAGTGAATAGAAAACTCTAGTTTTAGTATTTTGTCTCTATTTCCTCTCATTCATTGCTCTGAATAGATTTAATTTATTGCATGATGTTTGTCCCTACTCATTTCTCTTGTGAGATCCTCTGTCCAATAAGTTGTTGTGCAAGAAAGGAATCCAGACAAAGAGTGTGTGTAAGAGAGATGGGGATGTATGCATACAGGGGCAAGGGGATGAGGAGGAGTTGAAAAAGGAGATGGAAGCAAAGGAAGAGAAGCAGGAGGAAGAAGAAAAAGAGGCAGAGGGAAGGAAAAAGAAAGAAAGAAAGAAAGAAAGAAAGAAAGAAAGAAAGAAAGAAAGAAAGAAAGAAAGAAAGAAGAGAGAGAGGGGGAGGGAGGGAGGGAGGGAGAGAGAGAGAGAGGGAGGGAGGGAGGGAGGGAGGGAGGGAGGGAGGGAGGAAGGAAGGAAGGAAGGAAGGAAGGAAGGAAGGAAGGAAGGAAGGAAGGGGAGGAAGGAAGAGAAAGAGAGAAGAAAGAGAGGGAAGGAGGGCTGGATGGAGGGAGAGGAAGAAAGTAATGAAGGAAAGGTGAGAGAAAGGAAACAGGAAATAGAACAAACAAAGAAGAACAAGAAGGAACAGAAGGACAATAAGGACTAGAGCAAAGAGGGTAAGGTCTAGAAGGAGGACAAAGATGACAGTGATGACTAGGAACAGGAGGAGGTCCACATGTCCTAGAAAAAGGAGAAAGCATTGTGGAGATATGAGGAGAGATGTAAGGAGAGATGGGAGGAGAGGAAATTGGAGGGGAGAGGTGAGAGGGAAAGAGAAAGAGGGAGAGAAGTCAAAGAAAAGAGAGGAGAGGAAAAGAATATGAAGAGGCAGAAAGGAGAGAAAGGTAGAGAAGAGAGCAAAGGAGACTTGGTAGCATATCTGCTTGAATGTGAGACTGCTTTTTCTCATTTCAGAATTAGAATTTTCAGACTGACACCTAGGGGATTAAAAGAAATATCCCATTGTCAGTGAGGGGGTTAAATTCCTACTAACAGGACACAGCCCCCTTTTGTGTATATATCTTTGTACAAGAAATAAAGGTCAGGTTCTCATTCAGGACATAGTACTTATAGGGTTTATCATTTTTCTGACCTACTTGGCAGTTCAGTCTTATCAGTCACCTTCCTGAAAATGTATAATGACCATGTATCAGGAAGCAGAGGCAGTGGAAATATATTTTCTCATATTGGAAACTTGGTCATTCACTATCTCTGAGGGTGCTGACCACTTTTTCTCCTTTACCCTGATAGCTGAGGATACTAATACTCTACAGGGCTCTAGAAAAGATAAAGTATGTAGGACTGGGGTGTATTTCAGTGTCAGAGGATGAGCACAGCATGCTTGAGGCCCTGGATTCCATCCCCAGGAACATGAGGAAAAGAAGTTACAAAGTATGGAATCCATTAGTTTATTCAATACTTATTCCATGTTACTTTCTTCTTCATCAATGTCAGTTACTAGGTTTCAGTCAGCCATCTGAATGCAAAGAAAAAAAAAGCCATGCAAAGTAAGTGATTAAGGATATTTCATTCTGGAATTTTTGCCTAGAAAAGTACAGTTCTCACCTTTCTAAGGAGGTGATGTCTTCTATCAGGTTGTGTTCCGTGATTACACAATTAGTATGATCAGATCTCAATGTGTCAAGTCAGCCCCAGATCAGTAGATTCCAGCACTTTACTACTCAACAGCCAGAACTCTTCCACTGATTTTAGATTCAGAGGAAATGAGGCAATATAAAGTAAAAAGCAGAACCTGTCTCATAAAATATATAAGAGCAAAAGATTCAGCCATGGAGATCCAAGGAAGTGTAAGATCTTGGATCAGAATACTAATTCAGAGAGATGTTCTCTCTCTGTCTCTCTCTCTCTCTGTATCTCTCTCTGTCTCTCTGTCTCTCTCTCTCTCTGTCTCTCTCTCTCTCTCTCTCTCTGTCTCTCTCTCTCTCTCTTTCTCTGTCTGTCTCCCCGCCCCTCGGCTCTCTTTCTCTTAGTCCCTTGACTTCTATGGTACATATGGTTTATATGTACCATAATAAATGTCTATGTATACTTATATTAGTTTGCATTATACTCCTGATCATAACAATATGAACTCCTAATGAACTTTCGGCCTTCTTTTGTAAAACATATATATTAATCACTATTTTTATTTCTGTAACTTCATTGTGTATTCTTTTAAAAACAGACACCATTCTCACTTTAATCTGTGTCTCTGTGGGTTTTTGCAATTGGGTTCAGTGCCTGTTGTGGTTAGAAGAGGTTGTCACATGTCTTAGACATGGAGTCAGGTGATTCTGCAGTGCCAGCTTCTCTGCAAGAGCAGTGGATGCTGTTACACATTTATACACTGCATCTCTTCTCCAGCCCCTTTTGTGTAGTGTCATGAATCAAAAGCAGATAATGGTTTTTAGTTGAATGTGAGGAAGACGTCTCTAACAAAGCTATTCAAAAATATATAGCTCTATCTTGAAATATAATAATGTTTAGGCCTTAGGATATTTAAAGGGATTACATAAACACACACACACACACACACACACAATGCCTAGTTTATCAATTCCTATATCCCCAGTAGTAAAGATGATTTCCAAAACTGGCCATGGTGAAACATACCTATAATTCAAGCACTATGGTAACTACAACAGGAAGATAATTAAGTTGGTGCTTTCTGAGGGTATATAGCAAGACTATGATTGATAAATCCTTAAAACTTTGTATGGCATATTTGAGAATCCTCTTAAAGACTATTAGGCCACCTTTACCATCTGATTGACACCCCAACTCCAAATCAGCACTAGACTTACTGGTCCTTTTAATAAAGGAATATTTCACAAGTGACTCCGGAAAATATGTGTCAAGATACATGGTGAGACACTGACTTTATGAGGTAGGAGTGTTGGGTACCAGAAACTTTGCCATAGCTGCCACGAACACTGCAATCTCACCTCTAGGCTAAGAACTATTGCACTACAGTGAGCTTCTTACATTAGAGGCTGAGTGGTACATCCACTCCAGTAGTGACTCACATGACAGGCCTAGAAACCTGGACACAGTTCCAAGGCGAAAGTTCATGGAAAGTTAGTCTTCTATAAAAGGAATGCTCCGAAAATGTCCTTGCTTTAATGTCCTTGCTTTAGCCAGTGAACAGATCTGTGTGCTTTTCCTCAATATTGTTTTATTATAAGAGCCTCTAAGGATTGATTTTGATATATAGCTAAGTTAGATAAGCCTCCACCAGTGTTCCAATGCCCTAGGCAGTCCTTGAGCCGACCCTGGGTTTGGATAGCAGAGTCACTCCCACACACAGGAATTTACAATGCCCTAGGAAGAAGGAAGGTTGTGGTCTAAGAAGGAACTAGACTAAATACTTAGAACTATAGATAGCTGAGTCATTCCCAAACACAGGAATTTACAATGGCCTAGGGGGAAGGTGGATTATACAATAGACTAGAATTGGAACTATGGCAAGGGCACGAAGCCCTTGCCCCTGGCTTCAAGATTAAGCTGACCTTAGGTGGGGCTGCTTTTGATCCCAGTTGGTTTCTGTTAGCTTTTAGTATGCATTCCTCTGTTTTGTTGTAAAAGAAATTTTGCATCAGATAACTTCAATGTACCTTGGATGGCCTTAATGTATCACTTAACTCTCTGTTTTCTGTAATACATAAGACTGATGCTCACTTTGACAAATTACATTCAGATACCACACTCCCTTGTGTCCGTGTCTGTTTGTCACTCTTTTCTCGCCTACTCCTGCCCACCTGTAATCGGAACCCTGATTTCTCCCGCAGATTGAGGGGGGCCGACTGAGGCTGGTCCGTGGCAGCTGAGGACATGGTTCAGGTGGAAGAGTGCTCCTGTTTCAAGCACTTAACTCCAGATTCAACCCCTAGCATATTTAGAATCTATCATAGTGCTGTTTGCCTATAGCACTGGGGAGAAGGTGGCAGGCAGGAGGATAAATTCAAGATTCTCCTGTGCTACCTAGCTTATATGGTCTAGCCCAGGTCACATGAGACTCTCCTTTGGTATAATATAAAAAGATATATTATTTCAAAACTGGAGTTTTCTATGCCTTAAGCACATTTCCTTTTCTCCAACTGCAGGACTGCAGCCATGTTACCATCCAGAACATCATGGTGACTGTCACAGATAAACAATGAACCGAATCCCACAGAGTTTCATCACTGGAAATGTGTGTGTGTGTAATGGTTTATATATCCATGTAAGTTCAGTAGGTATCATATGTGCCTTGCATGTGTATCATATATGTTTACTGGTGTGTTTAGATGTCACACAGTGTTTCCGAAGAAAGCACTTATGTATTCTCTACTGAGATTTATTTCAAGTTTGATCAGTATATTAGGAGTTTATAGCAATTAGAAATTGATTTTGATACATAGCATATTAGTTATCAGGTTAAGATAATATTTTCTGGCCAGGAACCAGTAAGGGAGTGAGAGCCCAGTGCACCTAAAGCTGGCATGCCTCACCTGCTTGGGGAGCCTAGGGAACAGGTTGTATTACTAATATTCACTAACCAACTACAGAAGAAAAAGGTCTCAATAGGTCCCAGACACCAGCCTACATGTCTATTTCACTCAATTTACTGCTGTGAGAGACAAGTGGCTTTTGGAAGAAATGAGGCACAGAACTTGACACTCACTGATATCAAATCAAAGTGAACTTTCTGACTCAGGTGAACTCTTTTGCCTTTGGATTAACTGTAAGCCCAGATGAGGTTTACCACCAATGTACAGTTCCTAATACAGAAAGCATGGTGACTATGGTGAGATGCTTTGGTACCCCAATACCGTGGAAACTGAAAAAAAATGTCAACATATACAGGAAAATATTCTATTGATGGTTGTTTCCGCTGGGTTCCTGGAAGAACATTTGGGGAACCTGTTTGAGGTTTATACCTGTAAAGTGGTAACTTTTGCACTTTGATGGACACTGAGTATTGAAGCCGTAGTGCATTGCAGATGTGAAAAGAGCTTACAGGACAAAGAGACCACCTCCCAAACCCTGGAAATCAAGAGGATATTTCTGGAGCTCTGTGGAAGGGGTCAGAGTTGTGTCATGTAAATACCATGAGGAAACCTTCCTCCCCTTCTCACACTCCATGTCAGCTCCCTCAGTTTGTCTAATCTCATATCCATGTAGTACTGATCGCTATCCTCCTGATTGACCAATCTGGCCACAAAACAACCTAACATACCAGGAGAGCCTTTCTGGCCTAAAGAGAGTAGTTGACTTGACTGAACATGTTTCCTCCAAATCTGTCATTCTTCTGAATTTTTAATGACCTCACCACTGAGGCTATACCTTGCATCCACCTCACATGAAATCAGTGTCCTATAGTAGGAATGACAGGACTATAGAACAGTCAGTGAGAGACTGGCAGAAAGAAGCTGGCTATGACCTGTGAGTGGGCGAACATTCTCTTCACCACGTCTGCTGGTTGCCCTGTGCAGAAATGAAGCTACCAAGAACACATTGTTATTCTCCATAAATGTCACAGAAAATGGTACTTTATTCATATGTACATTAATATAAGTGAATATAATTGAAACAGATTTGAAGTTCCTTAGAGATGCTATTTAATTGTAGAGTAAAAGTTGTGTCAAGCTCTTGTGTCTTCTACCAGAGGTCATTAAAACATGTTAAACGAGAGGTGTGACTGCGAGCAAATAGGATTCGCAGGTGCTGGTGTACAGCCTTGTCCTAGTTGCTAGTTATTTCCCCTTTCCCTCATTTCCCCCTTTGTCTGTCTCTCTTATTTGTGATTGTGACTGGATCTCAATGTGAAGCCATGTCTGGCCTGAAAGTCACTATGTAGTACAGGCTAGCATGGGACTTTCAAAAATCCATCTGTTTCTGTCTTCCAGGTGCTAGGATTACACTTTTTAACCACTGTGGCTGTAAAGTTTAAAATTTATCCTTTGACATTGTCCTGCATGTCTATGTTTACTCTTCACTGCCCTGCCCTCTGCTCCTCTAAGCCCTTCTGAAACCCCAATTCTAAAAACCACCGTATCATGTCTTCTTAATGTCATGTACAATGATTCTCTCTCTCTCTCTCTCTCTGTGTGTGTGTGTGTGTGTGTGTGTGCTGATATGTATTTTTGCTGTGTTTCTATGTGAGAGTGTATATGTTAGAGTCTCTTTGAAGTTCAGGAAAACTTAAAGGAATCAGGTCTCTTCCACAACTATGTGGGGTCCCATGATTAAACTCTACTTGACAGGCTTGGTGGCAAGGGCCTTGTACAATGAAGCCAAATGCCCTGCTCCATTTTCTAGTTTGGCTTTTTTTTTTTTTTTTTTTTTGATTGTTTGGGTTTTGTGTGTGTGTGTGTGTTTTCGGCTTTGTTGTTGTTGTTGTTGCTTTATTCCTGCTGTGTTCAATCAGGATGTCTTGCCTGTCTATACTTGTGATATCCTATTGGATCCTGGAAAATTGGACATTCTCTACACCCCTAAAGAAAAGTGATTCCTCCTGCTCCCAAAGTTACAATCAGTAGCTCTTCTACTAAGGTTGGAGCAGGAACTTCTAGCCTATGCATGCCAGAATACTGAAAGTACAGCACCTTGTGAAGCTGTAGTGGAAGTAATCACAGTTGCTGGGCTTTTGTGAGGACAATGGCTTATTCTGTCCAGAACAGTAGCTTTCATGGCACTCTTCCCGAGTTGCCACCACTTATACCATTTCTGTGTCATGCTATACCACGTACCCTGAGTGGTGATGTCTGGTATGTGTCTGTTTGATATAAATGTCTCATTTGAGGCCAAACACTCAGCAGTTGTTCTAAAGCCTTTGAAAAGAAGTTAAGTGTATGTATTACCAGTTCCCTGGGCAAAGGAGTTTCTCTGATTAACAAAGAAAGCAGCACTAATCTATGGACATAAACATATTTAGGAAGCAGTTTGACGTGTCCAAAATGACAATAGCATGTCTCCTCATAGTCTGTTAAGTACCACTATATGGGTTTAGGACCAAATTTAGAGCACCAGCTATGAATCCTATCCTGTGAAATGGAAACTCAACCAGAAAGCATCAGTTACTGTTATAGCAATAGGGCCATGGTTGCATCTGCAGGCGTATCCTCCCCAGCAGGTCAGCATTGAAGCATACAAAATCCACTGCTGGTCAGAACAGGACTTCTCTCCCAGTTCTATATGCATATTCACCACACTGGACAGAGAAACCTAGGCAGCAAGGGGTAAGTTGGTCAGGCTCAGATCATTTCTCTATGTGCCCAGACTGAACTGTGGTGTCTTCAACAGTAAGCACTTATATACTTCTGGTATATACCCAAGAAAACAGTACTGGCCTGTTTGGGGATGGAAGCCTCAGGCCTCCTGGTTAAAATTACTTTAGGGGTATCTCCTACCTGGGACTGAATGTGTCTGTGATCACGCATGGCTTGCAGAAACAGTGTGAGGTGTTCATTCAGGAGTTTCCTCCCATTTACTTTCTAAAGACTCACAGTCGTCAGCTTTTAAAGCATTTTCTAGGTCTCAGACTACATACAACTTAGTAGTTACATTGCCTAAACACCCAGCCTCCTAAATTAATCTGTTAAGTCTTAGGTCCTTGGTCCTTGCCTAAGTTGGTGTGAAGCTGGAGGCAATACTGAACTTTTCTTTAAGAACTGAGCTAGTTATTCAAAGGTTGCTCAAAAATTTGTGAAACTAAATGACAGGAGTGAATATCATGAGTAGAGAATGATTCTGGCTGGATCCTCAAGTACAGCAAGAGGCTCACTAGCTAGTCCCCCCTGAGAATAATGAGCTCTTATCCATTCCCACAAGTCAACGCTCATCAAATGAATCATACATGGAATCTGTACTGATAACCCTTCCATCACTATAGTGCATAGTTTTCTTACCACTGGATGTCTCTTACCCTTTGATGTCTCAGACTAGGTGAGGGTAGGAAGTGGATCTGTAGTTGTCCTCTCTGTAACCCTCCATCTGATTCCACGACTGCCTTAGAAACAGAAACCCTCTTTTTTTTCCATTCCCCTGTTCTATACTTCCCTATTGCGCTCGCCCCTGCTGTTTGCTTGTCTGATATAAGTGAAGATACAGGTTATATTTTTCCATACCACAGCTGGAGACACAGACATCCCCAAAACACCAGTCCAACATTCTGCAGGCCAACAGGATTTTAAGAGAAGCTGTTTTATTGCTAAAAGCCTAGGTTGAGCAGCCAGGTCATCACTCCTAGATCAAAAGACCAGAAGGAAAGAAAGCATTCTGATCTAGAGTGCTCTCCAGAGTACCACTTACTTTAAAGATAGTACTTGGGACTCAAGAGAAGGTTCAGAGCTAAAGAGAATCACATTCAGTCCTTGGATTGTATTTGATCTCAGCAGCTATACTGTGGCTTACAAGGCTCTGTATTCTACTTCTAGGGAAGCTAACTTACTATGGTGACCTCAGTTGTCATCGGAAATGCACATAACTACATGCAGACCAAACACTCACACTCATAGTCTTCTAAAAAAAAATCAAGAAAATAGAAATCCATAAGCACAGGATCTTGAAACTTTCACCTATTCATAAGTCTCACTAGGTTTGCTCAGTCTTGGGGCAGTGCCACACCCACTCCAGTGAAGTCTGTGTGGCAAGCCCAAAAGCTTGGATGCAGTCCTGAGGCAAAAAGTTTCATGGAAATTGATCTCCTGGAGCCTTGGCACAGGAATGCTCCAGATTTGTCCTTGCAATAGTCAATGTTATATTATAGATAATGCTACTCATTCAGACAAAATGCCTCCAGTATTGATAGACAGTGAAAGAAATCAGATATTGCAGTTTAGTGGATAAAAGCTAAAAATCTCAGGGCTCTTTCAACAAAGTAAACTTAGAATAACAGCTGAGTCCCTCCCATATGCAGGAATTTACAGTGGTCTAGGAAGAAGGTGGGTGGCCACAGAACCTCTGGGTCCCTTTGTCTGCATGGAATGAGTCTCTAGTTGCAGGTGGGCAAAGAGTCAGCAGAAATGACAGACAGATGCACATAGGAGATTATATAGAATCTGAATGTAATTTGTCAAGTCAAGCATCAAAACTTTTTATACAGAAGAATAGCAAAAAAAACAGGCAAGATACATCTACCAAGTTACAGTGACACAATACAAAAGGAATATATACATCAAAAGAAGGCAGGGACTAGGCTGCTGCCACTAAGAAGGGAGACAAGTGTAAAGCTAGTCTATTGTAAAGCCCACTACCAGGGGTTCTGCTTTAGCAGACCTTCTCATGAATACTGCAATACACAATCCCCCTATTTCCTGGGCCCTGATAATTTCTTGTATGAGTGTAACTTTTAAGTATCTGTGGAGAATCTCCATTTGTCAGAAGAATTCACCAACTTGCTTCTAATATGCAATGTAGCCTGTACTGAAGATTTCTATCTCAGTGGGATTCCCTGGCTCTTTCATGGTATTCCCATGTTTGGGTGAGACTGGCTACTGTCCTTAGTAAACACTCTGCAGACCAGCCCTGAGCTGCTGGCTCCGTCTTTTGTAATGCTTAATTAGTTACTGAATAGGCAACTTCCTTACTGCATTCCTACCAGATTCCAAGCTCCTTGGCTTCTGGAACATTGGAACACTGGTGGGAGGCTTTAGCTATGTCAGAATCCAATCTTAAAAGACACTTATAATAAAATAATACTAAAAGAGAGCACGTGGATTCATACACTAGACTAACGTGGGGATAGGGTGTGAGTATACGGGTTAATGAGAACGCCAAAGCTCCATGAGGTGAGTTCCTTTTGAAACTCTATGCCTTGTGAGTGCTCCTAGGCTTCTCAGCCTGTCAAGCAGACTTCACTGGAGTGTGCGTGGCAGTGGGTTGTGGTTTAAGAAAGAACTAGAGTATTGTATTGTTCATGAAAAGATTAGCAGAATAGAACTTCCCTGGTGCATGTTTTTCTAGGCCCAGAGGAATAGCATGATTAGGTATTTACTAAGGGAGCCCTGATGTCCCTTAACAATAGACTACCATTGCACCTGAGCATATTAGTCCTTTGACCTGGCTCCTGTGAATAACTGATTTTAAATAGGACTGATATTATCTCAGTTGTAATATTACCTGGTTCCTGCTAGCTTTTTTTCTTTCAATTTTTTTATTAGGTATTTCCTGCTAGCTCTTATGCATTTTCTCTGTTTTGTGTAAAGAGCCATTATGCATCTCGATGTACCTTGGCTGATGTATCACCTAACTTTCTTGTTTTTCTTCTGTGTTATAAGTCTGATGCTTGCTTTTGAAAAATTACATTCTGATCAACACTCCCTTGAGTTCATGTCTGTTTGTCACTTTTTGCCAACTCTTTGCCCATCTAAGTACTGAAACCCTAATTTCTCCTTGGGGTGAGGGACTGACTGAGTCTAGTCCATGGCAGGGCAGGTTCCTCATTGTGCATTTCCCAGCACTGGGACATAGGCAGAGAGAAATTACAGGAATGAGAACTGGAGATTTTGGTATTCTAAAGGAAGCTTGAGGTGACTGAAAATATCAAGCAGTAAGGAAGTTGGGAACATGGACATTTTTAGCCACGTGCACATGGACTTTGTCCTCAGCCACCACCTCTCTCTGATTTGTACTAGACAGATTACAATGGCACTCATTTTGTGGGCTCTTAAGGAGTTTGCCAGGTAGACAGTGAGGCTGCAAGTAGAGGACCTGAGGAAGAAATGGGAGATAGGAAACATTGTCAGTCTTCCTCTTGTTTATTATCCTGGGAGTTTAGCCTTACTGGGATGAAGTTTGTCTAAGCAGATATGTTTTTGGCTGCAGTAAATGGAGAATTTAAACAGTGTCTGAAGGCACATGGAATGAGAAAATTCAGAGCTGAGGGGAAAACAAAAGCCTTGAGCTTCATAAAATTTTAGGCAAAAGGTGGCTAATATCTTTTCCTTCTTTTTTACTGAGGCTCAAGGCAATTAGGTAACTCAGCCAGAAGACAAAAAGCAAAAGCATTCTGTGTATACTGTCTCACAACTTAAGTCCTGGTGCTTGGAAAGAGAGGCAGTAGTGTACCATGACTTTTAAGCTGTTTGGATCACATCCTGAGATCCTGACTAAAACAAATCCACCTCTAGAGAAGAGGGAGACACCCCCTGAGATGCTGGAACTTCTCCATCAGCAAAAGCAATGAACCACTCAGGTGCTTTCTTTAACACAGCAGACCTTGGAGCTGTTTATCCTCCCTGCTGCTCTTGACATTTTCCTGTTTGCATAGTAAGTGGCATTATCAGCCTATGAGACGTGAGGTGTATTGATATTTCTCCACAAATACTTAGTCATGTGTTTCTTTTTTTTTTAAAGATAGTATATGTAAATAAGGCAAGCTAGTCACAGATACGTATGATCCTTCTGCTTCTTCTTCACTAAGCTTTGAAAGACAGTGCTGTTGATGCTCTGTTTAGGTCAGAGATGGCAATTTGAAATATTCAATTTCTAGGGTACAAAAACTACAAATTAACACTGTAGCTGTCAGAAGCTGAAAGATAATAGATAGGTGGGGAGAGATGCAGGTAGTTGTAAAGAACTCCTTATTGCTCACAGCCTGGGTCAGTGCCCTGCTCTCTCTGGCCACTTACCTTCCAATGATTGAGAGAGATTTAGTGGGAGCAAAGGGATGAAGTTCTCCATAGATTGACTAGAGCCTCCTGAGGAAACAGAGATTCTAAGCTGAACAGGGGAATTAGCATGCCTGTCGCTCATTGTTGAGTCTTGTCTGCCTTGTAGGAACTCCATGCATCTACCCCAATCTGTGATGTGGGTTGCTTGGTAGCAGCAGCAGGCTGTAATACTGGCTACCATGTTGGTTATGCAGTTGACATTCTAGGACCCTCGGCCTTCTTATCCAGAGATTTCTGAAAATGAAAACATTATTGGAGAGATATTGGTATTCAACACATTTTGAAAAGGAGGAAGCCAGGGTTACCATGAAGTGAAACCCAAGCCTGGTTTCCTGAAGACAAGGGGCAGGTCCCCTAGCAAAAGTGTACATAATAAAAAAATTGGCCATACAATTATAAAGAAGCCCTTTGAAGTATGTGTGTATACATGTGTCTATACATGTGAATGAGGTGTCTACACTTGTGGGACATGTAAGTATGTATACAGGTGAGGTACTTTATGGGTGTGAGCATACACTTGTAGGTGTCAGTATTCATGCATGTGTGCTTAGGTGTATATGCCTGTGGGCTCACATTTATGTATTTGTTTGTGGGTGGATGTCTTTGGGCTTGGTGTGTGTGTGTGTGTGTGTGTGTGTGTGTGTGTGTGTGTGTGTGTGTGTGAGAGAGAGAGAGAGAGAGAGAGAATGTGCATGTTTATTTACACATGTCTATTTTTAGGTCAGATGACATTTAGTATTTAGGTGTTGCTTTTCTTCATCCAGATTTACATGGGCTAAAGAATTGACCTCAGGTCTTCAGGTTGGCACAGCAACTGCATCTTAACAATGTTTCCTGACCTGAGAACACCATTATTGGGATTTGGAAAGTTGGCAGATTAGAGAAAGACATCCAGTATTCTCTCCCCTGACCAGTCTTCCCATCACTCCTCCGTACTCTAATTCTGTGATACCTTTCTTAACCAGTCCTTTTATTTAGCCCCAGGATCATCCTTCCCTGACTCTATGTTTGTACCGTGCCTAATAGAGCAAGACTCCTATAGAGTCCTCTCAAGAGCTTTTCAATGGCTATACTACTTCCCTCAGCACCTCTTACCTCAGCTCAAGGACAGCCATCCTAGACTCCTGTCTGGAAGCAAAAGTGAGTTCTTGACAGAGGTGGTTTAGCCAATATGCTGCAATAAACATTTGACCCGTCCAGCAGGTCCAGTTATTCGAGGGTCACGAGGGGACCTCCTCCTAAGAACCAAATGGGGGGTAGAGAGAGACGAGGGCCTTGTACGAATAACGACACGGAAACCGTTCTGGAATGTATCAAAGCCCCGATTCTATTGAAAAAGGTCCAAGGCTTAAATGCACAAGCAAAAGGGGAAGTACAGTTTCTTATCAGTGGGAGGGGTAGGGCAATACAAGCAAAAGGAGAAGTACTTATGGGAGGGGGGCAATAGAAATTCTTTCTTTTGGCAGGTACACGGGGAAGCACGAACTTGGTATCAGGGTGTGGTCAGGACATCGGCAATGGCTTAGGGCTGGAACATTCTCGGAATCGGTATGTCGGTCCCGCTTTTGACCCCTTTTTCTTCTCAGGGGGAGAGGCCCAATTTAGAGATCAAGAGTTGTCTCAATAGCTCCCAACAAACATTTAAAACCCAAACAGTGGTTTCTACCCCACTTTCGATCACTCAGTTCCCAGATAAAAGACAGGAAACTTTTATATTTATGAGCCTTGTGCACTAGAGCTGCACAGATATCTACCCTCTAAGTTATTAGTTTCTACTTCCCTGTCTATAACCCTGAGTTATAACTTGCCATGTTCCATCTGGGCTGCTTTTACTCTAATTGGCCAGCCCTTGTGGCCATGTTTTCATGACCCACATACCCCATGGCATCTTTTCTTCTTTCCATTTTCTTCTCTCTCATCTCAAGGTTCTTATCAGACCCTAAGCCAGGTAACTGATCTCTGCCAATCTCTTCTGAACAACTATAGGCTGTAGCCATCCTTAATCAGGGATAACTGGGCGGAGAGGAGCAAGGTTACATAGCATCATTGATTAAGTGAGAACTCCCTGTCCATGGGAACAATAAGGCATAGCATTTATCATTACAATACATAGCAACAGACCAAACCTCAAAATTACATCTCTTGGTTAAGATTGAGAGTGATTAATATCAGGGCTGAGACTGCTCTGATCGTGTTTATAGAACATGCATTCCACTGCTATGCTTCTAAATGACTGACATTAACCATGTTCATGAAGAGGAAACCTCAACGCATGCACAGACTCACACTCAGAATTGAAATTCTGGCTTCTGACACAACCCCATTTCCTTCACTTTACTCATAGATGTTCTTGTCTTCCACTGGGGCTCTTCTGCATAGACTTAGGAGCTTGAATTCATTTATTGCCTTATATCATCACTATTCATAAGAAAAAAGAGAAATGTAGAATAATTCTCACATGCAGATAATCCTGTCAGCACTTAACATACATACTCTGAATTTATTCTTTTTACAACCACACTTTATAGATTTTATTATTTGGCTTAATTTTAATAAAGCATACTTGGTTTATTAAAGATTACTATCTTTCCCTTTATGTCTAATTTAATTAGTTTCTCCTTCAACAAATACCAATGTATAATAATTTCATATCAAGAATTGTTATAGGAGAACATCTTTTCTAGGAGGCAAAAACATTTTTAAAGCTACACTGAAACTTACATGCCTTCTACAATGTCTCATAGGAAATAGAGAATTTTTTTAAGTAACAAAAATAACTACAACATAAACCCTTTTATCTTGCTATGCCCTTCTCCACTGTGCATATCATCCTCCAAGCAGAGATCCCAATGTGTTACCTCCCATGCATCCACTTACTCAGTGTCTTAGTCACAGTTTCTATTCCTGAACAAACATATGACCAAGAAGCAAGTTGGGGAGAAAAGGGTTTATTCAGCTTACATTTCCTCATTGCTGTTCATCATTAAAGGAAGTCAGGAATGGAACTCAGGCAGATCAGGAAGCAGGAGCTGATGCAGAGACCATGGAGGGATGTTTCTTACTGGCTTGGTTCCCCTGGCTTGCTCAGCTTGCTTTCTTATAGAACGCAAGACTAACAGCACAGAGATGTTACCCACCACAAGGGGCCTTTCCCCCTTGATCACTAATTGAGAAAATGCCCCAGAGCTGGATCTCATGGAGGCACTTCTCCAACTGAAGCTCCTTTCTCTGTGATAACTCCAGCCTGTGTCAAGTTGACACACAAAACCAGCCAGTACAATTGACTCCTTGTCAACTTGACATACAAACACATCAGTATTAAGCCTCAACTCTTTTATTCTTATTCATCCCCAAGATCTAAATAACTTTAAAAGTCCCACAGTCTTTACATATTAAAAGTTCAATCCCTTTAAAATATCCAATATCTTTTAAAATTCGAAGTCTCTTAACTGTTGACTCCACTAAAATACCTTTTTTCTTCAAGAGGGAAAAATATCAGGGCACAGTCACAATCAAAAGCAAAGTCAGACTCCAACTGTCCAATGTCTGGAATTCAACTTGTTGGAGTCCGCCAAATGACCCTCTCACAAAGACCACAGAGACTGACATTGTTGCAAACCGAAAGATGATTTTTTTTTTTTTATTGATCCAAGGCATTGGGAACCCCCGTCAGCACACAGGCAAAGAGAGACCCCAAACAAACAAAGAACACACATTTTATACCTTGTAAGGGGCAGATTTAGGCAACAAGACTGGCTGGTTTATTCTAATTGGTGTAGCAAGTAACACTTTCAGGCATTGGTTGGTTTGCACAGGGTGACTACCTTTGGCCTAGTCCCTCACTCTGCCTGCCCTGATGTTTTTTTCTCAGCATTGTTTAGTCATCCAGCTTCCTTATCTGGCTCTGAACTTGGCCTGCTAGTATAGTTTGGAAAGTCCCTTCAGAGGGGGAAGGATCTGAGTGGTCTTGAATTTATTTATTTAGTAAAGGAATTTGTTGATAACTTACAGTCTGCAGTCCAACTCTCAACAATGGTCAGCAGCAACTGTGAATGGAAGTCCAAGGACTTCCACATGGCAAGCAGGCAAAGGATATATAGAGAGAGTCTTCCTTCGTCCAACGTCCTTATATAAGTTTCCAGCAGAAGGTGTAGCCCAGATTAAAGGTGTGTGCCACCATGCCTTTAATCTCAGATGACCTTGAACTCTGAGATCTCCCTGTCTTAATCTTCTGGAATTCATAGCTACTCAAGGTCTCCCAGCCTCCAGATTAGGATCACTGGTGAGCCTTCCAATTCTGGATTGTAGTTCATTTCAGATATAGTCAATTTGACAACCAGGAATAGACACTACACTCAGCCCTTACATTTCCTACTATCCAACCATCAAAACAGATGTTATCTTTCCTTGTGGTGAATATTCATATCCTTAAGTACACACAATCTGGTGTCTTTGTTACTTGGAATAAGTTCTCTTCTGACTTCTGCTTACTACACATCTTCCCAGCCTCCAGATATGTTCATATGTCTAGGAACTCATTCCTACCTTCTTTTCCATTGAGATCTTCAAATAGGCTTTGATTAAGCCTTCTATGGAGTCATTCTAATTAAAGCCACTCCCTAGCAAGGTCACTCCACTCCATTCGTATGCCAGGGAGAATATCAGAATGATGCTGTTTGATTTCTATATTTCTGTAGCATAATGTGAAATCCAAGATGATGACAACCTCAGAAATGGTTTTGAGTTATTCATTTGGTTCAAGTTAGGTTTTACTATCCTCAGTCTTCGGTTTCCTTATGAATTTTGATTTTTTAAGATTTCTATGAAGAATTGTGTTGGAATTTTGATGGAAATTGCATTGATTCTGTACACTGCTTTTACCATTTTCAGAATATTCATTTTACAATCCAGGAGCAGAAGCCAAGAGGACAAGAGGGTGTGTTGTGGTAGTTTGTGAGTCTGGACCACCTGGGGCTAAGTCACTAGACTTTGCAGCAGTCTAGGATGAAGATTCTAACAACAACAACAACAACAACAACAACAAAAATCAGGGTCTGGCACATTATAGGCAGCCTTGGAGCAGTCTGCTGTTGACTTGAAGTCTACTGTGACAGGAGGTAAAGTTAAAGAGCTTACAGGAAATTTTTATCTTGGGAATATATGTGAAATTTCAACACCCATCATCATGGGAGTTGCAGCAGGGGAGTCACAAGATCAGTGGAATGCAAACACACTGGGGGGAGGGGTGGCGTGAGGGAGAGAGAAAGAAAGAGAGGTGTTTCACAGTCAGGAATAGGCAGTAGGCAGGGAAATGGTGTTGATTGACAGCTAGAGCTCATTTAACCTGTGAGAAATTGATTTATTTGACTCCCTGAAATTCAAGTGACTTATTTATGGAGAAGGAGTTTCAAGTCTATACTTAGAAGACAATCAAATTTAAATTTTGAGCTTGTTGTCTATTATAATAGTAACAATATTTTACTAGGATAGGTTAATAGCTATTGGAACTCTATTGATGAACATTAAAACTGCTTGATTTAAAAGTTTTAATCTAACAATAGCATAGTCGAGGGATAAAAATCTGAAACATTTATTTGTTTAAATCACTTTCTTAAACCTATATAACTTATACTTCCACCTCTTAAAACACTTTTTATAAACCCTTATTACTTATTTAAGCTTTAACATCCTCAGACATTTACAACTTGTATTTACACACTTTTTTACTTAAACTACTTTTTAGACCCTCACACCTGGTTTTTTTTTTTTTTTTACTTTTCTGTTTTTATTAATTATTTTAATAATCTATATCCCAAGTTTTGCCCCATCCCCCCACCCCCAGCAAAGTTTTTCCCTCACCCCCTCTCCCATTATCCTCTAAGAAGGTGCCCTTCCCCAGGCATCCCTCAATCCTGGTACATCAGTTCTCTACAGAGTTAGGCACCTCCTTGTCCACTGATGACAGATAAGGAAGCCCTCTGTTACATGCATGCCAGGAGCCTCAGACCAGCCTGTGTATGCTTGTTGGTTGATGACTCTGTCTCTAGAAGCTCCCAGAGTTCCAGGTTATTTGACACTGTAGGTCTTCTTATGGGGTTTCCATCTCCCCTTCAGTTCCTTCAATCCTTCCCCTCACTCTTCCACAGGGGTCCCCAACCTCTGTCTCTTGCTTGGCCTTGAGTATCTGCATCTGCCTCAGTTAGATGTAATACAGTCTCTCAGAGGACAGCCTGTCTGCAAGCACAACATAGCATCAGTAATAGTGTCAGGGAGTGGTGCCTGCCTTTGGAATGGATCCCAAGTTAAGCCAGTCACTGGTCAGCCATTACTTCAGTCTCTACTCCAGTTTTGTCCCTGAAATTCTTTTAGATAGGAACAATTCATGGTTGAAAGTTTTGTAGGTTGATTGATGTCCTGATGTCCCCACTGTAGGTCCTATCTGACTACAGAGGATAGCCTCTTCAGGTTCCATATCCCCACTGTTGGACAATTAGGCTAAGGTCATTCCTATTAAGTTTGGGGAGCCTCTCACATCCCAGGTCTCTGGTACTTTCTAGAGCATCTCCCCTCCCCCCACATACACACACACCACCCACAGCAGCTGCATATTTCCATTCCTTCTCCTGCCCCTCTGGCACTCTATCCTCTCTCCCCCTCTTCATGAATCAGCCCTCCTTTCCCCCTCCTCCCTCCCCTCTCCCACTCAGGTCCTTCCCTCCTTCTGCCTCCCAGAATTATTTTGTTCCCCTTTCTAAGTGAAATTTAAGCATCCTTACTTGGGCCTTTCTTTTTGTTTAAATGTTTAGAACCCTGTTGCAGTAAATCTCCTTCCAAATATGCCCCGGCAATGAAAACACAACACAGTTGGTATAAATGCATGCTGTGCGCCTAGATTGGGCAGATCTACAGCTACTTTACCATCTTCCACATCTTATGAGACCCCTTAGAACTTGCAGATTCTCCGGGCCATGTGCTTATGCTCTGCTTTTCTTATTCCTCCTCCTCTGTGTCCTCTCCCTCTTCCATTTTCTCCTTCTCTCTCTCCCTCACCTTCTGCTCCACTTTCCCTTTTATCTGCCCAATCATCAGTTCTCCTTTATTTTACAAATTAAGGTGGGAAGCAGGTTTACAGGAAATCACCTGAGTCCTGACTTCAGTCACTCAACCACTCACCCTAGAATGGAATTAACATCAAATATAATTAGCCTCAGGGCTATCCACAATAGAACCCCACATCTTAAACTTAAAGCCTTTTCTCTCCTCCTTTCTTTCTTTCTTTCTTTCTTTCTTTCTTTCTTTCTTTCTTTCTTTCTTTCTTTCTTTCTTTCTTTCTTTCTTTCATTTTTTTCATTCTTTCTTTCTTTTTTTTAATCCAAAAAGTATTTCCATTCTGACACTACCATTTTGTCAACAGTATAAATGTTGGTCCCATGGTAAAAGTTCTTTTCTTGCTAAAATACACACACACACACACACACACACACACACCACTTTTCTTTTCATGGAGTAATTTTCCATGACTCAGATCAGATGCCTGACTACTGAGAGCAGTCATTGCAAAACTAGTTCCTTTAAATAAAGGAATAGTAAAAACTTGTTTTGTGAATTTATTTCTTTAACAGGAAAGTGGGTCAGCAAGGTACACTGTGTTTGTCTTTCTCAGCAGGAGGCCTTTAAGTTCTGGAAAAGTAAGGCCTGATGCCTGAGTTAAATGAACTAACAAGGCAGCTGCAGCTTTGGGGAAGGTTATATGTTTGCCCCTTTATAGCCACAATTAGTAAGTCAATATCATCACAAATCTGAGAAAGATAAATTATAAGTATTTTCCTTAGTGGAGGGAGTCATATGAGAAACTTGGTTCACAGTACCTAGGAAGGGATTTCATTTATGCCACTCTAAGTTTCAACACCAAGTAAGTGCGGAAGGAAGGAAGGAAGGAAGGAAGGAAGGAAGGAAGGAAGGAAGGAAGGAAGGAAGGAAGGAAGGAAGGAAGAAAAGGAGAAAAGACATGATTTTCTCTAAGCTTAGTTAAAGTGTTTATTACAGAATCATTTTTTTAAAATTTCTCATTAGATATTTTCCTTATTTACATTTCAAATGTTATCCCTTTTCCTAGTTTCCCCTCCAAAAATCCACAATCCCCTCCCCCCTCCCCCTGCTCCCCAACCTACCCACTCCCATTCCCAGTCCTGGCATTCCCCTATACTGGGGTATAGAACCTTCACAGGACCAAGGGCCTCTCCTCCCATTGATGACCTACTAGACCATCCTCTGCTACATATACAGCTAGAGCCATGTGTCCCACCATGTGTTTTCTTTGATTGGTGGTTTAGGAGCTCTGGGGATACTGGTTAGTTCATATTGATGTTCCTCCAATGGGGTTTCAGATCCCTTCAGCTCCTTAGGTACTTTCTCTAGCTCCTTTACTCCCTGAGTTGGGGAGTTCAGGATAGGATGGGGGTATGCCAGCCAGAATGACTCCATTACAGATAGGGACTGAGGAGTGCTGGGACAACTTGACAGCCAGTGGCCATTTTGATATTAATAGGAACCTCAGCCTTTTCTCTGAAGTTTAAGATCTACTATTTATCAGTTGTAAGGGATTCCTAATTAAGTCTTTAGGGTCTTTTAGGTAGAGTCATATCATTTTCAAAAAAGGATACTTTGGCACCTTTCATTTCTATTTATGTCCTTTGATTTCCTTCTCTGGTTTTCTTGCTGTAGCCAGGAATTCAGTTGTATATTGAACAAGAATTGTGAAAGTTTAAGTGCTTGGCTTGTTTCTGCTTTTAGTAGGAATGAGTCAAGTTCTTCTCTGTATAGTGGGGAGTTGCCTATGGGTTTGTTGCATATTGCCTTAAAGATACTGAGATAAGTCTCCTCTATTCCTTGAACTTTGACCATGAACATATCTTATAGTTTGCCAGAAGCCTTAAAAGGCTGTATCTCATGAAATGTGGTTTCTGTGCTTGAATGTTATTACAAATTTGAAAGGGACAATTTATTCTCTAACAACTCTAGTTCCCAAACAATTGAGTCAAAGACTATTAACAAGTTGATGGCACAATAACTGAGCAGATATTATTCTATTCCAATCCTTTAAACTAATCTGAATGCTTGCCAACCAAAATCCCAGAGGTTCTTATGTGGCTCTCTCTACTCCATATTGTTCTCATGGTGGCTTCTGTATCATTCATTACCTGTCCCGTCCAGCAGGACCTAGTTATACGTGGGTGCGAGGGGGACCGCAAACCTGGGAGAAAATGCGAGGGAGGGAAAGGAGAAGTGGAGACCAAGAAGGGGTTCCTATCAAGGTCTCAGTTTATTAGTCTGAAACGCCAGGATTTTAAACATACAGCAAAGGGAATAGTGAGGGGTTGAGGGGGAATTAACAAAGAACAAAAAAGTGGGCATCTGGGGACATGAAGGCCGAATTCAGGCTGCAGGCAGGGGGTGGGGGGGTGGACTCTCCATCTTATCTCCAGAATGTAGATCCTCCTTAACAGCCTTGGTTATCAGGCCAGGCTCAGCACGTAACTCATGTCTTTAGAAGTCTTGGGAGTCAGGAAGAGATAAGATAGATAGAGGGGACTATAATTCAGCTTTTTACAGCCTCAGGTGCCAGGAAGGGAATAGGGAGGAGGGAGTGATGACTCACTCCTTAGCACAAGGCCATTTGGCTTGTGAGGGTGGGAGGATGTGAAAGGCTTGGTTTCTCACAATTACCTCCTGCTGAATCTCCCTCTCCCCCCCCCCCGCCCCCAATCTCTTGGTTGAGATCAAAAGTCCATCATATTCTGTTCTCTGCTATTCATTGGCTGATCAGTTTTGTATCACCAGCCAGAAATAATTAGGGGGCAACACAGATTCTCAGAATAAGCATTACAATGGCATGTTCAGATTGTAACCAAATATGGGGCCACAGAAATCAACTGGTACAAGGATAATCTTTACAAAGTGCACAATAATGTTCTAACAAGACAAATCTATTTATGCATCTGCAGTTTTTGCCAGACATGACCGCACAATTGCAACTGTGAGCTTTAGACTCTGTGACTGTGCACAGTCCTGCAGCAAATCAAGACAGCCAAAATCCCAGCATTGATGTAGAAGGAGGTGGCAAAGTTCCATCTCTAGCTGAGGAGCTACTGGCAATTGATGGCTATTGTAGAAGGGAGGGTAAGCTTTCTTCTGAGGTGTGACTTCATATTCCAGTGGAAGTTTTCATGCCCAGGTAGAAACAGGCACCCATAATGGGACATGGTGATTTGTTTTGTTTTTTAAAAAAGAAGTGGAACAGACACATAAAAAACATGGTTTTTAGGGGATGAATTGAAGAAGAGAATATATGAGGTTGAAATTTATAAACAAACATCATATAAATTTTACCTTTACTTCCTCAGAAAAGACTGGGTTTGGGGGTTTGTGCCCATGAACCTATGACTTAGGAAAACTAAGCCGATGAATTGACAAGAGGGAAGGCTCAGCTACATACTGAGTTCCAGGGCAGAAGTTCCAAGAAAGAATGTGGTATAGAGCAAGAACCTAACTGAAAACAACACAGAATTATTCAATGCATCTCATAGCTCTATGATTGGGTTTGAACATGATTTACTCTGTGCTGCAGTTGTATTGATGCATTAATTCTGAGTTTCCATCTTGACAGTATTTTGTAAACCTGTTTCTACATTGCAAAAAAAACCAAAAAACAAACAAACAAACAACAACAACAACAAAAAACAGGCCTCTGGGACAAAGACAGAGTGCCATGCAAAGTGACACCCCCAGGTTTATCCATTGATCACAACAGCCCATTGAAGTTCATTCAACAGGCGAGCAAGGATGACTTAGAGAGCAGTAAAGAAAATGGATAATGGTGGGGATTCTAAGAGGCACAGACATGAAAGCAGTGGTGATTCTGAGAGGGATAGACAAACAGAGGTCAGGGGTAATCCTCAAGACAAAGCTTGTCACAGCATTTTATGTGTCCATAAAAATAACAGGATTATTTAAGCCTCAAAAAATGTTTGTGTGTTTGTTAACTTGTTTGTTTGTTTTGTTTGGAGACAAGGTCACATGCAGCCCCAAGATGACCTTGAACTTCTAGTCTTCCTCTTCCTACTTCTCAAGTCCTAGAACTACTGATGTGCACTCCCATTCTTGGTTTCTGCAGAGCTGTCAGTGAAGCCAATAGCTTTATGTGCCTGGGTAAGCCC
Organism: Mus caroli; assembly: GCF_978045245.1. Lineage (NCBI taxonomy): Eukaryota > Metazoa > Chordata > Mammalia > Rodentia > Muridae > Mus > Mus caroli. Next base: position 94,980,413 of record NW_028227263.1, read on the forward strand.
TCTACCAATTGATAAATATCTTTGTACTAAAGCCATTAGTTTCTTGGCCCGTTTATATTACTTAAGCCTAATGTTGAAATAGGTCCCTGACACACATATCTATAGTCTACTGAGCTGAGAATCACAGAAGAAGCTGAAAGAAAAAGTAGTATACATCCACATAGTCAGTGGAAATTACTATTACCTTTGACAAGCAGGGGCAAGATTGAAACCCCTCTGATATTATGGACGTGGGGACCCCTTTTCTTCAAGCTCCTTCCTGTTGAGACACACTCCCAAAAGACTTCCCATTCAAGAAACTTTAAAAGCTGGTATGAATCTCAATACAAAAATGGACAACTCTTTAAGTTTATATTTACTTTAAAAGTTATAGCAAACTGTAACAATACGATTTTTAATTTCTAGTGAAAAAAATTCTTTGAAAGCAACTAGTGTGTTAGCTTCTGTTTTAGATCATTTTGACTAACATACAAACTGAATGATGAACAGAACTACAGTGTTGAGAATTACCCAAGAGAGGTGATGTGTGAAAGGGTACGGAGTAGGATAATTGTAATAAAAAGGGCTAAAAGCTACAAACAAGCTGGTAGTCTTAGAAGGCTTATGAGGAAGGGATGTTTTTTTCGGAGAGATTATTTCTAAACCTACACTATTTTTACTATAACTTTGAAAAATAAATAATTCTATGTTTAGTTGCCATCTCTTGCCATTATAAATTTTGCAAGCTGCAGTAACTAAATATACCTGAGTCTGGGTTTGGGGTTAGGTGGAAAGGACACATCTATAATTATCAATTTTTAGCTCTAAAATTTTGTTTTACGGTACAGGTTGTATAATATGTTCACTGCTTTACAGGATTAAGATCATATTTATGAATCTTGCCAATGGAAAAAAACCCTCTCCAGATACAAATATATGAATTACAATAATTATGATTGCTGTGTGCATATAGAACCAGGTGAATATTTATAGGGTTTTAGAAGTTATCAGTTAACACAGCACTTTTGTTCTTTTTGCGTTAATGAATTTATAATTTTTTTTGGTATACTTTGTAGAAGTTATTTTGGCTAGCTAAGTTTTAAGGTTTTTATTAAAGTTATTTATGGTAAAAGAATGATGCACACACACATACACATATGTAATACTATATATAATTTAGACTTCATATATATAATATATATAAAGTATATATGTAAGTCTAACAAAAATTCCACACTGCAGAAAGTATTATGAACTTTAAGCAAATGACACTCTGTAACATTTTACTGATAGAACACATTCCAAATATGTAATAGTATTTTTTTTGCTTTTATTAGAAGTAAATTCTGATATAAAAGCATTTTTAAGTTGTTAACTGATTTCAAGCTACTGTATGGTTTAGAATTGTTCATTTCTTTTAAAATTTTTTTTTTTTTTTTGGTTTTTCGAGACAGGGTTTCTCTGTGTAGCCCTGGCTGTCCTGGCACTCACTTTGTAGACCAGGCTGGCCTCGAACTCAGAAATCCGCCTGCCTCTGCCTCCCGAGTGCTGGGATTAAAGGCGTGCGCCACCACGCCCGGCTTTCTTTTAAAATTTGAAAGTGCAGTTATAGTACTAACCTTTTACTCTATTAGAAGAGACTTATGTGAGGAAAGGAAAGTTAAGAGAAATATGACTAAGGAGGCACAAGTTCCTGGGGAGACACTGGATGAGTCAGTCTCCTCCGGCTCCCTCTCCCTCTCCCTCTCCCTCTCCCTCTCCCTCTCCCTCTCCCTCTCCCTCTCCCTCTCCCTCTCCCTCTCCCTCTCCCTCTCCCTCTCCCTCTCCCTCTCCCTCTCCCTCTCCCTCTCCCAGCCCTCCTCTTAAGCTCCTTCCCTCTCCTGCCCACAACACGAAGAAAACAATACTTGCCATGTGTTTTCACAGACTCAGAATCAGCAAAATAAGGATCATATATAACTGGGAAACTGGGTCAAATGAACCCATCCTGCTTGTAAATTGTTTCTCTATGCTGCTTATTCATTGTTCAACAAACTCCTCAAAATTAGAAAACATTTGCTATTGGAGGGAGGAAGAAGTCTCATGGGCCTTAGAAACAAAACAAACAAACAAAAAGCATAGTTCAGGAATACTTAAGTTACAGGATGTACAACAACCTTCCCCCGAGGCTGTAGAAGCAGTAAACAACCTGGAGAGCTGTCTGAAAGCCCTACAGAGAGCCCCAGGGATTCAGTTGTCCCCAGTTGTCAACTAAGATGCTGTGTGCCTTTCATCTTACCCAACTGCCTTTGATTCATCCATGCTCCTGTAACTAAGTGAGCTCTTAGCCCTGTAAGTAGCCCTAAAAACCTAATCAGTTCCCCAGATCAGATGCTGGTAGAATTTTCACTTTGCTCTTCCATCGTTCCCATATCTGGGGTTAGCAGACCTCTATCTATTCATGTCTCCCCAAGATGAGATGCAAAATATTGTCACAGGGACAAGAGCCCTGAAAAAGGAAGCCATCTAAAAATCTATCAGTATATGAATGAATAAAGACTACATAGAATGCTGGATATACATGGTGTATGTGTGTGTGTGTATGATATACATAGACATAGTACACATGTTCACACATGTCATTAAGCTGAAAAATATATGAAAATTTATGCTTGTTATAATATTGAAAACTAGTGTGTGGTATATTGCAGTTTGTTCTATTCTATTTCAAAACATGAGAGCTATCATAAGCCACTGCACATGAATACCCATATCCTTCCTTTCTACTTCTGAAAAGCAAAATACAACAGATGTTCTGTGACATCTTGAAGGCTCTTGCCTGTAGCCTGTCACCAGATCAACGGCAGCCCTGTGTGCCTTGGGGGCTAAAGAGGAGCCATGAGAGCCTCACCTGTGCCCTCTGTTGGTGTGCTAATTTCTGGCTGGACTATTAACCACTAATCAGCCCTTGGTCCATGTGTGTGCTGTCCATTTTCCTAGTTCCTTAGGTTTCAGATGGACTGACCCTTAGACACCTGTGTCCTGTTACTGATAACAATTGACTTTCAGTTTATATGCTTTATGATCATTATTTGATGTCAATTTGCAGGTTTGCTCAGATGGAATGTTTGAAATGATCAACAGTTCAGAACTACAGAGACATGGCAGCATGAGATATTCTTCTCATCATTTATAATTGAATTGAATAAAATATTTTGGCATGATTTCATCATGCCATGTTTAGTAGCACTGAGATGCCATATTGACTGTGTACCAAAATGCTTAATCATTATAATCTTGAGACACTGACAATATGATTGAATAATACACGTGATAAGATGCATGAGATTATTTCAATCTTCTTGTATGTGTTGAGACTTGCTTTGTGACTGATCATATGGTCAATTTTGGAGAAGGTTCTGTGAGGTTCTGAAAAGAAGGTATATATTCTTTTGTGTTTGGATGAAATGATCTATAGATATCTGTTAAGTCCATTTGAATCATAATCTCTGTTACTTTGTTGTTTCTCTGTTTAGTTTCTGTCTCAATGTCCTGTCCATTGGTGAGAGCCTCCCACTATTAAAGTGGGAGGATTGATGGGTTATTTAAGCTTTAGTAATGTTTCTTTTATGAATGTGTGGTGCCCTTGAATTTGGGGCATAAATGTTCATAAATTGAGATGTGTTCTTGGTGGATATTTCCTTTGTTGAATATGAAGTGTCCTTCACACACTTTCTCATTTGATTACTTTCACTTGAAAGTCTATTGTATTAAAGATTAGAATGGCTAATCCAGCTTGTTTCTTGGATCTATCTGCTTAGAAAAACCTTTTTTTTTCAGCCCTTTATACTGACAAAATGATTATCTTTGTTGCTAAAACGTGTTTCTCATATATAACAGAATGATGGATTCTGTTTATGTATCTATTCTGTTAGCCTGTGACATTTTACTGCGGAATTGAGGCCATTATGGTTGTAAGATATTTATGACCAATGACTGTAACTTTCTGTTATTTTGATGTTGTTGTTGGTTTATAGGTCGGCCTTTATATGTTACTTGGCATTTTTCCCTTGCTGCACTTAGAATTCTTTCTTTGTTCTTCATTTTAGTGTTTTGATTATTATATGACAGGCATATTTTCATTTCTAATATAATCTGTTTGGTGTTCTGTAGGCTTGTTATACCTTTACAGGCATTTCTTCCATTAATTTTCTTCTGTGACTTTGTAGAAGATATTTTCTGGGCCTTTGAGCTGGGAATCTTCTCCTATTTTAGGTTTGGACCTTTCATAATGTCACAAATTTTCTGGATATTTTATATCATGACCTTTTTAAATTTTACATTTTGTTCAATTGATATATTGATTTTTTTTCTATCTTATCTTCTACACCTGAGGTTCTCTCTTCCATCTCCTGTATTCTATTGGTGATGCTTATGTCTGTAATTTTTGTTCTCTTTCCTAAGTTTTCCATATGCATAGTTGCCTCAGTGTTTGTTTCCTTTATTGTTCTATTTCTCTTTTCAGGTCTTGGACAGTTTTATTTTTATCCTTCACCTGTTTGATTCTATTTACCTGTATTTCGTTATATTTGTTTGTTTCATCTTTTAATGCCTCTACCTGTTTGAATGTATTTTCCTGTATTCCCTTAAGGGATTTATTCTTGCCCTCTTTAAAACCCTCTATCAGAGTGAGTTGAAGATCCTTTTCTTGTGCTTCAGTTTCATTATGGTATCCAGAGTTAACTCTAGCAGGATAGTTAGGCTCTAGTGGTGCCTTTTGCTCTGAGTCCTGCTGATTGTGTTCCTAAGCTGTCCTTTAAGCAATTGGTTTTTTCTGATGTTGGCTAGATGATCCTGATGGCAACAGGACTTCTCAGGAAGGTAGGGAGAGCTGTGGACCTGACAGTGGAGGTCAGGGTACCAAATTAACTTTGCTGATTATGCCTCAGGCTATATCCAGGGCAGACCCTACGTACTCTGCAGACTGTGTCCCAGTCAGACTCAACTGGTATGGCAGGTGGACCTGAGTCTGCAAACTGTCCCAAGAGGGCCCACTGCAATGGCAAGAGGATTTGACTAGCTTTCATTGCCAGTGGGATTCCAAGCTGGTTAGTTTGGAGGCCGCTGAAGGTTTCCACGAGGAGGTAGGATGCTATTTGTGTCCTACTAGGTTCCTCTGGACCAAAGAGCAAGCCCAGAGACAGACATGTGGATCAAGAAATCACTATGCCACTCAACTCTGCAAGGTATCCCAGACAGACCCACTCCCTTATTAAAATTTTTAAGTAGAACCAACTCAGGGTATCAGAAAGAAGGTGGACAATATGTAGCATGATGTTCTACTGAAGATCAGGATACTATTATAAGAGGTAGATTATTAAATATCTTTTGAAACAAAGGTAGCAAGGTATAGTTGGTGGGAAATTAGTGAGCAATACACCGTGTGCACTGTGATAATCTGGAATATCGTTGAGATGTGTGAAGTAATGATTTAAGAAATCATTCAGCAATGCAAATACTCTTGACAATGTGGAAAAAGTAAATTTCCAAGGACATGCACACTCCAATTTTCGTTCATCACTTTAAAATGGTGTAATTTTATTACTTCAGATATGCTTCTCGTTTTTACTTCCAGCAACTCTGTTCACTGAAGTAACATTAAACTAGACTAAGTAGATGGGTGACTCCTTTCACTGTTAATGCAGTAATGCATTATAATTAAGCTCTGGCTATTGGCAGTGCAGTTCAGCCTACTCATTTCTCAATGCTAAGACACCTGTACTTTCGTTGGCAGATGTTCTCCTTCTGGAACCCCTCTAACTACAGTAATTAGAGATTTTTAATTTAAATTAAATTTACTGTCTAAACGAGGAGCTAAAGCTATATAACATTAATTTGATTGGTTTATATAGGTTCTCTCTTTCTTAATTAAGGAGGTTAGGCTATTTTGAATGAAATTTTTATAAAATGATCATTCTTGTTAAAATTGCACTTATATAATTACACAAATTTACTGTAGAGAAACACCATACCCCATGAGTTAATCAATTTATTCTGAGCTATTACAGACATTTACATTCTACTTAAAATAACACCAAGTCTTAACTTTCATGAGGTAAAATTCTGTTAAGGAAAATAAAAACAGATGAAGTATTCACAGAAGATAATGTTTACCATTATTATGGATGTCTTTACTTTCTCAGGAAACAAAGAAAAGAGTTGAGTAACTAATTAGTAAACCAGGATCTGGGAGATGACTCAGCGGCTAAAACTACTTGTCACACAAACCTGAAGATCCTAAGAAGTCCCAGATCCAATGGTGGAAGAAGAGGATCACTTCCCTAAATGTCATCTCCCCATTCCACCTATGTACCTCCACCTGGTATACACACACCTGAACATGCATGCACACACATCATACTTAAATTATGTAATATGTACCATTTAATAAAGTGGAATACAGAGGACACTATTTTGCACACAATATTTTTTATGATTGATGATTGTTTAAACAAATTGATGACTTCTAACATTAAAGACTTCAATCAACATTAAAACTACAATAAATAAGCAGGAAATGCAGGGACAAAGAGTGAAGCAAAGACTAGAAGAAAGGACATCCGGAGACTGCCATACCTAGGGATCCATCCCATCTGCAGACACCATACCCAGACACTATTGCTGACGCCAAGAAGCATTTGCTGACAGGAGCCTGATATAGCTGTCTCCTGAGAGTCTCAACAACAACCATTCAACCAGGGCTTTTTACCAACAGGAGGTCTAGGAGTACAGAGTCAGAGCAGAAAGGACTCTATTATACATGTAACTTGGAGATCCCAAACCAAGTTGTGGGATTTTCATTAGAAGTCACTGACCAACCTGCAAACCAGGCTTATAAGATTACCTGGATCAATGAGTCACCTGTATAGGTAGAACAATGGCCTCTTAATGTAGGGGGGAAAATGCTGCTGCAGAACAGCTAGTGCAGGAGAAAATTGACATCAGTCATAATGAACCCTCCAATTCTCCTTGGAACTGTCCTATATTTGTGATTAAAAAGAAATCTGGGAAGTGGAGACTTTTACAAGATTTAAGAAAGATCAATGAAACTATGGAATCAATGGGGGCTTTGCAACCCAGATTACCTATGCTCTCTGCCTACACCTATACCTACCTATACATACCCTCTAATACTTATAAGATTATACTAGATTTAAAGGACAACTTTTATATCATTCCCCTTTTTCCCCAACATTGCAAACAATTTGCCTTTAGTTTTCCATTTACCAACTTTAAAGAACCTACGAGGAGATACCATTGGAAGTTTTACCACAGGGAATGACTAATAGACCTGATTCATACCAAAAGTTTGTAGCTCAAACAACTGTCATGATTAGATGTTTATATCCACATGTATATGTATATATAGTTCATTATATGGATGATATATTGTTAGCTGACAAAAGTAAAGACTCTTTGCTACAAGTCTATGCCCAATTATAACAGTCATTGAAGGAAAAAAGGTTGGTTATTGTTCCAGAGAAAGTTCAGAGTGAGCCCCTGCTATAAGTATTTAGGACATGAATTTTGTCCCAAAACTATTTTACCTAAAAAATTACAGCTGAGAAAAGATGGATTAAAAACTTAAAATGATTTTCAGAAACTATTAGGAGATATAAAATGGCTTAGACCATTCTTAAAGATAACTTCAGGAGAATTAGAGACACTATTTGATATCTTAAAAGGAGATTATGATTCTTTATCTCCATGGTCTATAACTGAGGAATGACATCAAACATAATCTATAGTCAGTAATGCTATAGAACAAGTAATTCATTATGTTGACTATACTAGACCATGGGGAGCATATATTTATCCACTTCATATACACCTATTGTGGTGTTGTGGCAGAGTGGACCCTAACTCTGGGTACATATACCAGTCTCTCCTGCTAAAGGAATCACTCCTTACTATGAAGCAGTTGCCATATTAGTGCAACTATATATGGAAGAATCACACAAATATTTTTTAGGAAGGATCCAAATGAAATCCTTGTGCCTCTTACTAAATTTTAAATTGATTGGCTCTATCAAAATATGGATGTTTGGCCTATGGTATTTGCTAATTTTTCAAGAAAATCGATAATCATTATCTGCTGGGGGTTAGACCCCGAGGAGTCTTCTTTCTTGTCAGTTCTCATTGAAGCAATGGAGGAGGAAGAGCATCAGCAGAGGGTAAGACTTTTGTCTTATGAGATACTTATGGTTGCTGTGTAATAATAAGTTTACTTACCTAAGTCTAAGTTATTATGTTATTGTAGCTGACCTGCCTTCTGTATTCTGAGACCAGAAACTGCAGTCTCTGGCACTTAGCACCTCATCCTGAAACAGCAGGAGATTAAGTAAAGAATTAATTGCTAGAGCCTTTTCCCTTTTGTCCAGATGCCTCTTGCTGGTCAGGCTATGGAGAAGTTTGGAGCAATGAACTTTTATTGAACCAGGAGAAGAGAATCATGCTCACAGAAGAAAAATGATTTACACAAGCAGATATGGATTAAACTCACATAAATTATAAATTTACATCTACAGATTCCAGAATACACATTTATACATTTTAATTCAAACCAGTTGTGCCCAACTTCATACTATTTCATAATTACATACTTAATACACACACATCTATACTTACATATGCATTTGGAGCAAAAGACCAAGTACCAGTGCAGAAAGAACTCACTCATTCTGGATGAAAAATGAGCTCCAATCTTTATTTCATCGAGAAAGAAAAAGCTTTAATAGCTTTAATAGTTTAATTTTATAATTGTTTCAGCAAATTCAGTTTAGAATAGGGAACAGAACACATCCATATTGTATGGGGCACATCAAGGCCCATACTGACCTCCCTGGCTCCCTGTCTCAGGGAAATTTAGCAGCAGATATATTATCTCATGTTGCTGCCATTTCTCTAACAAAGTTTGAGATTGCTCAATGATTACATGCTCTTCATCATCAAAATAGCAACAGTTGAAGAAAACAATTTAAAATTTCTCAAGAAGCTGCTCAAGCTATTGTTAGATAATGTTCTCAATGCCCACATCATCTTTCTATACAAAATTATGGTGTGAATCCATGAGAATTAGTGACTAATCCATTTTAGGAAATGGATATTACTCATATTCCTTACTTTAGGAAGCTAAAGTATATTCATATCACAATACATACATATTCAGGATACATCTGTGTGTTAACATTGACAGGAGAAGCTATTAAACATGTATAACTCATTCCTTGAAATGATTCACTAATTTAAGCATCCTTAAAATTATGAAAACTGACAATGGCACTGGATGTACTAGAAAAGCCTTTCAAAGCTTTTATAAGAAATTCAATATTATCCATATAACAAGAATTCCCTATAATCCAAAAGGGCAAGGAATGTTTCCTATGGAAATATCTCATGGAGTACTGAAATAACAATTACTAGAGATTAAAAAGGAGTAAAGTATACAGTCTTCCATACAACATTTTTTCATCATGCTCTAGGTTAAATTGTCTGACATTGGATGGAAAAGCTGGATCAGCTGCTGAACATTTCTGGCATCCTCAAACCCAACATGATTTTGCTTTTGTTAGATGAAAAGATCCTCTGAAATATTCATGGCATGTGTCCAACCCTGTATGGTTATGGGGATGAGGTCAAATATGTGTTTTTTCACACAATGCTAAAGGAGCATAGGTGGTTATCAGAGTGATTGGTGAGACATGCTGATGCTGATACAAAGAATGATGCAGACCATGATATTGCTTACTACTCCAATGGTGGCAACAGTGAAGCTGTACTGGGCATATTTTCCTGACCCATCTTTGTTACATCTTTCTGTAATGTCAAGGTCAGAAGTACTTGTGACCTCTAATAATACTCAACTGTTAGGATTTCCTTGGTCTGAGAGTAAAAAGTCTTTCAAATTAATGAATTACAGTGATCAATAATACTCAACTGTTAGGATTTCCTTGGTCTGAGGGTAAAAATATCTTTCAAATTAATGAGTTACAGTGCTTTGGGTCAAAGCCTACCAATATGTTTTACTATAAATAGTACCACGGATATATGTGCTCCTATGAACCCTCCAAATTGGAAGAAGAATATTTCTAAGGCTGTCCAAAACATTAAGATGGGAATGCCAAAAACTTAGACTCCACATGTTGCTTTGTCTAAGGTTTTTAGACCTTACAGGAGAGAGAACTCAGAGACTATGAAAAAATTAATCAAATGGAAACATTGTTATGATGACTCTACTCTTTTCTTTAATGGACCAGGTATTCTGACTCAAGCATGAACTGGTAATATTGGACAGAAAGGAAATGACAGTAGGCATTTGGAGGGCTGGTTCTGGACATTTTCACACATATATTTAAAAATTTGCAGCTGCCTTGTATGATGCTGTTTCCTGGAGATAAAAATGGAACAGGTGCTAGGGTTAAGGTAAATGTAAGATCCTGTGTTACCCCACCTAATCTTTTATTAATTGGGATTATTGTCTGCTGTGGGCGAACCTCAGTTGGGTCCTCGATCTGCAGGAAAGTTCGGGTTTCCGGTTACAGGTGGGCAAGGAGTTGGCATGGAGAGTGACAAACAGACATGGACACAGAAAGAGTATGTATCTGAATGCATTTTTTCCAAACAACATCAGAATTTTAATACAGAAGAAAAACAAGAAAGCTAGGTGAATATATCCGCCTAAGTACATCAACACAAAACCATGAAAATGCATACATAAAAAGATGGCAGAAGCCAGGCTGTGTTTATAACTGAAAATAGGAACAACCCTTAACTAAGATCAGCTAAACACAGGAACCTGGTGAATGCTCTGATGCAATGCTAGTCTATTGTTAAGCCCACCACCAGGGGTCCTTTAGTAAATTACCTGATTATGCTATTCCTCTGGGCCTAGCGAAAAACCTGCACAAGGGGAATTCTGTTCTACTAACCCTTTCATGAAAAATACTACCATAACCCACCTATTTCCTAGGCCATTGTGTATTCCTGTGTAGGGGTGTGACTCGGCTATTCTAAGTAATTACTATGTAGCCTAGCCCTGAGATTTTCTAGCTCTATTCAAGTAATTGTAATGCCTGATTAGTTTCACTGTCTCTACTAGAAGTAAATTTGAACATTACTGAATAGGTGACATTCTTACTGAATTCCAAGCTCAGGGTCGGCTTCAAGGACTTTCTAGGACATTGGAACACTGGCAGAGGCTTAGCTATATGTCAAAATCAACCCTTAAAGGCACTTATAATAAAACAATACTGAAAAGGAGCACAGCGATCTATACACCAGACTAATGCGGGGACAGGTTTTGAGTATACATGCTATGGGAATGCCAAGGTTCCAGGAGGCTAAGTTTCCATGAAACTCTTTGCATCGGAACTGCTTCCCGGTTTCTAAACCTGTGACAGGAGTCACTACTTGAGTGGATGTAGCAATTGTCTTTGTTTTAGGGTTTGATAATGAATTCAGTGTTTCTTGGTTCAATTGTCCTTTGTAGTTTCTGTACTGTATGATGGTCAACCTCTAATGGTAGTATATCAACCAGTTTTTATTATGATTCCTATACCTTTACATGAACTCTGGTATTTTAAAAAAGTTTAGAAGTATAGAATTATTAGATGATACTATAGCAAGGAGCAAAAATATGGTTGTCATTACTGGTGTTGTTGCTCTTATAACATTTAAAGCCAGAGCTCATACTACTGCATTAGCTTTAGCACAAGATGCAGAAACAGCTAGTTTTGTTAATTATCTTTCTGAAAATGTAAACAATGCCCAGAGCATACAAGAGGATTTAGATAGATGACTAAGACAAAGAATTAATGCATTATATGACATTGTGAAGATCAAGGAATAAAAGTCAGAAGCCATTTGGAATGTCATGCTCAATATCTATGGATTACTCCAAAAATATATAAGAGTCAGCATAATTGGACCAAAGTAAAAAGGCACCTTCAAAGTATATGATATGCTACTACTACTTCTTTAGATTTATAAACCCTGCATAAGGAGGTTTTAAGTTTAAGAAATGCAAAGTCTTTGTCTTTTTACACTGCTAATATTGCAAATGATATTCTGAAAAGTTACAGGCTATTTTTCCTTCATGATCCTCATTTACAACTCTATTATTAGTCTTGGCTGGACTTGGCCTTATGATCCTTTTATAGCATGTCTACTACCTATTATGAGAGGAATCATCAGAGCTTTTACGGGTGTCAAACCAAAGTTACATAAATTCAAGCTCCAATGTCATCCCTAGCAGAAGTTGGTAGTCAATGATAGGTAAGATTGTCGTGAAAGACTTCTCAACCTAAGACAGGTCATGAATACAAGATTATTCATATGCCAACGATGGGTAAAAGCTGTGTTTTCAGATGACAACCTAAGACAGGCACAACTTTCTGCTTGTGATTGAGAAGGTGCTTGGCCTTTATAGATGGTGGATCAACCAAAGAAAGGGCATGAATGCTAGTATTCATATATCAATGATGAGTAAGGTCCACATTTCTTGAGGAGATTCCTGTGACAGGCACAGTCTTTCTGAATCAATCACTGAGAGAGCTTTGGCTTGTACGGATAAAAAATAAATAAATAAATGGGGGGGGGGAGGACATGTGAGGAGCACATCCAGAGTTAACTTTGGCTGACTTGTTGCTCATGATTAATCATGAATGAGTCTGCTGACATCTGTCTTTGATTTAACTAAGACATGCGTTATATCTTGCCAAGTTCCTCTGCTTATGCATACATTCTTCAGAGACTTAAGTCTGAGAAAAACAGTCTTTGTCAACCATAGATACTGCATCCCTTCATTTTGACACATAAGGATTTATTGTCATTGTTTAACTTCCTAGAATTGGTCATGTTTTCTATTGCTTGATTTTAAAAACAACATTGAGAAAACATACTTGCTACTGGCAAGGTATTGACAAGTAGTACTCTCATATCTGTCTCTTGCATTTTCTTTCTGTTATTTCTATAATCATACTCAATTTTCCAGTTGTGGCTTTCATGTTGACTGACTGGCAGATGCCCGCACAATAATGTCTGGTAAGAAAAGGAATTTAAACATTTTTACATTCAGTTTCCCATATATTTTGAGAAGTTCAGACAGTGTATGGAAGCATGAGGAAGTTCAGAAGTATAATCTGGTGCCCTAACATCAGTCTTGGTCCTGATATATCTGGGCTTATGGTTTTGGATAGAGCATTTCCTCTTCCACTAAATTGATCTTCACATTCCATAATGGAATAACTGAAAGGCTGGCATCTGGGCTCACTGAGAGGTTGAGTGTTTAGAAGAACACATTGTAGAGAAAACACTTATGGAGTTTCTGACTTTTTCAGGTTTTCCAGAGAAGGAGAGACAGAGAGAGAGAGAGAGAGAGAGAGAGAGAGAGAGAGCTGGGGTGTAGACAGGAGCACTCATAGCCAAAATGCTTTACTATGACAGCCATCCTCCACTTCCACTCAGTTTCCACATTAGCATTTGAGTGTTAGTGCTTTTCATCAGTAGTTTTAAAATGTGAGGAAAATGGCTGTCACATCTGCCAACCCTCCATGAGCAGGATTATCCTAGCTGACCTGCCTGGCTAGGGAGCTGTGTCCTACTCATGAATCACTGTGTAACCCTCATGGACTTGGGGTTTCTGGTCAGAATGGGACTGTGTTTCCTGTGTAGGACACAGAGAAATTGTGTTCCCTGCTGTGGTCTTCCAGACAAACTCTCTAAAAGTAGTGTCAGTGTCAGGACTGTTTGTTCAGGTATTCCACCTGAGCAATTGTAGCCATGGAGATCCAAGCTTTTAATCCTGCAGTTCAGTGAATGAAGCAGGATGATAGTCACAATCTGCATTGCAGAGTAAAACACTGACAAGTAATTTTAATTGAAAAACTAGGATTATATCAATCCTTTTTTTCTCTAAGGATTTACAATGGAGGCAAATTTGAGATGTTGCGGTAGTTCTTACTTTAGCAATGCATACATTATCATAAATTAACATTCATTCCCAAAGAAGCAACGTCTTTTGACAGTAGGAAACTTTGTGATACCTAGGCACTCAGACTAACAGAGTCTAGGTAATTAGGGACCTTTTTCTACTGAAATAACAAATGAGATAAGTCTCATTAAAGTTGCTAGTAAAAATAATGTGCATGCAATCATATGTTGCATATTTAAATCCCAATGTCTTTTTCTGTGTTTAGACTACTGACACTTTCTTCACCCAAGTGGTCATATAACATTTTCCTTTACATTGCCAGTGAGATAACAGAAAACAGGTCAATGAGTTGATCAGGTAGTCCTCAGACTGCCCTCAAACACCACGACTCCCCAGAAAATTCAAGACAGGCTTCTGCAATGCTGAGGTTGGAGGTGCTCATAGTTCTCAAAGATTTCTAGCCTATTCTCTCTCAGCCTTAGTTCCTAAAATCCATATACAGTAAAAGCTGAGTTTTAATTATTATTTCCTCATTATTGCTCAAATGCTCTTGAAAACATGAGCATCCTGAATACTAATTAAATTCTAAGGGTCCATATCACAAAGGCTTTTTCTTTAGCTGGGATTGCATTGTCATAAATAGGGTTTCTTCCAAGCTGAGATGTTCCCCAGTTTCCCTGCTGATATCAGGAAAAAACTCTGTGGTGACTGCTGGGTTTGTGCATATGCACAACTGTCCAATGTATGCAAAACTACTCATAGCTTTATCTTTATAAAGGCTGTTTGTAAGGACTGCTCCTTAAGTTAAATGCTACCTGAGAACTCCTGTGCCTTATGGTGTTAATGGGCACAGAAATTCCTAGTTCTAACTCATCCACTTTACTACCATAATAAGGTGATCTCAAGTTGGGTTTGTTTACTAAATTTATTAAGCTGAATGACAAGGTGTGGTATTTTATTTGATATAGTTGATTTAGGGAGAGATGTATATGAGTACACACACACACACACACACATACACACACACACAGACATACACATATGATGTGCTTGACAGTTGGAATGGCAGGATGACAGGATATTTGTTTTGATGTTTCCTGTCTTCTTTTTTACTGTCTTAGACCATCTGAAGACATGCTGATCTACCCAAGAGCAGTTCCAAATCTTAAATGCTCTAGGGCAGAACATTGAAATCAATAATTTTTCATTGGCTTCTTACAATGAGCTTTTAAAGGGAAAAACCTCTTTAAAATGACAGATGACCTAGATAACTTTGTGCTCTATCATGAACTCCTCATGTGAGAAATTGCAGTTTCTATCTCCTTTCCTGAGACTCCTGCACTCATTCTGCTCTTATGTTCATTGCCAGGAGCCATCTAGGAGAAGCTAAACCTAGCAGGTGATCTTCTTGAAATGGTTCTATCCTGGACTGTAAAGTTATGATGGATTAGTTTCTTTATTCAAGGCTGAGGATGGTATATTCCAAGGTAGATTCCTGCTCTTAATAACCTTTTCCTGTTATTAAATATATATAACAATCACCAGGTATTAGTCCATCTTTGTGAGGAGATTTCCACAGAACAGTGAATATATATTGTCTTGTAGTGATGCTTTATAGACAAATAGATGATTTCTTAATTATTAATGATGATCCTACAAGAATTCCTAAAAGTATATTAGTAATTATTAAGATATTTTATAATAGGACTGCTAGTAAGTCCTTTATGATGTCAAAACTGCAATAAGAACTCTACCAGTCTTCAAGTTAACTGCTTCTGAGATAGGTAGCAGACATTTACAAATTAGATCACATTCCAAGAGGTTGTAAAACAATTAACCAGAGCTCATAAAAGGGGAACTAATAATTTATTGTCAGCATAAGTACAGAAGATAAAATTCACTGGGTTTATCTATACAAAACTTCAGTGACTTAGTTATGGTCTTTAACTCTCCATGAACCTGCAGAGCTAGTGACAGATAATGAGTGTTTAGTCAGATAATCACTCTTAATGAATATTCATGTAAATATTCTGTTGTGAACTTTTTATTCAATTTATTATTTGTATTTGTTTGAACTTATAGTGGACTTTGTTTAAAAAAAAGGATGTGCGGAAAAAGCATGTGATCTGTTCTCCCAGAAAATGAACAAAAGACTAGGAAATAATTCATCACATATCATTGGGAGCAAGGGCATTATCATTACATCAGAGCAGGAGGAAAGAACAAGATTAGGAGAAGAGAGCAGAGAGAACATTTTAGAGAATAAGAGAGAACTTTCTTAGAGAACATTTTTGGTGAACTTTTTAGAGAGCAAGAGAAAACTTTTTAGAGCGAACTTAGAAATAAAGGTAAAAAAAAATCACTTTTCAAAGTGTCCCCCCCCCCTTTTATTCCATAACTTCAACTAGCAGGCAGGGAGTTAGAGCCCCACAGTCAGAAATAGAAGAAAGGCTGCTTTACTTAAACCCCTGCTGTTAGGCTACAGGTGTTAATAGCCTAAGCCAGCAATTTTTAACCCCCAGAATAAGTAAGAGAATTTTTAGGACTTTTTATAAGTTATCAGCAAGCATTCAGTATCATTAGAGAGCTAGAACATGCAGGGCCCATCAGTCTCTAAAGCTACAGCTGCATTTGACTCTGTGTCCCATTTCAACCTATTCCAGGCCAGGCAGGCTCCCTGCATCTAAACTGGTGCCTTGAACAGGGGCATTGAAGAAGGTAAGTTGACACAGACAGGACTCTCAACTGTGTCTTGCAAACCCCTCAGTCAGGAAGTGCTGGGTTAAGGAGGGTTAGAAATCAGAGCTGAGATTGCCTACTGCCATCAGCAGAGACTGATATTGGGTACCATCTGTACCCAAGTTATACCAGGAGGCATCAATTCTGAATTAATTGCCTACTATCATCAGCAGAGACTGATATTAGGTGCCATCAGTGCCTAGCTGTTCTCTTGGGAGCTATGAGCAACTATCTTAAGTCAGGAGGCATCAGCTCTGGGTTGTGTTCATTTTGTGTACATCTTTTAGGATGGGATAAAAGGAATCTACAGACAGACAGTTCTTCACAGATGCTATTAAATATACTCTTAATGAAGGTTAGCACTAGCCAGCTGACTGATGTTCTGCAGTTTCTATAATCATTCAGTCCTTGGTTTCCAGCAAGAAGAACTTTAGATGTAGACACATGGGAGAAAGTAGAGTTAGATATTAAAAACTGGTTTACAGAGAATGGAGGAAAAGACATACTCCTTACAGTGTTTGCTATTTGGAATGTGCTTAGGAAAGCATTGGAAGATGACAAAAAGTGCTGTATGAGCTCTGGAGACATTAGATTTACCTCCTCATGAGGGGACACCATTACTATGGTCTCGCTCAGACTATAAGAACAATGTTTATACCTTGACAGAGAAGTCTGTCTGAGGAAGGTAGCTCAAGAGAGGATAGTGATGAAGCAGAAGAGGAATAATCAATCTCACAGGAGGAATCTGACTCAGAAAAGAAAGTACCAAAATACCATAAACATAAGTGGCCGACCATGCAGCTGCATTTAAACCAAAGTCACCCTGAAAAACATGAAAAGAAACCAAAGTTGCCCATGGGATTTGCTGCCCAGCAACAGGGTAAATCTGAAGACTGTTTCCTAGTGATTATGGAGAATAACGAAGCAAAGAAGGATCTCTTATGGGAACCCTACCATTTAAATTGCTTGTGATTCCTCATGCTTGGTTTAAAATAGCCAGAGCCTGCCTAGCTAAAGATGGCTTTATTAAGGTTGCTACTTCATATCTTCAAGGTGTACCCATTACAACAACCTCAAAAGATCAAAGCACTGTCCAAAAATCTTACTTATCAAGGAAAGAAAAAAAATTAATGAAGCAGGCTGGGCTTAACAGTTATTCAAAGAAAAAAACTGGACATTTCAGCAAGCAATGTCCCAATAAGACAGGAGGCTCTATAAAATATAATGCTCCTGACTCCTGCTCAGAAAAGAAACCCAAACAAACCTCTTTCTTTTGTCCCAGTTGTTACAGAGGATTTCATTGAGAAAAAGAATGCAAATCTTGCTTTCATGAAAACAGCACTCCCTTATCTGGTACTATTATAATTCCTAATAATACAGGAATCTTTTTTGTTTTGTTTTGTTTTGTTTTTCAAGACAGGGTTTCTCTGTGTATCCCTGGCTCTTCTGGAACTCACTCTGTAGACCAGGCTGGTCTCAAACTCAGAAATCCACCTGTCTCTGTCTCCCAAGTGCTGGGACTAAAAGCCTGTGTGCCACCACACCCAGCTAGGAATCTTTTCAAACTAGGGAAACTGTGTGAGGGACCTACCGCAAGCCCCTCAGACAATAGAGGTAATTAAACAGCCTTAGGCAACCAATCCATTTGTCAATGGAGGTCTATCTAACATCTGCAGTGGAGAACCCCAGACAGCTCAGGACTGAGCTTCCTTTCAGCCTCCACAACAATATTCATGACTCCTCAATCAACCTACCTTAACTATTAAAGATTATAAAGAAAATTTCTTCACACAAGAAAACTTTGCATAATAAATGAAGCTAATAACAATAGTTATTGTCTTTTAGAAACTAAGGACAAAGCCCTTAAAAAACAAAAACAAAAACCAACCAAACAAACAAAATACTTCACTGCTTTATAGCTGTTTCATAATTGATTTCAAAATTGCACATCTTGCTTCTATTTAAAAATTGCCTTTTCTCTATTGGACATGTTCAAGTTCATACTGTGCTTCCTGGTCCTGTGCATGAACATAAGGATAAAATATAATTCCTTGACAGAAGTTGTTTTTTCTACAAAGGCAATTTAGCAAAATCTTATAACACTCAGCCAAAAGGATCCTGCATCCCTGCAAAGTTGCCAGCTCCTTTGGGGAGTTAATCCCTGATTAGCCTGCATCCTTGTTATTTAAAACAGACAAATGTCCTGTCTTTTGGAAAGTTAGCCTTTATTCCTGTAATGTCTGGACACTTAATTCTCATTGTTATATATGCCTTTGCCTAACTTGGGAAAGCTTTCAAAGATATGATACAGCATTTGTCTCCTTAATTAGACAATTCCCTTGTTTAAACTTAAAAAGCCTTTTAAAAATTTGTATTTGACTCCTCATTTCTCATAGTCTATAGGGACATGCTAATGTCGAATGAGCACATCAGACTTTAATGATATAAACATCTAAATTACAAAATAAGATCATAATTATTCATCTCCTTATCATACTTTATAGAACAAAATATTTTTAACATTTCAAGCCTCTAATAAAATAAAGAGACCTAGCTTTACTGAAGATATATAGGAACTGAATAAGGTGTTTTTCACCACACCAGGGTTAAGATTCTATGCTGAGATGTCAGACCTGTACAAACTACACTTTTTATCTCTGTGCTGAGACTTTTCTTCCAAGATGTGAAGTATTAGCCTAAATCCTTTCTCTTCCTGCAGAAGAAGAAAGAAGAAGAACTAGCCCGGAAGGCAGCCTTCTTGGACAACAGGGGAGTAATTTTTGTAAAAGCAGGATTTTCCGATTGAGTTTCTTTACCATTTGGACAACTGTATTGTTCTGAAGAAAAACAAAAGTGGGAAGGTGGGCCCCGGTGCACCACTGGCATCCAAGGAAGCTCAACCTTCTTTAGTCCCAACCACAAGCTTCAGCCTACCAGAGATGTTCTCAGGAAAGGAAGCTGTGATGAAGCACATTAGCAGCTGCCACGGAGACTGGATAAAATGGCTCCATGGAAAAGCCAGGTAAGTCACCACAGGTTTCTGACTTGGACAAGACTTGTATAGTCATGGTCCCCACTGCATCTGAGTCACCCACCTAGGAAGGAGACTGAAGCTCACCAGTAAGGTAAGGCAGAGATGCTAGACAGGTGTCTCAAGTGTGGAACACTGAGCCCCACAGAGTATGTTGACTCTCTTGCCATTTCCAGTCTTCTGCTTCCATGGATCCACTTCCTCTGCTGTGGTAACAGAACTTCCTGTGATGAGTGCTGTCTTTTCCTGTCTTGTCACCCTGACTGTCTTGCCAGATTTTCAGCAATATTTCCCAATAACTTCTCTCCGTGGCTGCTAGGCTTAGTTCTTCTCAGGGACACTGGGTCCTGTTACCTCAGACTTTTCTCTCTTTTCCACTGCACTGCCAGGTGGCCCTCCCTCAGGATTTATGTGAGAAATTCCTCACCTCAGCAATAAAAACACCAAGAAAGGAATCATGACATGAGATCTTAGGTGGAACCCTGGTAATGATATAAAAACTCCTTCAGGTCTGAGGTTGTTTTTCCCCTGTTTGATTCCCATGACTCTCAGGAACATATCCAGGGCCTGAGTCCATACATATCACACCCTCCAGAAGGAACCATTGGTAACAAGACCTGGCCACCTTAAATTTGATGATGTGGTAGTTGGTTGCATTTCAGAATCCTTTGAATTAAACAATTTGTTTCAATGCTATCCTTAGAAATTTTCATTCTAGTGGTGGTTACTAACAGTAATTCAATTCATTGGCAAACTGAGGCTGGAGGCTTCCTGCTAGTTCTAACCAGCCTCACAGACAGAATGACACACTGTCTTTAAGGCAAAGAAAGCAGACAGCAAACAGGGCCACAGAGAGGCAGACAGGCAAGCATGAGGCATGGAGACAGGCCTGTTGACAAACTCTAATAGGAAAACAAAGGTTCAATCCCTTTTGGGTCCTAGTGTGAGAGCCTACTCTATTAAGACTTGAAATAATTATCAAAGCACCTCAAGAATCCTGAGAAGACTTGCTGACTGCTGCAAGGAAGACCCAAGGCCCAGGATGTGCCAAGATGGACATCTCAGGTTCATCTCAGCATCTGTTCATTATGTAGCATCCATCAAAGCACAAGAGCCCCAAAAGTTGTGAAACCCTGAGGGCAGGGTGAAGGATGAGAGTCACCCATTGGAGTGGCCTTGGGCTTTATGTGTGTTGTGAGGGAGGGGCTGAGACCTCCAGGAAATTGTGACAAGTTGTTTTCCCTTGGCATGTCAGAGAGGAGTATCACCTTACATCATCATTCCTCTCCAGAAAGGAAGCCCAGGTTTTTGTTATGCTCACAATGAGGAAGAACTCTTTTTCATACAAGAAGAACCAGGGCTTCTTACATTAGGTTGGATTCATGTAAGCAGATGGACCTCCCTGATGGTGGGTTCTTCTTTGTCTCTTAAAATCATCCTGCCTAAATCTTGCTCTGCACAGAGTCAATCCATCCATATCAGCATCTCTGGGCACACACAGTCAACAGTCAGTGAACAGTCACAGTCAACAGTGAGTGAAAGGAGCATTTCCGAGGGCTTTTACAGCTCTTCCTTCTTATTTTATGTCTTACTCAAAGTAATTCCTCAAAGTTCCAATCCTTTGTGACTCTTGGTAGAGTATCTTAGCTTGGCAGGATGTATGAGAACATGGTATTGAGACCATGAATCTAAAAGTTGCATAAGTACAACTATTTTAAATAAGCCAGGAGTTCTTTCTAATGATTGCATTTTGTAAGTATGAAGAAGCACTTCCTTTGTGCAAGCCGAAAGAGCTCCTACATTCAAGGTTTGTTTTCAAGTGCGTGCACATGCTGAACACACTTTTGTGGTTTTCAAAGAAATATGGTAACTTGCATAGAGAGGTCTTCTGAATTATCCTCTCACTTTCAAGGACTGAAGCACACAGAATAAGCAGCTTATCTTGGAATGTGAGATGTTTAAGGCACAACCAAAAGGTTTATTTGTAGATTTTGAGAGATCAGTCATATTTATTCTCAGATACTGGGAGTGCTGGTGTGTGAGGCAGTCTCCTGTGACTTCATACCCATCAGGTCATTTGCATAAATTCTTACTGTTTTGCCCAACTGAATAATATACTATGCCCAATCAAAATTTGGCCCTTTGTGTCTAGGACACAAATGAATAATCACAGAAAATGAGCATCAACATACATAAATGATTTTCAAAATCATGGAAGAGGTCAGTTGCTGAAGCTCCCTGGGCCTGCCTGCCTTGGTAGATCAGACATGGGTGGCTGTCCTCACTTGGAATTATTAGCTTCTTTTGTCTTCACAGACCCATCTAACCCAGACCATCTTCTTTTCAAGTGTAGACTTACACTCCCATAATGGATACCAAAAGATGCTTCCTGAATTTTCCACAGTGGTGTGTGTCCATAAATATGAACAGTGAATATGTGAAATTCAGGTCTGGAAGATACAATTAAAAATGCTCTAGGGCTCAAAACTATTTAAAAATTATCTATGTACAGAATGTCTTAACTAATTGCTATAAAAGCCTCCTTGTAAGGTGAATATTCTTATAATCACCAGCTGCTCTTGAAAGACATGGTGACACCACTGATGGTGTTCTAAGACAACCTCTCAAGAAGTGACCTTAGGAGCCAGAGATTGAAGAAATTCCACAGCAAACACTGTATATGAGTGTCATCACTTTTTGTTTCTGATGTCATATTATTATAAATTCCTCAGCAGATATTTGTTTGAAAAAGCAATTAATCATCCTATTTTCTTTTATAATAAATTTGTATACCCTAGATGTTGTCCTATAGGGAGTAGAAGATCCTGGTTTTAGCATGTTGTCCCTTGTTCTTCACAATGGTTGATCTGAATAGACTTAACTCATTGCTTGATTCTTGTTCCTACTCATTTCTCCCATGAATTCCTCTGCCCAATAAGATATTATGCAAGAAAGTGATCTAGAGAGAGTGAGACCAAGAGACATGGATGTATACACACAGGGTAAAGAGGAGGGGGAGAGGGAGGAGAAACTAGAGAAGGAGAAAAAACAGAAAGAGAAGAGAAGCAAGATGAGAAAGAGCAGGAGGAAAGAGACAAGAGAAAGAAAGAAAGAAAGAAAGAAAGAAAGAAAGAAAGAAAGAAAGAAAGAAAGAAAGGAAGGAAGGAAGAAAGAAAAAAAGAAAGAAAGAAAGAAAGAAAGAAAGAAAGAAAGAAAGAAAGAAAGAAAGAAAGAAAGAAAGAAAGAAAGAAAGAAAGAAAGAGGGAGGGAGGGAGGGAGGGAGGGAAAACAAAGAAGAAAGGAAAGAACAGAAGAACAATCAGGACTAGGACAAAGATGACAGCGATGAGCAGGAATAGGAGAAGGTCCACAGGTTCTAGAAGAATGAGGAAGCATTGTACAGAGGAGAAGGGAGATGGGAGCAGAGGATAGGGGAGGGGAGAGTGAGAGGTAAAGGGAAGAGGGAGAGATCTAAGAAATGAGAGGGGAGAAGAGGAAAGGAAATGAAGAGGGAGAAAGTAAGAGAGAAAGGTGGAGAAGAGAGAGGGAAGAAACTTAGAGACATCTGTTTAACTGTGAGTCTGCGTTTTCACATTTCAAAATTGGAATTTTCACATTGACACCTACTGGATTAAAAGAAATATACTATTGTCTGTGGAGGGGGTTATAATCCCACAAAGAGGACACCGCTCTCTTTTGAGTATGTACCTTTGTACAAGATATCAAGGCCATGTTTTCAGTCCAGACAGAGGACAGCTGAGGTTTATCAGTTTTCTGACCCACTTGGACATTCAGCTTCATCGGCCGCCATTCTAGAAGTTCATAAAAACCATGTGTCTAGGAAGCAGGGGGCAGTGGAAATAAGTTTTCTCATATTGGAAACCTGGTCATTCATTCTGTGATGGTGCTGACCCTTTCCATTCCTTTACCCTGATATCTGGGGATACTAATACTCTACAGGGCTCTGGAGAGGATAAAGAATATAGGACTGGAGTGTACCACAGGGTCATAGGATAAATACAGCATGCTTGAGGCCCTGGATTCCATCCCCAGGAACATGAGGAAAAGAAGTTACAGACAAAGTATGGAATCCATTAGTTTATTCAATGGTTATTCCACGTTAATGTGTTCTTCATTAATGTCAGTTACTTTCAGTAACTGTCAGTTACTTCAGTAACTGACATTAATGTAAAAAAATGTATGTATGTAAATACATACATAATTTACATTCATAGAAGGAAAATAAATAAATGTTGAATATATTTTTAATATAATGACTACAAAATATGCTACTTCAATGGCAACACAAAAGATGTGGGAGTAACCAAACAATCTGAGTTCAGGCCATGTCATATGAGGTACATGAATGTAAAAAAAAAAAAGCCATGAAGATATGTAAAGTATGCAAATTTCATTCTGGAATTTTGCCCAGACAATTGGGTTCTAACCTGCCTAGGGAGGTGGTTTCTTCTTCCAGGTTGAGTTCCATGATAACACACTATGATCATATCTCAGTGTGTCATATTAGCCCCAGATCAGTGAGATTCTGGTGAGGGAACTAAATGGGGCAGGGGAAGAAAGGGGGATGAAGGATAGCCCACGGTTGGCCAGAGTTCCTCCTATGCACTGGGCAGGCAGATGTGGGAGGGCTGCCAGATGTGAGAGGGCTGCTGGACGCTTCCCACTCAGCTCTGGGTGGGCATCTAAGCCACTGACCACACTCCACCGGGGGGTGGACACACACATTGGTTGCATAATGACTGGTTGGGGGGTCTCTGTATTTGTTTCCATCAGCTGCAGGAGAAAATGGTGGCTGAATAAGGTACTGATTGATGAGTACAGCAGAATCTCATAAGAAATAATTATATTGTTACTTTTATTTATTTATGTATTTAATTTTAGTTATGTAGCATTGGTTTTAATCTAAGTATCTGGCTACCTAGCCTCTGGGTTTTTGGTCTTTTTTGTTTTTGTTTTTGTTTTTTTTTTTTGCCATGTAAGCCATATTGGTTATGGGTATAAACCCATAGAGGCTCAGGAGCAGCCAGGCCTCTTTCCTGAGCACATCCAACTGCCAGGTTCTACCCACAGAAGACTCTAATCATCCTTAAGGCCTAAAGGCCCTACTTGAAATCCCACCGATCCTCACCAATCCCTGGAAAGTATGTACCCTGCCCCAAGAATAACTACATAAACCCTATTTTCTGCTCACTTCTCTGCTGCTTCTCATCTGGGCAGAGGCAGCCAACTCAGTAGAAGTAAGGTTTGGTCCTTCCTTCCAGCTCCACGATCCCAGAAATAAGACTCAGACTCAAAATATATTTACAAATACCTTGCACATATTTCAAGGTTCTCTGACTAGATCATAGCAAAAAATAACGCATTTATTCTAATCTACATTCTGCCATGTGTCTAGCTACCTGTGCTCAAGTACAATTTGCCTGTCTTGTCGCATTTTCCCAGATGAATCTTTCACCTGGCACTCTCCCAGAATCCTTTCTGCCTCCTATATGTCCCACATCTTACTTTCTGCCTAAGCTATAGGCTGTGATATTTTTACTGACAGGTGCCTCATCCATATAGACTCAAGATATTCTCTCCACACACCCCTCTGGGTTTTTGCCAGGATATCTTTCTATCCTACTGCACCATGTACCTCATATGACATGGCCTGAACTCAGATTGTTTGGTTACTCCCACATCTTTTGTGTTGCCATTGAAGTAGCATATTTTGCAGTCATTATATTAAAAATATATTCAACACTTATTTATTTTCCTTCTATGAGCATGAGTGTTCTGTTTGACTGAATGTCCGGACACTGATGGTATGACTGTTCGCTGTACAAGTCAATAGAAGGTATAAAATCCTTTGAAAAGGAAGTGACAGACAGTTGTGAGCCATCACATGATTGCTGGGAACAAAACCTAGGTCCTCTGAAAAAAATAGCCAATGCTCTTAAACACCAAGCCTTCATTCTGAACCTGATTCTGTTGTTTTTCTGAAACAAATGAATAATTGAAGCATAAGAAAAACATTTTTATTTAAACAAAATACCTGTGCTTTCCAGTGTTGGATCTAATGGGTGGAAAGGCATGAGTCTATGAGTTGGTTAAACTTAGGAGTGATGATCCATAAGAAAGAATGATGTTTATCTGTATCATGGATGCCATTTTTACTCTGTGTTCTTTATCAGTGACTAATAGCAGTGGATAGTTCATTCCATGGAGAAATTTTCTAATTCTTACTTTTCAGGAAGAAATGGAATAACGGGCCGGGCGGTGGTGGCGCACGCCTTTAATCCCAGCACTTGGGAGGCAGAGCAGCCTGGTCTACTGTGGCCTCCCTTCCCCCCAGCCTGGAACCTGCCTGCTCAAGGGTGGAGCTACCGGCTCATTCGTCCTGCCACGCCCACTGCTGGAACCTGCCCTTGCTGCCTGGAGGCACACACGTGTTCGTCCTGCTACTGGACCCTGAGTTACTTGGCGGGAAATTGGGTTCCCTCCCCCTTCCTTTATAAACTGAGTGTCTGGAAATATTAAATTGAGTCTTGATCAGAGTCTTGTCTTGACTCCATTGTTTCTTCCGCCCCGTCTAGATTCCTCTCTTTGCAGGGAACTGCCATTCTCAGTTGAACCGTTCGTGTTGTGGACCGCGGGCGGGCCGCAACAGTTGGCGCCAGAACTGGGACCTGAAGAATGGCAGAGGGATGTTAAGAGAAACGACTGCTGTGTGGAGCTCCACAAGAAAGGAAAGAATCTTCGTATCGGAGGAGCATCGGAGCAACGGACAGGTACACATGCTAGCGCTAGCCTAAAAAATTTCAGTTTTGTAAAGTGTTGCTGAGGATGCGGTAGGATACGAACAAGTTTGAAGCAGTGCTGACCCAACACTGGTTCTGCTTGGGGTCAGCAGTTCGTAAATCGGAACTAGATACGGAGACAGGCGGTGTGCCACAGTTTTTTAGAAAACTGCTTAGGTGGAAGAAAGAAGGGTTCAAAATCATGGATCAGGCGATTGTGTTTAGTTTTCAGGAGTTGCTTAAGGAAAAAGGAGTAAGGCTTGAAGTACAATTAGTAAGAAATTTTTTAGATAAGATAGATAGCTGTTGTCCATGGTTCAAAGAAGAAGAAACGATAGATTGTGGAACCTGGGAGAAAGTTGGTGAGGCCCTGAAGCAAGTTAGAGTTTGAGATTAAGCTTCAGAGGCTGAGTCTCTTAAGATATTTCTAGTTTAGATAATGATTAATGTGGTTCCTATCCTAAATAGTAAAATTTAAGATAAGATATAAAGCAATGCCTCTTTATTAAAGCGTTAAAGCTTGCTTTAATAGGTATTCATAGGTATTAATTGATATCCAAACTTCGTAATATGATAGTAATGCTTCTAATATTGATTTTAACAGTGATAAATTGTTTTAAACATAGGTTTTGCTTTCCCAAAGTTGTAGATATTATCCTAACCTTGCACAAAAACTTAAAAATTATGGTTAAAACTGCCATTGTTCCATTGACTGCAGCTTGCAGTTTGATTGCAAATTTAAGATTGATGCTCAAATTAAAAAGTATTTTACCTTTGAGTCAATACAGGGCTCTGGGCAGTCCCAGAGCGGCTTGTGGCCTTTTCTTTTGTTTTGCAAACAATGCCTAAAAAAGTTTTTCCCTGTGTTCAAAAAAATTTCTTTTTAACAGTGTTACAGATCTATTCAGATGTTTAAAATAATGCTTAAATTCAAAGATTTTTGCTTCTAGTAAACTGGTAATCACTAGAAAATTTTGCCTCTATGTATGGCTAATATAGCTTTACATTATGTAAGAAAAATGTTTATTGTTTCTGCTTCTTTACAAGAAGCCAAAAGTTTTAATCTTTCAGTATATATTGTTTCCTAAGCGGAAAGTATTTTATTAACTAATGCTTCTCAAGGGAAGTTTACCTTAAATCCTTGCTCTCACCCAAAAGATTCAGAGACAGTATCCTTTTGTTATTTGGTGTTTTGGTTTGCTGCAAGGGGTTTTGCAGGAAATAAAGAAAGCTTTTATAATTGTTGTTAATTGGTAATTAAAAATTAGTTGTGCCGAAGACAATTCTTTGGCCAGAAAAAACATTATTGTAAAGTCATTTTTCTCATCCTCCCAGCCAATCGTTAGCCCACGTGGGCCCAACTAGCTGCTGTGGGGCGGAGTCTTAAGACACACAGTTGCCCCTATTCCAGCACAAATAATCTGGTTGTGTGCTGTAGATGGTGTTTTAAAATGCTGAACAATCAAACCTTAATTTATATATTGATAGTCAATGCTATATTTCTGAGCTCATAATTACTTAAAATTGTTCGTCCCTCAGATACTATTAATTCTCAAATTTACAATTGCTTATACATATTTTTAGTTAATAAATAAATAAATTATGCACGTGTGACTCTTAATAACTTTTCTAGCCTTCTAGTTACAACCGTTCCTTAAGAAAAATAATTGAAAGTGCAATTAGTCACTGCCCCTTTACAGCCAAATATTTAAAATGTTTTGTCCAAAAAGTTATTAATTCAAAAGGTTAGATATTGTAAAATTTTAAACTTTAACCTCTTAAAAGACAAAAGAGAGAAATTGTATCCCCATATATACTATTTAGTGCATTTCCATGCACACTATTTAAAACATACCTTTATTTTCAAAATTTGAGATTAAAATGTCAAATTTAATAAATGCTTTTTAGTATCTTAAAAGGGTCTACTTATTGGCTTATAAATTGATCCTAAAACAGCTACCTTATTAGAAAAGGGAAAGACAGGTTCTCTCCACAGAACTCTACAGAAGCATATTGGTAATTCGTGTGCTGAGTTGACAGGTAAGTTAACTCAGTGTCCTGATTAAAAGGACTAAAGGATTAAATTCATGTTTTAGATCCATCCTTGCTTGTCATTTTTCCAGTTTGGACTAGCTTCTAGCCTTTTAACTTTATGGCAATAGTACATCAGAGACTGTATATTCAGACTTAGTAAAATTAGTCATTTAATAGAGTCATAATGATTTTTCACTCTTCTTCAGTGTGACCAGCCATTCTAACTCAATCTTAGACTGGTCTAATATTCAGTTCAATTATTAGAGATTCCTATATTCTAAATTACCTAGCAAAGTTAATTCAGAGCATATCCCCCAAGGTCACCAAAGGCTCACCTTGCCTTTACCTTATTTGTCCTAAACTTTTTGCAAACTGACATTAAAGGTCAGTCTGCAGCGGAACGCCACTGGCACTCAGTTACTTCTAATTTGAGACTAACTTTAGCTTTACAATTTGCATCTAAATAAAGTACCTTGACTTCTCCAAACAGAAAATTTACATTGCTACACTCTCATTGTTTAGTATTCTTCCTTCTCTCAAGCAGGTCAATCTACATTCTCCGCCCCGCCCCTAAGAGCAAACAGGTGGTTCTGCTAATCTCCCTTCCAGGGACATCCCAGCATGTGGCTTTTCAGTCTAAGATAAGATTTAGATTTACCAGGAGAGCTAGGGAAGTAGAAATTTCATATATATTTACAAAGATTAGTTCTTATTTTGATAGATATAGGCTTAGTCCCTTAGCTGGCCTCTGGCTTTTCACCCTTGCTGTTACTGCAAGGTGTCCTTAGTTCCTCAGGCTACTGGGAATAACAGGGATGAAGAGGAAAGACTTTCAGCTCCTAGTTTAACCAAAATTAATGGTGTTAATACTGACATAATTCTTGTCTAGGCCTTGCTAAATCTGAGGTTGACAAGTCTCATATAGAGACCTCGCAATAACTCAGAATTGCGATACTGATTCATAATCATATGAATACGGTATGGGTACCGCTTGGCGCAGGAGATTACTGCGGAGGGAAGGTCCAGTTTGACCGTTTCTGAGTTCCCTGTGCGACACACCTGATTTGACGGAGGTTGGTATCTGACTCCAGCTAAAAACCAAAAATACTTAAGGCTCTGCCTCCCCTCCCCAAAAGATACCAAGAGCCACAGATGTGAGTCGTTACAATGCTCACGGGAGGAATCAGGCTAATGTCCACCCAAGTCAAGGTTAAAGGCCCACTCATCTACGGATGAGAAAATCATTTGATCACCTCTGTTAAGCATTGCCTATTTAAACTTAATTAATAGGGGGGAGAGAGATTGGAGACCTTGCTGTCGTAAGGGCAAGCCCTTCACTGCCTCCCACCCAAATAATAAAAAAGCCAATTGGCCTTGTACTAAAGAGCTGGTCTTAACCCCTTCTCCCTGTTCCCCAAAATTGCAGAGGATTATCAGTTCAGTGTTATTCTAAAATTGTTAAACTCAGCCAGGGTTCCAACGCCCTACTTAAAAGGCAAACAGGTAGCTACCTATTCAGCACTAATTAGCATTATAAAGTCAGAGCCTACAGCCCAGTGCTGCTATTCAGTCAGTGCTTTTAAGACAGTCTCAGCCAGATACAGTTTTTTCTTTAGCCCTAGGAACTCAGGCAGAACTATTGAACATAGATAATTTTTCTGCCACAGGCCACCCCCTTTTTATTTTTGTTTTGTTATCTAATGGGGGGAAATGTGGCCTCCCTTCCCCCCAGCCTGGAACCTGCCTGCTCAAGGGTGGAGCTACCGGCTCATTCGTCCTGCCACGCCCACTGCTGGAACCTGCCCTTGCTGCCTGGAGGCACACACGTGTTCGTCCTGCTACTGGACCCTGAGTTACTTGGCGGGAAATTGGGTTCCCTCCCCCTTCCTTTATAAACTGAGTGTCTGGAAATATTAAATTGAGTCTTGATCAGAGTCTTGTCTTGACTCCATTGTTTCTTCTGCCCCGTCTAGATTCCTCTCTTTGCAGGGAACTGCCATTCTCAGTTGAACCGTTCGTGTTGTGGACCGCGGGCGGGCCGCAACAGTCTACAGAGTGAGTTCCAGGACAGCCAGGGCTACACACAGAAACCCTGTCTCAAAAAACCAAAAAAAAAAAAAATAATGGTAAATTCAGATAGTTTGAAAGGACATTTACTAAGAATTAGGGAATGGTATCAGGATGTTATTGTCATCAAATCACGCTAGGCTCCAAAGTGATGAAAGCAGCAGAGTCCTTGCCTTGATTTTACAATTTGACTTTCCAATGCAACGGAGTGTAGTTATTTTAACTGAGTGTAGTGTCCACATTATCAGCCCCAAACAATGAAACAACCACTTCATCAGCACATTTCTCAGATTGTGATTGAGTGTAATTGATGTCAGGGCTGACATTGCTCTGAGTGTGTTCACATAGCATGGATTCTATTGTTATGCTGCTAAATGACTGTCATCATCCAAGATCTTAAAGAGGCAAACATCACCCTGTGCACAGACTCACACTCGGATCACAGAATCGAAATAATGGCTTCTGACACAACTCTTTCCTTTACTTTATTATAGACTTTCTTTTACACTAGGACTCTTGTGCTAAGATTTAGGAGCTCAAATTCATTTTACTTCATTGCATTTCTTACTATTGATAAGAACGTGAAGTCATGTACAATAATTACCAAATATAGTCCTGTCAGCAGTTGGCTCATATTAATCTTTTTACAACTACATTTTAAAGATTTTTTTTTAATTTTGCTTAATTCTGATAAAGATTGCTTGGTGCTACAGTACTCTTGCCCATTATGTTAATTTAATTAGTTCTTCCTTCAAAAAGTATTAATGTATAAACATTTTATACCAGGCATTATCATGCTTGAACATCTTTGCAAGTGAGTAAAAATGTTTTTAAAGATACACTGAAAGTTAATTTCTACAATGTCTCATAGGAAAGAAAGGCACATATATATAAATAATAAAAGTAGCTACTACATGAACTCTTTTCTCTTGCTCTGTCCTTCTCCACTGTGCACTGAATCTGTACATTGCTTTTAGCATTGGCACACTATTAATCCTACTAATCCAGGAGCAGCAGTCAAGAGGCCAAACGGTTGTGTTGGAACAGTTTGTAAGGCTGGACCACCTGGGGCTAGCCACTTTGGAGCAGTCTAAGATGAAGATGCTCAGAGTAAATCTGTTTTTGACACATTGTAGGCAGCCTTGGAGCAATCTGTAGCTGACTTTAAATGTGCAGCAGGGCCAGAAGGTAAAGTTAAAAAGCTTAGGGGAAATTTTTATCTTGGGTATACATTTCAAACTTCCAGAGCCAAGGGCCTGGTAGTTGTAACAGTGATTTTTCAACTGTTCTGCTTTGTGCTCCCGACTAGCTGCACACACACACATCTGCCCAGAAGCTATCTGAATCTGCCAATGAAAAATACACACACGCAAACACAAGCTCATTTTTTTTAATTAGGTATTTTCTTCATTTACATTTCCAATGCTATCCCAAAAGTCCCCCATACCCTCTCCCACACTCCCCTATGCACCCACTCCCACTTCTTGGCCCTGGTGTTCCCCTGTAGAGGCATATAAAGTTTGCAAGACCAATGGGCCTCTCTTTCCTATGATGGCCAACTACGCCATCTTCTGATATATATACAACTAAAGACACGAGCTCTGGGTGGTACTGGTTAGTGCATATTGTTGTTCCACCTATAGGGTTGCAGACCCCTTTAGCTCCTTGGGTACTTTCTCTAGCTCCTCCACTGGGGGCACTGTGATCCATCCAATAGCTGACTGTGAGCATCCACTTCTGTGTTTGCTAGGCCCCTGCATAGTCTCACAAGAGACAGCTATATCAGGGTCCTTTCAGAAAAATCTTGCTAGTGTATGTCAAAGAAAGATGAAATTTCAAGACCTGTAAGTCATATAAAGTACTCAGAAATTGCTGGTTGTTTGTGAGCCTAGAGGCTGCCTGGGGCTGAGAATAAAGAAAAACAAACCAGGGTATGCCCCGTAGTTAAAACATTCCTGGGAACAGCTTGACCATAAGATAAGGAGGAATGTGAAGACATAACAGGGCTATCTGAACTGAGTCAACAACTCACAGAACTCTGACACCCTGCACATACATGTAGTTTTTCTGCTGATTTTTGAATAAGCCAATAGTGTGTCGCTATTCTGAATTCCACACCCCTAAGTCCCTTACCCCATAAAACCCCCTAGCTTTCGAGACTCGTGGCCAACATCCGTTATCTCCTGTGTGGGATGCATGTCGGTCCTCATGTAATTACAGCAAGATGGGTCCTCATGATTCTTTGGGTGCTCTCTCACACCCGAGATTAGAGTGGGGGTTCCCCAAAGGGGGCCTTATATATGCAATGGTGTCAGCGTTTGGAGGCTGATTATGATTATTATCCTTCATTTTGGAAGAGCTCACCTGCAGCTCTGACTCTGTTTTGACTCTCTCCCCAAGTATCTTAATTCTTCCTGCTGTCTCCTCTCTCCTAAGTCCCTCCATTTTTTTTCTGTCCAGCCATTGGCTGCTGGCATCTTTTTTGATAGATTAAAAACCAATTGGGGGGGCACGAACCTTCAGCCTCAGTAAACACAGATTTCCAATTTAATTTAAGCATCAGAACCACTCCAAGGAGAGTCACAAGGTCACAAGACCAGAGGAGAAAAAGACACTGGGGGGGGGGGGGGGAGACAGAAACAGAAACAGAGACAGAGTTCACCCTCTGAAATAGGCAATGGGCAGAGTAAACAGAGAATCCTAGGCTGTTGTACTTATCTGGAGTCCATTTAACCTGTGAAAAGTGGATTCAAGCTGAACCTCTGAAGCTTAAGTGAATTAAACTGCACGGAAAATAATTTTTAAGTCTTTACATAGAAGACAATCAAAGAAAATAAAAATTTTGAGCTTGTTGACTTTTATAATAGTAACAATACTTTACTAGGATAGATGAATAACTATTGGATCTCTATTGATGAACATTTAGATTGTGAGCTTTAGAAGTTTTAATCTAACTTAGCATAGGTAGGGAATAAAATCTGAAACATTTATTTCCTTTAAATCACTTTTGTAGACATGTGTAACTTACATTTACACACCTTAAAGCACATTTTACATACTCTCATTAGTTATTTAAGCTTTTTCATCCTCAGACCTTTAAAACTTGTATTTACACACTTTAATGCATTTTCTTAGATCCTCATAATTTACTTAAGCTTAAAACCTTTTTTCATCCAATTATTTACCATGAGACCTAGATGGCTGATTGCTGAAAGCCGTCATTACCAAATAAGTTCCTTTAAATAAAGGAATAGTAAAAAGTTGTTTTGTAACCTGTTTTGTGAGTTTCTCTCTTTAAGAGTGAAGCATATCAGCAAAGTACACTGTCTTTGCCTTTTGCAGCAGGAGACCTATAAATCCTAGAGAAGTGAGGCCTGGTGCCTGAGTTAAATGAACTAACAAGGCAATTGCAGCCTTGGGGAAGGAGCAGATGTGTTTGCCCTTCTAAAGCTACAGTTAGACCAGGAGAGGCTCTCTGGGGGGGGGGGTCAATAAAGAGAGAGGAAAGTGTCTTAGTAAGAAGAGATGCCCATACCATCCTAGTAGGCTTGAGGACCCAGAGACAGACATATTTACCAAGAACTTGGAGAGAGTAGCATGATTAGTGCAGGTGGAAGGCAAAGCATTGTGGGTGACAGACACCAGCAGAAACAAGTAGTATGTATACATCTTAGGACAGTCAGATCAGCAGCTTGGTCCAGCCACTTTGGAAGGCAGTTCATGTATGCCACTCCCCAGGTTTGAGCATCAGATGTGTGTGTGTGTGTGTGTGAGAGAGAGAGAGAGAGAGAGAGAGAGAGAGAGAGAGAGAGAGAGAGAGAGAGAATGAGAGAGAGAGAGAGAGAGAGAGAGAGAGAGAGAGAGAGAGAGAGAGAGAGAGAGAGAGAGAGAGAGAGAGAGAGAGAGGATAGACAGACAGGGACAGATACAGCATGACTTTGCTTAAGCAGTTAAATT
The DNA here is from genome assembly GCF_978045245.1 of Mus caroli. NCBI lineage: Eukaryota > Metazoa > Chordata > Mammalia > Rodentia > Muridae > Mus > Mus caroli. Next base: position 95,014,989 of record NW_028227263.1, read on the forward strand.
TTCATTATAGAATCAAGGAAAAGAACAGAAAGAATCAGAGGCATCTTGGAGAGTTCAGGCAAATTGAGTCTGGCTTTGTGAGGAGAAGAGGGAAGGGAGCAAGGAAAGAGAGAATTCTCATAGAGACCAGAAAACTAGTTCTGGAGGTTGACAGGCAGCCATCCACCAGTGGTGGAGTGACTGAAGCTGTCTTCCCATCTGTCACAGCCAAATTCAATTGAAGGTAGGGAATCCCTGAAAGTGTGTCACCAGACTCTAATGGGAGGTTTCCATGCAGTTGTTAGGCAGACCCCAAATTTGTTTAAGGACAGTCAGGTAGTTCAGGGTCCTAATGAGACCCCCCTAAAAGGCCTAAGGAACCTTACTGCATCTGCTTGCTTTTTGTCCCAAAGGCTCCAGAAAACAGACTACTAGCCTGCTACCCAGTCTGCTGCATATATCAGGAGGGGCAGATACTGGAAGGATTTGAGGGAGAAAAATCCCTCCACGTTGATTGAAATAGCTACCAACGTCTATAGCAACCATGATGATTTGGAAGACAGATGGGCTTAGAGGACAGCTAGAATTATGATGGCTACATTCAGGCAGGGAGAGAATCCTTGACAGAGGAGGCCCTCAGAACTTCCCCAGGGTTGCCACCTCAGAACATTGCAATATTTATCATTATTAAAGAGAAATCAATGTGCCTATTACAAGGAAATGGGCCATTAGAAAGACCAATAACCAGCGAGAATGAAGAACTCCAAAATACTAGGCCTGGATAAGGACTAATGGCATCAGGGCTTGACCTCCCTCCCCAAGTCCTGGGTAACCCTCATTGTGGAGGGAAAACCGGTTGATTTCCTTATCGCCACTGGGGCCTAACTCTCAGTCCTGCAACAGACTGATGGTCCTCCAGGGGTGACTAGATCTAAATCATATTCCTGGACTTCCACTAGAGCTGTGAATAGAGATGGCATTAAAAACTGTTTTACTAGACATCAAGGTCAATGTGTTCTAGGAAGAGGGAACAGCTTCAGCAAGGATGGAGAGCCTGAGATGTCAAAGGAGAGTTGTAAGTCTTTGAGGCTAAAGGTCTCATTGTGGAAAGTGCACCTGGAGGCATCAGAAAGGTGGAGGAAGAGCCAAAGCTGAAGTGTGGGGCCAGGTTGAGGTTCGGATCTTCACCATTTGTTCAGAGACTGTTCTCAGTTGTATTTGAAAACCCAGGTGAGATAGCTTAAGGAAGGCAGTTTGAATCCTTGAAAGGGGTTGCATTGTAGCAGATATTTGTTATTGACTGTACCGTCCCAATCCAGCATCTCATGGGCAAGAATGTTCACAGGCTCTAAGACTGAACTTGCTCAGTTATAGACTCAGCAAAGTCAGTCATGACAGTGATATAATTAAAGCATCCTTCATAGAATGACAAGATATTATCAATTCCTGTGAGATAATGTTCTCTCAGTTAAGACAATAAGTAAATAAAACACTCCATCTAGGAAAATTAAACGTCGGCACCAGATGCCTAGTAAATAATGGAGGAGCAATAAATAGCACAAATAATTTAGAGCAGAAGTCTCATACAAAATGAGCAGTGTTCTTCTCATCCTCTGAACATACATCTCAGGATGACCTTGACTAGGATCATGAACAGCTATTAACATACAAATGAAAACTTTGAATAATTATGTATAATTCTTGATCTTCTCTCTTTTCTCCCTTCCCCTTTTCAATAGCGTATCTTTATCTAATTTCAGCTCTGAGTGGACAACTTCAATGAACTCCAAAGTCATTGTTCTTTATAGTGTTGTGTCTCTCCTGAAAACAAGCACCCAGAATACTCTTCCTACACATGAGGCAGGTTCTATTACTCGTCCTTGCTCAATTTTCCATTGCTGAGACAAAATACCTATGATGGTCAACAGAAGAAGTATAAAGGTTCATCCCTTCTCACAGTTTTATATGTTTCAATCCAGTGCCTAATTTTTTAGTAGCCTTTGCTACTCTGGTAGAATATTTCATCCAGGAGGCCAGGAAGCAAAGAAAATGGAAGATAGAGAGTCTGGACCCCATCATGCCAGTTATGTACAAATGCTACAACACTGCACAAGTGAGGACGTACCTTAGTGTCAGCACTTCTTAGTCCTCCACTGTGAGAAAAAAGTGCATGGGGACATTTGAGTATGCCAGATACAAACTAGAGCTAAATGCATAAAATCCTTTGGATCACCTCCAAACTACAAACAGAAAAAGCTTGTCTCTATACTGAAAGGTTGACCTAGTACCATACAAGAGTCTTCTTCCTCAGTGTCTGGGACATGATGGAACTCAATATTCATATTTCAGAGGGACAGCACTGACAGCTCTCCTGATAGGATAACCTTGTTCCTATTTTAGAGACCTAGAACATTTAACTTCTGTTCTGTGTCCATTGTGGATTTTTTCCTTAGGGATCAATTTCAAAGCCTGACTAACAGAAACACATTCTCAATATTTTACTGTAGTTTCCCATTACATTGATTCAAAGCCTTTGTTCTAACTTAGTTCACTTACATATTTTTCTTGTCTTGCATAGTAATAAAATTTCAGGAAGGTAAGAGATATGACTCTTAAATCAATGTCAAATAATTAAGTAAATAAAGTTTTCATATAAAAATGTTCCACAGAGCCACAGACTGCTTATGACTGACACAGAAATGGTTTCATTAACTCACAGCAGCAAATGCTCAGAGAACAAATGTTAAAAGCATTATAGGACTTTTCTTCAATTGACCTGTTTTCTACAGCATGTTGTAAGTGTAGAGATGCCAGTTGTTATTTCTTCCTGGTGTTATATTATTATTCCCAGCCTTCTTCCCCAGGATCCTTCCCTGTCTCTGCTAACTATTGCTCAATTCCATTCTTGTATGGCACCAATATTCACATTCAGCATCTGACTCTTACAGTCGGTGTGGTCGGTTTATATAATACCCCAAAGTCCCATCCTTGTTATTGCAGATGATAGGATTCATTCTTTATGACTGAATAGTATTCCAGTGTGTACATGACAGAAACTATGATCTCATAGATTCAGTTTTTATCTTAACTGTTGTGATCAATGGAGAAACAACATCTAGGGTGCATTATCTTCCTGGCATAATGGCCTCCTTGTATGTGTCCAACCATTAACATTATTGGACAATATGATTGTTCTACTATTAATGTTTAAGGAATGTCCATTCTTTTCCATAATAGCTGAATTTGTTTACATTTCTGTAACAATACAAAAGAGTTCATAATTTCTGTTTCTCTCTTGACATTTGTTGTTATTTCTGTTATTGAGATGAGAGCAAGAGATCTGACAGGGTGAGATGATATTTGGGCTGAGTTTGTGTTCCCCAAATGATTAAAGATACTAAACACATTCTGGATTGGCTATTTATATAAAAGGTCTTGAGAGACATTTTCAAACCTTCAGCCCTTTTGACTGGGCACTTGTGATTTTATGCTCAGTTCTTTGAATTCATTGTGTATGCTTTATGCATGAAAATCATGTGTGAGGCAGTAGGTTGGATTTTGTTGATTATTTCATTTGCATAACATCTTGATAGGATTGATTACATGTGTTCATTTATACCTCTGTTATGTCTGCTTTAACCCAAACAGCTGCCTGGGTCAAAAATTTGGACTCTCTCCCATGTGTTATATTTAATAATCTGATACTTTCAGATTTTATATTTGGGATGTCAGCCTATTTTGTATTGAGATTTTATGTATTTTGAGAAGGAAAATATTTCATTCTCCTGGTGGTTTATATCCTATTTTCCACCATTGGTTGTTGAAAGTCTGTCTATCCTGTTATATATTCTTGGCTTTCTATATAAATATCAGTTTAAATATGAATATGCTGTGTGAATTCATTTTCAGTTAATAATTCTGTTCCGCTGTCTTTGTTTATAATTTGGAGGTAGTGGTGTAGTGTTTTGGTTACCATAACTTCACACTATATTTTAAAGTCAGATAATGTTATGTTTCTGGGGTTTTTATTTGTTTTTCTTGTTTGGTTGTCTCTCTGGCCAACTCCAACCCCAGGACCAGTTAGTTTCTAGAATTGCTCCTTTTTGCCATTTCAGCCAAAAGATCATTACTACTTTGATGGGAATTAAACTAAGCCTATATCTAACGTTGTGAAATATCTCTATTTTTTTTTATTCTTTAAAACATACATTAGAGGGACAGGATCCCTGTGTCTTTACCTTTTTACCATCTTTACAATCTCATTCAACTTGTGATGAATATCCCAAATTGGTTCAAAGTTTTCTCAATGATAAATACATTTTCCTTTTTCTCTATCCCCATGAAAATAATTTTATGACTTTGCAGAGAACTGGATTATATTATTTCTCAATAGAAAATATATTGTATTTTTTCTGGATAGCTTTCTGTCACAAGTATAAATATGAAACCACGCACTGTAGTCAGCCACAGTTATTCAAAGATGCTTATGTTCTTCCATCATCTGGATATTTTCTGGGAGTGTAGCTATAAATAGGGTGAACTTTCATTATAGAAAGAACCAGGCCTCTGGTGGATCCATAGCTGGAGTCCTCACATATGCAAAAGAACCCTGAGACTCATCAAACTTTACAGTATTATATAATATAGCAAGTGTCTTCCTTGGTAAGGGTTATATTCTTTAATGTCAAAATCTTTGCTGATTTTTGAAGGTTTTGGAACTTCTGAACATGTTCCTATCAATAGACATGAATATTGAACACTCTCATATCTGAGTACTTGTGCTTGCTGTTATTTATATCTAAACTGCCCCCCAACACACACACACACACACACACACACACACACACACACACACACACACACATACACACTTACACTCTCTCCTGTATTTGAGCAGCTGGTTCCCAGCCTGAAGCATTATCTGGGAAGACTGTGTAACATTAGGAGGTAGAGTCTTGCTAGAGGAAGTGGTTTATTTGGGAGATCCTTGAGGTTTTATAGCTGTCCCTGCTTCCTTCTTATGCTTTCCTTCTCTGCTGACACAATGAGAACTGCTGCCTCCTGCTCCTGCCTGTATACCTTCCCCACCATTATGTACCGTATCCCCTGGTAAAACCAGAGACACTGAAACTTATAGAAGAGAAAGTAGGGAAAAGCCTCGAAGATATGGGTACAGGGGAAAAATTCCTGAATAGAACAGCAATGGCTTGTGCTGTAAGATTGAGAATCAACAAATGAGACCTATTGAAAATGCAAAGTTTCTGCAAGGCAGAAGACACCGTCAATAAGACAAAAAGGCCACCAACAGATTGGGAAAGGATCTTTACCTATCCTAAATCAGATAGGGGACTAATATCCAATATATATAAAGAACTCAAAAGGTGGACTACAGAAAATCAAATAACCCCATTAAAAATGGGGCTCAGAGCTAAACAAAGAATTCTCACCTGAGGAATACCAAATGGCTGAGAAGCACCTGAAAAAAAGTTCAACACCCCTAATCATCAGGGAAATGCAAATCAAAACAACCCTGAGATTCCACCTCACACCAGTCAGAATGGCTAAGATCAAAAATTCAGGTGACAGCAGATGCTGGCGAGGATGTGGAGAAAGAGGAACACTCCTCCATTGTTCATGGGATTGCAAGCTTGTACAACCACTCTGGAAAGCAGTCTGGCAGTTCCTCAGAAAATTGGACATAGTACTACCGGAGGATCCCACAATACCTCTCCTGGGCATACATCCAGAAGATGTTCCAACTGGTAAGAAGGACACATGCTCCACTATGTTCATAGCAGCCTTATTTATAATAGCCAGAAGCTGTAAAGAACCCAGATGTCCCTCAACAGAGGAATGGGTACAAAAAGTGTGGTACATTTACACAATGGAGTACTACTCAGCTATTAAAAAGAATGAATTTATGAAATTCCTAGGCAAATGGATGGACCTGGATGGCATCATCGTGAGTGAGGTAACCCAATCACAAAAGAACTCACATGATATGTACTCACTCATAAGTGGATATTAGCCCAGAAACTTAGAATACCCAAGATATAAGATACAATTTGCTAAACACATGAAACTCAAGAATAATGAAGACCAAAGTGTGGACACTTTGCCCCTTCTTAGAACTGGGAACAAAACACCCATGGAAAGAGTTACAGAGACAAAGTTTGGAGCTGAGATGAAAGGATGGACCATCTAGAGACTGCCATATCCAGGTATCCATCCCATAATCAGCTTCCAAACGCTGACACCATTGCACACACTAGCAAGATTTTGCTGAAAGGACCCTGATATAGCTGTCTCTTATGAGACTATGCTGGGGTCTAGCAAACACAGAAGTGGATGCTCACAGTCAGCTATTGGATGGATCACAGGGCCCCCAATGGAATAGCTAGAGAAAGTACCCAAGGAGCTAAAGGGATCTGCAATCCTATAGGTGGAACAACAATATGAACTAACCAGTACCTACCCCACCCTGAGCTCACGTCTCTAGCTGCATATGAATCAGAAGATGGCCTAGTCGGCCATCGGTGGAAAGAGAGGGCCATTGGTCGTGCAATCTTTATATGCCTCTGTACAGAGGAAAGATGGGGCCAATAAATGCAAGTCTCAATAAACCCTTTCCCTTAGTTACGTTTATCAGATACTTTGTCATATTAACAAGACAACACAGTGCCTGACTATTGGTCAGGTTAACGCTGGTCTTTTTCACCAAAATGGATACTATCCACCTTTTCTTATTTTATTATGAAGAACTACATTTCCAAAACAAAACTGCCCTTTGCTGTAACCAATACTTATGAGAATATAGCACAGCCCATTCAGACAATGGTGTCATTACTAATAGTTCCAGAGTTGGCTGCTTTGCTTCAGATGGAATTTTTCAATGTCCGTGGTGCATTATAAGAATAACGAGTTATCAGTTTCTGACTTTACTGTGGATCTGTAGGAATTAACAAGATAATTACTGTTTGAATAAAAACTTGAGGTGTTAACTGCCCAATAAATATTCCGTACAATAATGATATAAACATTTATATTCAAGAGATACCATTTGTCTTAGTTAGGGTTTTACTGCTGTGAAAAGACACCATGGCCAAGGCAAGTCTTATAAAGGACAGCATTTAATAATTGATCTGGCTTATAGGTTCAGAGGTTCAGTCCATCATCATCAAGGTGGGAGCAAGGCAGTATCCAGGCAGACATGATGTGGGCAGAGCTGAGAGTTCTATCTTCATCTGAAGGCTGAAGTAGAAGACTCACTTCCAGGCAGCTAGGATGAGAGTCTTACAGTCTACACCCATAGTGACTGTACCTTCTAATCATGACACTCCCTGGGCTTATCATATACAAACCATCAAACCATTTAAGCATTTATCTGGAAGAAACAACAACTGTGGAAATTAATAGGCCAGAAGTGATATACTCATGAGTATTTTAAATAGAGCTGGGAATAGAGCAATTAAATATATGAATAACTGGAGAGCCAAGGCAATGGGAATGAGTGGAGACAGGCTTTGGGAGAAAGGGGTATACTGGAGGTGATGCATAGAGACAGGAGAAGCTGGGGTAGGAGCTGATACCAATATTTGAAGTTAAGTCCAAGGAAAGGTTTAGGAATTGTAATAGGTCATGTAAAAGATTTTAGTTTCTTGAGGCAGATGACATTTTCTTCTCAAGCACTCAAACTCCATTCTGATTCATGTGTCAACCTGTGCATGATATAACAGGAATTGAGTCCACAGCTCACAAGTGACTGAAAAGCAAACATCATACTGACACACAGATCCTACTTCTTTTAATGTGATAATATGAATTTATTATTTTAGGAAACTAAATTTTTAATAAACATATTCCCTACAAAATTTGAATAGTTAAGTCTGAGATGATGCCTCTGCAATGCTTGTCTTGCAAGCATGAGGACTTGAGTTAAAATTCTGGGACACATGTAAATCCTGGCAGCACCACAGTATGCATTTGTAATCTCAGCACCAAGGAGACAGGGCAGCAGATCTATGGGCTCAGTAACTACCCAGACTTGTCTTTTTTGTGAGCAGCATGATACCAAGAGGTCCCAAGTCAGAAAAAAAAGGTGGATGACACCAGAGGAATGGTGTCCAAGGTCATTCTTTGTCCCTCATTTACATACATAACTGGTCACACATGTGCATTAACCCCCACCCAGGGACACATACATACAGATGGGCAACATACAGCAAAAGGGTGGTAAAATAACTGATGTTATTATAAAACACGATCCTACAATTTATGAATTATGTGAAATTCACAACATGAGTGAAGGTAGCTGCAGGTTTTCTTTCGACTTTAGCTTCATTTCTATTACAGACTCTGAAAGGGGTCTGTGGAATTGTCTTTCTCTTCTGGAATGTCCTAGGGAATCCCAACTATAAGGCCTGCAGAAGAACTGCAGTCAAGATAGATTTATTACAAGGAAACTCTATTTGTACCTTTCTCTTCTGCTTCTATAAATTCAGCCTGTTAGTCTAACCCTCTAGAAGAGAAAGAATCTCTTTTAGCTTTGATTTTTTACCTGCAGTTGAAAGTTTAATGACCTTTATTTCATTGTATGATTATAGGATAATGTTTCTTCGTAAATATGGATGATGTCCACAGACCTACCATTTATCCCGCTGCTTTTATTTCTTCCAGAAAGTATTGGTAATTTCTTTGAATTGATTCCATTCCATTCCAGGATCTGACCCTTATGTCTTTTTGTTTATGGAATTTAGTCTTACATTATCTGCCACATTTACAAACTTTCTTCTCTGTGTATTATATTTGCTGCTATAGATTTTATTAACATTCTGTCTTCCCATACACCCTCTGGCTCTACACACTTTAACTGTTTCATTCCTTTTCATTCCAGCAACTTTAATTATGTGCCACAAGGGAAACTGCATGTGGGCTAGTTTTTATCATGTGGACACAGGGTCCCTCAGAGAATCTTATCAACTCTTCAGATAGATTCTTCCTTGCACTTCAAGCATATGTTATAGGAAATGGGTACTTTTTACCTCAGTCCTAATGAACATAGAGGAACATTCACAAGGTAGCTAAGGATGCTTTAACTTTTGGGTCCACTCATATTCCAAGTCCTCTTCTCTCTTCTCCTGCTTTGAATACCCTCAATTGTAGACAACGAGAATCAGAGGCCCGGGAAAAGGCTGGAAAATGAGGATTCAACCTAGGCTGGGATCTTTTGTTACTTTTGTGCAGATCCTGGTGCTGCAGACAATGATGGCCATGAACACAATCTACACACACTCTTCACATGTCTCTGGAGGATGCAGAAATGTCCCTCTTCCTTTCTTGTTACACACAGATGTCCTGTGTGTGTTCACAAAAGGAACTGAATGAGGGAGTCTTCCACTCCTGGCTTCAGAGACAAATAATGAATACTTCCCCATGAGGATCATGGTTGCAGTGGGTGGAAATGAAATGAAAAATTCATAGTGATGAAGGAATGGCTGTCAGAAAGGGACTTGTGCCAAGTGGATGAGGCAAGCAGAAGCAGAACCTCAGAGGTGTCAGGAAGAAACTGCCCCTGCTGTTTCCAGTGGGTCCAGGCAATGCTAGGATGGCTCTTTTGAATTGCGATGCTAAATGATCAGTTCTGCCAAGGTACAGGGGTTCATTTCTTCAGTTCCTTAATATAGCAGATAATACACAATGTTGATCTATGAAATGGTGGTTGAGTTATGAAGTTTAAAAATTGGGAGGATTTTTAAGACTAAGGGGATAAGGATATCGTTTTGTTGCTGTTTTTGTATTCATTCACTTAAAGAGAATTCTCACATACTCATTATTTGAATCCCAATGGTTTCATCCTTCCATGTCCACTGTTCTTTCAAGCCTTCCATCCCAGGTCTAGGCTCACATCAAACTTAGTTTGAACTACTCAGCTCCCTCAGCCATAGTTTTTGTCATCTGTGCTTGGCATTTGATACTGTGGCTCTAACCTCACCATCCTCACATTAGGGATACAGAATAAGAACACAACCTAAGGAGCATTCTCAGATTCTCCCTTCATATGCAGGGTTACTTTAGCTCTCCAAAGAGTAATCTCCACCATGTGCTCCCACACCACACAGCAGTGCCTATCTATTCATGCATCATCTGACTAAACCATTTATATACATTGGTTGTTATTATTGTCTTGCTTGGTTGTTTTTTCGAAGGACAGTTGGCTTTCTGATAGAGTCTATTCCACCACAAGTGTTTAGTATTTCCTTTAGCAGAGTCATGACATCATATTTTGGAGTAAGCCTAATTATTACATGATTTTAAAGATCTTGCCTGACTATCTTACAAAACTTTATCTCTGACTCAATAGATGCATTCATATCTATTTTAAAAATTGATCTTGTAGAAGGTACCAGGCATTTGAATAGTGTCAGAGAATATGTAGCTGAATACAAATCAGAAATTTCTCAGGCTGTTTTCAAATGTAAATTAAAGACATGTTGAGATATCAAGTCATAAAATTAGTAAGCGACTATGAGAGTGGATTTTGACGGAAGTCAAGATAAAACACAAGTTATTTGAGGGGGACATAATAGAATGAGAAGGGTTAAAAAAAGTGGGACTGGGAAGTCAGGGGATTGGAGGGATTGGAGGATAATTAACACTAAAGACCTCTGAAAAAGCCATACTGAGGTCTCCTACTATAGATGCTTCCAAAACTATACACATATATACATGTAGACAAAGTTTAAATGGACTTTCCATATAATGTGAGACAACGTTTCTCCCTGATGCCATAGGCTATCTGATAAAAGACCTAGTGCCAGGTGTGGGTTGTTTTTCAGTGGGGTTCGACAGACACACACACACACACACACACGCACACACTATAAGGCATTGCCATGGCTTTGGTTACTCTTTAGACTTGGTGGTAAGGCATTATTACTGAAGCTTCTACATGCTTGAATCATAAGACATTGAGAAATTAAGAAATCAGGTTTGAAACCTCTACTTTCTAGCTTCCAGAGTAAAGTGCTACTTATATTACTAGAGAAGTAAAGAAATTATAACTCGACTATTATCCTGTGAGTCACAAGAACAAGTGGTCTGGCAAGATATGCCACTTATGCATATCCCATGGGTTTTATAGGTGTAACAAACCATTTTCTTTTATATATATTTTTTTAATTAGGTATTTTCCTCATTTACATTTCCAATGCTATCCCAAAACTCCCCCATACCCCCCACACACTCCCCTACCCACCCACTCCCACTTTTTGGCCCTGGCATTCCTCTGTACTGGGGCATATAAAGTTTGCATGTCCAATGGGCCTCTCTTTCCAGTGATGGCCGACTAGGCCATCTTTTGATACATATGCAGCTAGAGACAAGAGCTCCGGGGTACTGGTTAGTTCATAATGTTGTTCCAACAATAGGGTTGCAGATCCCTTTAGCTCCTTGGGTACTTTCTCTAGCTTCTCCATTGGGGGCCCTGTGATCCATCCAATAGCTGACTGTGAGCATCCACTTATGTTAGATTTAAAATGCGCTACACCTTCTGTTCCACTCACAGGTGGTCCTAAGGTCACGTGGAGAGTCCTCTCGGGACCTTGGGGGTGTCCACTGACTCCACGCCCAAGGTGACCCGGTGCTGGTGCTGACCAGAAGGGACTTGTGACCCTCGAGATTGAGATTTTTAAACAGTGTTGAGACTGTGGTAAGACTGTGGGGACTTTTGAAGTAGGACTAAATGTACTTTGCCTTGTTATATGCCTACAAGCCTATGAGGGAAAGGGAGCCATGGTTTGAATGTGAATGGCCTCCACAGATTTGAATACTTGATCTCCAGGGAGCTGCACTACCTGAGAGGATTAGGAGGTGTGACCTTGCTGAAGGAAGTGTGTCACTGGGGGTGGGTTTTGAGGTTTCAAAAACAGAATTTCAAGCCCAGAGTTTCCCTTTTCCTTCTGCCTGTGGATCTGGATGTAGAATTCGCAGATACTTCCTCAACATCATGTCTGCCTGCCTGTATGTGGCCCTATTAAATATCATGATAATAATAGAGTAAACTCTGAAACTTGTAATCAAGTCCCAAATAAATATTTTCTTTCATAAGACTTTCAGTGTCATGGTGTCTACTCCCAGCAATAGAACACTAACTAAGAAATATAGTAAATTTTTAATAGTACAGAATATACAGGTCTGCTTCTCCTTATGTTTTTTACCAAAAGAACACATCAGTTTTGTTAAAGGGTACACTCATTTTGGGAAAAGTCTCTTCAACTGCCTCATTATGACTGTGGATATAGAATATGATTGAGGTATTCTTTTAACATAGATCACAATACAGAAGGATTTGCAGCTTGAAGATCAGATTTATCACCATCTTCCTTTTCCATGTTGTAACTTGTACCTCCATAGGAATTCTCCCTCATGGCTCACTGTTGATTCAGGCACTGAGCTTCACAAACTGCTTTTCCCACTTTTATTTTCTGTAGATTCTGATGGTGACATTTGAGGGCATCACATAACAACATGATGAACTCACATATCTAAAGCAGATTATTTTCATGAAGAGGCAGGGCCTCTAAATAAATACTTATTTGATTCTTGCCTCTGTTTTATTGGTGTGAGACTTGGGCAGCTATGGCCTCCAATATCCCCTCTACTCTTCTGCTTTAACATCTCACCCCTTTATTTTGTTATGTAGTAACTGGTGAGGTCTAAAGACATGGTCCACATTCTGAGTTAGATCCAACCCATTGGATTCTGAGCTAAGATGTTCCGCTAATAGGTTCATTTAGTTTCCATCTTAGCATTTATAGATGGAAGATATTTCTCTTGCTTGGTTAATGCAATGAGTCTCTTCAGTCTCCCCCCACCTGCCCCAGTAACCCATAACTGTGAGATTAGCTTATCTTGAATTCAATATTTTTCAAAGAAAATCCTGTGAGGATTATGACGGTTTTCTTGTGGCACTAAAGACTTACTAGATGTAGATGTGGTTGCTGATGGAAAAAAATATAGAAACAGTACCAGAGATTATCAGGAAAACCTTCCCTGTAAGCCTCTGAATTTCTCCTTACACAGAACAAACAAATATATTTACTTTAAGTATCCAAATAAATATGGTACAATACATTTGCAGTGCTATGATGAATAATTTAAAAATCAATACAGTGAAGCACCTGCATCTATAAATGATGTGTATTTATGAGGTTTTTAAGATAATGTGTTAGAAAGATCGTCTCCTTCCCTCTATAAAAGCAAAACTCCTCGGATGCTCCAACCCATGCCACTTTTTATTGACAGTTTTACTTTAGGAAATTATTCTTTATCTGGGTGATGTGAATGAGCTGGTGATCTCTGATTTGTTGATTTTGGATATTGTTCTATATAAAAAGAAATATCATTAACACCAAGTAACTATGAAATAGGCTGTAGCCTTCACTGTAGAAAACTGGGTTCCAACTATAGAGAAATTTATTGAGAACAGGTGAAAACACATTGAAATACAGGCCCCTCGAAGTCAGCTTAAGTGAATAATGGATAGTCTGATTGCTTTTTAGCTCTCTGTGGAAGGGAAACTAAATAAAATGTAATTGTATCCTAAGGATAACACTGAGTAAGAGAAAATGGCATATGAATTTGGTTGACTAGAAATCCACAATGAAAGCAGTATATGTAGAAGAGTGAGGCTAGAGAAAGAAATCAGCCACCAAGAGTGCTTGCTGCTCTAGCAATTTTGCTTCCCAGAACCCATAGCTTCTACTAACTCTATCTCCAAAGGATTGGACGGTGGTCTTGCCATGGACTTCTACACACACGCACACGCACACATGCACACACACGCGCGCGCGCATGCACGCTGTTTGTATTTTGATGCTAATTCCGCTATCCAGGGAGGGGTTGCAGACAAGGAGTGAGTCACATACTCAGGTGAGTTCTTGTGAACAAATCCCCTAATGAATAAAGGAGCCAATCACTGGGCAAGTAGGAGGGACTTTTGGCTTTGATAGTGGAAGAGAGGAGGAGGTGAGAGATGGGGTGTTTTTGAACAGGGATAGCATAAGGGCAAGATGTAGCTGCTAGAGTTTCCGGGCATCTTGGCAGATCCACAAGGATTCGCCACTACAAGATTAGGTTTAAGCTGCTGCACCCAGAGATTGAGCTACCATTGTTTCTAAAATAAGTTTGTGTTGTGGTCTCCTTCATGCGGTGGCTTGCCTGGGTTCAAGAGAGAAAGTCATGGTGGCAAAGCGTGGGTTTGCCTGATGTGCACCACAAAGGCCGTGGGGGAGTTCAAGCTTGGAGCTGGCATGGTAGCAACCCACCACAGGGAACATAGCGAGCTGGGTGGAGAGAGTTTGGAGATCTAAGTCAGAGAGTCTCCACGAAATAAAAACAGGTTGGCCATTGCCCACCAGCACATGGCTGGCTTGCCCACTGGGGCAGAGAGTTACTGGCAATAACATAGGAAGCCTGCCGGTCCATTATTTTATTATTTCCCATAACATGCATATGCGCATGCACACATACATTAAAATTATAAAAAAAGCATGTGATACAGGTGAAGCCACACATTAAATAAATAATAAAATAAGTATGCACACTGGAGGAAATGGACCTTGGGACAGCAGGCATCCACCTGGCACCTGATATTGAGGTAGGCTAGTGTCCAGTACTGACATTGCCTGGTTGGTTCAGTATTTTCACCTACTGAGTGGAATTGAATACATCTATCTTCAAAGATTAAATCCACTAACACAAGGAAACTGATTCTCTTATGAACAAGCAAACATTAGCTATTGATGCCATTTAAACATTGTAATTCATGCTTAAGCTACCTTCTAAAGATTAAAATATATCACTTTAGCTTTCTTCTATGTAACCATGCTAGCAATGGCTTTAATCAGTCTGTCTTTATCCTCGACATGAAGTGTTCCATATTTTTGCCTGAGGTGGGTAGAGCAAGCCTAAGACAACTCTCACCCAGTGCCACAGGTTCTAGGTGGGGCATAGCCCTCCTGAGAGGACCCGAGACACCCAGAGGTCCAGGGTGCCATTAAGATGAGCAAGTGTGTGGAGGAGAAATGGAAAAGAAAGAGAAGCCAAAGGATATGTGCACAATGAAGAGAGATGGAGACTCATGGTAGTGAGGAGCAGTCTGATGTGAGTTGCTGATGCCACCTAATGCCATGGTGAGGCCGTGGCCCATGTTGCTGGTGACAGCTATGTCTGGGTCCATGGCCCTGCAGCAGTAGAGATCTGTTAGCACCAAAGTCCAGTCTGCCATTCTTGATCTAGGCTGCTTGCTGCAGCCATGTTGATGCAGAGCCTGTGCAGAGCTGCTCCACCGATTACATGGGCATTATAGGAGAGCTGGCCCTGCCTCTAGCCAGGTACAGCTCTTGGAAGAGCAGGTATCTTACTAGCTGTGGCATTGTGTGGGCTATCCAGGGCAGTTCTGGAAAGCTCACCCTGGTGGTGTGGGTGCAGAACAGCTGATGGACTGACAAGTTCAGCCACAATCCAGGCCCATACCCAGGGCTTCAAGTTGGCCCACCTTAATATCTAGCCCACCTATGAACTGCTGGACCAGTTTCTGAAGATCCAGAGCTTCAGGATCTCCATGACACAGGGCAACAACAGTATATCCAAGCAGAGTCCTGGTGAGGATCCAAGATTGATAGTGTAGCAGAAGCCAGAGGCCTCAAACTAGACCAGTAACTCATGGCAATGAATATTTGCAAGTAAAGCTACATGGACAAAAGGGTGTGCTGTGTGACAGACACATTGTGCCATACTCCAGCTTCTCCAACAAGAAGGGCAGAGCGCAGATACAAAGGGACAGAGAGGTGAGTGGGATTGGGGACCATGATGTGAAATTCACAAAGAATCAATAAAAAGTTAAAAAAAAAAACTATTTTATTCTTTTTCCTTGAAACCAGTAGTGGTTTAGTCAAAGGGAAGCACAAAATATATGTAGATTTTAGATTGTTGTTTGCATAATTAATATATTAACATAATTAGATTCAAGCTTGCTTCTTCCTTGTTAAATTTAATCACTTAGCTTCCATTCAGTCACAATGATTTTACATTCAAAATTAGCTTAGTTGAAAAATCTGTGGCTACGTTTAAATCATAGTTTGTATAAACCCTTCCTTAGGTGTACACTTCAGCTGTTGTACCAGAGTTATTTTATGTCTAGGATCCTTATTTCATTTATTGACCTGCACCATGGTGCTAAAGTATTGCATAGCTGGAACAAGGTTTATCAGAGTAGTTGAGGATGGCTTTCAGTTTCAAATCCCTACATGAGTACGAATTTAGTAGAAGATGAAATATTTGTTGGGTACCTGACTGGACCCGATACCACCTATTAAGTCTATGGTCAATTTTATCTATCCTGGAAACAATTTCCCTTCAATGAAAACTCCTTGTGCAGACTTTGAGCATGACCAGTAAGACAAATGTATGAGCGTAGAAATTTCATGCATGTTTGAGGAAAAGGTGGAATAGAGGTAGTGAGGATAGAGAGTCAGGAAGTTAAGGATGAGTTGAGCATAGAGAAGCTTAGTGCACAGCAAGAGTTTTCAGGAACAGCCCCAATCCAGTGCTGTGCTCTAACCCTATAGAATACAACTCAGCTACAGAACTCCACGTATTGCAACAGAGCGTGTAACTCTCTCTTCCAACTATGCATTGTGACACTAGGAACCACCTGTGTAGGATAGATTACTACAGGGAAAGCTACACCTCTTATTCCAGAATCACCTTTGAGAAAGCAAGGCCAATTTGTGCAACAGCACTGGAGTTTCAGAGAGTAACTATTCCCCTAACTTAAGAGGCACTGTGTGCTTAACACTAACTATATTTTGGATAACAGTTAAGTCCACTCTGATGGAGAGTAAGGACGTTGTTTAATTCTTTGAAAAAGACAATAAGCAGTTTAAATGTAAAAGCATTCAAAAGGGTTTTTCCCCTTGTGTAATGAAAGAAATAGATGAATTAATAGAATGAAAGGTGGTGAGATGGCTCAGAGGATAAAGGTCTTCCACCAAGCCTGACGATCTAAGCTTCATCCTCATGTCCCACATAGTTAAAGTTGAGGACAGAGTCCTCATACTTGTCCTCTGACCTCCACTCCGGCACTATGGCATGTGCAGTAATGTGCTCATACATAGTAAATAAAGCCAATGAAAATGGAATATTTTTTATTTTTATTTTTAAAAATTCACCTGTGAGAAGAATGTGCAAATATATAGTAAAATGTTTGTTGTTAAAGTTTATTAACTGGTCTGTTTTAGGAAAAGAAAAAGTAGGCTTGGGACAAGTTAATGATCAAAGAAAACATTTCATTCTAGGTTAGGTCTGAGTTCTGGGATTTTGTGATCTAGGGATGTATCACAGGTTTTAGTGTGCACCATTAAAAGGCCAGGTTATGAAAAAAAAGTAAATTATTCTATTTTAAGTAAGGAATGGAGATGATTAACCAGTCTAGCTCAACAAGTCTTCAAAATAAGATGTAAACAGATGATCTGTTTCTTGGTAAATATAAACTGTCATTAGTTTAGCATAGAAAAAAACTTGCTACTATAGACTTGGCATGCTTAAACTTAGTTAATTGATGACAAAACAATTATTGCTTTGGGGTTACAATGAACTTGTGGAGAGAAACATAGATGGGGAAAGTTTAGTTAGGTATGGGTTTCAAAAGAATAAATGATCAATGATCCTGTCATAAATTGCTTTGTGGAATGATTTTAATCTGTTATTAAGGACTATGTTTTTGTGGTAATTACTTTTACAGAATTTTGAACTCGTGGCTAACTTTGTAGAGAATTTTGTCTTAGGTGACATGAAAAACCTAAAAGAAACAATAAAATCCTTGGAGCTTCAATATAAGCAGTTTCTTCTAAAGCACAAGGCCCATGCCCAGGGCAAAGGATGCATCAGGTCCTTAACCCATCCAGGAAAATGAGGAATGATCATATGGATGGATGCAGAACAGTGCTTAATAAAGCTCGATATGCACTCAAGGTAAAATGGTCAACTTCTGCCAAAGGACATGTTGGTTTATAAAAGACTATGATCAACCACATGCCTCATGGTGGGAGGAAGAAAAGGATGTCCTCCCTTGTCACTCCCTCCTCTTCAGTTAGTGCTGAAACTTAAACCATGAACAAGAAGAAAAATAGAAATTGGAAAGAAGACATGGAGCTCAAATGCTATTGTCTATGGAGAAAGTACCCTCAACAAAATAAAAGCCCTCCTGGAAATGCTAAGTGAATCTCCCAAGACCACAGATGCATGGCCACTCTAGAAAAGTCAGAAGCTCCGTTGTTTGTCTGTAAAGTGGTATATCAGTCAATATAACTGAGCAAGACACACACAAGCACACATATACACACATATACACACATATACATTCATGCAAAAGCACACATAAGTACACACGTACACAGTTTACATATGAAAATTTATACACACACACACACACAAGCACATGAAGGGATGCAAATATGCATATGAACACACACAAACAAAAACATGGACACACATACATGCCTAAATGTACATTTACCTTCATGCATATGCACACACAATTCATACAGATATGCATATGCACACTCAAAAGCACACACTAATATACACACATAATTTATATACACATGAACATACACATGTATAGACAGATACATGTTGATACATATACATAAATGTACCATACAAACACATAAATGTAAGCACACATAATTAGTTTCCATAGTGGGCACTGTATGCTTATTAAAATAATTGACCACATAATCATGACAGTTGAAAAACAACAGTCTGCACATGAAAACCAAGAAAAGCCTGAGGACCAGGGGAAAAGTCAGTGAAAATGGTGCTGCCCCAGCACACGGTAAGGCATTTAAAATATCCCCTCACAGAGGACTGACTTCAACTCAGAGGCAGATTGTGTTCAGAGCATGGGCATGAAAACAACATGAGAACTCTGGGTGGAATCCTCAGAGCATAAACAGAGGGGACAGTGTATCTTCAGTCACCACACCAGTGGCTTTCCCCTGGAGAGGATCAACCACTGCCCTCTGGATGTGCTGACTCCTGCAGTATCCACACATGAAGCAAACTCAACTACATGGTTTGTGGTAGTGGAGGCTGCCTTCACACATTCACCTGTAAAAAGAAAAGGACTGTGTGTAAAATCTACTGTGTGAGTAAAGTGGGATTTTATTTCACAAGAATGTATCAGATTGACTCATGTGTAATAAATTCAGCCCAAGTCAGTGAGTCACTCGAGTATGGCACCTGCACTAACATTGTACTGCATTTCTAAGACTAACACTAAGATAAAATAAAAATGCCTTTTGAAAGGGTTTAGAATCCTTCCCCCAACCAAGAGTAATGGTGACACAGAGTGTATTTCGGCAGCAGGCAAACTCCAAGGAAAAGGCCCACAGAGAAGGCTCTACTCATAGCAGCTCCTGGCCCTTTCCCTACTTAGAACACTCCACCTACTTTACACTGGTGATTACAAACTTGACAGCATATTGCTTTATGTCAAGATAAAAAATAACAAGAGTGCCATGTTTTGGAAGAGTAGCAGTGTGCAGTAATTGGTTATTTCAGCCAATAATACTTTGGAATTATTCCTGTTGGCAAGAATTCATTAGTTCACTGACTACATGGTAGGAAAATACCTAATTTTCCTTCCTGAAAGATAATTGTGGCTCACTTTTTTAAGTAAACTGGGTCAAATGTCAAACCACAGCAAAGCTAACCTGGGGAGAGGAGGCAGATCTATATTCTACTTTGCTGACTTTGCAGATATTTTTAATATGTTTACTTTGTGTTGGTCTGCAATTGACTGTCTATGTCAAAATAATAATCTGCCCTGTAAAACATTTCTAAAACAATTGCTGAGTATAAGATAATTTAATGCTAAAAAACACAATTCAATTTTTACTTTTGACTTCAAATTCAATTTTTCCCTAAAATCTTCTATAATGTTATAACCAGGTTTTTTCTGATTAAAGTACATTATATGAAATGTTAATATAAAATTTTTGAAAAAAATTGCAATTTAAAATTTATATCAAAACTTAATTCTAAAGTACATATTATAAAATTTCTGCTAAAACTTATTTTGCTCAAATTCTATCTTCAAAATTGTTAGACAGATAAGAAAACACATGCAAATAGAATGCTTTCAATTTTCTACATTCAACACACCTACAGTGTTCTCTATTCCTTGAGTCAAACACAAAGCCTGCCTCTGGCTGTTCTTGAACTCTGTACCTAGGACAAAGAAGAATGTGAGGGTTGAACTGTGCGAAATAATAAACACCTGCCCAGGTGTCATCTGTGTGTGTGTGTGTGTGTGTGTGTGTGTGTGTGTGTCTGTGTCTGTGTCTGTGTCTGTGTCTGTGTCTGTGTCTGTGTGTTCCTCTAGACCCAATTCCCCAATTTCATCCCCAGCTCTGCAGCAGAACACCCACGGCAGCCTTCTTCGCCTAGACCCATGCTCCCATCTCCTGTGGATCCCACAGATCAACCCCTTTTATCCTTCCTCCCACAATTTACGGCTTTGTCCCAGACCCCAACTCTAGCAAGCCCAAGGGCTTGCCCAATGACATAGCTTCCCAGGGCAATGAGTAGCTGAAGGCAGGCTGAAATATCTCTTAGTAAATCTGAGACCTAATGTTCCCAGTCTCATACTTAGTTCTGTAGCAGGAAATCTGATATGATCTCCCTTTCCTCTCTGACTCCAGCCCTATGGATCATGAAAGCCTTCTCCAACCTTTTTTCCTGCGACTCATTCCATTATGCTAGCCATCAACAGTAGCAAGTATTCCCTGTGTATATGCCAGCTGAACAGATCAGGGAAATAGGCAACATACAGCCATCAGACTTACCAAAAATCCATACAGGAAACAGAAAGAAAGAAGCAAAATAACCACCCAACAAAGACAAATCCTAAAATCAGAACCTTGACATAATAATCATCCCAAACACAATCAATAACAGCCAGGGCAACATGTCCTTACTATAGCAAAGCTGTCTTACAACAGCAGGCCCTAAATATTTCAACATAGCTTACACATAAGACAAAGACCTTAAAACCATCCTAATAGAAGAAAGAATAACAAATGGGGCCTCATGAAACTGAAAGCTTCTGTAGGGAAAAAGGATATTGTTGCTGGGACAAATCAGATATCTATAGAATGGGAAAATATGTTTACCAACTACACATCCAATACTGGACTAATATCCAAAATATAAAAAAATACAAAAAACTACATTATGAACTGAGTGTTGGTGTATTTATTAATAGGTATGAACACATCAGTGCTAATTGCCATAATTTGCTTTTTCAGAGGGTATACATGTATCAAGTCATCCTATTGTACGCCATAAATATGTATGACTGCAAATCAACACTTAGTTTCAAACAGAAAATATTTCCTTCCTCTCCTGTCTAATGCGATCTTGGCCATAAACTGAGTGGAAGGAGATTGACAGGCTCCATACAGTAGAGAAGAGGATAGATATGCATCAGGCCATACTTGAGGTAGATGATTAAATTGCCAAGTGACATCCTCTTCACATGCTTTGAGGCATGGATCACTACAAATGAGGACAGTTATTTCTCAGACTTGAATGAATGATGGCAGATTTTATTATCTCTAGTCAGAAAGTGTGTGCTATAAAACTGATACATGGGAACTGTTGAAGTCTCAAAATGGACAAAAGGTTAAAACTGAAAGGACAGATCTCCAAATATTTTATGAGTTCCTGAAAGATCAGCCTTTCACGTTCCATGGAATTGATAGTCAAGCCAGTCCTCGGAGTGAGAAGCCCATCCTCTGCCAAAAAAACAAATCTATTATAACTTTACATATCCCTGTATCTCAATGACCTATACACATGTCTTTTGACCAGAGGGGTTTCAAAGAAGCAGAGTCTTGTTTAAATACACTTTTTTGAGGACAGAGAAATGACAGTAGTAAGAAAATAATAAAAACTAGAACATTTAATATATAAAGATGTATATATCTAATGAATATTTCAAAATGACCATACAAATACCCTACAAGGTTGAAAGAATGAATCACTTAGACATGCCACTACATATTGCATGGCTGAATAATTCAATTCCTTGGTTGGATTTTTCCTATAACTGTTTTTGAAAATATGACACAGTGTCTGTAACTTCATCTTAGATCTTGTGATTGAGAGCTAGGCATGGTGTGTACCTGTCATCTTAGCACTTCAGTTAATGGATTCAGGAGGACCAGGTCAGTCTCAACTGCATAATGTGTTCAAGGCAAGCCTCCTGAGCTCAATGAAACTGAAAAAATAAATGATGAACTGGCAAAATGAATAAATTATGAATTATATTCTAATCTTGATTAATCAACATAAAAGAAATATTTGAAGACTATGCAAGTCTATGAATTATTATATGTGTACACAATTTAAGGACATAATAAAAAGTCAAGGAACACAGTTGACAGCTCCATTGTTTAAAATCATCTGCTGCCAATCACAGTGATGTAGACTTTTAATCCTAATATTCAGGAGTCAGAAGCAAGGCAAGCAAACAGATCTCTGTGTTCAAGGCCTGCTTGGTTTATTCAGAGTTCCAGGCCAGCCAGGATTACATAATACAACCTTGTCTCAAAAAACAAAAAGAGAAACACTTCTTCCATTATTTGATATTTCTGAGCATTGGATTTGCTTTCACTCTTAAGGGCAAAAAATAGAGATAAGAAAATGATCTGGTCTCAAGTTCCTGTATAAATCAAGTTAAAGTTACCAAGTGACAAGATTCTGTTTTCTTATGATCCTTCAACCGACAGGGCAACACCATAGGGGCCATAAAGGGAGATATGTCTTAGACATTTGTCCCACTGGGTGAAAGGCTACTTTAAGAACCACAACCAGATCCCCCAGAACTCCCAGGGTCCAAGCCATCAACAAAGGAGTACACATTGCTACAGCTGCATATGTAGCAAAGGATGATCTTGTCATACATCAATGGGAGGAGAGATCCTTGGTCCTATGAAGGCTCAATAAATGCCCCAGTGTAGGGAAATTGAGGGCAGGGAGGTGGAAGTGGGTGGGTGGGTAGAAGAACACCCTCATAGAAGCAGGGGAAGGAGGATGTGATAGAGTGTTTCTGGGAAGGAGGGAAACTGGGAAAAGGGGTAACATTTGAAATATAAATAAAGAAAATATCCAATAAAAAAAGAGGAGAAGAAGAAGAAGAAGAAGAAGAAGAAGAAGAAGAAGAAGAAGAAGAAGAAGAAGAAGAAGAAGAAGAAGAAGAGAAGGAGGAGGAGGAGAAGGAGGAGGAGGAGGAGGAAGAGAAGGAGGAGGAGGAGGAGGAAGAGAAGGAGGAGGAGGAGGATGGGGAGGAGGAGGGGGAGGAGGAAGAGGAGGAGGAAGAGGAGGAGGAGAAGGAGAAGAAGAAGGAGAAGGAGAAGGAGAAAGAGAAGGAGAAGGAGAAGGAGAAGGAGAAGGAGAAGGAGAAGGAGAAGGAGAAGGAGAAGGAGAAGGAGAAGGAGAAGGAGAAGGAGAAGGAGAAGGAGAAGGAGAAGGAGAAGGAGAAGGAGAAGGAGAAGGAGAAGGAGAAGGAGAAGGAGAAGGAGAAGGAGAAGGAGAAGAAGAAGAAGAAGAAGAAGAAGAAGAAGAAGAAGAAGAAGAAGAAGAAGAAGAAGAAGAAGAAGAAGCAGAAGCAGAAGCAGAAGCAGAAGCAGCAGAAGCAGAAGCAGCAGCAGCAGAAGCAGAAGCAGAAGCAGAAGCAGAAGCAGAAGCAGAAGCAGAAGCAGAAGCAGAAGCAGAAGCAGAAGCAGAAGCAGAAGCAGAAGCAGAAGCAGAAGCAGAAGCAGAAGCAGAAGCAGAAGCAGAAGCAGAAGCAGCAGAGAGTTTGGACACAGTGCTTGCCTGGTCAAGCCTTACTACATAACTGTGTTCCTCTGCAAAGCAAAATTTATGACACTAACCAGAGATTGGATCTAGAAAGTGTCCAAAACTTAAGTCAACAGGTTAGTCCCTAACTTTGAACTTAACAAAATGCGAATGTTCTTACTTTTAAATATTTACACAAAATTAAGCAAACTTAGTTTTCATTGTCAAACAGGTGATATTTGCAAATAAAATACATAATGCTGAAAATTAGTAAACATAATTGATCAATTCAATATTTTCCTGCCTATTTTAGATAGACAACTTTATTCAGTTTGTATGTGTGTGTGTGTGTGTGTGTGTGTGTGTGTGTGTGTGTGTGTGTTTAGACTGTACCTACATGTGTAGTGTATCAGTGAACTGAAAGGTCAGAGCATCTAGTGTGATGCCTTGCTCTGTTGTTGTACACTCCTGAGACAAAAACTCTTATTGAACTGGAAGCATTCATTGGGGTTGGTTTGTATGGCCAGCAGGCTCTCAGAACCCAGTCTTTCTGTATTCCCAATATCAGGTTCACAGGTGTGCACACAGAAGCATGACTTTTACAGGGTGCTACGGATTCAAACTCAGGATCTCATGTGTTCACAGAAAATGCACCCATTGATCCAACTTCTATCATCCCCTTTTAACCCTCAACACTTGGTGCAGTTAATACATGTTTATTGTTATTGTGTATAATTTGCATTAGTTCTATAATTCAAATATAATATTATCTCCAATTTTACATGTTCAGAAGATACTTAATTTTTCTCCTTCAAAGGGTAGATAATGTTTACTTGTGTTGAAAGACACAGGGCACTTTAGAGATAATAACTTGCTTAGGACTCATGATAACCACCAGAGGCAAGAAATTTGATTATCTAGTTTCTGATGTGGAAGCTGAGGTAGAGAATGACTACCTTCTTCATACATGTCCACAGTGTGGATTACTGAAGGAAAACTGGCAGAATGTAAACTTGCAGCAGATAAACCTGGGTTAAGCCAATGTTCAGTACAGGTTCTCCTTCAGACTCAAAAAAAGGGAGTTTCCCCTGAGCTTTGTTCATTATAGGTCCCTCACTGATCTGCTGTCATGAGCACCTGGGAACTATAGCCTCTTTTCAGAACCACACACAACTATCATTCAGAATTTTTATTGCATCATAGCATGCTTGTTATCATTTCTAGGTTTCATTACTAAGAAAAGAAGGACAACCAAGTAATTGTCTTTATCACGTTGACCTGTGGGCATATTGGTGAGAGGGTATCAAGTTTGATTGATGTGGAAGAGCCCAGACCACTGTCAGTGGTGCCATCCATAGGAAGGTGGTCCTTGGCTGTATAAGGAAGCTGGCTAAGCATGAATTAATGGGAAAACTAGTGAGGGAGCTGGCAAGCAGCATTCTTACATGGCTTCTGCTTCAAGTGCTTGCCTTGAATCCCTCCTCTGACTCCACTAAAGAGTGGATTGTGGTATGGAAGAATAAACTCTTTCTTGACCAAATTGATTTTAGACTGAGTGTTTTACTACAACATTAGAAAGGAAGCTATGACATGTGCAATGGCTCCAATGAACTAACTGCATACCAATGTAACAATGAGACTTATGCCCTCATGATTTGATAAATTAACGTTTGTTTCACTTTTTAATATTTTCACTCATGTTCTAACATAGTCATTTAGAAGAGACATATTCAAACTATAGTTCATGAAACTAG
Source organism: Mus caroli (assembly GCF_978045245.1). Lineage (NCBI taxonomy): Eukaryota > Metazoa > Chordata > Mammalia > Rodentia > Muridae > Mus > Mus caroli. The sequence goes on from NW_028227263.1 coordinate 95,040,632, forward strand.
AAGTTTTTAGTCATCCAGATATTTAAAGAAATATAGTCATTTTGAATTTGCACATTGTTTCACAAAATAAATAATAAATCTGGCAATTGAAATGAACTTCCACACAATCACTATGGGTTTACAGAGTTATGGAGAGATCATGACTTTTAAAAGATACTTCATCACATTAGCAATCCATCTTATTCGCAAAGCTTAGGAATACCAAAATGAAGTGTACCATTTAGCCTGGAAAAAAAATCCTTTCACTTTTCTGCAAAACATAACCTCAAAGAAAAAGCAATATTAGTTCTAACCGAGATTCTTCACAATCCATTAAAACAGTTTCTATCATATTCTCCATATAAGGTTTTAATAAATTTTACTTTGTAAAAGTGAAAGAGGAATTCTGGTACATTCTAGTTCTTTAAACATAATCCAAGTTATATAAAAACCCAACTAAAATACCTGTGTCCTATCTTAGCTCTTGCCCTCTAGGCTACTGCCTGTGCTTTCTGATAGACTAGAGGCTTAGTGCAGTCCACACACCTTGCTCCTTACAGTGCAAGGATGACAAGCACCACCTGCCCTCCTACCTCCTATTGTTCTCTGCCACAATAGGGAATCATTACTGTCTCTTACTGGTGGTCTGATGATACTTAAGTCATAATATGTTCAAGACAAATAGCTCTGATCAACAATCTGACCAAAATTCCCATTTGACCCTGAAGGACCAAAGAAAGAAGAGAAGGATGAGAGAGAAGAGAGGGACAGGGGAAGGATGGGGGAGGGAAAGAGGGAGAGACCAGCATCTGTGCAGAGGGACAGACGTTTGTGCAGAGGAAGAAAAAGCAATGAGAAAGAGAAATCAATGCCACTCTAGGAAAAGAAACAGTAGATACAGATGAAAGGGACATCTGGATACTTTGGTAATGTTTATACAATCATGAGTCTTCACACTAATAAAGGTTAGACATCAAGCATCCTGCAGCAAACACTGGCCACCTTCAAAAAAATAGAGCATGTAGAATCTAAACAGAAAATTGAATTCTGTTGTCCAATAAAGAGGGATATATGTCAAAATGATTTCAGTGCGTTTTGTTTTCCTCCACAATCATTCCTACTACCAATCTATTATGGCTAAATCAAAAAGAAAAGGTGAGAGAGAGAAAGAATAAGAGAAAGGAGGGAGGGAGGGAGGGAGGGAGGGAGGGAGGGAGGGAGGGAGGGAGGGAGGGAGGGAGGGAAGTAGGAATGGAAGAAGAATAGAAGGAAGGAACAAGAAAGAAAGGAAAGGAAGGAAGGAAGGAAGGAAGGAAGGAAGGAAGGAAGGAAGGAAGGAAGGAAGGAAGGAAGATAGGAACAAAGGAAGGAAAGAAAGGAAGGAAGAAAGTGTTTCAAATATGGTGTAGAAACACTATTTTTAAATTCATTTTTCACACACAGGTAAGCCAGGGCTCAGATATTGTCTCTTCCTGTTATTTACTTATTAATTTCATTTACGTGCATCTTTTAGAAGACATGTCTCTGTGTTCAGATCTTCTGCCTCCTTCTGTAACTGGTCTATTGACACTGTATCGAGAGTTTAATATTACCCATAAAGTTCTTCAGCCTTCTTACTTCCTCTTGATCTAGTTTCTCCATAGCACACTCTCATTGGGTTTCCATCAATCTTCACTTCTAAGACTTGCACTTGACTCTCTATACATTGATGTCTTCTTAATACTATAAACTGCTTCTATAATTTAGTTGAATTACCTTCTCTCTCTCTCTCTCTCTCTCTCTCTCTCTCTCTCTCTCTCTCTCTCTCTCTCTCTCTCTCTCTCTCTGTGTGTGTGTGTGTGTGTGTGTGTGTGTGTATGTGTGTGTATACTGGGGACTGGGTCCAACAACTTTAAGGATAAGGCATTGCTTGTAGAAGCTCAAGCTTGTATTATCATCCATTCCTATACCATATGAAAAAAAGTCAGGAACTGGAGCCATAGTTCCAAGGGTACACACTGTTCTTTCAGAGGACATGATTTAAATTCCTAGTATCCCCACAGAGGAGCCTCACAATTGCCTGTAAAGCCAGCTCCAAATGATCCATGTCCTTTGGCCAAGGCTTCTGTATTCATGTGTACATATCCTTGCTTGGACACATAATTAAAAATAAAATAAATATTTAAATTTGCACACACACACACACCAAGGTTTCAACATCAGTCAGGCAATGAGAAGTTTGCAGGGAACATTGAGATTGTGAATTATTGAGTTTGAGAATAAGCCTTGACCCTGGGTATAATGATTTCAATTTTGCCACTACACTTTCACTCATTCTAGGAGGTAGATATATCATATGGTATCTAATAATACTTTTATTCATATGTTCAAAATATACACTTGTTCAGCTTCATTGATGGACTTTGGTGGATTTTATTCATTTCTATGTTTTCTTAGGTCACCAGTTCTCCTTGGCATTCCCAGCTGCCACTCTCTGATTCCTGTCTGTGGATATGTGTGCTGAAATATGTTTTTTAATGTCACCAAACTTGCCTGAACAGCAACAGCTAATACTTACATAAAGGTGACTCTGCACCAAGAACTACTTGAAACACTTTCAATCCTTCAAATGTGATAGACACCCTGTGAGGTGGTGTCACCATTTCCTCACTTAAGACATGAGCAATTGTGTCTATTCTCTTTACCTGTCAGACTCTACTGTCTCATCCAATGATATATTCAATCAATAAAAATTTATTAGGTCCATTACCTACAGAGGACAATGTACTGAACACAAAGGACACAGTAAGAAGCACGCCCTCTCTTCCTTTACAGAGTATGAGAACAAACAAACCAACAAACAGAGTCACAGTAGACATATTCAGAGAGTGCATGCAGGTCACAGAGAGGATCTCATACAGACCTTGAGGTCTAGAAGACCTTGGGAACAGGAAACATGCAATCTTAATCTAGCTAGATCATGTAGCAGTTATGTTTCAAATGCACATAAGAGGGGCAGGGCATGTGGGTTTGTGTGAGGAAGCATATACAAGCAGCCTTGATGGCACTGAAGCCAGAGAAAGCAAAATATGCAGCAGTGATTTCCCTTATCTGTAGGTAGACTTTAGACCTGTAACACTTTGTAATGTGACAAGATAGATCTGTTAGTCAAAAGCTAGTGGAGTGGGGTGAGTAGTTAAGTAGTACAAAAGCCTAACTTAACATTCTGATGGCATGCATCAAAGATGATTGTCTGCTTTTCATCAATTTTCTTGTGAGATAAAAACGTATAAGTATTATATGAAATCCATAATAAATGTCAAGACTTTGCATCAAGGGCATTGACTCAGTAAGTCATACATTCGGAAACAATGAGAATGAAGGAGTGAAATGGAGAGGATGGAAAATATAACGCCGCTAATACAGGACCTGGAGGAACAGAGTTGATTTGCAGTTACTTGGGAGTTGAGAAACACATAAATGTGGATTAAGACTGGGTTTATCCTGATGAAAGTAGATATTCTTTTCCAGTTTGTCGGAGTTTTAGGATCTAATTGGATCTCACAAGTGGATATATTCCCTGCCTATCTCTGGTTACCGATAATTAACATAGAGACACTTCTGTTCTTGAATAAGCAGGTGTATTGGTGTCTTACACTCTCTCACAACAAATTCTGTGTTCCAGGATCTCAGCATTGTGTTTAGAACAGAAATTCACAGCTCTCAACCCTCTTTAAGCTGTCCAGTCTCCCACAGCACACCTACCTCCCTCACACAGAGTTTCCTAGAGAATTCCTCTCTGCTTCTTTCCTTTCCCAGGACTGGAATTGGACCAGGTTGACTTTATCTAGACTGACTTGTATTCCTGTGCTCTTTGGTCCACACTGTTGCTCTCCAAGAGTAACTTCTGATGGAAGAGTGGTCAGAGGGTATCCCACTCTCACCCATCATCTTGAAGGTCAATAGAACTTCTTCAACTCTACAGAGAAGACTGTCCAACAACCTCTCCTTTGTTCCTGTGTCTGGAGTGGATGAAGGGACCTAGGAGTAGTGGTAAGTCCATCTTTATGAAGGAGGGGGTCCATGTGTGGATCCTCCACTGTTATGAAGAGAATCATATGTGATGGATTCTCCCACCTTTATAAAATGCATATAGGTGTTAAGAATATGTTCAGCCTTGAACTCACTTTTACTTTCTTAAAGTTTCTTTTTATATATAGTATTAGATAAGATTTAACATTAAATGTTATTGATCCAAATTTTAAATTTCTGTTTCTGGAATTCATTCTTATTGTTAGATATTTTAAAATAGACAAACAAACAACTATTTCTCAGTGTGTGTTCTCCAAATATCACCATTAAGTTTTTATTCTTTCATTTTGGCAAAATCAACTGCTTAAAATATATTAAATGAAATTAATAAGGAAAAGACACGTTTATAAATGAATCATGTACCAAAGAGACTCAAAGTCTTATGGTCCTCATAATAAATTGCTAAGGTCATTAACAATAGATCCTATAAAGTATGGTCATTCTTTTAAAAATAATTATAATCCACTTAAAACTGATATTAAAACAGTTACTCTACAAAATTACCAGTAATTGTAACAGTTAATTATTTTAAACAAGTAGCATAATTCAATTTTAAAAATAAACATTCTTGCTTTTATAGATGTACAATCTCTGATGTGAATTCTGGTTTATAGTGTCTATGGCTCTCAGCACTACATCCCGTGGGGATGGATGGTAGTAGGCAGAATTCTCATTTTTGTGATACAATGGCTGCTGAGACTATCTACAATCTGTGTGGCAATAGAGATGGTAAATATTTTCAAACCAGCACAGGTTTCACTCTGATAAAATAACAAAAGTTTTAAATTACCTGATATGTTCATATTTTAAAATTGTGGACAAGCAGTTTTGGTTCTTAAGTAAAGCATACATACCCATCTTGTTATCTTTAAAACACACAGCACAGGAATTACATGGACATTTCTAAGCTTATGAAAATTGTAAGGCCAGTATTACAGGAACATGGGCACTCTCAGGACAGAATTTACAGGACATAGGAAGCTTCAGGGCAGGTCTTACAGGGAGCTGGATGAGCTCAGAGCAAAAGATGCAGAGGCAAAGGCACACTCAGAGCATAAATGAAGTCACTCTCTAGAGATCTGGGTCAATCCACCCAATGCTTTGAATGGAAACTTCTTTACTGATAGAATTGATAAAGGATATTATTCAAGGGATTTTTAAGATTTTGCAAGCTCACAAAGTAAAAAAACTAAAACAAAACAAAACCAAAAAGTACAAAATAAAATTTTAAAAAAACTTCAGAAAAACTGAAAGAAATCATTTCCAATCTCTACAAAATTTTAATCAATAGCCAAGTGTGAAAGCTCCCATCTTTAATCATTTAACAAGGAGTACAGTCCAGTTCTTTTCTCCCCTACCCTCCACCCCACTGGGCTGAAAACATCCACAGGTATTAAAACATTTCCTAAGCCCTGTATGAGTAGACATCACCAATTTCTCAAGAAAGAACATCAGGTGAAAACGAGCAGTGCGGGTCCGGTTGATCTGCCAGCTCGCTTTTGGAGGCATCAGCACTACCAGGCCATGTCAGCTACCAGCAGAGTCTTTACAGCAAGGCTCAGCCCTCCATTAATTGGACTTGATATGGACAATTTTATGTTTACTTATAAGATTTCTTCACAAAGAATTCCACAGCTGACTCCCTTGCCAGAGCACACTGGGCACCAGAGACTTCTCTTTAGGTCTTACCTTTTGCAGTCCCTGCTATGTAGATGCCTCTCCAAAGCATCTCAGGTAATGGAGACGTAGAGGATAAATCAAAGCTTGTGTAATGTTAATCTTGTCACACTCCTAAAGAGGTTGATGTATAAGAAATAAGAAATGCTATGAAAACAACAACAATAATACAAGCATAAACTTAGGTAGATGATATGACAAAAATCAATATTTAATTATTTTCCCAGGGAAAAGATAAATTAAGTCTAACAATTCAGCCACATTAGCTTCTAATATGAGAATAAAAAATGTACATACCTAAGAGCTTTCATTAATTCATATCAGACTAATTAATAGAAACTTACCTTCTTTTGTAATTAACATTGATTTGGTTGTCTCCATTCTATCTCTGACATGAAGTGTTGGCCTCTGACTTAGAAGTATCCATTATCAAAGCAGGTGTGGTAAATATGACAGGGCTCCTGTGAGATACATCATTCTTAGCTTGTTTTTATTTTCCCAAAAGCTCATGTTTAATGTATAAATATGGGTTTCAGATAATTGAAAGTGAGTCAGTCCTGATTAAAATGTGACAATATGTTTACATTTATATCAAGATGGAGAGAGTATATGCAGCAAGGTGACTAGTGTCATCATTTTTGAAATGTACGATTGAAGGGCTGGCTACTCTATTCACTGAAGAGTGGGATTTTTCTGAAGAGGAAGCACATGCTGGAGAGACGGCTCAAGGGCCATGAACACGTGTTGCTCTTCCAGAGGACTTGTATTCAGCTACTTGGCAGGCATGCACACTTATGTGCACATACTGATAACACTGACAGAGATACATCAGCATGTAATAAAAATTGAAAATAAAAGCAAATATAGCACAAGTGTACTTGTTTCAGCAAGCTGTGGTGACACATACCTGTAGTATTTGGTAGGCTGAGGTGGGAAGTTTTGTGTTTGAGGGTAGAGTAAAAGCCGAGACTACGTATCAAAAGCTTTAAAAACCCATGTGCTTTAGATAATCAAACTAATAAAATTCATAGTTTATAACTTAGTATAGTATATAACTTAGCCTCAAAACCACACAAAATATCAATTAAATGTGAGTTTTTAATTTGTATAAAATATTAACTTTTACAAAATATACTGTTCATAATTACATCGTTCATTGCTCTGCTGCCAGTGAGAAGCTACCACAGTCAGCATATGTACATTTCTGTACCTACATTTATATAAACTTAGATGTGCTCTGACTTATTTACTATTATAAAGGCATTCTTAACTTTATGTACAGTGGCTATAACCACTGGGATTAACTGTGAGTAGCCATGAATTGGGATACAAAGAGAAGCAAGTCGGACACTCAGGGCTACTTTACTCAAATGCAGAGTGCAGGATGGAGAACCGTCTGCATCCATGACAGCTTTAAGGGGGAAAAGAAGTATCCGTTTAACTAATTTGTCTTTACTACTGAATAAGAATGTCTATTTCTGAAGTTATGGCTGCTCTCCTACATGGTATGTTATTGATGTCAGCCACAGGACAAGCCAGGAGAATTCAGTGCACGGGCCCTTGTTTGTTCCTTATTTTAAAGGCTATCCAGCAGAAAAATAGTGACAAAAAACATCTCCCTCCACATAGATGCCTGCAAGGGGGTGTGTCATACACATAGCTCTAACATCCATCAAAGGATATCTGCAATCATCTTCACTCAGAATTAGAGGGCTGTGCTACATAAGAATATTCTTTTTCAGTCAGGGTCTCCTTTGTACATTGAAGACCTTCTAGAATACCCTACACCCATGCCTAATGCCACTGGTATTCAGCTGTATAGATAGTGATATAGACTGCAACAGACTGAGTGGTCCTAAATGGATGTGAAATTCCAATCGAAAATAGGGTTCTAGTAAGTCAAGTTAAAGCTAAGAACTGTGCCAATATGGATGTTAACAGACAGGAAGGATGTTTCATCAAAACAAAAGCTGCAGATTCATGCCTGGTTTCTCTCTTAGTCATTTTCTTAGCCTCCCAACTTACTTTCAAAACTCACTGATCTTCACATTCCCATATTCATTATGTCTTTCTGTTAAATACTTGTCCTCACTGACTTAGGCAGGATTTTCATTTACAAAACCTGAAAACTAATAGGATATAAATATAGTCTTACACACTGTAGACTGACCTGAAGAAATATGCCTATTGGTGCAAGTGTGGCATGAATGGTAGCCACGTGCTTTCTGTTTGGGTTTGAGGCTAACTCCACAGGAAGAAATTCATGTCTGATACTGTAAACTTGGCCAAGAGCTGGTGCCTGGGAAGATATCAGACTCTAGGTCGAAACTCATTACTGTCATTTTGCTAAATGGACATGTGAGCAAATTGTCTTGCAAGTGCTTATGTTTATATACATAGAGCTGCTCTTAGCCTTCACCAGAAAAGGTTTTTATTTCAGCAGATAGCTGTGAACACAGACTCAGGACTGGTCAAAAGACTGAGAATAAGGGATGGTGAAGCCCCCAGCCCTTGATAGATCATCTATGTTATACCACAAACACACACACACACTCACACACATACACACACACACACATACACATTTGCATTCAGGGAACATCACAGAAGTAGATGATGATGAGGATGTGTGTGACAAAATGACACCCATTTTCTGGACATTATATGGTGGCTACACTTATAGAACCCTCTGTACCTTTGTATAATTTCACAAAATTGGGCCTGTCGATATTTCATGGGGGAGGAGGGAAGTAATGAAGGATTACACCGTTCCTTGAGGGACCACTGACGGTTTGTTGGAGCTAGTAGAGGAGTGTTGCTCTTCAGTGGTATGTTCACTGATAACCTGTTCATGCTACAGTAAATGATCTCTTACCCATGCTCATGTTAAAACCCTAATTAAACTCATGGAGTCACACACATATAAACACATGAAATCAATAGAGGGACAGAAAGAGAGAAGGAAACTTTCAGCAGCAGAAGGGGGAAGTAAGGCATGGAAATACCAAGTGGGGATAGATAAAATTCACTGTATATGTGTATAAAAGTACTGGACACTAAAATGTAATTATTTTGACAGTTCTAACTTAAATAATTATTCAGGAAAGAGAGAACAACAGATAAAATAATCACTTTTAGTGAGAGATGAAGTAGGTTTGAATGTCTTTTACACAAAAACATGACAAAAAACACAGATTATATTTTATGGACAATGAAATATTAAGTAGCCTGAATGAAAGAGTCAATGAAACAACGAAGTCTCACCTAGGGGAAGCTCCCACTAACCCACCATATTTTATCCAACCACTCTCCAGGTAGCCACTGTGAACTCCCCTCTCCAGGTAAACATTATGATTTCCTGCTATGAATATAATGTGGTAAGGTGGTACCTGATGCACATGCTGAAGTGTGTCCTTGAGTAATTATGCCACGCAACAGATCTGGTATAAAGGAGGTTTATGGGAGAAGAGAGAGGAACAAGCAGACAGATGGGAGTAGAGCCTTGGAAGCAAAGAATGGGGGTGTGTGTGCAGAGGACAGAAAGGGGGAGAGAGAGAAGGTCACATAGAAAGAACAAAAGAACTGGGGTAGAGGGACACCTGGTAGTGGCAGCAGGTGATGACAGGTCCATGAGGGCAGCCATGTGGAATCACAAATAAGCTAACACTTCTGTTTTCAGCGGATGTAACTGTTTCTCAAACTCATATTTTATATCAGCTCTTAATTGGACTTATGAAGGAGTAAAACTAGTTCTTTTCTAATTATTTCACTCCCTTCTTTCACATAGTATCTCTTTATGTTTTTTTTTAGCTCTCCCCACTCCTCCTCCTCCCTCCTCCTCCATCACAATAGACTATTTACAATATCAACACCCAACATCCCTAAATTAACAGAATTAATATATTATTCAGACATTAAATGTCAATTATAATGCATCTATTCTCAGAATATGCATAAATACTAGAATTCTCTATGAGAATTCCTAGCTGGCCAAACTGAAATGCCCTCACTTTAATGCCTTGGTGTAAATAATATGAGCCTTGAAATGGAGGGGACACCACAGTCTTTCTGCAATCAAACTAGCACCCAACTGTGAAGCATATTATGCTGCGATAGAAGGCCAAATGAAAGGTATGAACCATAGTTAATGTCAAAGAGAATTATTTCTCTCCCCATGATCTCTGTCTCCCTCTCACGCTGGGCTGCTGCCTGGAGCAGGTTAGGAATGACACCTCCCCTGCTGAGCACAGCTGACTCCTCCTGGTGGGTACAGGACAGATGTGCTCTGCCTGTTCTTAATGAAGAGACAGAAGAACAAAGGAATGATGTGAATAACTCACACAAAAAAGCATCAAAATATTCTATGATATTTTATGCCACTTATGATAGCCTTAATTTAGTCTGTGATAAATAGTGTGCCAATAACTCTAGTGGTTCAGAAGAATGACAAACAGTATCATACTACATAGGAGTGGTTAAAATTGCAACCATCAGATAACTCTACTGCCTAACCAGCTAAAATCTCTCACTCTATAAATATAACAAGATTAATACTAATAAAGTGATACTAATAGATAATAATAAATACTAATAAGTTCTATGTAGGAAGCAATGGAGTAAACCTTCATCAAGTTCTAACCCAATTAGGCTATTGCATAATTGTTAACTTTGGACTTGGCCAGGTGCCTGGAAAATGTCAACAAAAAAGAGCAGATACAGCAACTTGTCATCAATTCCACAAATATGCAATAAGTTGGAAAATCATACCCACCCACAGAGAAATGAGTTAGCACTGTGAAATCTAAAGCCCTTCCTCCCAACATACTTCCTCAACAAGATCATGTGTCATAAAGAATCTATAATGTTTCCAAACAGCATAACCAAATTGGGATCAAGTGTTCAAATAAGTGAGCCTGTGGGTATATTTATCATTCAAACTACCACATTACCTAAACATAACTAAATGCATGTGTGAGTGTTTACCATAGTGGAAAAATGAAAAGACACATGTGTACACATGAAGAAGAATATTTATGTAATGTAAAAACTAAGCACTTGGCAATAGAGATTTATAATAGTGTTTTAGGGTTGGTATTTGTACTCTCATCTATTAACTGTAAAATCCTTGTTAAAATTTCACATAGTATAAAATAAATCCATTGTAATGTGTAAACTCAGTTTTTTAACCTCCTCAACTGTCATTCTGAAGATCCTCTTACATGATCAGTCTTTAGACAGTATCATCTTTTTAGTATATCAGGAATTGTTTTCAGATATGTGCTTTTCAATTAAAATATTTGTAATATTTTCATACTGTTTACATTGGGGCCATATTGGTAAAAAAAAAAACATTAAAAAATATAATGACGGCTAGTAGAAATAAGATGTGAGTCTATCAATTTCTTAAGAAACAAGTTTACTTTTTAATTGTATAATTACATACTAGCAAAGAACAATTTACATTAAAAACTTTAAAGCATATAATATACAATAGCATCAAAATATAAAAGGACTAAAAATAAAGGAAGAATAGCAAATCTGTCCCTTGAAACAATACACCTATAGGTAGAAGTATATAAATGAAGTAAGAAGCCATTTCATGTAGAAAACTTAACATAGCTGAGAGGTCATTTCCAAAGTTTATTTTTTGAATTCAATAGAGTCATTGTTTCAACCCTTACAAACTTCTTTAAATATTCAATTTTCTGGGGCATCTAAGCAATTATTTAAAGGTTTGTCATGGTTAGGTGTGGTGGCACACACCTTTAATCCCAGCACTCAGAGGTGTGTGATTCTCTTTAAGCCAAGGTTAACTTGATATACATAGTGAATTCCAGGATAGCCAGGGTTAAAGAGTGAGACCTTGTTTCAAATGAACAAACAAAACCAAAACTTTAGTCTTATTATTATTTAAGGACACGTGAATGTGCACACACATCTGTGCAGGTGCCTGAAGAGGCCAGAGGTTGATATTGGGTCCCCTAGAGCTAGAGTTAGAGATGGCTGTGTACTGCCAGGTGTAGGCATTGGGAAACAAATGCTAGTCTCCTGTAAGTGAAGCAAGTGTTCTTAACTGCTGACCTATGTCTTCAGTCCAAACTAAGCAAGTTTTTAAAAGAACAAAATAGAAGACTTACTGCAGACTTTTGCAGGTTTCTGTTGCAACAATCAAGAGTGTGTATATCCATATACAAATAAATTCGCTACAGCACAACAGAAAGTCTAGAGGTAGGCACACATACAATGCCATCATGGGATTCTTGGACGTTTGCACGAGTAAAGCATATCTACATGCAAACCTGTTCACAAATATTACAATCAGATCTACACTCTACAACACAACGGATGAGTAGGGAATTATTTCAATATGCAGTCAATAAAACAAGAAATAATAACAAGGAAAGGTCTATGGGAATAACAGATACTGGAGCAATCTCAAAAATATTTTGTTAAATGCGGGAACTCTGATATCTAAAACTCTTTTATAATGTTATATTAATGGATTTTTAAAATATGGTGACTTAAAGACTGATGGTTTCTGCTGTTGGGGAGCTAGATGGGCTTGCCCTAAGGAGTGATTTGAAATGGTAGAAATATGTTACACTAGAATTGAAAATTGTTGTAAGGGTATAGTTATCAAAGCTTGTTGAGGTAAACACTTACAACTTGTAAACTTTTTTGTGCAGATTTCACTTTAAATGTGAATGTAGCAGTTTTAAATTTTACATTCAATAGTTTTATGGCTTAAATATAAGTACTTACTTATTAATGGGCAAAATTAAAGAGAAATCATTACAACTATAAAGAGTTATACAGGCTGGTGCCATTTAATGTCCTGTAATAATTTGCAAAGTAAATGTCTTTCCAATATACTGTGATTGTATTTTTCACACTAATAAACATCTGTTACTAGTCACACTGAGAATTTCTAGGTGGCTAGTGAAAATATCAGTTATAATTGGGCTTAGATATATGCTCTATTTTATATGTAAATATAATTGAGCTTCCATTTTGCAGTACTATATTAAATATTTCAGTGAGAGGCTGATATGTACAAATACCATAAAGGCTCTTTCAATGGGAGCTAACACCATAATGACTTCATTAACATTATGATGCTTCTTAATGTTAAGGAGATTTTTATTAGAGTCTTTTGGGTATTATTCTGTCTCTGATTGCAAAATGACTAGATATTCATTATAAATATAAGAAACATAAAAATTGTTTATTTGTGAAAAAGCACCGGGGTAGCTAGGGCGGAGAGTTGGCTGACACTCGCCAGCTACCCACAACACCCACCACAGGATCTTAAGACTTCTGGTGAGAGGAACACAGCTTCTGCTCCAATCCAATTGCGCGCGGGACCTGAGACTGCATTAGTTAGGGAAGCAGAAACCAGCCTGAGTAGGGCCACAGGCCTCATCTGGCCAGATCAGCACCGGGGTAGCTGGAGCGCAGGGTTGCCTGACACCCGCCAGCTACCCACGACCCCTGCCGCAGGATTTTGGGACTGCTGGTGAGTGGAACACAGCTTCTGCTCCAGTCCAATCACGCGGGACCTGAGACTGCTTTGGTTGGGGAGGCAGAAATCCAGCCTACGTAGGGCCACAAGCCTCTTCCAGTCAGAAAAGCACCGAGGTAGCTAGGGCGCAGGTTCGGCTGACACTCGCCAGCTACCCACAACACCCACCACAGGATCTTAAGACTTCTGGAGAGTGGAACACAGCTTCTGCTCCAATCCAATTGGTCGCGGGACCTGAGACTGCATTAGTTAGGGAAGCAGAAAACTGGCCTGAGTAGGACCACAGGCCTCTTCTGGCTGGACCAGCACCGGGGTACCGCCAGCTACCCACGACCCCCACCACAGGATTTTGAGACTGCTGGTGAGTGGAACACAGCTTCTGCTCCAATCTTTAAACAGTGACAACGACAACAACTAACCCCAGAGATTACCAGATGGCGAAAGGTAAACATAATAATCTTACTAACAGAAACCAAGACCACTCACCATCATCAGAACCCAGCACTCCCACTTCGCCCAGTCCAGGGCACCCCAACACACCGGAAAAGCTAGACACGGATCTAAAAGCATATCTCATGATGATGGTAGAGGACTTCAAGAAGGACTTTAATAACACACTTAAAGAAATACAAAGGAACACTGGTAAACAGGTAGAAGACACTAAAGAGGAAGCAGAAAAATCCCTTAAAGAATTGTAGGAGAACACTGCTAAAGAGTTACAAATCCTTAAAGAAAAACAGGATAACATAATCAAACAGGTAGAAGTCCTTAATGAAAAACAGGAAAACACATCCAAACAGATGATGGAAATGAACAAAACCATACTAGACCTAAAAAGGAAAGTAGAAACAATAAAGAAAACCCAAAATGAGGCAACACTGGAGATAGAAACCCTAGGAAAGAAATCTGGAACCATAGATACGAGCATCAGCAACAGAATACAAGAGATGGAAGAGAGAATCTCAGGTGCAGAAGATTCCATAGAGAACATCGGCACAACAATCAAGGAAAATGTAAAATGCAAAAAGATCCTAACTCAAAACATCCAAGAAATCCAGGACACAATGAGAAGACCAAACCTACGGATAATAGGAGTGGATGAGAATGAAGATTTTCAACTCAAAGGACCAGCAAACATCTTCAACAAAATTATAGAAGAAAACTTCCCAAATCTAAAGAAAGAGATGCCCATGAACATACAAGAAGCCTACAGAACTCCAAATAGACTGGACCAGAAAAGAAATACCTCCCGACACATAATAATCAGAACAACAAATGCTCTAAATAAAGATAGAATACTAAAAGCAGTAAGAGAAAAAGGCCAAGTAACATATAAAGGCAAGCCTATCAGAATTACACCAGATTTTTCACCAGAGACTATGAAAGCCAGAAGATCCTGGACGGATGTTATACAGACACTAAAAGAACACAAATTCCAGCCCAGGCTACTATACCCAGCCAAACTCTCAATTGACATAGATGGAGAAACCAAAGTATTCCACGACAAAACCAAATTCACACATTATCTCTCCACGAATCCAGCCCTTCAAAGGATAATAACAGAAAAAAACCAATACAAGGACAGGAACCACGCTCTAGAAACAACAAGAAGGTAATCCCTCAACAAACCTAAAAGAAGACAGCCACAAGAACAGAATGCCAACTTTAACAACAAAAATAACAGGAAACAACAATTACTTTTCCTTAATATCTCTTAATATCAATGGACTCAACTCCCCAATAAAAAGACATAGACTAACAAACTGGCTACACAAACAAGACCCAACATTTTGCTGCTTACAGGAAACTCATCTCAGAGGAAAAGATAGACACTACCTCAGAATGAAAGGCTGGAAAACAATTTTCCAAGCAAATGGCATGAAGAAACAAGCTGGAGTAGCCATTCTAATATCTGATAAGATTGACTTCCAACCCAAAGTCATTAAAAAAGACAGGGAGGGACACTTCATACTCATCAAAGGTAAAATCCTCCAAGAGGAACTATCAATCCTGAATATCTATGCTCCAAATACAAAGGCAGCCACATTCATTAAAGAAACTTTAGTAAATCTCAAAGCACACATTGCACCTCATACAATAATAGTGGGAGACTTCAACACACCACTTTCACCAATGGACAGATCATGGAAACAGAAACTAAACAGGGACACAGAGAAACTAAGAGAAATTATGAATCAAATGGATCTGGCAGATATCTACAGAACATTCTATCCTAAAACAAAAGGATATACCTTCTTCTCAGCACCTCATGGTACCTTCTCCAAAATTGACCACATAATTGGTCACAAAAGAGGCCTCAACAGATACAAAAATATTGAAATTGTCCCATGCATCCTATCAGATCACCATGGACTAAGGCTGATCTTCAATAACAAAATAAATAATAGAAAGCCAACCTTCACGTGGAAACTGAACAACACTCTTCTCAATGATACCTTGGTCAAGGAAGGAATAAAGAAAGAAATTAAGGACTTTTTAGAGTTCAATGAAAATGAAGCCACAACATACCCAAACTTATGGGACACAATGAAAGCATTTCTAAGAGGAAAACTCATAGCTCTGAGTGCTTCCAAAAGGAAACTAGAGAGAGCACACATTAGCAGCTTGACAACACACCTAAAAGCACTAGAACAAAAGGAAGCAAATTCACCCAAGAGGAGTAGACGGCAGGAAATAATCAAACTCAGGGGTGAAATCAACCAAGTGGAAACAAGAAAAACTATTCAAAGAATCAACCAATCAAGGAGCTGGTTCTTTGAGAAAATCAAAAAGATAGATAAACCCTTAGCCAGACTCACTAGAGGGCACAGGGAAAGCATCCTAATTAACAAAATCAGAAATGAAAAAGGAGACATAACAACAGATCCTGAAGACATCCAAAACACCATCAGATCCTTCTACCAAAGGCTATACTCAACAAAACTGGAGAACCTGGATGAAATGGAGAAGTTCCTAGACAGATACCAGGTACCAAAGTTGAATCAAGATCAGGTTAATGACCTAAACAGCCCTATATCCCCCAAAGAAATAGAAGCAGTCATTAATAGTCTCCCAACTAAAAAAAGCCCAGGACCAGATGGGTTTAGTGCAGAGTTCTATCAGACCTTCAAAGAAGATCTAATCCCAGTTCTTCACAAACGATTCCACAAAATAGAAACAGAAGGTACTCTACCCAACTCATTCTATGAAGCCACAATTACTCTGATACCTAAACCACAAAAAGACCCAACAAAGATATAAAACTTCAGAGCAATATCCCTTATGAATATTGATGCAAAAATCCTCAATAAAGTTCTTGCTAACCGAATCCAAGAACACATCAAAACAATCATCCATCCTGACCAAGTAGGTTTCATCCCAGGGATGCAGGGATGGTTCAATATACGGAAATCCATCAACGTAATCCAGTATATAAACAAACTCAAAGACAAAAACCACATGGTCATCTCGTTAGATGCGGAAAAAGCATTTGACAAGATCCAACACCCATTCATGATAAAAGTCTTGGAAAGATCAGGAATTCAAGGCCCATACCTAAACATGATAAAAGCAATCTACAGCAAACCAGTAGCCAACATCAAAGTAAATGGTGAGAAGCTTGAAGCAATCCCTCTAAAATCAGGGACTAGAAAAGGCTGTCCACTTTCTCCATACCTATTCAACATTGTACTTGAAGTCCTAGCCAGAGCAATTCGACAACAAAAGGAGATCAAAGGGATACAAATTGGAAAAGATGAAGTCAAAATATCACTCTTTGCAGATGATATGATAGTATATATAAGTGACCCTAAAAATTCCACCAGAGAACTCCTAAGCCTGATAAACAGCTTCGGTGAAGTAGCTGGATATAAAATTAACTCAAACAAATCAATGGCATTTCTCTACACAAAGAATAAACAGGCTGAGAAAGAAATTAGGGAAACAACACCCTTCTCAATAGTCACAAATAATATAAAATATCTTGGGGTGACTCTAACTAAGGAAGTGAAAGATCTGTATAATAAAAACTTCAAGTCTCTGAAGAAAGAAATTATAGAAGATCTCAGAAGATGGAAAGATCTCCCATGCTCATGGATTGTAAAATGTAAAAATGGCTATCTTGCCAAAAGCAATCTACAGATTCAATGCAATCCCCATCAAAATTCCAAATCAATTCTTCAACAATTAGAAAGTGCAATCTGCAAATTCATCTGGAATAACAAAAAACCTAGGATAGCAAAAACTCTTCTCAAGGATAAAAGAACCTCTGGTGGAATCACCATGCCGGACCTAAAGCTCTACTACAGAGCAATTGTGATAAAAACTGCATGGTAATGGTATAGTGACAGACAAATAGACCAATGGAATAGAATTGAAGACCCAGAAATGAACACACACACCTATGGTCACTTGATCTTCGACAAGGGAGCTAAAAACATCCAGTGGAAGAAAGACAGCATTTTCAACAAATGGTGCTGGCACAACTGGTTGTTAACATGTAGAAGAATGTGAATCGATCCATTCCTATCTCCTTGTACTAAGGTCAAGTCTAAGTGGATCAAGGAACTTCACATAAAACCAGAGACACTGAAACTTATAGAGGAGAAAGTGGGGAAAAGCCTTGAAGATATGGGCACAGGGGAAAAATTCCTGAATAGAACAGTAATGGCTTGTGCTGTAAGATCGAGAATTTACAAGTGGGATCTCATGAAACTACAAAGCTTCTGCAAGGCTAAAGACACCATCAATAAGACAAAAAACCACCAACAGATTGGGAAAGGATCTTCACCTATCCTAAATCAGATAAGGGACTAATATCCAATATATATAAAGAACTCAATAAGGTGGACTCCAGAAAGTCAAATAACCCCATTAAAAAATGGGGCTCAGAACTGAACAAAGAATTCTCGCCTGAGGAATACCGAATGGCAGAGAAACACCTGAAAAAATGTTCAACATCCTTAATCATCAGGGAAATGCAAATCAAAACAACCCTGAGATTCCACCTCACACCAGTCAGAATGGCTAAGATCAAAAATTCAGGTGACAGCAGATGCTGGCGAGGATGTGGAGAAAGAGGAACACTCCTCCATTGTTGGTGGGATTGCAAGCTTGTACAACCACTCTGGAAATCAGTCTGGCGCTTCCTCAGAAAATTGGACATAGTACTACCGGAGGATCCAGCAATACCTCTCCTGGGCATATATCCAGAAGATGTCCCAACCGGTAAAAAGGACACATGCTCCACTATGTTCATAGCAGCCCTATTTATAATAGCCAGAAGCTGGAAAGAACCCAGATGTCCCTCAACAGAGGAATGGATACAGAAATTATGGTACATTTACACAATGGAGTACTACTCAGCTATTAAAAAGAATGAATTTATGAAATTCCTAGCCAAATGGATGGACCTGGAGGGCATCATCTTGGTTGAAGTAACACAATCACAAAAGAACTCACACAGTATGTATTCACTGATAAGTGGATATTAGCCCAAAACTTAGGATACCCAAGATATAAGATACAATTTGCTAAACGCATGAAATTCAAGAAGAATGAAGACCAAAGTGTGGACACTGTGCACCTTCTTAGAATTGGGAACAAAACACCCAGGGAAGGAGTTACAGAGACAAAGTTCGTAGCTGTGATGAAAGGATGGACCATTTAGAGACTGCCATATCCAGGGATCCATCCCATAAGCAGCTTCTAAACGCTGACACCATTGCATACACTAGCTAGATTTTGCTGAAAGGACCCAAATATAGCTGTCTCTTGTGAGACTATGCCGGGGCCTAGCAAACACAGGAGTGGATGTTCACAGTCAGCTATTGGATGTATCACAGGGCTCCCAATGGAGAAGCTAGAGAAAGTACCCAAGGAGCTAAAGGGATCTGCAACCCTATTGTTGGAACAACATGATGTACTAACCAGAACCCCGGAGCTCTTGTCTCTAGCTGCATATGTATCGAAAGATGACCTAGTCGGCCATCAATGGAAAGAGAGGCCCATTGGACTTGCAAACTTTATATGCCCCAATATAGGGGAATGCCAGGGCCAAAAGAATGGGAATGGGTGGGTAGGGAAGTGGGGGGCGCTATGGGGGACTTTTGGGATAGCATTGGAAATGTAATTGAGGAAAATATGTAATAAAAATATTAAAAATTAAAAAAATTGTTTATTTGTGATATGATTATCTTGAAGTTTTATATGTGTCTGTATTCATCATGTACACAATTATGTTTATTAAATTGGGGACTCCTAGACTCTTCCCAAGTTCTATGGTTACTTTGTAAATGGAAATCACTTTAAAATCAAGGTTTTATGTATTCCTTTTTGGGATTCATGTGATTTAAAACTTCTTTTTCACAGTAACTTATTATGCAAGTGCATACCAGTTCTAAGAATTAGAAACAGTCACATATTGTTGAAATCCACAAACGAGACCCTAACTAACCAAAACTAACTTAAAGCAATTGTAGAAATAATGTCAAAATACACATTTTACATGATGGGGCAAGTTAGTTAAGTACTAATGTGAATTTAATAAATCAGAATAAACTCAGATGAAGAGCCTAGTCAAAATCAGAAAGAATTTCTGAGTTAATAACTGCAGCAGTTAGTTCAAAGCCACCCTCACTTCAGAGCAGGAAACTGCCTTCATTCACTATATAAACCCTGCGTCAAATAAATCAAACAAATGAGTAAATGAATAACCTAAACTCCTGCTTGAGCAGTCATTGTACTTCAAAGAGTCCCCGTTTTTCCTATGACATCTCTATTTTCTCATGGACTGAGGCATTGCAGTGTGTCTCAAGTAATTACATATAATCCTTCTCTCTAAGAGTGGTTGATCTGAATCCCAACTTTTACCTGCCACATTAACTCTCTTTTACCATATGTCAATTCATAGACATTCTACAATGGATACAAGATTCTGGTGACAAAATACTGTCTGCAATATTGCCTAAGTATATTCCAGTTGTCTCATTGGGTGCCCTGGAAATGTGGTTTAGCATGAAGATTTCTCTGTGGCATTTTAAACCTTTAAAGTTACACAGGTCTTCATTCTAACAGAACACAGGTGGAGCTAATGCAAAATGATAAGGAGTTTTATGTGGACAGTATTCCTTCTTGGGTCAGACAGATGGCATTACACATTCATTGATCAAGCACCATGGAGTAGCTACCTTGAATCAAACAGTGAGAGAAGAACTGATGAACCTGACCTTGCCATCAGAGAGACTACAATCCAATAACTAGAAAAAGATATTGAAAATGAACTGTATCAACCACACCTTGGACAGCCATTGACAACAAGGAGAATGATACAAATAGAAAGGAAAAATGACCAGGCTAGGGGATGGGGGCAAATTCATGGTTTTGTTAAGAATCAGTGTAGCTCTTTCAAAGATTAGTGAGATAAAGGAAACTAAAGGGTTATCTAGGAACATAGCTGACAGAATTAGGATAATAGAGTCACTTATGTAAAGCCCCCTAAGGATGCTAGAGCATTCCAGGTTGCAATCAGAAGGCTTGGGTACATGTTCCTGGAGGTGTGTGAGAGATGGTGGGCTTTGAGGCAATCACCCTGTAAGGGTGTAATTAAAAGCAGTAAGAAGAGCAATAAACAACTGCAGACAGCGAACTGACAGGCTGAATCCTGGGCATACACAAGGCCACAAGAAAACCAGTATGCTGTTTGATACAAGGAGTTGAAATTATACAAACCAAAGACTGGGACAGACAGGCACTGTTCCTTGCTTCCTAGTGTGTAGAGTTGGGAGTCATCATTCAATGAATTCAGATAATCAAGGAACAGTTAGCCAATATATTTAAAGAAAATTAATAATTAAATCATACTAATGACAGAATTTCAAAGCAACAAACCTATCAATGTACAACAGCAGACCCTGTCATCTAACTTTCACAAGTGAAATCAAGCCATCCAGGTGTCTGTGAGCAACAGAGTACAAATGACTCAGGGTCAGAACTGGGTCCCAGATGGAGATGCTCAGAAAGTCAGAGTCCAGAAGAACATCAGAGGAAATCCCCAAAAGAGAAAAACAGAGAAAAAGAGAGGGGAGGGAATGAGAGGGAGGGAGGGATGGGGGACAGTGAAAGGAAGGGAGGGGACAGGGGAGGGGAGGGGAGGAGAGGAGAGGAGAAGCTAAAAGTTATTTTCTTCATTGGTCCACTATCCTTCCTACAGTATCCCAGGGCATGACTTCTGATGGCTGCTGGTCCACATGTTCCAGCTAGCTCAATAAACAAGCTTCAACCCACCCCAGCACTCTCAAAGATGCAAGCAAGCAAGGTCTGCACGTCTGCATCTTTCATACTCTACCTGACAGGTCGTTTATGCATCTGCTCATAATTATTTTCAAATCTTGAAATGTTAAAACTTTCATGGCTGTAGAGAAAAGTCCAGTTCATGTAACTCTGAATTTTAGACCACATTAAACCTGTAGCTACTTCTGTAGTATTCAGAAAAGAACTCATTTCACCAACCCAGAGAAATTATATTCTTGAATATACTTTAAAGCACATTTAAACAACCTGATCTAATCTTCATAATTAGAATTAAGGGTTTCACTCTGCTGGTAAACTCAGTATATATCCCTGAACACAGTGTGATGAACAGAAATGTACTCTGTAGATAAAAGATGTAGATGTTTCTGAAGATGTTTTCTTTTGATGCAGTTACTTTCAGTCCTCTAGAAGGAGTGAGTTAGCTTAGTTCTTAGCCAGTCTTCTACCTGGCTGATTTAAAGATATAACCAATTTCCATGAATCTAAAATGTTAAGGCACTGGCTAATTAATTAATTAAGTTACTAATTAATTTACATCCCAAATATTGCCCCTCCTCCTGGTTGCCTCTTGCAAATTCGTCCCCTCATCCTCCTTCCCCTTTCCTTCTGAGAAGGTGCCCTCCTGCGGTATCTCATTACCATTTTCTAACATACACATTAGCCCCACATACATACCATACACCAACACACACACACACACACACACACACACTACAACTACAAAATGAATACCAGGCAGATTATCCAGTAGTCTTCACCTGCAGACCTCTTTTGACCATCTCAGTGCTGTCTCTACTCCAGGTTTCAACCCTAGCATTTTAGTGAAATGGATTACTATACCATCTTGAAATGACTAGAAACTTGTTGAAAGAAAGAGAAAAGGTAGAAAGAGAGAGGCTGGCCATGGCCACATGGAGAGAGGGAGGAAAGGAGAGAGAGATGGAGGGCTAGAGAGTAAGAAAGGGGAAAGCTTAAAGAGAACGAGGAGGGGCCAGGCAGCCCCTTTTATAGTGGGCTGGGCTATCAGGTAACTGTGGGGAGGAGCATACCTGGCTATAGTCAGGTAACTGTGGGGGTAGAATCTAGCCAGAATGTCAGAAGCTTGGAACATTGTCTGCCTGACTGATAGTCACATACCTCTCTGCAGGCGGGCTGTGGGAGGCTGTAGCTACGTGATTGGAGCCAGGTGCCCAGGAGGTGTGACTGAACTCCTGCAGTCCCATGAAGGTGGAAATCTCTGCCCACTGGGGCTCTGGGATTCAAGATCTATGCTCTACTGGATACCAGGCTGTCTGTGCACAGCCCACTGCCCCACAGTAAGGGCCCTCTTCTCTTGCTTGGCTCCTTCTTCATTTTGCTTTGATCTGTGCTGATGTAGCCTGTGCCACTTTCGTGAAGATAGAACATAGGCATCATCTCTCTGTTGCTTCTCCTCTCCATGCCTGTAACATTTTATAATTCCTTTATTCTCCATTACTATAATTGCTTTATGGAGCTGACCACAGCTATGACTTTGCATGGTGCCTTCTTAGAGAGACACAAGCTCTTATTTTAGCTTTGGGAAGTCACTGCCCATTTTAAGACCACAGAAACACAGTATAGGTATATAACCCTTCCCCATGTTTCTTTCAGAGTTTTGATCAATTGATCATATTAAAATATTGCACCTAATTTTTTAGGAAGATTTTATTTCTTCCTTTCTAGAAGCCATATGTGTGCCTGACATTATGATGGAATGAGTTGATATGGTCAGAATTTGTGTATGCAATTATGTTTTTGTCATATTTTTATAAGACATATAACAATAGCTATCAAAATGATGCAGTAAACCCCTCTTTAAGAGCTTGTTCTACAGCAGAAATGGTGATGCTTGCTATGTGCATGCTCACTTAATATATCCAACATTTCTTCATTTTGTAGTATTATTCCTTCACCTTTTCCTTCACTCCCATGACTGTATTTTATATACATATATAAATGTGTGTGTTGTACATATATTTTGTATATACATGTATATGTGTGTGTTTATATATCTGTACAAAATAAAATTATATATATATATATATATAATGATAGTAGAAGAGGTTAAATAAATGAAACTTTAAAATATCAAGTTGTTTTTCCAGTGACTCATTTCCATTTGCCACTGATACACTGGTGTTTTCAATATGACTGTTTTTGAATGTCAAACAGTCGTTCATATAACTATATATACAAAGCCTGTTTGGTGCTGACAGTTACATTGATGGCCACCATCTGTTTGTATTGACTGCACAGTACTTGCCAAAATTGGGTGGTATTGCTTTGCATGGACAGAGCCTAAAGGTCATCCGAAGTCTGAGAGTTTCTTGCTGTTGTTACACATCATGGTTTTTATGTTTCGTAGAAAAGCACACATTTATTTTTATAAAAGCACTTTTGTCTTACTGTGTTATTTTCTTTACATGAAATGGTCCTGAACTTATGCCGTATAAACTTCCTTGATGCATTAAGCTCAGTCAATCCAACAGAGCCTGTGAGAATGGCTGCAGGGAAAGCTAGACAACCAGTCTTTGGAGCAGAGCCTCCGATGAGCTCTGAGAAATACACTCTGAAAGAGTCTCTCCTCTCCCTGGAGGACATAAAGTTCTTTGTCACATCTCAATGTGCTTTATTTGTATCTGGATTCCATCTAAAAAATTAATACACAAATGGGAGGCAGTGAACCCTGATTCTTCATGCTTCTACCAGCAATGGGAAGTATTCTCTTTGCAGGTGGGAATGCCCATGCCCTCCCTATGTCCCTCCCCCCTGTCTCATGCAGTTTCTCTCTCTCTCTCTCTCTCTCTCTCTCTCTCTCTCTCTCTCTCTCTCTCTCTCTCTCTCTCTCCCTCCCTCCTTTCCCTCTCCTTTTCCCTCTCTCCCCACCCCTCTCCTTCCCCCTCTCCTATAGGGCTCTATGGCTATATTCTTCTCTGTCCTCTATTCTTCCAGTATGACCACTCACTCCTCTTTGCCCTCTTTAGCTCAGGCAATGTCATGGTAATTTTAAGGGAAGGCAAGATAGATTGCCTGCTGGCTCAGCTGTGGCCTTTTGAACACATGACTCATAGTGAGAAATGCATTTTGCATTTATACATACCCTCATATCACATCAATGAAAGGCAAAATCTTTTTCATGCTGTCGCTCTTATAGGGTGAGATATGCTCATATCTGATGCTTAGCTAGTTCGTTTTTGTTGTTATTGAAAATATAGCTGATCTAAAGGTACTTTAGATCAGAATATATTGGATTAAAATTTTTATTTTAATAAAAATGTCTTCTCAAAAAAGATAATTTATAAGGTCATGATAAACACACACATACACACAGACACACAACAAACAAACAAATGAACACACAGGGTCTTCAATGAAACTCCCAATTGAATGCAACCTATGTATTAACACAGCCAGTATTTTATAGAGGAAAAGAACTACCTTGCTGAGCTCAAGCAACTCATGGGATAAGGACAGATGATAACGTGTAAAGCTAAGAAGAAAAATATATGAGAAATGTTGCTCCTTTAATTTTATCAGAGTTCTCTCAATCTAATGGTTTGCCCAGGGAGATGCTGAGAGATGCTCACACAAGTCCAGTGTGAGGAATCACTTATAAATGCAAGCTCAAAAAGTGGATAGGCAATAGGCAGCTTGATGATAGTCTCAATGATACTCTTAGGCATAGGGTGAAAAAGGTTACTCTTATTGTCTAAAGTATAATGTGCCCTGAGAATGCTCTATAACCACATAAGTGGGTATGCCCACCTGCTTTGGAGTGGAGCTTCCTAACAACTGGAGAAATCCTTAAATACTGGTGTTGAGTTTTCCCTTTTCCTCACTGGTTGTTACATTTTCTAATTGTAAGAGGGTTGTTTAACCATCTAAATACAAATATGGATTTCACTATTTCTCATTCCAATTCTATTAGTGTTTGTTGCAAAATTTTGAGGTGTCATCCTTGTAGTAATGATATACCTTCTAAGTAAACTTTTGTGAAGTTGTGTGAGCCTAGAGGGTATGGTACAGACATCCTATTTGAGACTAGGCACTTGACAATCATTCTCTGTAGTTATGAGCTTCCACACTTACCACTGCCCAACATGAACAGGAGATTCTCTGATCAAGCACGGCAGCTCCACTATTCTCTGGGAAGTATTCTAGAAGGCAATGCGACAAGCACATCACGCTTATTTAGCAAATAACAGCAATAGCTTTCTCATTACGGTCTAGGACCTCCCTAGCCACAGGCTTTTGGTCAGGTTTACAATGCACATGTGAATTCCCTCCTGTGGAGTGAGCATCAAATCTAATCAGAAAACTGTTGGTTACACCATAAAAGACTTGCCACTGTTGCCCCAATGGGTTTATCTAGCCTAAATTATGGGTCCATGGATGAGTAAGCCTATAGAAAACAATTTACTGCTGTATAGTCTCCCCTCCCCTAGCCTGGAACCTGCTTGCTCAGGGGTGGAGTTTCCTGCTCATTTGTTCTACCACACCCGCTGCTGGACCCTGCCGCTTTGCTGTTTGGAGCCACACACGTGCTCATCCTGCTACTGGATCCCGAGTTATTTGGCAGGAATCGGGTCCCCTTCCCCCTTCCTTTATAACTGAGTGTCTGAACAAGTAAAATGGAGCTTTAATTAGAATGAGACTGTCTTGGCTCCGTTTCTTCTTTCGCCCCATCTAGTTCCTCTCTTTTTGCTCGAGTGTCCATCTCAGTAGAACCGTTCGCGTTGTGAGCTGCTGGCCGGCCACAACACTGCTGCATTTTG
This sequence comes from Mus caroli, assembly GCF_978045245.1. NCBI lineage: Eukaryota > Metazoa > Chordata > Mammalia > Rodentia > Muridae > Mus > Mus caroli. The sequence continues at coordinate 95,066,987 of NW_028227263.1, forward strand.
AATAGCACATTCTAGTACTGTAAAATTTATTCAGAATGAAGGAAGTCTCCAACCCAGTTCCTGCTTGATTTCTGTATGTCCTGTAACCAGGTCTGTTGGACTTACAGCAATCTGATCTTGCCAGCAGACCTATCACCTCTACTTGCTTGTCAGAGATCCACAAGTGATATAGGCAGTTGCCACTGGAACGGGGTCTCAAGGAGCCCAAGATATCTTCAAACTCACTATGCAATGAGGTTGACCTTAAACTCCTGCTTCCACCTCCCATATGCTAGGATTCTGGCTAATAGGCCTGCAGCTTATTTACACAATTTACATCAAACCCAGAGACTTGTACATGTTAAAGCAAGCATTTTATCAACTGAGCTACTAGGGCTTAATTTCTTCTGTTATGAATCTGAGAATGTTCTGAATAAAAATATTCATCTTCAACATATTTTGGCCTCCAGGTTAACATTATGTATGTAATTTTGTTTTGTTACAAATGTTCTGCATATTTAAGAGAATGTATAGCATGTATATTAAATAAGTTTCTTAGGTTAGAAAGTGATATAACCTACTTTTGGACTCAGCAAACAACTTAAGAAATATACAATTTAAATTCAGTTTCTTAAATTCAGGTGAGTACCCCTGAATTTCCTGTTACCCACTTCTTTCATTTTGTTTCACTTCCCAACTTCCCTATTCCTGGGGATACCCTCCTGGCCCTTGGCTGATGGCTGATCATACACATCTGCATTTGCACTGTGCATCTCTCCCTTAAGCCTGCAGTCTTCACTGGGAGGAAGTGTACTACATGACACAGAGGCAAAGCTCCGGCAGATCTCATCACGACCACCAAGCTCTATAAAGTAAGGACAGCCAGTTCCTGGGAACTGACAAAGGAAGCACGGCGGGGCTACTGAGCTATGGAAGAACTGCCAGACTGGCTTCCACACAGACAGTTCCAGGGCAATGAAGCTTCTCAGAAGTCTGAAGCTTCGTCAGACAGTTCATGGGAACAAGAGCAAAGAGGACTTGGAAGCAAAGCAGGTGTCCTGATCTTTATGTAGGATTTTAAGTTTTAACGGTGTGCATTAGAAATGAGGATCACCTTCATCCTTCTGTGAGTCATCTCCTCTCCTTGATCATCACAGGACAATGTCGCGAGAAACTATATCACTTTGTGTCTTTATTGCACTTATGTTTTAAGTACATGTAAGAAATATGTGACCCACAATAACTTGTATTGAGTATATAAAAAAAGGCACTTCCAGTCCTCAGAACCAGCTATCTGAACGCACAGTTCCAATGGTCAATGGTAACCAGCCCTGACAGTCTAGTACATACTTTCTGGTGTGTGTTTTATGCACTTACATTGTTCTGTTTACTGTGTAAGATGCTAATGTGCTACACATGATGCTGGCTACCTGATGTTTCTTTCACTGAAACATATATAGGGGGCACACTTATACACCAATATATGTTAGGCTATTTTCTTCATACTACAGTTCACTGTATGGATTTGGGTTGAAACTTCATTCATTGGGTTGGGATGCACATGACACCATAAAGGTAGAGGTGGGAGTCCATTTTCTCCTTCCACTGTGTGTACAGGAATCAGGACTAGGTTTTCAGATTTGGCAGCAAGCTCTTTAATCCTCTGCACAGTCTCACTGGCCTTGAATCTTTCTCTTATTGGATATCTTTATAATTTCTGGTTTTGGATTTTGAAGTAGTGAAGCTGTGCTTGTCTTTCTGTAATTTTGAGTTAATAAATTCTGAAAAAGATTGCTTCAAGGTTACACTTAATTTGGTATGTGTGTGTGTGTATATATATATACATACACACACACGCACATATATATACATTTTTTTTTAAAGATCCACAATCTTCTGACACAGAAAAACAACTCCAAACAATGAAAACTTTAAAAACAAGTTAGTAAAGCAGGAAGCAGGCAAAGAAGTTCTCCCTAGGGGAGAGCACACCAATTGGTTGTCCAGTGCCAAAAGATCAGCCTTGAAAATATACATACAATAACATTATTGGAACTCAATAGATTATATTTAGGAATATATTTGTATATACAAACACATACATGCATAAAATCACAATTGATGAAAAACATGAATGTAAAAGAGTGTGGGGAGTGATGTGTGGGAGGATTTGGAAGGAGGAAAGGGAAGGCAATGCCATCAATCATAAATAAATAAATATCACAAATTTAAATGCACATAAAAATGTTGAGCTTCTTTTTTCTTAAAATACAATGTAAAAAAATCCTTTAAATTTTATATCTAAAAAAAATTTAAAATTACCAAAAAGAAACACATAGAAAACATTGAAATGAGCAAGAGTTTGCTGCAATAGATCCCTGAAACACAACCAACAATAACAAATGGGCTACATCAAGTTTAAAAAGCAAAACAAAGGAAACAGAGCAGAGGCAGCACACACACGGGAAAGCTGTTTGCCAATGCTACATCTAGCAACTGGGTAATATGTAGACTGTACAAGGTACCATCAGCACAATAATAAAAACAACAAAAATCTAATTAAAAATGGGCAGGTCCAATCCTCAAGGAAATCCTGCCAAGCTGCACTTAAAACTGCTAACATCAAAAAGACAAATGATAGTAAGAGTTGGTGGAACAGGGAGAAAAGAAACACAGGCTTTGGCAGAAAAGCACTTTAGAAAACCCATTACAAAAACACTGTACAAGTTCTTCAGAAACTTAAAATCCCAGAACGGAGTACACAGCCAAAGGAAGTGAACTAATATGTTGGTTAAAATCCTGATGACTAACAGCAAAGTGAATCTCAGCAAAAGTCAGGCTGTTATGTGAGATGAAGCAAACACATAAACACAGGCATGATGATTCTCTTACACCTCCGAATTTGAAGAGCTAGTCTGTGGGCAAGAGAAGAGGCATTTCCCGGGGTGAAGTGTTAGGGGCTCAAGAGAGACTGCTAGATAGATGCTGAGGAATGAATGGGTAAAACTAAGACATTCTGATGGGTCTGTCACACAGTGGGAGAGTTAAAAATCCTACATATTTACAAGGTTTTCACTAGAGAGAAATGAAAAATAATCTGAGGTTTATATACTTACCCTTGTTTCAACATCCTACCTGCTTACACATGAATTAAAATAAGGCATGGTAACATATACGATTCACTGTTAAAAGCCAATGAAAAAGTCATAAGAGGGTCTAGGGAAGTGCCTCATCTACCTTAAAGTCCCAGCCTGGAAACTTCACTTTACTCCCACACACCTATACACTTAGAACTTGTGGCGGAGGCAGGAAGATAAGAAGATAAAATCATCCTTGGCTACATAGGAAATCCAAGGTCAGCTTGGATCATTTGCAATGCCATCAATCATAAATAGGTATTGTAAATTTAAGCACACATAAAAATGTTGAGCTTCTTTATTCTTAACTTAGAAAACCCTTTCTTCCTCCAAATCCACAGGGTTCACCGAGCTCTGGGGAGAAGGAGTTGATGGAGACATCCCATTTAGGGCTGAGTGTTCCGAGGTATCTCACTCTCTGCATAATGTCTGGTTTTTGAATTTGTTCATATCTGCTGTTGGAGGAAGTTTCTCTGATGATGGCAGAGCAAGGCACTAGGAGTCATTTTATTGTTACGTTTTTGGTTTGCTCTAACTCTCTTGGCTATTCAGTGTCTGGTGTTGGGTCCAGGGTCCAGCATGGGTTCCATATCAAGGAGCGGCTTGTCAATCAAGTCAGATATTAGCTGTTTACTCACACAAGCTTTGTCATCACTGCCCTGGCAGATCTTCCAGGAAGGACACAACTGTAGAGCAGAGGGTTTGTGGCTGGCATGGTGTTTATGTCTCTCTTTTGGTAGTTTGCCAAGTACCTTCCTATACCAAAGATGCTAGAACACATGAATAGAGGTTCTGTGTTGGCACCAGCTCAATTTCTTCATATTTAATGAGTTGTGTAGGTATTGTCTTCAGTAATAGGACCTCTCTCTCAGTTTGTGGGGAGCAACCTATTGTCTTGGCCATAGCCTGAGTTGCTTTGGAGTTCCTAAGGAAGTCTTTTGGCCAACAACTTAATTAGATGTAACCCAATCCCAATGCTAGATGCTTCATTAGGTGACAAGAGATGGCAAGTTGAAACATTTGGCCACTTTCAGTTAAATTACCTTCATATATGCATATTTTAGGAATTTTTTTATTATATTAAGCTTCCATACTACTCCTCAAGTGGCCCTTACTTTTATCTATTCCTGTATCTCTCACATCTCCCCTACTTGATCCACCATCTCGGCCCCACAACTATCTATTATATTTCCTTTTTATGGTAAGGCCTATCTGCCCCCTATATCCTTACTATATACTAACCTTTGTGGTTCTATGGACTGTATAGAGCTAGGTTATCACACTAACTTAATAGTTAATATCCTCATATAAGTGAATACATGCCTTATTTCTCTTTCTGGATCTGGGACCCTCCCTCAGAATGATTTTTTTTTCTAGTTTTATCCACTTACCTGTGAATGTCATTATTTCTTCTTCTTCTTCTTCTTCTTCTTCTTCTTCTTCTTCTTCTTCTTCTTCTTCTTCTTCTTCTTCTTCTTCTTCTTCTTCTTCTTCTTCTTCTTTTTGGTTTCTTTCGAGACAGGGTTTCTCTGTGTAGCCCTGGCTGTCCTGGAACTCACTCTGTAGACCAGGCTGGCCTCGAACTCAGAGATCCATCTGCCTCTGCCTCTCAAGTGCTGGGATAAAAGGCGTGTGCCACCACGCCCGGCGATTATTTCATTTTTTAATGGCTGAGTAACATTCCATTGTGTACATGTACCACACTTTATCCTAGGCATATCTAGGCTGTTTCCAGTTTCTGGCTATTGTGAATAGAGCAGCAATAAACATGTTGAGCAAGTGATAGGATGGAGCATCCTTTGAATGTATGCTCAAGAGTAGTATAGCTGGATTTTGAGGTAGATCAATTCCCAACTTCCTGAGGGAATGCCTTACCAATTTTAACACCTTAAACAGCACGAGGCTGGGGGTGATTGACATATCTACATCTGCAAATTCTGGTGTGAGATCTCAAGGTCAAGAACTGGTCTGGATTTCATGAAATCCTTGACCTTTGTCCTAGAGTAGACTGACATGAACCCATTGAACTCACTGGACCCACTGAACTCTTTCAACTCATTGAACCCATTGGCTCACTTGTACCTTATGTTTATTAATAAAATTGAATAAGTTGATATATTTAAATTTTCTTCTGGGTAGCCCAACACCCAAGTTAATATATTTAAAGCAGAATGTAGTCCACCACCCAAAAGCAAGTTGAACATGTTTTATTAACCCCACCCCCCAAATACTCTCAATTTATCAGTGAGACAGTAAAATTCTGAAGAAAAGGACAGTCATTTGAAGTGGACAGCTTTAACTATCAGAACGACATACATGAGCAAAGACTCCAGTGATTACTCTCTGAGATGATGTCCTGTCTGTGCAGGTGACACTAGCAAGCAGGAGGCCTCCCAAGGCCTAAACGGGATAATTCTGAGGCTCTGCAGAGGCTCCTTTCACTCAGCATCAACCTCCACAGAATCTCAAAGTCCAAGGAGACTTAGAAGTTCTCCTAATTGTCCCTCTGACTTCAAATGCAGCATTAATTACCCATGAACATTGTGGTTATAATCCCTTCTCCATATATCACAGTTTGGTCTATTTTTATGTATCCATGGGTGTTTTCTGTTTTAATCCAAGGGTTAGTTATCCACACAAATTCTGTTCTTATATCAGCCCTTAGAGACAGAAAAAAGAAACAGACAGCGTTGCTCTTCTGACAGTATTTCAGGTATGACATACTGACAGCCACCATCTGGTACCTGAGCATTGTTGTAGGGAAAGCATCCTGCTGTTGGGACACAGTCTGACTCCTTCAGATCAATCACATATGCCAGAGTACTCTCAAGCCTTCTCTAGTAATCCATTCCACCATGTCACTGATGGTTGTCTATCATGGGATGTGACAGCTGAGTACATACTCAGGCCTCTGGTCTTCAAAAGAATTTCGGCAAAAAGACTTGTGACCAATTTTTGACCACAAACTGAATGTTTTCCAAGGGATGTGCCAGAGTTCTATGAAGCCATGGGAGTACAGGGCAGTTGCTCTGACACAAATCTCAGTCTCAAGGTAGATTTCCATGAGGAGATGCCAGCATCCCATCTGAAGAATATAAGATTCAGGTGGGAAAACAGTTTCACCAAATCGAAGCAGCACATGTAGAAGACTTGTAGGCACAAGGAGCAGCCTGATAATGGTCCTAATGCAGAATGTAGAAAATGCATAAGAATGATATGAAACAGGCCCAGAGAAGTGTCTTCGATAGATACTCAGAGCTGCCCCTCCTAGGAGTAGTTGGAAGCTCTTAAAGCATGAAAGATCATGGATAAAATTATCAATTGTGCATTTAAAATGTTTCTCAGAACTTTTGACAAGAGGCTGAAGTTGGGGCCCATAGTAGGAATAGCTTCATAGGAAAGCATTGGAAGGGCAGGTCAGTATTCCAACTTAAGGGAATGGGGATACATGACTCTTGGCAAACAGGCACATATAAGAGATGTTTAACACAAAAGTATTTAGAAATACATGATCTGAGGATGACTTTCAGGAAACAGTTTCTGCTAGTAACTATGAAGTCTAGACAACATTACTAGCTATTTATAGGTTTTCCTATTGATATGAAGTAAAGACTTGTATAAGTTCTAGAGAAAGAGCAGAGATTAAAATCTAACAGTTTTTGAAAACTTTCTCTCTTAGGGTTTTATTGCTGGGAGGAGACACCATGACTAACTATAGCAATGCATATAAAGGAAAACATTTAACTGGGGCTGGCTTACTGTGTCAGAGGTTTAGTCCATTATCATGGTAGGAAGCATGGCAGCACGTGGCAGACATGGTGCTAGAGGTGAGTTCTACATTGAACTCAGCAGGGAGCAGAAGAGAACTGAGACACACTTCCTCCAACAACAGCCCACCTACTCCAGCAAGACCACACTTCCTAACAGTGCCATTCCCAATGAGCCCATGGGGGGCTATTTTCTTTCAAACCACACCATTTTCCAAGATATTTTTCTTATTAAGATATGTCAGAAAGTGCAAGTGCAGTCTCAAGGACTAACTTGTCTCCCTAAATGTCTTCAGCCAGAGAGTAGAGGAAAGGATAGAGAGCAGAGTATAGTGTTGCATACACCCCTTTAAAAAATACAATCTTAAATTGTGTGAAAATATAGAAAAAATAAAATGAAAAGGTATAAATATTTTGTTTCTTTAAAAGGACCTTTGGTCATAGAATTTAAGGAACTATCTCTTTTATTAGATATTTTATTTACATTTTAAATGGTATCCCCTTTCCTGGTTTACCCTCAGAAACCCTCTCCTTCTATGTCCTCCCGCCTCCCCCTGCTCACCAACCCACGCACTCCTGCTTCCTGGCCCTGGCATTTCTCCACACTGGGCCATACAGCCTTCATAGGACAAATGGCCTCTCCTTCCATTGATGTCCGACTAGGCCATCCTCTACTGCATATGCAGCTGGAGCCATGAGTCCCACGATGTGTATTCTTTGGTTGGTGGTTTAGTCCCTCGGAGCTCTGAGGGTACTGGTTAGTTCATATTGTTCCTCCTAAGGGGCTGCAAACCCCATCAGCTCCTTGGGTACTTTCTCGAGCTCCTTCACTGGGGACCCTGTGCTCCGTCCAATGGATGACTGTAAGCAACCACTTCTGTATTTATTAGGCACTGGCAGACGCTCTCAGGAGACCGTCATATCAGGTTCTGTTGGCATCCACAATAGTGTCTGGGTTTGGTGATTGTATATGGGGTGGATCCCCAGATGGGGCAGTCTCTAGATGATAACCACTATTTGGAGAGGAACTATTTCTTGATTTAATGAGGTGGGCCAGACTTCATTTACTGTAAAAGTGCTACATTTTGTCTGTGATGTCTGATCTGTGATGCTCAGTTGACCAGATACAGGAGAATTCATTTACCATCAAGTGTGATGCTTTAGTTCTATTCTCCTGTACATTACAAACTTAGTGCAGTTGTGGTTTTTCCTCCCTACATCTCCCACCCCACCCTTTACTTCCCTTCTCTCCCAGATTTACCCCTCCTCCTGTATGGGTCTGAGCTAGGTCATCTGCATATACATTATGTTTGTGTAGCTTAGTGTTCTTGTAGGACTTCTAACAGTGGGAACAGCAGCTATCTGTTTTGGGGACCCTTTTCCACCTTCTGAGTTGTCTTGTCCAGTCTTGATATGAAGTTTTTTTGTAGGTTTTTTGTTTTTGTTTTTGTTTGTTTGGGGGGGGGGGTGTACTGGTTAGTTCATATTGTTGTGGGAGGATGAGTCTTGAAGCTAGATTTTCTAGCTTCTAGCACCACCTTCTGGCTAAATAATAATTTTTATTCCCTTCAAACCTACTAAAGTTTACTTTAGTAATTTTTGAGGGTTTGGTGCCACCTACTGGAATTTCTAAGAATGCACAAAATCCCACTGAATACACAGATGTCTACACTGGAGTGGTTTGTTGTTACCTGTTAAGGAAACAATGTAATATCTTCAGAGTGTGTAGATTCAGGCTGCTAATACCTTTTGAAAATTATTTAGATATTCTCAGAAAGTATAACAAAGAGGCTTTCTGCCCCTGACTAACTTGTTTCTATCTCCATGTAAACCTGAATCAGAGGAGAAATTACTTTCACACAGTTTAGCAAGACAACACCCAACATTTGTTGATCTTAAATAGATCATTCCTGAGTCATACAATTCTGCACAGCAGTATAAGCCCCCCATGTTACCATTGAAAAAATAGGAGCAGTGTATCTATACTCAAAAACAGAGCACAATAAAATCTCTAAAGGGTCAGGATTAATGACTCTGTGTTTAAGAATACTCAATGCTCTTGCAGAGGATTCTGGTGGGTTCTGTTCCAAGTACACATTCAGTGGCTCATACTGTCTATAACTCCACTTCCAGGGGACTGGACACTATTGTAGCCTACACAAGCTGCTGCATGCACTAGGTATACATCTTAGAAACAAATGCAAATAAATAACTACACTTGTTTTTAATATGTAAATCAAGAAGACAATCCATACTGCAGGACTGGTTTCTATAGTCTGCTTATTTTCACGGCTACTTAAAACTTGGGCAACTACTGATGTCATATAAACTCAATACTGAATGTGATATGTAGATTCTGTATATTTTATTCCTGTTGTTAAAAGTGCAACTTATTGTAAACAACTATATGATAATCAAAACTAGCAAGTATGTAAAAATTTAAAACTACACTCTCTCCGAACTCACGTGGAGCTGTCTGTGATACAGAGGTTTTTTGAGTCCATCCACACTTTTTTCTTCTCCCATACTCACAATTTGAGATTTTTAAGAATTTGGTTGTTGTCAAAAGCTCCTTCTACCACTAAAACTAAAGAAAAAGTGATACTTTTCTCAAACTCAAGACTGATGTCAGGAGCCATACTGAGACAAGCTAATAACTAGCAGGTGATCATCCTGAAGTGGCCTGCCTTGGATTATTATATAATTTGTGGCAGGTGAGCCCTCATTAAGCAAGGCTGTGAGAGACTCATTTTAGGAAAGATTCCTGCAAATAATATGCTTTTCCTATTATTATTATTAGACATACATAACAATCACTAAGTAGGAGCACACTCCCTTTGAAGCAGATCTCTGCAGATCCATGAAGATGTACTATCTTGTAGTGATGCTATATAGACAAATAGATGACTTAAGTCTTAATGATGATCCTACAAGGATTCCTAAAATTATATCTGTGATTATTAAGCTCTTGTAGTAATGGGACTGCTATTAGGTCCTTTTCTGATAATCAAAGCTGCAATGAGAACTTTGCCAGTCTCCCAGACTTTCTCCTACTCATTCCAAGAGGTTGTAAAACAATTAACCAAAGGTCATTAAAAAGGGAACAATATATTGTAGGTGCTAGGATAAAATACCAACTAGATTTATCTATACAAAACTTCACTAATAACTTAGTTATGGTTTTAAACCTTCAGTGAACCTGTGGAGCTGAGAGAGGTGATGGATGTTTAGCCAGATAATTACTCCTAATGGATATGTATGGAAACATTCGCTGTTGTAAACGTCTATTTCAATTTATGATTTGATTTTTTGTGTGAACTTGTGATGAACTTTGTAACATGTGACCATGTATTCTGAAAGATGGATAAGTACTGAGGACAAGGAGAAGCGCAAGAATGAGGAGACTTTTTTGCCTTTGCCCACTTAGACCAGAATCTTTTCCCTTTCCCCACTTAGAAAATATTTCCTTTTCCCCTGCTTAGGATCTTTCGGTTTTTCCCTTTAGATAGCTTTCATAGGAAACTTTTTACAACTTAGTAATAAACTTTATAATCACTCTTCTAAGTGTCTTCTCTTCCTGCTTCTGTCTAGAAGGCTGAAAATTAGAGCCCAGCAGTTCCTGCTGAGATAGAACAAAGGCCGCATTGCTTAATCCTCCACTGTTAGGCTACAGGTGTTAATCAGCTAAGCCAGCAGTCTTTTACCCTCAGAAAGAGCAGGAATGTTTTTAGGACTTTTTAGAAGTTATCAAGAAAGCCCAGAGACCCTCAGACTTTAAAGCAATCACCAGAGTCCTACTCTGTGACTCCACAGCTACCCTGAGGGGAGCATGATCTGGGAGGAGTTAAGGGGAAGGAAAAGACAATCAAAGCCAATCCTCACATCAAGACATACCCCTCACTAGTCTCTAATGCATACTACTACCTAATAAATACAGCCCACACATTTAACCACTGAAGTCATACCACATGCAGAATGAAGAACTCTACATTTACAGACTCCTCTGGTTCTCTGTTAATTCCAACTTTGATTTGATTTTTGAAATAAATTTATAACTAAAAAGTTCGTTTTTAAAATGCATGTTAGGTTATGAAATTAAGAACAGTTTTTCTGCATGGGGTTAATTACCACTCGAATTAAACCAGCTCCCTGTGATCTGTCTTTAGCTTCAAATCATCCCTGTGAATAAGCAGGGAATCCAACAAAACTCTTGCTTCCATCCTGTCCCTTTGTATTTTCTTGATTCTTTTGTGTGTGATATGAAGTCTGGAATTCATTTAAATCATCTACAAAGTTCCAGTGACATAAGACAACAATCTGTAACATGGCATGTAGCCTAAAACAGGACTAGGTTTCCACAGAACATTTGAAGAGAGTCTGTTTTAATAAGGATGAAATGGTGGACCATAATGACCACTGAATGATTGCAAATTTGCCTCAGTGTCCAGTCCAATCACATTATGGCAGTGGGAGACTAGTGATTGGATGGGAGAAGGGAGGCGGAGCGAAGAACTGAGGAAGACAGAGAGAGAGGTCTGAGGAGGAGAGGGAGAACCAGAATGGAGGCTTATGTGATGTTATCAAAAGGTTAGAATAATTGTGTTAAGGCTTTATTATTATCATTTACTTGACTCATTGGCATCTTGTAAATTGTGTTATTATTGATACATAAATCTGACTGGCTAAGTAAGCATTAAGAGTCTTGATTCTACCTGGTAATTAGGTATTGAGATGGCTAACCAGGAGTGTATGTGGTATTGTGTGGAAGCAACAGGAACTCAGGGGAGCCCGAGACTGAGAGATGGTCTGCTGGGAGCCATGTGACCTAGCAGGGCTGGTGAGTTGACTGTCTGAGAGACCAAGTGAGATCACCTGGCACAGGGGCTAGCTCTAGATATTTCCTGAAACAGGTGATGAACCAACATGCTGGTTGGGCACGAATGCACTAGAAATTTAAGATCATTAGCCTGAGAGTTAGAGTTTTATTTATTTACTTTTGTTAAGTTACTGGGTAGTGCTAAAAACGAGTCTCATGATTCAAGCATGGGAAAGTTTAAAGAAAGAGACTGCTAACAGTGCTGAGGACCCCAGATGGGAATTTACCAGCTGCTCTGAATTAGGAGAAGAATGGAATTTGCCTACATTTTAGGGCAGAGGGATTAAATCCTGAATTTAAAATTATAATTATTTAATTTTATGATATTCAGAGTCTGTCTGAATCACGTGGGAAACTTCACCTGCGGTTCAGAACTAGCTAGGCAATATTAGTCACTGACTCCAAAGTAGAGAGTGCAGTGATAATCATTGCCTGCTTTGATCATGTATTAATTTAATGTCTGTGGCTCCTGGTAGAGAGTTCAGCAGACAGATATTGTACAGGTATTAATAAAAGCAATGTCTGTGGCTCTAGGCAGAGAGCTGAATAGAAAGTTGGTATAAAGATATATTGCTCTAATACATCTTAACAGGATACTCAAATTCTGTCTAACGTGGGCTCCACAGGAATTCTGGGTGTCAATTCTGCTTTGACTAAGCTGCCTGCTTATAAGCGGGTACAGGTAGAAGTGTGATGTTGAGTTTTGTGGTTATATTATTCCTCTGGGCAGTCAAAATGAAGGTTTTTCTGGTTCCTGGCTCAAGGAGATGCTGATTTGGGGAAAAGGGTTTTGTCTTTGTGTTTTTGGAAAAGGTGATTAAGGTATTTATGCCTTCCAGAGTTATCTGGATTAGATAGGACAAAGGGAGACCTCCAGAGGACTAGATTCCAGAGAATCAAACAAAAAATTTATCTTGATGATACTAAAATTTTGTTTTGAGGTTTATATATTACAGAATATACAGCCTTGGTGAATTTCCTCGCCATACATGCTAAACTGACCTGCTTGAACTCCTGATGTCCTGGAATTCAGGTGGATCCAGTCAAGGCACAGACATTGGAGACTAATCCATTCAGTTTTCCCTACTCTTTCCCAGCCCGTTCATAATATCTCAAAACCGATATTCAGCTTGAAGAAGTTATGAAGAATTGTCGACACAGTTCCCTAGGCTTTGAGGCTGGAGAGAGTTATTAATAGTTTGTCTTTCCAGCATTTTCAACAAATGTTGTTGGCTCAACTGTCAGTTATCGTGTAGAAGAATGCAAATTGATCCATTATTATCTCCTTGTACAAAGCTGAAATCTAAGTGGATCAGGGAACTCCACATAAAACTAAAGACACTGAAACTTACAGAGGAGAAAATGGGGAAGAGCCTCAAAGATATGGGTGCAGAGGAAAAAATTCCTGAACAGACAGCAATGACTTGTGCTGTAATATCAAGAATCCACAAATGGGACCTCGTAAAATTGCAAAGCTTCTGTAAGGCAAAGGACACTGTCAATAAGACCAAAGAGCAACCAACAGATTGAGAAAAGATCTTTACCAACCCTAAATCAGATAGGGGGCTAACATCCAACATATATATATAAAGAACTCAAGAAGTTGGACTCCAGAAAAATCAAATAACCCTATTTAAAAATGGGCTATAGAACTAAACAAAGCAAAACAAACAAACAAACAAAACAAAACAAAAACTGAGGAATACCAAATGGCTGAGAAGCACCTAAAAAAAAAGTTCAACATCCTTAATCATCAGGGAAATGCAAATCAAAACAACCCTGAGTTTCCACCTCACTCCAGTCAGAATGGCTAAGATCAAAAATTCAGGTGACAGCAGATGCTGGCAAGGATATGGAGAAAGAGGAACACACCTCCATTGTTGGTGGGATTGCAAGCTGGTTCAACTACTCTGGAAATCAGACTGGCAATTCCTCAGTAAATTGGACATAGTACTACAGGAAGATCCAGCAATACCTCTCCTGGGCATATACCCAGAAGATGTTCCAACTGGTAATAAGGTCACATGCTCCACTATATTCATAGCAGCCTTATTTATAATAGCCAGAAGCTGGAAAGAACCCAGATGTCCCTCAACAGAGAAATGGATACAGAAAATGTGGTACACAATAGAGTACTACTCAGCTATGGCCATCATTGGGAAGAGAGGCCCCTTGGTCTTACAAACTTTATATGCCTCAGTACAGGGGAACACCAGGGCCAAGAAGTGGGAGGGGTGGGTAGAGGAGTGGGTGGGTGGGGATGGTATGGGGGAACTTTTGGGATAGCATTTGAAATGTAAATGAAGAAAATACTCTTGCGCGCGTCCGACTCGACCAGCAAGAACGACACGGCACACAAGTAGGATCCTTCTGCAGCCAAGCTTTAATGCATCTTGAGAGGGAGAGCATAAGCTTACACACGGATGCGAAGACTCTGAGGAACCCAGCCCTGTGCCTTATATAGAATTTTTGTCCCGCCTCTGACGTGGCGCATCCTCACAGGGCCATTTCCAAACGGACAAGATAACGTACTTAACGGATGTATGTCCTCGCGGACAGGGACTATCCAGAGACATGTGCAGTAAGCCTTTTTACTTGTTCAAACACCCAGCTCATGTGCCATCTTGTAATGGCGAATGTGGGAGCGGCTTTCCACATCTCCTCCTTTTGTTTTAATTTTAAGGCCACCCAAGCAATCGAGAGTGAGGGTGGAGGTCAAATTCCCAGTGTGCAAGATAGGTCTTACACAGGGTCCTCCTCTTAGACTCTTCGCCCAGAGGAACCCTGGCCTGACCCTATGTCGTTTTTCCTGGGAGAAGGAAACTTGGACATATAACCTTCGTATAGATGACACGCCCTCCTGGAAGAGGTTTTAACAGCCGCTTTGCCCCTTCCACTGCAGTGCTTAGCCTCGCAACTCTCCTTGGGCTGCTGAAGCGCACTCACTCTGTCCCGTGCAATGAGACTAGCCTCGTGGGGTGCAAGAGCTGAGTGGCCAGCGACCTTTTACTATACATACTGGGTCCAAGTTCGGCTCCACACTTCTCTAGAAGGTCCCCATCCAAGCCTCATAAGATATGGTAATAGTATCTTTCTTTCTTTCCTGACAAATCTTGAAATTTTGAATGCCCTGTGAGTATTGGCCACGCTCAACCACCGGGACAATCCTATTCAATCCACCCTGCCTCCCACAATCCCTTTCTTCGTTTTTCCTGTCTTCATTCTGAGGTAATTCCAGGTTTCTGCAGCCTCAAGCAATTTCGCAATCAATGCTGGTTATTCTTAATATCCTCTCTCTCATAGGCAGCAATCCTATTTTAGCAACAAATAAAACAGCATCATTTAAAGGCGTTCATACATAGCCATTATCTCAAGCACTTGTACACGTTCCCACAGGAGAGACACCACCTTTTTAAACAGGCAAGATCCTATCATAAGTATCAAAAGAAGCATCACAACTGATCCCACGAGTGTGGAAATCAAAGTTGTCATCCAGGGGGACTGACTGAACCAGCCCTCAAACCATCCTTTATCGGCATCAAAGATTTTTTGTCTCTGTGCAAGGCGAGTTCTCAATTTTGCCATGCTGTATCGCACTAATCCAGTCTTATCAACCCAGAAACAGCATTCTTCTTTTAGGGTGGCACACTTCCAAAGAGGATAAACTCGTCTCTAAATTAGTAATTGATTTTTCAATTTCCTTTATATCCTCATGCATAGCTTGTTGCAAAATTTTGAGCTGATGAATATTATTAAGCGCTACCGCCCCTGTGCCTATACCAGCAGTGATGCCGCCTGTGGCCAGGCCTCCCAATAACACCGCTAAGGTAATAGAAGCGGGATCTCTCTTAAGACGTCGGGGGGCCGGCATTCTCATAGGCTTCCACAACATGACTTATGGGATGATAAATAATCCTAGGCCATAGGGTTACCATAACACAAAGAATACTGGTAAAATTTAAGGTAGCAAGGGAAACGCAGGGGGTAAGGCCAGCACTACAGGCCCAATAAGTCCCTTCTGGCGGGACAAGATAGCCAGAGGACTGGGAATGAGAAGATATATTTGTATAACTTCTACTTATAGAAAAAATGGCGACCGGATCATGACCGGTACGGTACAATCTCAGACCCCAACTTTTTGGGCCATCCCAGTTAGCTTTCTTTCCTGCCTCAGTAAAGGTAATCACCAATGGATTACATCGGCCCCCAGGGGTGGCTCCGATATGGCTAGTTTTTAAAGAATCATAGCAGGGGCCACAATCAACCCTCCTTCCATCCTTCGTGCATTTCCATTTTCCTCTCCCCCCATAAGTATAGCCAGGTGTATTTCCTCTCTTAACAGTAATGAAATCCCATGTGGATGAGGGATTCCAACAGGCATGCCCCGTGGTCTCACACCCCCATACTTTACTATAGCCCTCTGCCGGACCCCCACAATGAGGTGACACCTTATGACCAGGGCAAACATAGATGTCAAATCCTCTGGTAAATTCTCTTTGATTAATATATTGGCATCCATAATCTCCAGATGGATCATGATCAGAGGGATCCCATTCATTACCAACCAGATCACACAAATCTACATAAAGGGTTGGAAAAGCCTCTTTTAGGGCACCCTGCAAAACAGTCTTATTAGCAACAACTCCTGTTAACAAATTAGAACTAGTCCAAGTCACATTATAGATCTGATGTGGGTTACTCCCTGATCTTTGAGTTCCTCCCAGTGTCATCATTTCCAGAAGTAGGATCATCCATGTCCAGCTCCGTCGCAATGGGTTCTTCTACCGCCTGATGGATTGTTCTCGTAAGGCGGGCAGGGATCCAAAAAGGATTGGCTTCATCCTGTGGAAAGACACATACAGCTCCCCTGGATCTGATCAATATGGGATCCGGGCCCTTCCATTTGTTATTCAAAACATCTTTCCATTTAACCCTTTCTTTGGGCCTATCTGGCTCTGAGTAATGACGTTCAGCCGCAGTATGGCCATGAGAATCAAGATTTAAAAAATTGAGTGTAAAGAGTGCCATAGACACAGACACTCTTGGTACTCGGGGTAGAGCCTCCTCGACTCCCCCTTTCTGTTTTATTAGATAGGATTTGAGGGTGCGGTGCGCCCGCTCAACAATACCCTGTCCTTGAGGGTTGTATGGAAGTCCAGTCAAGTGGGTCACGTCCATCTGACGGCAGAACTGTTGGAATTTTTGAGATGTATAAGCTGGACCATTATCAGTCTTGAGGAGTTTGGGTTTCCCCCAAGCACTCCATGCCTCAAAGCAATGTTGAATCACATGTGAGGCCTTTTCTCCAGTTAGGGGAGAAGCAGACATGATACCCGAGCACGTGTCAATGGACACGTGGAGGTACTGAAGTTTGCCAAAGGAGGGGACATGGGTAACGTCCATCTGCCAGACCTGTAGGGGTCGAATGCCACGTGGGTTAATTCCTACGTGGGGTTCTGGCAGAAACTCACAACAGTTTTGACACTGAATGACAATGTCACGGGCCTCCTTTCTTGTCAAGGAGAAGCGACGACGCAGAGTTTCAGCCGTCACATGAAATTTGTTGTGAAACCTCCTGGCAGTTTCTATTGGAGACGATAAGGCTGCAGCCACCATTTTTGTAGCTTTGTCTGCCATATCATTTCCCTGAGCCATGGGCCCAGGCAGGCCCGTGGGCCCTGACATGAGTAATATAGACTGGAAATTTTCTGGCTAATAGGACTAGCTGTATTTGCTGAAAAATATGGGCAACCTTGCTAGATGACCTAATCACCCCAGCCACTTCTAAAAGATTTACAGCATTAACCACATAATGAGAGTCAGACACAATATTAAGGGCTCCTGAAAAGGTTTTTAAAACCTCCAGGACCACAAGACACTCCACTACTTGAGGAGAATTCTCACCAAACTGTTTAGAGGTGACCTCCCCATTGTGGACATAGGCACCTATGCCGGTTTTTGACCCATCAGTATATACCACGGCCCCATCTTCAAGTGGGGATTTAGATGTCACACGTGGAAACACAACAGGCTGATTCTGGGCAAACTGTAAGATGGGATGCTTGGGATAATGATTATCTATCTGTCCTTCAATGGAGGTAACCAAGACTGCCCAGTCATCGGAGGTGGCTGCCAGAGTTTGAACTTGTACAGCGGTGTAAGGCACAATTAAGGTATCTGGGTTTTTTTCCAAAGTGGGTAATAGCTGCTTTCAGGCCCCTAAGGGCAAGCTGTGCAACTGCATTAGGATACCATTCTATTATTTTAGCAGGGGAAGCATTTGGGTGGACCCACAGTAGAGGTCCACCCTGCCATAAAACTGCAGTCGGCAATTGGGTTGTCTTAAAAACACACAAATCAAAAGGTTGAGTATCATTAATGCGATGCAATTGGGCCTCCTGCAAAGCCCCCTCAACTGCTCGCAACGCCTGGTCAGCAGCTGGAGTAAGGGCTCTAGGGGAGGAAATATGAGAATCCCCTTCCAATATTTCAAATAAAGGTTTCAACTCCGCCGAGGGGATTTTCAAAAAGGGTCTAAGCCAATTAATATCTCCCAGCAACTTTTGAAAATCATTTAAAGTATGAAGATGGTCCCTCCGTATTTCTATTTTCTGGGGTGCAATCCTGTCTGGGGTAATTATCGACCCTAGAAACTGTCCTGTATCAGAAACCTGCACCTTTTCTGCAGCTATTTGCAAACCCCACCGTTGAAGAGTGTCCAACAAACAGGGGTATGCCCTTTTTAATAGGCTCAGGTCTTTGTGACACAAAAGAACATCATCCATATAATGTATTAAAATTAAAGAAGGAAATTGTTCCTTTATTGGGCTAAGAGCCCTTTGTACATAAAGCTGACACATGGTGGGACTATTGGACATGCCCTGGGGCAAAACTTTCCATTGATATCTTCTATCTGGTTCCATATGATTGAATGAGGGAACTGTGAAGGCAAAACGAGGCCTATCCTCAGGGCATAATGGTATAAAAAAAAAGCAATCCTTAATATCTATAATAATTAAATTCCATTTTCGCGGCAGGGCAGATAACACCGGCAAACCACGTTGCACGGGGCCAAATAACTTCATTTGTGCATTAATGGCCCTTAAGTCATGAAGCAACCTCCATTTTCCAGATTTCTTTTTAATAACAAATATGGGAGTATTCCAAGGAGAGACAGATGGCTCGATGTGTCCTAAATTTAACTGTTCTTTTATTAATTGTGTTACTGCCTCTAATTTTTCAGAGGATAAAGGCCACTGAGGAACCCACACCGGGTCCTCTGTTTTCCATGGTATAGGTTGTGCTATCTCAGCGGCCCCTAGGAAAAACCCAGTCCCTGTTTTTTATAATTTTCCTTTGGTGCAATAGGCGTTATTCGTCCCTGTCCTTGTGCACCCAGTCCCTCCCCATCTCTATAACCCATCTTGGTCATGATATGCTTTGCTCTATCTGAATAGTTGCCTTCTAAGGAAACTGTCTCATTAGACAAGACGAGACTCATGTGCTGCATGATATCCCTTCCCCAGAGGTTAACCGGGAGCGGGAGCACATAGGGTACAAATTTTCCCTGCTGACCTTCGGGGGATCTCCAGGTTAAAGCAACAGAACTTATAGTGGGACAGGATTGGTATCCCAGACCTTGTAACGAATGAGATGATTCTGTGGTGGGCCAAGTTTTGGGCCACCAATGTGTGGAAATTATACTTTTGTCTGCTCCGGTATCTAGAATGCCCTCGAATTCTTTCCCATTTATCTTAAGGCGGAGCTTAGGTCTGCTATTTAACGATACCACTAAGTAGGCCGAATCACTTCCGGAGGAACCCATTTTCTTCACATCCTGTCCCACAGGCTCCTCTCTGGCGTTATCAGGGAGGAGCAATAGCTGGGCAATCCTGTCCCCTTTGTTAATAGAGAAGACTCCCCGAGGGCTGGAACATAGGACTTGAATCTCAGGAGAGTGTTGGCGATCCACCACTCCTGGGTGTACCACCAAGCCTTGTAAGGTGAGCGAACCTCGACCAAGAATAAGGCCCATGGTCCCCGGGGGCAAAGATAATACAGACTCCACCGGGACCGGTTGAATGTTCATTTGGGGCATTAGTAGGAAGTCGGTGGCAGCACGCAGGTCCACCCTTGAGGGTCTTCCTGGGCCTCCTCTCTGGTTGCTTCCTGGGTCCTGACAAATCGGTTCCCATATCTTTGGGGGCCCTGGGACCGGGGGCCCGGTTTCCTGTTTTTTGTTACACGAGGAAACTCTTTAGTATCATTAGCCTCCTGTGGTGCAAGTAGCCTGCCATTGATATCTCTGACAGACCGACATTGATCTGCCCTATGATAACCCTTACCGCACTTGGTGCATAGGGTAAGGACCCTCCTCTCACGAGGAGGGGCCCTGCAGTCTCTTTTGAGATGGCCAGGCTTGCCACAATTATAACATGTTTTATGTCCCTTTTGTCTTGTTGCTTGCTTTTGCGACTGAAGAATTGCAGCCGCCAGGCCTGCATTAGTAAGGGGTCCCCCCAACTCACGACAAACTCTAAGCCAATCCTGTAAGCCTTTGCTCTTTCTAGGGGCTATAGCTGCTCGGCACTCCTGTGTGGCTTGTTCAAAAATTAACTGTTCTATTAAGGGGTTTGCGGCCTCAGAGTCCCCAAAAATTCTCTCAGCCGCTTCTGTCATTCTTGCCACAAAATTGGAGAAGGGCTCTTGGGGGCCCTGAATAATTTTTGATAATTGTTGATTGGCCTCACCCTTGTTTGATAGAGCTTTCCATGCCCTAATAGCAGAATGTGCAACTTGCGCATAAGCTCCCCATGCATAGTTGTTTTGATCAGCCGCATACAGGCCTTGCCCTGTTAACAGGTCGAAGGTCCAATCGCGTTGTTCTGGGGTGAGTGCTGCCGCATTAAACCTAGCTAGATTTTGGGCTGCCTCATGCCATAGGGCTTTCCATTCCATATACTGTCCCATGGTTGGTAAAACAGCTTTGGTAATCATCTGCCAATCTGAAGGAGTGAGCGGATTTATGGCCAATCTATCTAGTTGCATCAATGTAAAGCTCCCCGTCACCCCATATTTCCTTACCGACTCCGCAAGTTCCTTAATTTGATTATATTCTATGGGTGCATAAACCCTACCTCCTTCCCCATTATCGAAAACGGGGAAGGCTTGTGTCACTTTATGGCGGGTTTTTTCAGAAAGAAGTGAAGAAGATGCGGGTCGTGCCCCATAAGGGGGTGGGGCAGTAGGGGTAAGCTGCATGTGTTGTTGGAGTGGGGGCTGTTTTTTATTTTTATACCTTGGGATCCTTTCATCAGGGTGATACCTCTCTTCTTCATATCTAGCTGCAGCTTCCTCTAAGTCCTCTTCCTCAGAGGAGTCAAGTTCGTCGCTTGAACTTGAGCTAATTTTCAGTTCTTGAAGTTCCCTTACTGGGTAGATACTCTCCCCTTTTTTCTTATTATTAGAAGGGTGATCCAACCTTATAGGTTGACCAGGCTTCTCTCCCCCTTTTTTACCTTTTCCGGGGGGTCCCTTTTCTCTTTTCTTGGATATCCCTTTTGTATGTGCTCGAGCACCCAACCTCTCACTCCGCTCGGTTTCTGACATGCTATCTTGGACTGATTCTAACGTGTGCTGGCCTTCCTGTCTTACTGGACCGCAGGTTTCATCCTCTAGACAGTTGTTAACCATCTTCCAAATGGCCTTGGTCCCAGGGTGAAGATCGTCCTCTAACAGTTTTCTATCTAGATCTTTTCCCAATTTTTTCCACGAGGCGCGGGAAAGTGATCCGGAGCAGGCGTACCATGGCGCCACACGGTCAACTTCCTTCACAAAATTTTTAAGTGTGCGGGGTGCAATCTTAATGTCCCTTTGTTTAAGAAGGTTATCAAGGGCTTGAACCACAGATTGGGACGAACCCATTGTAGATGGTGCCTGCGGTTTATCTACACCCGACTTACGTAGCACGGCAGATTTCTACCTCCTCGCGGCTTATCTACGTCCGTCTGACAGGAGATCTGACAGGAGATCTGACAGGAGATTTGACAGGAGATTTGACAGGAGATTTGACAGGAGATCAACGGCCGAAATGTCAACGGTCGCAGGGCCGCTTATCTACGTCGGACTTATCCGCAACCCTCAACAATACAACACCAGGAAGAAAAGGAAGAAGACTCCGATCACTAACACCGCCGCCTCGGGCAAACCCTCCCAAGGTGGAGACAGTTGAAGACCAAGATTAGAAAAAAATCCGACACACCTCTCCGGGCGGAGTCCACTGCAGTTCTGAATCCACCTCAACGCTGAGGGGTCTCCGGTGGTGCGAACGATGTCTCGAAGTCCCGGGTTTTCGGCACCACTTCTTGCGCGCGTCCGACTCGACCAGCAAGAACGACACGGCACACAAGTAGGATCCTTCTGCAGCCAAGCTTTAATGCATCTTGAGAGGGAGAGCATAAGCTTACACACGGATGCGAAGACTCTGAGGAACCCAGCCCTGTGCCTTATATAGAATTTTTGTCCCGCCTCTGACGTGGCGCATCCTCACAGGGCCATTTCCAAACGGACAAGATAACGTACTTAACGGATGTATGTCCTCGCGGACAGGGACTATCCAGAGACATGTGCAGTAAGCCTTTTTACTTGTTCAAACACCCAGCTCATGTGCCATCTTGTAATGGCGAATGTGGGAGCGGCTTTCCACAAAATACCTAATTAAAACATTTTTTTAAAAAGGAAAACATTTTTTTAAAAAACAATGAATTTATGAAATTCTTAGGCAAATGGATGGCTCTAGAGGATATCATCCTGAGTGAGATAATCCAATCACAAAGAACACACATGATATGCGCTCACTGGTAAGTGGATATTAGCCCAGAAACTCAGAAAACCTAAGACACAATTTGCAAAACACATGAAACTCAAGAAGAAGGAAGACCAAAGTGTGGATACTTCAATCCTTCTTAGAAGTGAGAACAAAATCCCCATGGAAGGAGTTACAGAAACAAAGTTCAGAGCAGCATCTGATGGAATGATCATCCAGAGTCTGCCCTATCTGGGGATCCATCCCATAAACAACCACCAAATCCAGACACTACTGCAGATGCCAACAAGATTATACTGACAGGAGCCTGATATAGTGGTCTCCTGAGAGGCTCTGCGTGTGTCTGGCAAATACAGAAGTGGATGCTCACAGCCATCCATTGGACTGAGCACAGGGTCCCCAATGAAGGAGCTAGAGAAAGTACACAGGGAGCTGAAGGGGTTTGCAGCCCCGGGACTAAACCACCAGTTAAAGATATCACTTGATGGGACTGGTGTCTCTAACTGCATATGTAGCAGAGGATGACCTAGTCGGCCATCAATGGGAGGAGAGGCCCTTGGTCTTGTGAAGGTTCTATGCCCCAGTATAGGGGAATGCCAGGGCCAGGAGGCGGGAGTGTGTTGGTTGGGGAGCAGAGGGTGGGAGGAAAGGGGATTTTCGGAGAGGAAACTAGGAAAGGGGATAACATTTGAAATGTAAATAAAGGAAATAATAAAAAAAAATAAACATATAAAATAGGTTTTCTTTCTAGGGAATGTAGAAAAGGTCATATTTGGAACAGGGAGGAAATAGCTAGAATTGATTGTATAGCCATAATCTCATTTAGTAGAAATCTTTATAATTGTTACTAAATTCAAGTCATAAGTTCTTATTTGATACAGAATTTATTTTGATACAAAATGAAGGTTATCATTCGTATAAATTTCTTCTATTGATACTAAATATTGAAAGTACAGGGCTTAGACCCAGTCCTTCTTTTGCTGCTATTATAAACAGATCTGAGATGTTTAAGTCTGTGAGTTTAAGGCTAAATAGCAAATTCATGGCTCTGAGTTTATTGTTAGTGTGTTTTCAAGATTTTAACTAGAAATAGCTAAGAGTTGTAACCAGACGACAGTCCAGATTACTTTACATAGATAGTTGGTTTTCAAAAACATCAGAAATCCACAGAATGTGACATTTAACGTTATTTATTCACTTGTTGTTGAGACTAGACTAGACTCCTGACAGCTTTCCCTATCTTGGATTCAAAGAAGAAATTGAGAATCTTTGAGTACTCCAGTTGTGGTGAAACACCATTAGGCAAGATTTGCCTCATTTCATCTACAGATATAATATTGTCCAAAGAAAGGACACAGTTATAGGTTAGGACAGCTTCTGCCAAGAAAGCGTAGCCTAGTCCTTAACATTCCTGTTTCTCTAAGTCTATCAGATGACTCTGGTCAGTAATCTGAAGACAGATGCTCCAATGTATTGAAGTAAGGGACTGTCCAGGTGATCAGCGGTCTCCATAACTGGCTAAGTTTTGGAAGCTGTGTTAGGCTTCCTATATATTTTCAGTTAATATCAGCTGTTCTTGGATTTCTGATGGGGTTGAAAAGCTACATAGTCTCCTAGCCAACCCAGGCTTTTTACTTTGAAAGGAGCAGATCTGAGAGGATAGTTTCCAGATGCAGAACTATAGTCTTTTAAGTCAGGATAGAGGACAGTGTTCAATTTTATTGGCAAAAATGTTGGACTGGGTGTTAAGTTTATCTGATACCAAATAATTTACAAAATGGCATTAGGTGTGCTCAATATATATTTTGAGAGAAAGTCTTTTTAGAAAGGAAGGAAGGAAGGAAGGAAGGAAGGGAGAAAGGGAGAAAGGGAGAAAGGGAGAAAGGGAGAAAGGGAGAAAGGGAGAAAAAGAAAGAAAGAAAGAAAGAAAGAAAGAAAGAAAGAAAGAAAGAAAGAAAGAAAGAAAGAAAGAAAGAAAGAAAGAAAGAAAGGTTGCAGAATTTTCTCTGTCCAATCACCTTATGGCAGTGGGAGATTTTTGATTGGACAGGAGGATGGAGGTGGAGCAAGGAACTGAGGAAGACAGAGAGAGGTCTGAGGAAGAGAGGGAGAACCAGAATGGAGGCTTATGTGGTGTTATCAAAAGGTTAGAATAATTGTGTTAAAGCTTTCTCATTACCATTTGGCCCTGTAACTATTGTATTGGCATCTTGTAAATTGTGTTATTATTGATAAATAAATCTGATCGGCTAATTAGGCATTAAGAGTCTTGATTCTATCCGTTAATTAGGTGTTGAGATGGCTAACCAGGGGTGTATGGTGGTGTTGTGTGGAAGCAACAGGAACTCAGGGGAGCCCTAGACTGAGAGATAGCCTGCTGGGAGCCATGTGGCCTAGCAGGGCTGACAAGTTGGCAGGCTGAAAGGCAGAGGGAGTGAGATTACCAGTCACAGGGGCTAGCTCTAGGTATTTCCCACAACATGTAACCAAATAAAGAATTCAACTAAAGACAAACTAATTGTGGTTAAGTCTCCACAACTCTGGCTGCTTTACCAGAGGCCACACCCATTCTAAGGACCCCACATAAGATATTGCCTAGCTATGAGCAGCTCTCTGTAGGTGGTGTCTTTTCTCCAGTCAATATGGTGACCTAGAGGCTCCAGAAGAGAGGTTGAAGAAATAAAAGTACTGAGGCAAAAAAAAAAAAAAAAAAAATGTCTTTCCAGTGACAACAGATGGTTGCTTCTGGCCTACAACTCTGGAAGACCAGGAAAGATGAGAAGGTGCCAAAGAGAAGAAATATCGATCTATTTTCCAGTGATGTAGTTTCTTAAGTAGTAGTCAAAGAGACCAACTTCACTCTGGACCTCATCATTCAAGGGGTGAATAGTTCAGATACGCTTCTGTGTTTCCTTGCCACCTAGGCTACCAGGGAAATGATATCTCAGGATAATTACCCTCCTCTAAATTTGATTATTGAGGCAGGACTCATTCCCAAGCTGATGGACTTCCTGAAGGTAGCACCTCTCCCCAACCTGCAATTGGCGGTTGCATGGGCACTCACCAACATTGCCTCAGGAACTTCAGAGCAAACTCAAGCTGCTGTGAAAGGAGCCCCTGATTGAACTCCTCTGTTCCCCCATACTGGATCATGTCTAAGCAGGCTGTGTGGGCCCTTGGGAATATCAGTGGTGACTTTGTAGAATTCAGAGACCATGTCATTTCCAATAATGCTATCCCGCACCTACCTAATAAACCTATTTCAAAAAACAAACCAATCACATTTTCTTTGGAACATCACATGGACTTTGTCCAATTTATGCTGAAACAAAAATCTACACCCTTGTGAGGATGCTGTGAGGTAGATGCTATCTACCCTCTGTCAACTCCTGCTGCATCATGATAATGAAATCCTCTCAGATACCTGCTGGGCCCTGTCTACCTTGTGGGGAGCTGACTCCTAGCAGAAAGCGGCTATCATCTCTGTAGCCATCTTAGGTTATTTACTTACAAGTTGGTACTTTTCCACCCTGATGAGAGACTTGATCAGACAGACTGTCTTGTCTCCATTCTTCCATCCCTACTCTTTCCCTTGCAGAATCCATTGACTGACCCACAGGACAGGTCATCTGGTGCCCAATGTGGGACAGTGAGGACAAGAGACCCTGTGAGGGACGTTACTGGAAGAAGGGTCAACCAAAACTTAAAAAATGAAACAAAGGTGATCAGCATGAAAACCTGCTGTGTTGAGACTGGTGAGTCATAGTAACAAAAATGGGGCAAGAAATAAATCAGCATAAAGTATATATGGAACAAATGAGAAAGGCTTTAAAGACATGAGAAGTAAAAGTAAAAATTCAGCATTTATTGTCATTTTTTATTTTATTAAAAAGTTGTCCCTGGGTTCCTCAAGAACGAACCATTGATGAAAAAAAAAGATGGCACAGAGTTGGAGATGCACTTAAAGATTTTTACAGGACACTTGGGCCTGAAAAGGTCCTAGTCACTGCCTTTTCATATTGGAACTTGATAAACGAAATGATCTCAACCAAGTATCCATCGATAGCAGCGGTTGTTGAAGAGGGCGAGAAAATTTTAAAAGACAGAGAAAAGAGAGGAAAAGGAAAGAAAAGGACAAAAGATAAGATTGATTCCTCTAATGAGGAAATAGATTCAATTTCTCTAGGTAGTGGTGATGATAAAGGATCGACCTCTCAAAGGTCACCCAATGGGTCCCCAAATTCAGAACATATGTTACAGACAAAAAAAAAAAAATCCAAGAGGGAAGGAAACAAAATCAAATAGCAGCACTCGGCTCACAGAGAAAAATGACTCAACTGTTCAAAAAAAAAAAAAAAGATAAAATGCATATATACTAAATTGAGATCCAAAATACAGTTAGAGGATGATGATGATTTGTCTGAGTCAGGGATGACCTGGAGGAAGAGGTGACCAAATATTACTACCATGAATGGCTCTCCTTTCAGAGATCTCCTCCATCTGCACCCCCTGGACCACCTGATGGTATCCTGGGGATGGCTGTTTTGGACCTTAGAAAGGAATTGCAGGATAAAATCTCAGCCCTAAAATGACAAACAGAATTAGAGGAAGAACATCAGGACTGTTCATCAGCCACAGATCGCCCAGAGGAGGGAGAGGCTGAGGCTTTTCCTGTATCAGAGACCATAGACACTCAATGGGTTGCTTGGAGACATCACACACACATTAACAAATTTTAAAAAATGCATTGTCACAATATGGCACCACTGCTCCTTTAACTCTTGCAATCTTGGAATCTGCTGCAGAGGAGTGGCTTGAAAATCCTCCCTGCTGTTGTCATCAGTCAGAACAAAATCAGAAAATCATTCAGCAGGCCCTTGTCTTGACTGCTGTCAAAGATGCACCAGGGTCTCCTTTTACCGGGAGTTTGAAATACCCTACTGAGAGCAGTTCTTAGCAGTGGTGACCCTCTTATCTGGAAATGAGAGTAACGTGAGAATTGTAAAGAGATAGGTAGGAGGCATACCCAGGCAGGCAATGCTTGGTCCTTTGTTGCCTTAGTGCAATTCACTTCAAGTGATGACCAGATGCAATATGACCCAGGCTTATTCACTTAAATTCAAAACTCAGTTATGAAGACTTGGCATAAACTCCCGGTAAAAGGAGACACTGGTGCATCTTTGACAGCAGTCAAGACAAGGGCCTGCTGAATGATTTTCTGATTTTGTTCTGACTGATGACAACAGCAGGGAGGATTTTTGGTAATGCAGAGGCAGGTGCAGACTATGTGAAACAGCTTACATTTGAAAACGCCAATCCTGCCTGTCAAGCAGCCATTAGTCCCTACAGGAAGAAGACAGACCTCACTGGGTACATCAGACTCTGTTCTGACATAGGGCCCTCCTACTAACTGGGCTTAGCTATGGTGGCTTCCATGAAAGGACAATCAGTAAGAGACTTCTTGGCAAGTAGAAACAAAAAGGCATGTTTTAAGTGTGGCAAGTATGTACACTTTGCAAAAAAATTGCAGGGCAGGAAACGAATCAATTTAGAGACAGCCTGGGAAACAGCCTGGGCTATGTCCGAGTTGCAAACTCGGAAAACCTTAGCCTAATGAGTGTAGATCCAAGACAGATACACAAGGGAAAACCCTTTTCCCTAATCAGGGAAACGGGAACAGGGGCCAGCCCCAGGCCCCAAACCAACACAAGCCAAAACAGGCTTATGGGGTGGTCAGCTTCATGCCAACGAGCAGCAACCACCCCTTTCAGAACTTAGTTGAGCAACCCCAGGAAGCATAGGACTAGACCTCAGTTCTGCCACCCACACAGTACTAACCCCAGAAATGGGACCTCAGGTTCTCCCTACCAGAGTGTTCGGACCGCTCTATCCAAATGTGTTTGGTCTGATAGTGGGAAGAAGCAGTGCTACCTACCATGCAGGGACTACAAATTGTTCCTGGTATTATAGACAATGATTATCAAGGAGAGATTAAGGTAATGGCCAAGGCAATACATAATATAGTCACCATCCCCACGGGAAGGAGGATAGCTCAGCTGTTGTTACTTCCATTGCTCCCTACTAATCACAAGTATAAGAGTCCTAAGAGAGGGGATCAAGGATTTGGTTCTTCTGATACATACTGGGTGCAACCTATAGTTAAACAAAAACCTATTATGACAGTACAGCTTGATGGAAAGGTATTCCGAGGCTTGGTTGATACAGGGGTCTATGTGACTATTATAAAACAAAGTGATTGGCCTGCCATCTGGCCTCTGGCCCTAACCTTGACAAATCTTTTTTTTTTCTTTTCTTTTCTTTCTTTTTTTCAATTTCTTATTAGATGTTTTCTTCATTTACATTTTAAATGGGTATTGGCCAAAGTCAAAATCTAAAACAAAGCTCTAAGGTGCTGAAGTGGAAAGATAAAGAAGTAAATACAGGAAATATACAACCATATGTCATCCCGGGCTTTCCCATTAATCTGGGGCTGAGATCTGTTATCCCAGTTTGGACTGATTATTTGCAGCCCCAGTGAAGTAATCACAGCTCAGGTGATAAACTCTGGGTTTTCCCCAGGGAAAGGTTTAGGGGAAAAATGAAGATGGGACTACTCATCCTATTGAGGCCTTTGCCAACACTGGAAGAAGAGGCATAGGGTATTTTTGATGGGGGCTGTTGATTCAGCTGCACCCCCAGGGCATTGTGCTGATCCCATCACCTGGAAGGGTGACTCACCCATCTGGGTAGATCAGTGGTCCCTCACACTGAAAAGTTACAAGCTGCCAAAGTGCAGGAGCAATTACAGGCAGGACATTTAAAAGAGAGTAACTCTCTCTGGAATACCCCAATATTTGTCATCAAGAAAAAATCAGGAAAGTGGAGATTGTTACAAGACTTGAGGGCTGTTAATGTGACAATGATTCTGATGGAAGCCTTACAACCTGGGATGCCCACACCTGTGGCCATACCTTTGGGCTATTATAAGATAGTTATACATTTAAAAGATTGTATTTTTAGCATTACCTTGCATCCTGAAGACCGAAAGCACTTTCCCTTTAGTGTTCCTGCTATAAACTTTAGAGAACCTATGAAGAGATATCAGTGCAAGGTCTTGCCTCAGGGTATAGCTAATAGCCCTACCTTGTGCCAAATAGTTGTGACCTCTGCCATAGATGACATTAGAACCATATGGAAACAAATCTACATGACATTACATGGATGATATCTTAATAGCAGGAAAAGATGGAAGACAGGTACTCTAGTGTTTTGATGATCTTAAAACAGCTTTATAGACTGCAGGGTTACAAATAGCAACAGAAAAAGTACAGTTACAAGATCCCTATACTTATTTAGGATTTCAGATTAATGCTCTACATATTATTAATAGTAAGGCCACTTTTAGAACTGATTCCCTTAAAACACTTAATGATTTTTAAAAATTATTGGGAGATATCAATTGGCTATGTCCATATTGAAAACTTACTATAGGAGAGTTGAAGCTTCTGCTTGATATTCTCCAGGGAGATGCTGACCCAAAGTCTGACAGGGCTCTAACAGAGGATGGTAGAAAAGCCTTGCAGAAGGTTGAGAGTGCTATTCCATCCCAATTTGTAACTCATAGTAATTATTCTAAGCCTTTCTATTTCCTTTATCACCAAATCAACTCCTGCTGCAGTTTTTTGCCAAATTGCACCCATATTATGGGCTTATCTTCCCTTATCTCCTAAGAATGTTCTTTATCCGTACTATGTGGCTGTAGCTGATATGATTATATTAGGCAGAGATAATAGAAATATTTTGTAAAAGACCCTGATATCATAGTGCAACAATATACAAGCCATCAGCTTGATTGGCTTATGCAAAATTCTGACGTTTGGTCTATTGCATGTACCTCATTTGCTGGCCAGATAATCATTATCTGCCAGACAAATTGGTTCAGTTTTGTAATCGCTATGAATTCATTTTTCTGTCTCGCACCGCACATGCACCTATAGAAAAAGCATTGCTAGTCTTCACTGGTGGTTCCTCATTAGGAACAGCTGCTTATGCCTTTAAAGATCAAGTCAGGGAATCAACTTTGCTACATCATCAGTGTCAGCTCAATTGGTTGAATTGCATGCTGTTATTGCTGTGTTTCAAGCATTTCTGAATCAAGCCATAAATATTTACACAGATAGCTCATATTTAGCTCAGTCTATCTCTCTGCTAAAAACTGCTGTGCAAATAAAACACTCCTCAGAAGCAGCTGATCTGTTTTTACAGTGCCAACAAGTAATTTTGAGGAGAAAATGTAAATTTTTTATAGAACACCTGAGAGCCCACACTGGACTACCAGGCCCGCTCTCTGAGAGAAATCACAAGGCAGATCGAGCCAGTTCTGTAGCCAGAGTGACTTTATCAGATGCCATCTAACCTGGATCAGGCCATAAGGGCCAATGAGTTACATCACCTTAATACCCAAATTTTAAAGATCATGTTTAAAATTATCAGAGAACAAGCTAGGCAAATTGTCAAACAATGTAGATCATGTATTACACTTTTACCAGTTCCTCATTTGGGCATAAATCCAAAGGGGCTGATACCAAACAGCCTCTGGCAAATGGATGTTACTCATTATAATGAAGGTTGAAATAAAAAATGTATACGTGTATGCGTAGATACATACAGTGGTTTCATTTATCTTGAGGGTGTTCCTACTCTCAGTTGTAAACATGGCCTGGCTCCTGCCATCTTTTTATGTATGAATTTTCTTTGTTTTGTGTAAAGAACCATTATGCATCGATGTACCTTGGTGGATGTAGTCACCTAGCTTTCTTGTTTTTCTTCTGTATTATAAGACTGGTACTCATTTGGAGACAATACATTCAGATACACATTCTCTCTGGGTCGGTGTCTGTCACCCATCCGAGCCAACTCCTTGCTCTCACCTATAACTGGAACCCCTATTGAGGTCCGTCTGCAGCACTATTCAAATGAAACTCATACAGGTCCATTATCACAGGCTGAAGTACAGGACTCCAAAACCTCTGTCATCAAGACCAATGAGGAATAGCCCTTAACTTATGCACTAAACCAGATAGTCAATGCCTGGTAGGAGAACACCTCAAGGCCTCTGGCCCTAATTGGGAGGTCTCAATCTAAGACAGGAGCTCAACCAAAAAAAAAAAAGGCTGTTGAGTGTCCAGAGATGGGAAAGGGAGGCTAGGGTCTGTTCCAATCTAAGACAGGCATGGTTTCCGTAAGTTTTCCCAGCCTTCTCTTTTGAAGAGCTTAAAAAGGGGAACCTGTTGGGAGCCAATTCCTAGCAGAAAGCCGCTTTCATCTCTGCAGCCATCTTGGGCTATTTACTTACAAGTTGGTACTTTTCCACAATGACTAGAGAATTGATCAGACAGTCTTGTCTTCATTCTTCATGTCTCTTGCCCCTCTGTCCCCTCTCTCTCCCTTGAAGACCCCGTTGACTGACCCTCAGGACAGGTTACTACCTGACTGAGGGGGCAAAGAGTACATCCATCATGTGGTGACTACTGGCATCCTGCACAGGCTTGTAGAGCTTATGACCAGCTCAGAACTCAGTGTCTTGACCCCTTGTCTCCACACTATGGGCAACATTGTGGTTGGAACAGATGAATGTACCAAATGGTCATTGATGCTGGCATGTTGAAGGTGTTGGGCCAGGTCCTGAAGCACCTGGTCCTCCATCCAGACACTGGCTGACTGGACCATGAGCAACATGGCTGTGGCCTCTGGGCCCAGACACCACATCAAGCAGCTGATTTTGTGTAACTTGCTGCCTGTCTTGGTAGACCTACTATGGAATGCACAATTAAAAGTCCAGAAAGAGCTGGTGTGCACCATGGCTAAAATTGCAACAGGGGACTCTCAGTGCCAGCTGACTCTGCTTGCCCACTCAGGCATCTTGGAGCCAATGCTGAGACTGTTCACTGTCCCAGACATGGATGTCATCATCATCCTTGATACCATTTCTTATCTCCTCCAGATAGACAACTTACAGGAGAAGAAAAGGCTCTGTTTTCAGATAGAGGAAGTTGGTGGCTTTGAAAAAATTGAGTCCTTACAGCACCACCACAACACTTACATCAGCAATAGTGCCCGGGATGTTATTGAGAAATATTTATGTGAGGATGAAGATGATAACAGTTTGCCCAAGCCCTGGGCTAAGAGTGTGAATATGTGGAGAACTAAGACATCTCACACACCATATTGATTTCACATCATAAACCCAGATCATACTCACTTCCCAGTCCTTCCATATTTGCCCCCATGTAGCCGCCTGCGGCCATGTGAACTGGGTTCCCCTGAAAGGTGAGCTGGGGCTGAAAGAGATCAGACGGTGAGAAAAGAACGAGGCCAAGACAAACCTTTCTGTCTTGGCCTCGTTCTTTTCCATCAAGGTCAGAAGGCTCTACCCTAGATAATCTCCTGCTTAGTGGCAACAAGGTCAAAGTCTGGATCAGCCTGCTTCAAGGCTGAGGGAGACTACACCCCCACCCTTGTGGACTGCCCCCCCCCCAAAAAAAAAGAAGAGAGAAGAAAGTTCAACTGTGTTGCCCATGTACTCATGGAAACATAGTCAAATTCCCAATGGCTAGCCTCTTAAAGAAAATTGTGTCCTTCCTGGCATGCACCCAAGCCAGAAGCCACCAGTTGTGAAGAGTCACATTTCAGCATCGTTATGACAATTGTTAAGAGGTTTCTTCAATGGCTTTCTGCCTAGGCTGTTACTCTGGCTGAGGTAGTAGTGGTGGTGGTGGGTGGACAGGGGTTATCACAGAAGCTTTCTCTGTCCCTCTTTCTCCACTGAGAGACTGCATACCAGAGCAAAAGTAGCTTCCTTTCCCTTTACAGTTGGGTGGAATACCCATCAATCATGGACTTCTACATGGCTTCTGGCAATAGCATGGACCACAGACATCCACATGGTCTCTGGTGGCAGTACAGATCTTTGACATCAGCTGGGCCCTCTGCAACAGCAAGAACCATGGACAGCATCATAGCCCTCAACTACAGTACAGGACAGTAATGTCAACATAGTTTGGCGGTGGGCTGGGGGGGGGGTGCGGGGGAGCACAAACTAGACACAATGGCATGACCTTCAGTGGTAACACAGGCCACCAACATTAATACATCCCCCAGCTGCAGCAGGACCATGGACCCAAGCATGGCCCTGGGCAGCAGTAGTCAAATATACATGGCAAATGTTTTTTACCAGCTGGGGAATCTAACTGACTAGGGACTGTGTTTTTTGCTTTTGTTTTTGTTGCCGTTGTTATTTTTTTTTTTGTTAGTCTGTTTCATTTGATTGGGGAATTGAGATTATTAATATACAAAAAGAAAAAAAGATATTGCCTACCACCCACCAACACTCCTTAAAATTCTCCCAGTGGCTACCAATTGCACCCTCTCCTCTGGGCTCCATATTCTAGACCAGAACTCTGGAAAAAGACTTCTGCTTTACCAGAGGCTAAGCTATTATTAGGGATCCCAGATAACCCACAACTTGCCACCAGCTAACACTCCTTAGAGTGTACCCAACACAGCATGACATCCCCTGGGCTCCATATTCTGGCCAGTAATTTCATCAGAAGACTTTTGTTTTACTGGAGGGCATACATTACTAGGTACCTCAGAGACCAAGCAGGTACCCACCAGGTATTTGTAACTCCAGAGTCAACATTGTTCCCCAAAATCCTAAATGTCACATAGGCTGCAAATCAGCCTCCTAGTGGTGACCAGAACTCCAGGCCACTCAGGCCAAAAGAACAGAGAGAAAACAGAAACCAAGGGAAAACTCAATTCATCTAACAAAGATAAACTCAGAAACCAGCAATTAAATCTATAATAACTCTTAACCCAGATGACTAGAGGCCAGTGCAAGAACACAATCAACAATAGCCAGAGCAATCTGGCACCACTGGAGCCCAGCTATCATACTACAGTAAGCCCTGGATATTCCAACATAGTTGAAGCACAAGAAAATTACCTTAAATTCAATCTCATCAATATGATAGAGATTGAGGAAATAAACAAATTCCTTAAAGAAATCCAGTAAAATACAAACGGTTAAAAGAAGTAAATAAAACTTTTCAAGACCTGAAAATAGAAATAGAAGTAATAAAGAAAACAGGGAATCCTAGAGATGAAAAAGTTTAAGTAAGTGAACAGGAACTACAGAGGCAAGCATCACTAGCGAAATACAAGTCATGGAAGAAAGAATCTCAGGTCTAGAAGGTATGATGGAAGAAATTACTACATAAAAAGAAATGCTAAATCTAAAAAGTTTCTAACACAAAACATCCAGGAAATCTGGAACACCATGAAAAGGCCAAACCAAAAATTAACAGGAATTGAAGAATACTCCCAGCTCAGAGGTCTAGAAAATGTTACCCACAAAATCACAGGAGAAAATTTCCCCAATCTAAAACATGGGACAAAGACCAAGTAACATATAAAGGCAAACATATCAGAATTACACCCAACTTCTCAACAGAGATTCTAAAAGCCAGAAGGGCCTGAGAAGATTGTTTGCAGTCTCTAATAGACCAAAGATGTCAGATGAGACTCCTATACTCTGCAGAACATTCTATTACCACAGATAGAGGAAACAAGAAACTCTATGGCAAAACTAAATTTAAACAGTATCTGTCCATAAATCTAGCACTACAGATGTTACTAGAAGGAAAACTCCAACTCAAGGAGGATAACTTCACCCAAGAAAATACAGGAAATAAATAATTTTACATAATAATTTTACCAAAAGAAGGGAAGTACACATACATATATACAGAGAGACAGAGACAGAGACAGAGAGAGACAGGCACACACACACACACACACACACACAGAGAGAGAGAGAGAGAGAGAGAGAGAGAGAGAGAGAGAGAGAGAGAACCACCACCACCACCACCACCACCACCAAATAAAAGGAATTAACAATCATTGGTCATTAATATCTCTCAACCTCAATGGACTCAATTACCTCCCCCCCCCCAAAAAAAAACACAGGGTAACAGAATGGATATGAAAACTAGGCATGATCAAGGTAAAGGATGTGCTCCAGAGAAAGTTATCCACCCCATCTCTGTTCCCTGAAGACTTTAACCTCAAATTTGAAGACGACATGGCATGCTGACCAGTCAGCATGTAATCTGGGCATAAGAACTGAAACATTCTTTAGGGTAGGGGTAAAGTATCTTGCCATGCAATCATGGAAACCTGAGTTCAGACCCCAGAACCCATATAAGAAGCTGGGTGTGACAGCACATGCTGGGGAGGTGAAGACAGTCAGAGTCTAGAACCTAACTAGCTAAGAATCAGTATTCTGCATCTTCAGTGAGATAGGTTTTATCAAAAACTTAAAGGTACAGATGAACAGTAAAATATGTTAGACATTACATCTGTCTCCTAACACTGTGTGAATACATTAAGCATATTCATATATGGACATATCCACTACACACACCCATAAACACACACATGCACACACATACTGCTGACAGGAGAGAATAATTAGCCAAGTCAAAACAGGTACAATGAATAGCAATCAGTTAAAATGTTTGTAACCAAGATTCCATAATTAACTATAGTTTAAGAAAACATACAATTCTGCCATATAATTATTATATATTAAATTATATTATAAATAAAAGATATTTAATATATTTACCAATGTTGCATGTCAATAATTGGTAGAAATAGAAAAATGGATACCTGGATACACTGGCAATTTCTTATGGGGTTTGTGGAGTGAATTGAAGATTGAAAACCTCACATATAAGTTTAGTGTAAAATGAGAATTTATTGATAATCATACCAAAAAAAATTCAAGAAACTGTGTTTAAATTACAGCCTTGCTAGTAGTGAAGTACTTGCCAGGAACATGCCATGTCCTGAGTACACTCCCCAGCATGGGGAAAAACAATTTTAATAAAAGACTACACTAACAAAGCACTAACCCGTTACTTGCACAAGTCCCTCTACAACTCACAGAACATACACTTACAAAGCCATTCTTCTGCTGGTATTACTTTACATGGGACCCATTCTTATAGCTATATTCATCAGGAAAACTTCAACACAACACACAGCCTAAAGTTTAAAAGTAATTAGGCCTTGCCTGTCTCCCAGGAGGACTACTCTAAAATAGGGACACAGGCAGCCCTCTCTAACCAGGGAGACAGGAGGCCTGCTCTAAGTAGAGACAGCACTGCCTGCCTGCCAAGAGGCCTGCTTTAAACTAGGTCACACAGCTTTACCTGCCTTGCAGGAGGCCTTCACCAATCCCAGACATCCAGGCCAGTTAACACCAAAGATAACCAGATGGTGAAAGGTAAGCACAGGAACAAAAACAACAGAAGCCCATGTAACTTGGCACCATCCGAACCCAGTTCTCCTATCACAGCAAGCCTTACATACCCTAAAATACCTGAAAAGCAACATTCTGACCTAAAATCCCATCTTGTGAAGATAATAAAGACCTTTAAGGAGGATATAAATAACACCTTTAAAGAAATCACAAGCAAACAGGTAGAAGCCCTTAAAGAGGAAACAAATAAATTCCTTAAAGAAATACAGGAAAATACAATCAAACGGGTGAAGAAATTGAACAAAACAGTTAAAGACCTAAAAATGGAAATAAGAACAATAAAAAAAATTACAAATGGAGGCAACTCTGGAGATGGAAAATCTAGGAAAAGGAACAGGAATAACAGATGCAAGCATCCCCAACAGAATACAAGAGATGGAAGAGAGAGAAACTGTCACATCAGTCAAAGAAAATGGAAAGTGTACAAAAAGTTCCTATCCCAAAACATCCAGGAAATTTGGGACAAAATGCAAATGTCAAACCTAAGAATAATAGAAATAGAGGAGGGTAAAGATTCCCAGTTAAAAGGGCCAGAAAACATCTTTAACAAAAATCATAGAAGAAAACATCCCTAACCTAAAGAAAGAAATGGCCATAAATGTACAGGAAGCCAACAGCTCACCAAATTGACTGGACCAGAAAAGAAAATCATCCAGACACATAATATACACTAAATGTACAGAACAAAGAAAGAATATTAAATGCCATAAAAGAAACAGGCCAAGTGACATATAAAGGCAGACCTATCAAAATTGCACCTGACTTCTCAACAGAGACTAAAAGCAAGAAGACCCTGGAAAGATGTCATTGTGATGCAAAGGGACAACAGACACCAGCCTGGAAAACTAAAACCAGCAGAACTCTGAATCATCACAGATGGATAAACCAAGATATTACATGACAAAACCAAATTTAAATATCTTTCTACTAATCTAGCCTAAAGAAGATACTAGAAAAATTCTAACACAAGGTAGGTAACAGCACACAAGAAACACACAAGACCTTAATCAAGTCACAACAAACCAAAAATAAGAGAATCACACACACACATAATACCACCTCCAACAACAAAAATAACAGAAATTATCATTGGTCATCAATATCTCTCAACATCAGTGGACTCAATTCCCCAATAAAAAGATTCAGGCTGATAGACTAGATACATAAACAGGATCCATCGCTCTGTAGCACACAAGAAACATACCTCAGCAACAAAGACAGATACTAACTCTGAGTAAAGGTCTGGACAAAAGTTATCCATGCAAACAGTCACAAGAAACAAGCTGGAGTAGCTATTCTAATATCCAATAAAATAGACTTTCAATCAAAAGTAATCAAAAGAGATGGGGAAGTATACTTTATACTCATCAAAGGAAAAAATTCATCAAAACAAAGTCTCAATTCTGAACATCTATGTCCCAAATGCAAGGACATACACATTCATAAAATAAATTTTATTAAAGCTCAAAACATACATTGAACATCACATAATAATAGTGGGAAATTTCAACACCCAACTCTCACCAATGGACATGTCATTGAAACAAACTAAACAAAGGCACAGTGAAACTAATAGAAGTTATGAACCAAATGGATTTGACAGATATTTACAGAACATTTTACCCCAAAACAAAAAGAATATACCTTCTTCTCAGCACCTTGTAGAACTTTCTCTAAAATTAATCATATAATAAGACACAAAACAAGCCTCAAGCAATACAAGAAGATTGAAATAATCCCGTGCACTCTATCAGATCTCTACAGACTAAGGCTAGATTTCAACAACAAGAAAAACAACAGGAAGCCCACATAGTCATGAAAATTGAACAACTCTCTACTCAATAATAACTTGGTCAGGGAAGAAATAAAGAAACAGAAGACTCTCTACATTTCAATGAAAATGAATGCACAACATACCCAAAATTATGGGACATAATAAAAGCAGTGTTAAGAGGAAAATTCATAGCACTAAATGCCTTTAAAAGAAATTGGAGAGATCCTATACTAGCAACAAATAATAGCAGACGTGAAAGATTCAGAACAAACAGAAGGAAGCACACCCCAGAAGAGTAAAATGCAAGAAATAGTCAAACTTGGGGATTAAAAACAACCAATTAGAAAAAAAAGAGAATAATCCAAAAATATCAACAAAATCAAGAACTGGTTCCTTGAGAAAATCAAGAAGATAGATAAACCCTTAGCCAAATTAACTAAAAGGCACAGAGATGGTATGCAAATTAACAAAATCAGAAATGAAAATGGAAACATAACAACAGAAGCTAAGGAAATTCAAAAAGTCATCAGATCATACTACAAAGGCTTGCCAACACTGGAAAATCTAGATGGAATGGATGACTTTCTAGACAGATACCAAGTACCAAAGTTAAATCAAGACCAGATAAACTATCTTATATTCTGTTGGTAATGCTTGCATCTATGACTCCTGATCTCTTTCCAAGGTTTTCTATCTCTCTTTCTTTCTGATTTCTTTGTTTCTATTTCCATTTTTATATCCTGGATGCTTTTGTTCAATTCCTTCACCTGTTTGGTTATACTTTTCTGTAATTTTTTAAGGGATTTTTATGTTTCCTCTTTAAAGTCTTCTACCTGTTCACCTGTGATCTCCTGTATTTCTTTAAAGGAGTTATTTACATCCTTCTTAAAGTCCTCTATCATCACCATGAGAAGTGATTTCAAATCTGAATCTTGCTTTTCTGGTATTTTGGGGTATCCAGGACTTGCTGTAGTGGGAGAACTGGGTTTTGATGATGCTAAGTAGCGTTGGTTTCTGTTGCTTATATTCTTGTGCTTGCCTCTTG
Organism: Mus caroli; assembly: GCF_978045245.1. Taxonomy (NCBI): domain Eukaryota; kingdom Metazoa; phylum Chordata; class Mammalia; order Rodentia; family Muridae; genus Mus; species Mus caroli. Next base: position 95,106,779 of record NW_028227263.1, read on the forward strand.
CCATCTGGTTATCTCTAGTGCTACTTGTCCTTGCTGTCTCTTACTGGAGCCTGTCCATCCTGAGATCCTGGTTGTGTAAGAACTTCTCAGAGTTCAGCTGTCTCTGTGATCTTGAGATCCTTGGGTATGTCAGAGCTCCTGGTAGTCAAGCTGCCTCTGAGATTCTGAAATCCTGTGATCCTGGGCATGTTAGAGCACCTGGGAGTCAAGCTGCTTCTAGATGTTGTGGCACTAGGTCCCCACACCCAGCACCCAAGGTCTACTCAGGGCATTGGCTCAGATTGGAAGTGGTCATGGTATGTCTTGGTTAGTGTTCTATTACTGTGAAGAGACACCAAGTACAAGGCAACTCTTATAAAAGAAAACATTTAATTGAGGCTGGCTTACAGTTTCAGAGCATTAGGCCATTATTATCATGACAGGGAGCATGGTGGCAGGCAGGCAGGCAGGCAAGGATGAGTATGCTGGAGAAGTGGCTGAGAGTTTTATATCCTGATCCACAAACATCAGGCAGAAACAGAGAAAGGAGGGGTCAGAGGAGGGCTGATATGGGCTTTTGAAACCTCAAAGCCAACCCTCAGTGTTCTAGTCGGTTTTGTGTCACTTTTACACAGGCTAGAGTCATCTGAAAGCTGTCAGTTGAGGAAATTACTCCACAAGATCCATCTGTAAGGAATTTTCTTAGTGATTCATGGGAGACAACCCAGCCTATTGTGGGTGGTGCTATCCCTGGGATGGTGGTCCTGGGTACTATAAGAAAGCAGGGTAGCTTACAGATTCACCATGAACAAGCCATTAAGCTATATTTCTCCATGGCCTCTGCGTCAGCTCTTGCATCTGGGTTCCTGCCCTGCTTGAGTTCCTGCCATGGCTTCCTTAAATTAAACAATAAACTTCCATCAATGTTTAAGCAAAAAAACCCTTTTCCTCTCCAACTTGCTTTGTGGTCATGATATTTCATCACAGCAACAGAAACCCTAAGACATCAAATGACAGACTCCAACAGACAGATAGCCCCTAAGCATCCCCAAACATTTCATCAGCTGACTAAGGATGCAAATATAAAAGCCTATGTGAGGTCATTTCCATTAAACCACCAGATGAAGTTTATCAAGGAAACTAAAAAGCAAACTAGAGTGAACAATTTCGAGAGAAGTCTGCTTAGGGTAAATGGGAAATGCCTATTAGGCCAGAAATGCAGAGCTCTTCTGAAGACTTACCTTAGCAGAAAGGCTGAGCCATATTCAAGTCCCTCCCCAATATCTGCCCATTTCCCACTGAAAATCCTAGGGCATAGGAATATAGAGAGTTGTGCTGGTCCAACTGGAAATCATGATGGGAAAAATGAGAAAAATGAATTCAGAATCAGAACGGCAGAGACTGAAGAGACAAACAGGGATTCTGAGTTAGATGCACTAGCCAGGGGCTCCACTACAAAACATGGAGGTGGTATGTGTGTGTGTGTGTGTGTGTGTGTGTGTGTGTGTGTGTGTGTGTGGCTTTGGAGTGCATGGCAAAATATACAGAGAAGTATAGCAGCTTGAGGTTTGTAGAAAGTCAGCTATGTCTCAGCCTCCTGGACACTGGCGTTAGGGAAAGGGCGGGGCTCAAGCTGAGAAAATAAAGAGAATTGTGATGGCAAGGAGGGTCAGGGCTTGAGAGACATGAGTGGCACTTTAGGCAGTAGGTGCCTAGGGCACCTTAGAGCTCTGCAGCATGTGCCTTCGAGTTAAGGATGAGGAGCCTGCACAAGTCTACCCAGTGAGTTCTCTGAGGTCTTTATATTCTGCCCTAGGTTTGCAACCCCATGCCGTCAGCTCCATCCATGCAAGGTTCCAACTTGGGGACTGGGATTTAGAAGTCCTGAGTGAACAGACTAGATCCTAGGCTGATAAGAAGACTACTGAGGATGAAAAAGAACCACAGTTGGATCAATTTGGATTGATAGATCAGTTGGACCTGATCTATCAATTTTGTTGACTGGTGTACTGGTCCACCCTAGAGGGCTGGGTAAGAATTGCAGAAATGAGGAACATGGGCTCAGTCAAGTTCTAGATGCTGACACATGGAGTGGAGATTTACTTTCAAGTTGGATTAAAGTTGGGAAGAGAAGTATTTAAGAGACTCATTATTAGCGGGAGAGGTGGGATTCATAAAGGAACAGTCATGATTGTTGTGCTCCATGACTTCAATTGCTCCAGTTTCCTTAATTTGGGAGCCATGGTATAAACTATGCTTGCTTCCTCATGGACAATGATTAGCAGCTGGAAATTAATTTTTCAACTGAATTGTGACACTTTCTTGTTTTTTGTACGTCTTTTATTTCTGGGTGAACCCAGCCCTATGCCCCCCCATGTGGCTCCACCCTCTTTCATTTATGTTTGATTGTGCTTTTGTCCTACTTGCCTTCAATTATAGCTGTAACAGATTTTAAAGGAATGGGCTTTCCTTCCTACATTATTTTGACTTTGTGTGTGTTCTTACTATGTAGGAAGGACCACGAAGGCACCATCCTTCAGATGTTTCTACCAGGCAGGTAAATTTTATTTCAACTGTTTTAAGCTTATGCCTGCATGTGTGATGATCATTAATTAGACATCTCTTCAATGTATCTCTCAGAAATCTGGGGTCCTGAGACTGGTATAAAAGGTTTTGAAAATGTTGGATATATACATAGACATGTATATATGTATAGACATGTATATATGGCTATACACACACATACATATATATAACATGTACAGCATATATAAATTATAAAATAGAGTAATAAAACAGATTTTATACTTAAGACTTTGAAACACTGTGTTTCCAAATCCACCTAGAGGCCACCTCCCTCTCTTACCTCCCCTCATCTCTCAAAAACATAAACATTATTTCAAATACCATTTTCCAGCCACTTTTTTTTTTTTCAATTCATGGCTGTGTGTGCCTCTTTAAGTGTACTGCTGACATTTCCTTGAATTTGAATGTTATAAATTGGAGTCACAAAGCTTAGTGTTGGTTCCTTGGTCTTGAATGCTGTGTATAATTGTAGTTCCCTTATTTTCATTGCTTCTTAATATTTTATCATGGGACAAAGCATTATTCCTTTTCCTTGTTTGCTACACTGGGTTAGTTCAACACTGTTCTTTAATGACCAGCATTTGAGTACAGATCTCCTCCCCATGCCCAAAAGTTCTTCTGCTTACTTACCCAGAAAGAGGATGTTTAGATCATGGAGAAAAGAGGCTCTTCATTGGTGTGAGGACTGCCCCATTGCGTACAAAGCATCACACTCACTCCCCCATCAGCAAGTGTCTCTACACTCTGTGGCATCTCTTTATGCAGCTTCCATTCCTTGTGCCTCTGGTACTCATAGATGCCATACAATGATGACTTAAAAAGATGTGTGTGAAATAAGACAAGTAATAAGACTAAATAATGGACCCATTTTCTTACATCTATATATAAAACTTCTCTGAACATTTTTAATGAAATTGTACTTAAAAATAAAATTGAAAATGCATGGCCATGAGCCACAATTTATAGAACACATGCATGCTGCTGATGTGGGTATCAAGAGTGAAGAAATCCCTGGCCCCACTCCTGATGCCACAGTGTGGTTCTTCTCCATCTGTGAATAACAATTTGGAAAAAAAAACATTTGGGGGGGGGTTGGGGGATTGCTTTGTGATTTTTCCCCCTACCTCTATTCTACCAGCTAAGTAGACTATGCATTGCTCTTATCGTTTTAATTGACACAAGCCAAAAATGAGTCACATGTTGGCTTTATATGTTCTGATTGCTTCTATTTGTTTTCAATTTTCCTTAAGTCTGTGGAAAAACGTATCAATCACATGCAAAACCTACAGAAAGAGAAGAGGAAATTGGGGAAAAGGTTCGCGAGGCCTAACCCAATTCCAGATACAGGCATCTTGGTAAGCATGTGGCTCTCACAGCAATGGGCAGTGTTTGCATGCTCCTGACAACCTCTTTTCTAATGCATCTGATTGCTCTTTAATATTCTCTGGAAGAAGTTGGAATGCCAGTCTGGAGAGACCGTGTAAAATTCCTCTCACCAAATTCCCATTGTTTACATTTATTTAGAAACTATCTCCTGATAATGACACATAGTTGATCTTCGAAGCCATATGGTCTGTTGTTTTGTCCAGCTTATTCACTTAAATCTTTGATCCCATTATTTAAAAACATGAGTTACGAAATCTCCTAAAATTATTTAGCCTATAATTGAACACTTAAAATGTTAGAAAATTCTCTATACTGATTGTAATTTAGTATATATATGTGTGTACATAAATATTTATATATACACATATTTACATAAGCATATGCATATATGTAAATATATAATATATACGTATATTATACATACATATATTTATATATATTATATATGCATATATACACATATTTACTTTTATATGTATATGTCTTATGTGTGAGTGTATGCCATGTGTGTATAAATCCCCACAGAGGCCAGGAAAGGCTGTCACATGCCCTGGGGTTACAGGTGGTGGTGAGCCACTTGACAAGGGTACTGGAAATCTAAGAGCTAAAACTGTTAAGTCTGAGCTATCTCTGGCCCTTGATACATCTTTACTGGGATTTAAATGCTTTTACAATGCAGTCTATCATAAAAGAGCCTCTTAGAACAGCATTAAACTACATTCTGTGGCTCAGCAGAAGTCTGATGGCCTTCTGACTTGACCGTCTTTTGGTTATCTCAAAGAGCTGTCACTCTCCTCCAGTGTCAGAATTACTTTTCTTCTGGTTGAAAATCTATTTTTTTTAATTTTTATTTTTTATCTATTTTGCTTTCTATTGCCCAGTGAGCCCTGGCAGTTTTCAAGCAATGATTGTTTCCTATATAAATGTTTAGCTGCTATTTTATCAGTATCATGCACTTCACATCCATATGTTTTCTGTACTCCATCTAGCATGTCCATCTCTTCCTCAAGACTGAGGAATACTCTGACCTCTCACCGTTTCTACCCACTGTCCATAGCAAGTTGTCACCTGGTAGAAATCAGCCAGCGAGGAGCTCTTAGGAGGGGTGGTACCTTTCACTTAGAAATGTTCAGTCAAGGTTCCACCACATGCTTATTCCTTGATAATGCAGTTTAAAATGTAAAATTACTTTGATTTGTTTATTGTGGAGTGTATATCTTTGGATAAGCATGCATGTGCCAAAGTATAAACACATAACCTTGTAGAAGTTGATTCTCTCCTTCCATCATGTGTGTTACAGGAATCAAACTCAAAATGTCAGGCTTGTCAGCAAATGCCTCTATCTGCTGAGCCATCTCACTTGGCCAACTCACTTTTTAAACAATAGAAACTATCTAATTTTCTGGATATATATACTGACTGCAGTGACTGTATATAGACATACTGCAGGATGTCCTTGTTGCTACTAAGAACTGATGCATGCAATATATTTTGTATAGGAAGGTCTCAATCACGAGAGGGAGATAACTAATAGGTCACATGAATTTTTCTTACATGAATTTCAATTGCATTTGCATTTTAATTGTGTGTTCTACTTCTTCATAGTGGACATAAGCTTGGAGTCTTCTAGAAGAAACCACACTCCAGACCAAAATATGTGTGGACTTCTGATACTGGCCAATGGCTCATGGCTTAACTTCATCTGAAAAATAAAGGAATGTGTGGCCATTCTGCAAAATAAAAACTGAGCTTGCAGTAACATTCAGGCTGTGGGCTTCTGAATTTTATTAGGTACCATGGCTCATCACTGATTTTCTCCCCCCCCCATAGTAAACTAGTGTCTTAAATAATATGCAAAGATTTTGAAAATATATTTGTGCTTAAATTTTTAGAATTGAATGTATGGCTTATTTCAACATTGGGAGCTATGCTTTGATAATAGGAGAAAAATAGGATAACAACCCCATCTAGAGTTACAAAGATTTAGGTTGATACTGAAAATAAAGGGATAATATAAGCAAAATTGCCACTTAAAGTCCAATACTGCCACATATGTAGCAGAGGATGGCCTTGTGGAACATCAATGAGAGGAGAGGCCCTTGGTCTTATGAAGGCTCTATGCCCCAGTGTAGGGGAATGCCAGGACAGGGAAGTGGGAGTGGGTGGGTGGGTTAGTGAGCAAGAGGGCGGGGGATGGGATGGAGGGTTTTCAGAGAAATAAGGAAAGGGGATAAAATTTGCAATGTAAATAAAGAAAAATAAATCTAAAAAGAGAGAGAGAGAGAGAGAAAGAGAGAGAGAGAGAGAGAGAGAGAGAGAGAGAGAGAGAGAGAGAAAGAATCCAGGAAGTCTGATTTAGCTGGTGGTGTAGGGAAAAACTCCAAAGAGAGACAAGTAGGCAGGTAACTACAATATACCACTGCTTGTACTGAATGCTTTGTAACCACAGAACCACAAATGTGCAGGGTGCAGCTCAACAGTGTTTTCCTTTACCCTGTCTTCTCCATGAAGGTCCTTCTATAGAGGTCAGACTAACTGTAAGTTCAACAATCCTGACACTCACCTACCAGCCAGCACACACAGTACTTATTGATTATACATGGCATTTAGCTAGCAATAGAGGAGTTAAATGATAGCAGTAAGCTACTCCCAAGTAAGCAGCCCTCCAAGACCTGGTCTTGGAAGCTTAACAAGAAGTTTGGAACTTGCCGGGCGTGGTGGCACAAGCCTTTAATCCCAGCACTCGGGAGGCAGAGGTAGGCGGATTTCTGAGTTCGAGGCCAGCCTGGTCTACAGCGTGAGTTCCAGGACAGCCAAGGCTACACAGAGAAACCCTGCCTCGAAAAACAAAAAACAAACAAACAAACAAAAAAAAACAAAAAAAAAAGAAGTTTGGAACTCACCAGCCCCCTTACCACTTCAGAGGCACTGTAAGATCTCGAGACATCTGGAAGGGCACTTGGTACTGAGGCTACAAAGTCTATGCTTTTCTCTGTACACACACATATATGATAAGCTGCACTTATAAATTAGAGAAAGATTAACCACCACAACTAATAATATTTTTATTACAACATAATAAAACAATATAACGTTTTATTACAACAATGTTTGTGATAATGTTATTATGGTTGTAATCATTCCCTCTTGAGAGAGTTAAGACAAAAACAAAGATTTTGCAGACCACGGTTGACTGTTAATAACAAATGCTTTCAGGTGAAATCATGAGAGAGATGGGTAACTAGACCCAGACTTACTCATGTATAACTGCCCACCAGAGAAAAAGTAACACTCAAAAGGAAGACTTCAAATTCCAGCTATGCAACACTCACCACATTCAATAGCTGGTAAGAAAATACTATTAGAGTCACAGTGCAGTACATGGTTGTGCATAACATGGGGAAATGGACACACACAGACACAAATATGAAAAGAAATAGATTAGATATAATTTAGACATTTTCTAAATGCATTTAAGAATTCAGTGAGAAGCATGGAACATGGACAGAAGGGAAATAAAAGACACCTAAAAGAAATAGTCAGAACTGTTAGAATCAAAACAGAATTGAAACTTAAAATTTTACTAAAAGAAATTAGCACAGAGACAAACCCATAAGTTGGCAAAACCAAAGATACAATAAGTAAAGCTTCATAAATTATCCAAAGGAAAGCAAAGATAAAGACTGAAAAAAATGGCTACTGCCTTTGAGACCAGATCAGGAAGACTGAGATGCACTGTTGTGGGTCCATTTACAAACTTTGTTTAGGTGAAACGTTATATGCCAAAGGATCTTAAATACAAACATGCTCAGATGACTTCAAAAATCAAATGTCTAAAAACACTGAAAGGAGGAAAGAAAATGGGGGGGGGGGGCTCACAACATGCTGAGTCATGAAGATAGAAATGAACAAAACCATAAAGCCAGTCTAGCTGAAAAGGTGGTTGCTAGGTTTAATGAGACCCTATCTCAAAATCAATCAATCAATTAATTAATATATAAGTAAATATGGTGGAGAAGCAATTTAGAAAGATGCCTCAGCCTTGACATATACCCATACACACATACACACACACCACATGAACATAGAAGAAAAGGCAACACTGACTTTAAAATATAGCATGTGAAAAGACAATGCTTCCATTCAAATTAACTATAGCAACCGTTTACACACCCTAACCACAGACTGTGAAGAAGTTGAAATTTTCCTCAACTTGTAAAACATACAATGACAGATATGCTATCAAGTAGAGGTAAATTTTTGTATGACATTTTATGGAGAACCTAAGTCCTAGGTGCATCTGCAAGCTATACTTCACCACTGTGGTGGTTTGAATGAAAACGGTCCCCATAGATGTGTAGGGAGTGGATTATTGGAGGTGTGGCCATGTTGGAATAGGTGTGGCCCTGTTAGAGGAAATGTGTCACTGGTGGGTGGGCTTTGAAGTTTCAGAAGCTCAAACCTGACCAAATAGCTCACTGTCTCTTCCTACTCCCCGTGGATTCAGATGTAGAACTCTCAGATAATTCTCCAGCATCATGTCTGCCTTCATTCTATCATGCTTAAATGATAATGGAATAAACTGAAATGTAAGCCTGGCCCAAAGACAGCCACTCATCCTGACAACACCAATTGAAGAGAAAAATACAGTAAAAAGCAGAAGAATAGTTAGGCAAATGGCTGAGCCAAGAGGGGGGACAAATAAATAAATGGTCCAATGACCTTATAGCTGTCTCTGGAATACTAACATGAGATCTGGATTTAAATAGAAGGCAAGAGGTATACAGTCTTGGTCAAGGTCCATCACTGACCCACTGACTCAATTCTGATCCTACAAGGTGAACCAATACATTTTTAAACCACTAATCTCTCAGTCATGGATTATTGGTTATTCTGGGTTTGGGATGTTTTGAAGGTCACAATGGTTCAAGAGGAAAGATGAAAGAATTTTCTCTGTGTCTACAGCTAAACCACAGACAAAACGAAGTAGAGAGATCTTGCTCTTAGTTACATTGTGGACACAAGCAAGGAGTCAACTATGATCAAGATTTATTACCAGATATGTGTTTCAAAGAGATGTTCTCATGAATGCAGAGGAAAGCAACAGGATAGAGCTGACAAAGGAAGGCATCCAACCAGAGATGGGGGGGGGCAGGGTAGTGGGGTGCAGGTATAGATGAGAACAAAGTATAATGCCCTGTATATATAGAACAGTCACAATGAAATAGACTGCTCAGTATGCTAATGTTTATAGTTCATAAAAAAGCTTATTTGTATACCTAAAAAGTGCCATTGCAGTCATTTCTGGGACATCCACCAACAGACAGAGGAGTCTGTAAATGTTGTGGAGATGAACCACTTCAGAGACAAGAGAACCGTGTCTGCTTTAATGCATGTGAACAACTACGTACACAGTGGAAGCCTATTAACTGTGATTGCTTAGCACATTACGTCAGAGTAGACAGTGAGTGCTAATAAATTTTCTGTAGAGAAGCACATAAAAAGGAGCCAGGAAGAGTGTAGACTGGTCAACAGGCCAGCTACCTGCTATTCAATACTACTCCAGAATTCAGTGTTGTGACTTTTGGGAATATTTGTTAGGAGCCATAATGAGACAAGCTAATAACTAGCAGGTGATCATCCTGAAATGGTCTGCTTCGGATTATTATATAATCTGTGTCAGGTGTGCCCTTATTAAGCAAGGCTGTAAGGGATTCATTCTAGGAAAGATTCCTGCTATTAATATGCATTTCCTATTATTATTAAACATATATAACAATCACTAAGTAATAGCACACCCCTTTGATACAGATCTCTGCAGATCCACGAAGATGTACTATCTTGTAGTGATGCTACATAGAAAAATAGATGACTTAAGTCTTAATGGTGATCCTATAAGAATTCCAGAAATTATATCTGTGATTATTAAGCTCTTTCAGAATGGGACTGCTATTAGGTCCTTTTCTTATAGTCAAAGCTGAAATGAGAACTCTGCCAGTCTTCCAAAGTGTCACCAGTTAATTGCTCTAAGATGGTAACCAGACTTTCTCCTACTCAGAGCACATTCCAAGAGGTTGTAAAACAATTAACCAAAGGTAATAAAAAGGGAACTAACAATTTGTTATAGGTGCTAGGACAGAAGATAAAATATTGACTGGGTTTATCTATACAAAACTTCACTAATAACTTAGTTATGGTTTTAAACCTTCAGTGAACCTGTGGAACTGAGACAGGTGATGGATGTTTAGCCAGATAATTACTCCTAACGGATATGCATGGAAACATTCGCTGTTGTAAACTTCTACTTCAATTTTTTATTTGATTTTTTGTGGGAACATGTGATCAACTTTGTGGCATGTGATCATGCATTCTGAAAGATGGATAAGTACTGAGGACAAAAAGATGAGTGGAATCTAGAGAGTAAAATTTTTGCCTTTCCCCACTTCTTCGCTTTTCCTCTTAACTAGCTTTCATAGGAAACATTTTACAACTTAGTAATAAAATGCTATCATAACTTTCCTAAGCGTCCCTTTTCTTCCTGTGACTTCTGTCTAGCAGGCTGAATGTTAGAGCCCAGCAGTTCCTGCTGAGATAGAACAAAGGCTGCATTGCTTAATCCTCCTCTGTTAGGCTACAGGTGTTAATCACCTAAGCCAGCAGTCTTTACTCTCAGAAAGAGCAGGAAAGTCTTTAGGACTTTTTAGAAGTTATCATCAGCATTACAGTACTGTTAGGGAGCTAGAAAGCCCCAAGACCCTCAGACTTTAAAGCCATCACCAGAGTCCTACTCTGTGACCCTGCCAATACCCTACCTCAGGCCAGGAGGTTCCTGGCAAATATTCAAGAGCATATTGTGCCATGCTTCTTATTTAGACGCTCAGTGTGCCAGATAGGCTGACTGCCAGGTGATGCCTGCATTTTCTCCTACAGAAAAGATTAATAAAACATTTCTAAAGCAGACTTTCTTAAGCCTAGAACAGCAAACAACACCAAATGCAAGTTTTATCTATCCTCCAAGTTGGGAAATGTCTGACTCTGCTTTCTACTGCTGTGATAAACACATGACCCAAAGCCACTTGGGAAGGAAAGGTTTATTTCAGCTTACAGCTTTCAGGTTACACTCTAGGACAGAGGATGTCAGAACAGGAACGCAAAGCAGGAATCTGGGGGTCTGAACTGGAGGAGCGCTGCTTACTGACTTGCTCCTCTTTGCTTACTCAGTCGGCTTTTGTAAACACCCAGGACTAGGGGTAGCACCACACACAGTGGGCTCGGCTCTCTCATATCAATCAGCAGTCAAAAGAATACCCTACCGGCTTGACTAAGGACAATCTGATGTAAGCATTTTCTCAATTGCAGTTACCGCTTCTGGGATATCTCTAGTTCGTGTGAAGTTGACAAAACTAACCAAGACAGAGAATGAAGCGGTTGTGTCAAAGAAGAGACTAGGCACACATTGGCTTGTGTCACAACTGGGGAAAACCCCATGTCCTAACAGGCTGCTAGAAGACCTAACCAGCTTGTACCCTGGTACATCAGTATTTTCCTAGATAATAAGCATATCTGATTCACAGAAAGAGTCTCCAAGTTTTCTACCATAAAACCACCATGGAATACTCCTTTGAACAGCTTTCATCTCAAGGGAATGAAAGGGTTGAGAATAGAAATACTTTGCATTGCAAATAGTTCTCCATTTTTATGTAATACATTTTTAAAAATTATTTTATTTATTTACATTCCAGCCATTGTCCCCCCTCTCAGTCCCCCTTTCTCACCGTGCCTCATCCCATTCCTCCTCCCCACCTTGGCTCCAAGAGGGTGCTTCCCCTCCAGCCCTCTCCCCGCCCCCTCCCTCCCGGGGCCTTAGGTCTCTAGAAGATTAGACACATCTCCTACTGAAACCAGACCAGGCAATCTTCTACTATATATGTGCTGGGGTTGGGGGTGGTCAAACCAGCCTATGTATGCTGCCTGGTTGGTGGATTAGTCCTGATTCAGTCCTGTGAGCTCCCTAGAGTCCAGGTTAGTTGTGACTTCTAGTCTTCATAGTGGGTCACCCTCCCCTTCAGCTTCTTCAATCCTTCCCTTAATTCAACCAAAGGAGTCCCCAACTTTAGTCCAGTATTTGGGTATAAGTATGTGCATCTGTCATCATCCATGACCTGAAGCTGTACTTCAAAGTAATAGTGATAAAAACTGCATGGCATTGGTATAGAGACATACAGGAATAGAATTGAAGACCCAGAAATAAAACCACACCTATGGACACTTGGTCTTTGACCAAGAAGCCAAAACCATACAATGGAACAACAGCAACAACACCACCAACAAAAAGCATCTTCAATAAATGGTGCTGGTCTAACTGGCAGTCAGTAAGTGGAAAAATAAAAATAGATCCATATTTATCACTTTGCACAAAGCTCAAGTCCAAGTGGATCAAGACCCTCAACATAAAACCAGATACAATGCATCGAAAAGAAGAAAAAGAGGGAAAGAACCTCAAACTCATTGGCACAGGGGGAAGTTTCCTGAACAGACACGAATGACTCAGGCTCTGAGACCAACAGTTGATAAATGGGACCTCATGAAACTGAAAAGATTCTATAAGGTAAAAGACGTCATCAATAGGAAAATCAGCAACCTAAAGATTGGGAAAAACATTCTTCATTAACCCTACACTCAACAGAGGGCAAATATCCAAAATATATAAAGAACTCAAGAAGTTACCCTTCAAAAAAATCCAATTTAAAAATGGGGTACAGAGCTAAACAGAGAAATTACAAAAAAAAAAAAAAAAAAGAATCTCAAATGTCCAAGAAGCACTTAAAGAAACATTTAAAAGTCCTTACTCATCAGGGAAATCCGAATCGAAATGACCCTGAGATTCCACCTCATACCAAAAAGAATGGCTAAGGTCAAAACTCAAGCGACAGTACATGCAGGAGAGAATGTGGAGAAAGAGGAACCCTCCTCCACAGCTGGTAGAATTGCAAACTGGCACAACCACTCTGGAAATCAATCTGGTGGTTTCTCAGACAATTGGAAATATGTAATGCATTTTTAATTAAAATAAATCAGTTGACAAACTGATATAGAAGTAACAATGTAATAGAATTACACAAACAAGGAATTATTTACATTAAGATGGAAACAGAACTCAAGTGCATTGCACTAAAAGGGAGGAACAATTATACATCTTGAAGTTACTATGTTAGTTTGCTTTCTATTGCTATAATAAAACTGACTAAAACCAACATGGGAAAGAAAGGGTTTGTGTCATATTATAGCTTATGGTTCATCATCCAAGGAAGCCAAGGCTTGAAACAGAAGCCAAGGAGGAACACTTTTTGCCTCCTGGCTGAGATGGTACGACCACCCACAGTGGGCTGGGCCTTCCTATATCAATGACCAAGAAAATGTCTCCCAACCAAGATTAGCCTTCCCTAATCACATGACCTATTGAAAAAGAGCTAGAAGATCTTTTTCAAGTGCCCTAGGGTCACCTGCATCTGCTGCCAGGCACTTGTGAGAATTTAAACACCCAGGCTTCTACAGAAATGGGGAATGAGAGAAGTCTATTTCTGAGTGTTTTATTTCAAAGATAAGACACACTGGTCCTTGATAAGGTTCTGGGTTATAAAAGTGCTAAGAGGCCAGGAGAAGAACATCTTAAAAGGCAGAGGAATATTTAAATAGAAAGATTTCTAATGTAAAAACTTTAAGAATAGGGAGGCAATCAGAAAGAAATCGGAGTTTGGCCAAGCTAAAGGAAAAAAGCAATCAGTAATCTTACACCTGAGATGAATTTCTGTTAATTGTGTTTTGTAATTATCAAAACATGACACTAACAAATGTGAAATTTCTTGAAAATGAAAAAACTCAAAATTCCGAGTGGATAATGTGGGGGTAAATTTTCATACGTTTATAAGAAATAGAAATATAGAAGTATGAAATACATATGTACTATTTTGAAGCACAGCAACTTCAAATAATAGTTTCTGTGTGATTATCAAAAGGAAATGGAAGGATTTGTCCACTTGAATGTAGTATGTGTGAGTGGCCACCCACGAAATGACAAGAGATATAGAAACGGAGAGAAAGAAGGAAGAGGAAGGAAAGAGAAAATAATAGTCTTACTGTCATTAAAATCTAAGCCGCACTTCACTCAAGTTTTTCTGGGTGCACTTTTTCGTTGTCCCTAAGCGGAAAACGTGGATAGCAAGGAGCTAGCTCTGAGACGGGATAATGTGGCAGTTTTCTCATCCTGCCATCTCAGCGACACAGTACTGACCTCACTAAAATACCAACAAGGTAGCAGATAGAACCTTTGAAATGTTGGTTTCTGAGTGTCAAGGGCCAGAATTCCTTCTTTCCCTAGCGCGGATTCAGCAGGTGCCTACCCATGCCCAGTACGCTTGCGCAGAGCTCCTAGGATGGCCAGGGCTCCGCACAGCCGCAGAAAGTGCTTAATCAGTGGGGCAATGAAGAGTGGAATTTTGAGTCTTGATGGGAGTGGGAGGGTGGGGTTGTGTGTGAAAACAGGGTGGGAGTGGGGCGTTTCATTTGTAGGAGCTGGCTGACAGCTTATACGGGTGGATCAGGTGGAGCACTACTGAAGGGGCGGGGCTTGCCGCAGATGGGTGGGGCGTTGCCATAGGAAGGCTTCAAGGTTCAAGAGAAAAATCCCTTGGTTGGGTTGCTGTTAAACCCTATTGGGTGGGATTTGTGGAGGAGGCGGGACTTGATATTGGACCGGATGAAAGAGGATTGCCGCCGGGTCGGGCGAAGCAGGTTCGCCCTGGGGGCGGGGCTTGCCGCAGGCCTGGAGGGGCGAGGCTTATTGCTAGGGCGGGTAGGGCGGGGTCTGCCACGGGCAGGGCAGGGGTGGGGCTTGAAATTGGGCGGAGCTTGTGGTGGTGTTCGCGGGCGGTTGGGAGGGGGGACGGAGCTTGCTCCTCAGATGGGGCGGGTCTTACTGCGGGGCAGGTCCTGGCGCGGGGCGGAGCTTTGCAGCAGGTCAGGTGGGGGCGGGGCTTACTCCTGGGCGGGGCCTGCTGCAGCCCCCAGCGAGGATTCGGGTTCCCGGCCCGGGGTGCCTGCGTCCCCATGGGGCTGTGCTTCCCTTGTCCCGCGGAGTCCGCACCACCATCCCCGAGCCCGGTGAGTAGAGGGCTTCCCCGTGCGAGTCTTGCACGCGGCGGCCGTTGCAGTGCAGTCGGAGGGAAGGTGCACCTGCCGGGCCTCCTGACCCTCCCCTAGGACCCTCCTCCGATGGCATTGGTTGGAGCTGCTGTTTTCAGTGGCTGCTCCAGACATGTGTCTCTTCTCTTGTCTGTACCAGCTGTACCTAGAAGGTCCCGGACGCGCCGCTCCTCTCGCCATTTAGTGGATAATTAACCCGCGCCTTCCCTTTGCTCAGTTTTTAACAGCCGGTTTGAAGCCCAGGTTTAAATCCCACATAAACAAGCAATACATTTACGTGTAGATTCCCAGTAGTGCTGTGTTTGGGGTAATTTTATGTGAAGACAGTCATTTTATTTTATTTTTTTGCTATTCAAATCCAAGCAGGCCTGATGCAGTAAGAGTATACTTATTTTAATATCCTTTACCCGTACTTGATAATAGAACAATCTAACTTGTTCTCAACATCGGTTCTCGGGGTAGCCAAAGATTAGTTGAAGAAATGAGGGATTTAAGGAAGTATATTAATACCTTAACCACTAGGTTATAGACACTAAAGTGACTGTTTAGTAGATGTGGGGAAGTTCAACTTGCCTTTATGGCTGCTGTTGTTTTAAAATGCTGTTAATTTTGTTTAGCTCATGAGAAAAAATATCATTCTGCCAGCATTTGTTAAGGCACCTCTCCTCCCGTTCTCTGCCCTTAGCCATAGGGCCCACCAGTGTATTTCAGTTAACACCTACAATTTCCCTGACCACCTAAACATGCTCTAGAAACCTCCCTCCTATTCCTTATCTACCATGGTTATTATATCTCTTCCTGGGTAATTATTCCCATCAGATGCATGCTTGTGTATTTGCTTACATTTGTTTCCACGCACTAATCAAAACTCAAGCTTTGTATGCTTGGATGTCTGCATTTCCTTGCTGTGTTCTTAGTACTTAGAAAAATTGGCAGCAATCATTGTGATGGATGAATGTGTGCACTTGTCGGAGAAGGAATGGCTAAAACTGCATCCCAAGAGAATGCTATTCATTGTCTCAGTGTATTTAAAGACTTTATACATGAGGAGTAAAGGGCATGGAAAAATACCATGTGTCCCAGAGATGGGACAAGAGCCTCTGACTTTCTCTTCTTTCTCTTCCCCATGGTACATAGGGAGATCGGTCCATTGGTTCTAAATGTATTCCCCAAAGTCCAGCCTTCCTCATCCTACTTTTTAACAAACTTTTAAATTATGTTTCCATCCTTATAGTTTAAACACAATTTAAAAAAAAAAAGTGTCCCCGATGTAAGTCTATTTTATAAGAAGTAAGTATTGTGTGGCCAACTTATATTTGTTGTCACGTGTGCTAATTTGGCTTGCTGGTGTAGAGAATGACATTCAGAAAGTCAAATATTTAATAAATATTGCAATTTTGATAGAATTCAGGGTTAGTTTGTTTTATCTTTTGTTTGGGTGAGGATATACTCTTACCATACTGTTCAGGCTAGCCCTGTGGACTCCAGCAATCCTGCTTTCTGTCCCTCACCTAACTAGCATCTAGGTCTATAGTTCTGGCCCATCTTAGTGGGCTCCTACAGTGACTTTCTTTGTGAGGTCTTTTGCATCCATACTAAATTTTTGCAAACTGTTTCAACTCGTAAAGTATTCTTTATTTTTGTTGCCCTCTGAAGGAAAGGTGTGGAAGGGGGCCATGCTGTTTGACTTGTCCCTTGAGATGGGTGTTATTTATTTCCTTAGGAAGAGAAAAGAGAAAAGCTGGCAGAGGCAGCAGAAAGAAGGCAGAAGGAGGTGAGAGCACTGTAGCTGGTCCCGCCCGCTCCATAAGCGGTCAGTTCGAGTTCTGCAGGTGTCCGTCCTGTCCCCATGCCCTGAATGCAGGGTGCCTGATGACATACACAGTTCTGTACTCAAAGATAACCTCACTGGGAACGATGTCCGAGTACTCGTGAACTGCATGCTCTTACATCATTTTCTGTGAAACCAGCCCCAGATGGGTTTGCACTTGAGCCTGTCCTGCAAGGGCACTTCCTGGAGATAACCCCTCCATGCTGAGGAGAATGGGTGAATGAGGTTGCAGGAAGAATTCCCTGTGGTTTTCCCAGATGAAATGGCTGTGTTTTCTTCAAAGTTGTCTTAGCAAACGACTCTGTTACCCAAACCAGACCAACTCCCCACCCAAAGCAAAATGGCAAAACAAGTGCTTCTGGATAGCAGACACTTTTGTTTTTTCCTATAATCTTCCTTTGTTGAATTTTTTAAAGGCTGCAACTCGGGGGATTTTGGATATCCAGTCAGTGGAGGCCAAAAAGAAGAAGAAGGAACAGTTAGAAAAGCAGATGGCGACATCGGGGCCACCAACGGCAGGGGGACTTAGAGTGAGTACTCAAGGCAGTCCATCCAGTCACTCCCCTGGGGATGCCCTGAGAAAGACTGGGTTTAGCTTGAAAATCAATCAAGAACATAGGCTAGAGGAAGTGTCTCCTTATATTAGTATTATTGGAATAGGCTTGCTTGCTTTCTTTAATATATATATATATATATATATATATATATATATATATATTCTTTCTAAGCACAGGATCTTAATAGTTTTATATGTAATTCTAATCATCAGTGTGTCAAAAAAAAAAAAAAAAGCAATATAGGACACCAAGAAGAATGTAAAATTCTACCAAACTGTCATTTTCACACATGTGTCAAATGTCTGCTTGCACATAAATCATGAAGTTGTGTTCTTCTAAAACTTGTGGTTTGTAGATTTAATGTTGTCACTAGAGTTTGCTACCTTTGAGTTTGTGTATATTTGTTTTTGTTTTTGATTTGTTTTGTTTTTCAGACATGGTCTTCTGTAGCCCATGCTGGCTTCAAACTCACTCTCTAGCCAGAGAGTGGCCTTGAACCTCTAATCACCCTGCCTGCCCCTCCCATCCAGTCCATCCAGGCTCACTCATTATCTTAATTATGTCACTCACTATCTTAATTATGCAAATATGAATGTAGACCAAGGTTTGTGCACATGTGAGTGGTCTGTATTCCTCCCACTGTCTGTGTGTCTGAAGAGACCCTGGGTGTGCCTTTGGTGGACAGGCTAACCCTGGGAGGTCTTTGAATTGGAGGCCGCAGTGTAGCAGGAGTGGAAAGGTTTTATTGTACATGTGGCTGATCAGGAAAAACCAGTTGAGGTAATGTGATTTTACAGATCGCTTCACAGAACCCCACTTTTAGCATCAGGATAACTGTGAAAAGCAGAGTGCCCTTAATTGCTCTCAGCTTTTTGGTTAATTGCTCTGAAAATTCATTTGCTTTTGTCTCAGGAGCACACTCATACTCTCAGGCATATATGTCTACGTGGGTCATATATGTGACCAGAACTATGGTGCAAAGCTTAGGACTGCCCTGAGCAGAGTTGATTCAAGCCAGGGATGGCTCCTAGGGATGGCTGTTATCGCTGCGGTTTACCACTCTAATTTACTTTATCCAGTTTCAGTTAATGAATTAAGTGAAAAGAAAACTGCTTTTCTTTACGTCAGAGTTTTGATAACTCATAAAATAATTGGGTCCAGGGTTCAGCTATGTCATGTGGCCATTTTCATGGATGTCATTTCCTAGACTCAAAAAGAAGACAGTAGTAGATCTAGTGTAATTTTGATAGAAAATAAGATCAAGTTGTCATAAGAAACATGACTTTTCTTTTTCCTACTAAGATGAAAAGTTGCCACTAGGTTTAATTCAAATAGTGTTCTCAGAAAACAAGAAAGAAAGGAAGAAAAAGTAAACCCTAGTACTAGAAGTGACGCTGAGCTCCACTGTTTCGTGGTAGGAGCAGAGGTGCTGAGTTAAGTTCCCCGGGGGTGCTGGGTGCTAAGTTTAGATGCCATAGCTGTCATGCACGAATCAGAACTAAGAAAGCATTTATTTCACGTGTGACAGCCGAGCAAGCCTACTATTTGCTCTTCAAGGCTTTCGTCCTTAAATCCGAAGCTTCTTCATTCTGAAGCTTTTAGGTGGCAAAGATCCTAGGCCTCATGTTCCTGCTAGGTCTCATGTTACTTGAGGCTTCTCGAAGGAGCTCAGAACCAAAGCTATTTCTGTGGCTATCCTTTCTCTTTTCTAGCTGTTTCTCTTATGAAATCTGCTGTCTGATTTCCTGAGTAAACTGTCCTGGGCATCAAGATGCAAAGTAGCTGGAGGGTTTTCTCAAAAGAAGTGAGCCATCTCCCAGTGATGTCGCCCACTGTGTCATAGTCGTGGCCACCTCTAATCAGCAGCTTCAGGGAGGTCTCAGCCAGTGCTGCACCTGTGAATATGAAGTGTCCCTGCGGTTGGAGTAGAACATGGAAATGTTTATCTTCCCAGGGTATTTTCAATGTAAAGCCAGATTGAGAATTTCCAATGTTGTATTAACACCAGTCTTAAAAGAAACTTTTAATTAGAGAACTGTTTAAAAATCCTAAATAATGCAGAATATATCCCAAATGTGTTGTAGACTGTGCCACATCATTAAATGTTTATTTTTATTATTTTTAATTATATGTGTGCATGCAGGGTAGGGTATGTCCCATGAAAGCAGATACCCTCAGAGGCCAGAGAGCCTCCCAATCTCCTGGGGCTGGAGTTACAGGAGGTGGTGAACCACCCCGTGTGGGTGCTGAGGATTGAACTCAGGTCCTCTAGGAGGGCAGTCTATGCTTTTTACCACAGAGCTCGCTCTCCAGGCCTGTGCTTCCTTTTTGCAGATGAAAAGACACATAATATTTAGCCATCAAATAAATCCTGCAATACAGAACAGCAAGTTAACTCCTATCCTTAATTTTGGAAAGGTATAGAGATTAAAGATATGTATCACTAAATATTTCTTGGATACAGTTTAAACGTAGTACTTAGCAACGAGATACTTATTGTTCTTATTTGGCGGATTTTCTAAAACGTATTATTATAGATTTTATAAACTTTGCTAAAAACAACAATAAATAGAGTATTTTTCTCACTCAAGAGAGGGGAAGATCTTAACACAAATTATTTAATTACTACTCCTTATTGGGTCCGTTTCCAGAAGGAAGGTTTCCATTTTTGTTTTTTGTTTTGTTTTTTACTTTTGTTTTGTTTTGTTCTTTTTATTTATTTATTTATTTATTTATTTATTTATTTATTTATTTATTTTTGCTTAATGCTGTTTTCCCCCTCACTATGTTTGGGATGTAGCCAATGAAGCAGGCTTGGTATTTGCCAGCTTGTGAGTCTGGTGAACGGCCACTCACATATGCAGGAAGGTATACGACCTGGGCTTATTACCTATGGGCAAGCTTTATGGGACAACAGAACCTAGGGAACGGCTTCTGGGTCAGGACAGCTTTTCAGGTTGGAGGGAATGTACTGAGGAAGGTCACTGGAAAGCAATGCACTCGGGGCCCCATTTCTTGGGGACAACATGACTAGGGTAGTTCCAGAATTGAAAGAAATCAGAGAATGAGATACTGCTGCTTCTGGCCAGTGCCCACCCCCATTCCAGTATGTAACATCCCCTGTACACTGAGGAAGCCTCAGGCAGAGAACAGAGCTGTCCACCCAAGAGAACAGAGTCTATCCAAGGCAACCACTCTCTTATCATATACTCCAAAACATGTCTTGTCTATATTTTTAAGCTCCTGTCTTCAGATTGTTTGTTAATATAAAATTGTATTATTCATGGCTATTTGCAAAAACACAAAATCCCTTTTGCATTATCCCATAATATTGTTTTGTTTACTAGACAGTCATTACATAATTTAAACATAAATTTACTGATGCCTGTATATTTTCACCTGTTTAGTGGACGGTGTCATGAAGCATATCATACCTGGAAGAGAATCCTGCCACCAACTCCGGCAACTGCAGTCAATGGATTTCAGCTGATGTCTCCTCTTTACACACATTAAGAGTCAGACTGTGTCATTCGTGCCCTTTAGTGCAATCCTGACACTAAATATACTAAATGTACAAAAATATTGGTAATATTTTTATTTTCAAACTTCCTGAATAACCTAGCTTTTCATTCTATTCCACTTTCCCTACATCTATTTTCTCTTCTGCAGGAAGTAACTTTGCAGTTTTTGTAGTTAAAATATGGATCCAAAAGGTATATATGCATGGCGTGTCCTGGTTCTACATATATCTCCAGTGTTGAGTTTGCTGCCATAGCTCTGCATTATAAGTAACCTTGCTCCCTAGAATCATGTGGCACAGCCTGTGGTCTATCTCTGTCTCACTAAATAGGAAGACTTCAGCTTCCAGACTTAGTGCCTTTAAGCTGATCATCAGGGAAAATCCTGAAGACGCATTTGAAGGACTTCAGGTGAAGGAAGTCTTTATTTTTATAACCCACTAAGAAATGAATATTTGTAGGCAAATGTTGACTCTCTGCTAATTTATTTTCTGTACCTAAGGCATATCCTATTAACGTGAAGTTATATGTCCGTAGGACATCAGCTCAGTGACCTGCTGATGAGTCCTGCTAGAAGCATGAAGGTATGTGTAGTGAAGGGAGGAGGCCAACTGAGAACCAGGTTGGAGAGAATGAGTGATAATAAATGTGTTCAAATTCCACAAGCATTTTTATTCTTCTGTATTTATCAAAGAACAGTTGTAAGATCTATACAAACATGATGTTGCCAAAGAGAGTGTGAAAGAGAAACATGTGAGTTCTGTACTTGGAAAGTCCAAGCATGTCAAAGCATGCTTGTGATTTATGAGATTGTTGCTTGTTTTTTTCTTACTACGTAATAAGCAAAGATGCAAGTGTGCAAGGCTGCTGCTGCTGTGGATGCCAAGACATTCAGTGCTAACATCAAGTCCTTACCTTAGAATTTATAGATTCTAGCCAGTCAGAAATCTCAGTGAATTAGGCAAAGTCACAGCCATGAGAAGAAACTGAGCCATTGGCTTGTCTGTTCCTCTCACAAGGTATCTGACAGTGTGTCACACATGTTCTTTTTAAAGAATTAGAGCTATAATATAGGTCTCATAATGACTGAAGTATTACTTTTCTGTCGCTCAAAATGGTTCATGAATAGCTAGGCAAGACATAGAATTGTATCATGTCAGTTTCCTTCATTTAGAGATGGTGATATTTTTCTTCATAAATGATAGTGATATCAATAAGCTGACTTTTAGAAATAATTTTTAGCTCATTTTGGTAAGTAATATTTCTGACATAGGAAAGCTGTCTCAGCTGAATGGGGAGAGAGGCAGCACACACCAGCCTTCACCATGGGAAGCCCTCCTCCTGTTAGAACAGACATCACGTTCTCTTCCCTTCATCTTAGACCATGGCTTGTGCAAAGAGGAGGCTTGGTTCAGTGGGCAGTGCAACATTTATTACCTAAGGGCATGCCTAGAGGCACAAGTGCCATACAGGTTTATTCTTTGCTTGGAATAATTAGGATACACTGCTTTTGGCATCTGTGGGCTCCCTCTGCTGTTCCAAGGCCCTGTGCATGGCTATGGCCTGCCCCACCGATATAAGCCTTCTCCCAAGGCCACACATGTCATAGGCACTAAATGGTGAGTTGAATCTCATGAATGTGATTGCAAAGAGGAAACAGGATGCTTGATAAGAAACTGGGAAATGGCTATTTGAAATCATATATACGTCTAAACATTTCTCTTAGGTTGTGGATAGTGGTGTAGAGGTGAGTTTTCTCTAACTTAAGACTTAAATAACAAAACATAATATTGAATATATCTTCCAACTCTTATGGCAAAATGGGTAGAACATAAGAAAATCCATCAGATGCAGAAAGGTAACCAATATATGCAAGCTTCAGTCTTAATTGTAATTCTGAAACTGATATAGCTGGTGATAAAAGAGTTACATATATCCTTACAGAAGGGCTCTGTGACTGGTTGCATGTTTTGGAAACATCTGTAAATGGTTCTTTTATCTAGTTTGTGTTATGATTATATCTGGAATGTGATTTATTAGTTTTCTAATATATTTTGAGCCCAATGTTATGTATTATGCATTGTCTTTGGGTGTATGAACATACATCTTCCTATACAAAAGTTCCCTTTGGCCATGTCTTTAAGTAAAATGTTTCTACTCCATCTTAAACAAATTGTGAGTTGTCTTCATACCCAAGAGATGCATCCATGTCTCTGGGGTTGATAATGGAAAGGTAAACAGTGGCTGCCTGGAGAAGGCATGTTTCTCATCCTGGAAAGAAGAACTGTTATTATGTTGTTATTATTCTTGCTTTTAGATTAAAAGGTAAAGCACTGTGGAAAGGCTCTCTGCATAATCCCAGAACCATAAACATTTACATAAAATTTGAATTTGTTTATCCAAAAGTTTGGCTTATTTTCATTGTTAAGAATTATACTGTGTCCTTGGAAGATGAAAAGCATACCTTGTCATTTTTGAATAAAGTATATAATTTAACAGATTGGCAAGAGTTAGGTGCACGTGCTTGCCTCCTGTTTTGAGAGAAAAGGGATATGTCTTTTTTGAAATAATATTTTTATTAATTCTTTGAGAATTTACAAAGTATTTTTATTAAATACATCTCTCCCCCCCCCGACCCCCGACCCACCTCATCTCCTTATCCATTCAACTTCATGTCCTCATTTTTTTCCTTTTTTAGATTAACCATGGAGTCCAATTTGTGCTACCCAGGTACTCTTGGTTGTAGGGCCTGTCCTGAAGGTGACCTACCAAAAGTCACTCTTAAAACTGACTCTTCTCCCCACATCTACCAAATGCTATTAGCTAGGGGTGGGACTTTGTGCTCACGTCTCACCCCTTGCTTGGATTTTGTCTTGCTTGAGTTTGCACAGCTCTCACTGATTGTGTACAGCAGCATAAGTTCATATGTGCAACTTCCCTGCTCTGTCCAGAAAAGCTTCCTTGTCTTCAACATCACCCCTTACTCTTAGAATTGTTCTGCCCATCTTTCATGGTGATCCATAAGCCTTAGTGGGTGGGGTGAGAGAGGCAGCCTATTTAGAGCTAAGAATTCTATGGTCTTTTATTCTCAGAATGTTATCCAAGCCTCTTTCTTAATCACTATCTATTTCTTTAATGTCTTCTCTTAAGTAAACACCTCAAATTCCCCCATACATTTACACTATAATGCAAACACACACACTGTAACCTGAATCATATATAGTAATAAAGCCCTAGTATTAATTTTCTAAACCAATCATCAAACATAAAAGACAACACCACTAATACAAGCCTATCTATAAAAGCCACTAGTGTGTACAGTAGGCCTTTGAAGTCATTTTTTTAAATTTGTTGTTGCAGAAATTGTTGTCACAACCTGAAGTCTCAGTTCGCCACCAATGTGGCTTTTTATTGCATGGCTCTTCCTTTTCTAGTTTACTTTGCAGACACTGCATCAGAACGTGACTACCATAGGTTAAGAACTAAATAGACATAAAGGCCTTCCCCTGGGTGTGCCACTTACATTAGATCCTGAAGAGCACTGGCTGCTTTCATGGTACTGACTTTGGCTTGTCTATTATTTTAATGGAAGAAAGAAACATTCTTCTTAGTGATATTTTGTCCAGCAACTTATGATGTGGGCATTGCAATTTGGGGAATTTTTCTTATAATGTCCCTTCCTTTGAGCTACATAGGTAGGCAGAAGTTTCTGCACATTTATCCTGTATCTGTTGTTTTGACTAACCACAAGGCAGTACCTAATGAAGATATCAAAGAATTCCCACTGCAAATTTATTGACTGTAAAAACGAACACCTGAAATTACTTTAGTAATGTGGGTGCCGCTGCCATCTGATAAGTGGGTACTGTACAGGTCGGCTGCCCTCCATACTTCAGTGTGTCTCTGAGAGGCTATGTTGCCCTCTGGCGATGGTTTTGTCTCTGCTTATTTGGATGCTGTGCTCCATAAGGAAAACAGGAATAGTCGGATCTTTAATCCTTTATCTCTGCCCTATCATCTTTCCTTGCATGCTACCCTAGCTGAGAAACTGATGTCAGACCTCATAAATCTTCCTAGTTCAGTAAGAGCCATCTATATTTGATCATGTCCTTCTGGGTGCAGTCCTATTCTATATCCCTATGGTATGAATCAGCTAGCAGCAAGTCCCCAATGTCAGTTTTGAGCACATTCTTAGACACAATTGAAAGACCACATTGGGTATCATATAAATCTAATAATCCTCCAGGTTCCCCAAGTATGGTCAGGTCCTAACGTTATCACTCTGAGTCATTTTGCCTTACTAAGGTATTTTAAAAGGTTAAACCTAGGCAGAGCGGATCTAATCACACAGAGACTTTTCCAACCTCTAGCCAAAGGAAGAGATATAAGAGAGGTCTAAGTAATGTCATGCTGTGTTGCTGCCATGAGCCAAGGATTGCAGCTTGCCTCTGGAAGGTCAAAAAGGCAAGAAATGGATTCTTTCCCAAAGTCTGCAGAAAAAAAAGCTTGGAGGGCACTTTGGCTTTATCTCAGCAAGACCATACTGAACTTCTGACAACAGAACTGCCAAACAGTTACTCAAACTCTGAGATTCATATTATTTTTGCTAAGCCACACTTATTTATAACTAAATTTTCATTATTGAAAGAAAAATTTAGACACAGGAGACAGTTGTAAAGGAAAGAGTGTCAATAATAATGCAAAATTTAATGTTGATTTTAATTGATAAAGATGGAGTTACTAAAATATCATATGTTTCAAAAGACAGTCGAGTTATTTCTTATGCCACGATCATCTTACCTGGCACAAAGGCTGTAGGCTTTCTTTATTTTTAGTTTCTCACTGTCATGCTTTTCTAGACTCATGGCACCTCCTCAATTCCACTAACTTATACCTTACCTGCTCAAAAGCTCTCCATGTATAGGTTGGATGTTTGACTAAATTGGTCATATGACATACAGATAAAACCACTGTGAGGATTTGCAGCAAGGAAGATGGATTTTTTTTTTCTTATTTGAAAGTAGTGAAACAAAAAGTCAACTTCACCATTTAAAAAAATTTCAAGTCAACATTGTTTGCTACTTCGAACAAATGAACAAATACTACCTACATTTACCTTCCCCACATGAAGGTAGTCTACACAGCCATAACTTGACACTCTTCATATTGCTGGGAAATCAGTAATTTTGAACATTAACTTTATTTAAGAGTGAAGCACTGATACAGAGACAGATAATGTGTGGGTTTTTTTTTTTAAACTTTGTTTTTATTTTTTTAAATCAGTGTGGACAATATCGTGCTGTTTATTGATACAAAACAGCTCTGTCCTGGGTATACAAGTCTGTAACATAATTCACTACATGAATTTTACTTCATGAGACAGCATAGCAGAATAGGACTAACTAAAGATACATAATTTTAATAAGAAAATGCTTGAAATAAACAAAATCACAAGGTTGATGAACATTTGACTGTGCAGTCCACACATCAAAATGTGAATGAATGCTAGCTTAGGCATGTGTATTTCACTAAGTGATCATCCTAAACACAGCTGCTCTGTGTGTAAAAGGTACCTGCTATTCCTAAGGGGCTGCACAGGCAACATCCAAAAGTACCCCAGAGGTTGGTTTGGTCAGGGATCAGAGATGAACTTTAAGGCAATCTTCCAAGTTAATGTAAACATCTCTGAAGTGTCCTTTCCAGTTAAGTATTATGGCTGAGAAAACTCTACTATATAGTGCTCTCAGACAAATTTTAGTAGCACATTATCACATTGTCACTTTGTAAAAAATAGGTATAAAATCCCCGCCATTATAAAAGTTTCTGGGGTGCTTTAGCTCATAGACATACAGCAGGCACTTTCTGTTGACCTACCCATTTATGTAAATACAGTCTCCTAGTCATGATCACCTTCAATGACTGTACCTAGAACTTAGTTCCTAACAAGGTTTGTTCTAAATACTATGTTCACATATTGAGAAATAATAATTTGCTTACCATTTGTCTGATTCCATTGAGTTTAGATTTTTTTCTCCATAGGCAAAGTTCTACAGATGCATTACAAATAAATAGTGCTACCATTTGAGTATTTTCCTGTCTGATGTGTGGTTTTTCAGAGCATGTGAACTATATTGACTACACTGAAGAATGGACACAGGCCATTGCATGAGTCCTCTTTCAGAGATCAGTTTCATTTAATCTCCTTCTTAGCCTTGTAGGTGGCAGAGACCACCAGGTAATTATCGGGATTCATGTCCTTCAGGGTTGGGGATTTGCTCTGGACAGGGGATGTCTTGCCGTCCACACGGGAGATCTGCAGCATGCGGCAGGGGTCATGCTTGAGCAGATAGCCTGCGAAGGTCTCCCAGCCTCCTCCCACTCGGACCATCACATGCTTGTTGTGCAGCATCTGGAAGGAAAGACCAGTAAAGTGGTCAGGTTTTGAGAGTTTGCACCAGCAACTCCTCACAGCAACTCCCAGGGCTAGTGAAATCAGCATTGCTTGCCTTACTTCCTTGAGTATCCATGTGGTGCACTGTATCTGCTTGGGACAAGGCTTGTGAAATAAACCTTGTGTACAGATGACTCCTGGGAAAACATCTGGAATCTAACTTTCATGCAGCTTAGAGCATCCATGTCTATTTTTCTGGATGCGTATGAAAGCTCTGTGTTGGACCACTACCACTCACCACTGCCTCAGCTCACACCAGTGTGCCATCCTTCCCAATGGGTCATTTCCCTCTCCACCAGAACTTAAGAGAACACAGAAGTCTCTGGTTTTGAGATAATGTTAATAAATGATGGTAACTGCCACAAACACATTTGCTGCAAAATACAAATAAAAATGCACTCAGAAAAAAAAAGTGAGATATGTTTAAGCCTTTTGTTTGTTTTTGTTTTTGTTTTTTGAGACAGGCTTTCTCTGTGTAGCCCTGGCTGTCCTGGAACTCACTGTGTAGACCAGGCTGACCTCAAACTCAGAAATCCAGTTTGAGTCATTTCAAGAAGTGATATATTTGTTTTTCATTGACACTAGTCTTCCCAATAACTTCAGAATATACCTATTAGAATCAACAAAGCCTTATGGTCATGAGTCATCATGTGGGTGCTGAAAATTAAACTCAAGACCTCTGAAAGGGTGGCTAGTGCTTTAAATAAATACATTTTTAAAAAAAATCAACAAAGCCAAAACTAAGTACACACACACACACACACACACACACACACACCTCTAAAACAATAAAGACAACAGAAACTTACCTCCAGGCTGGGGAGCCATCATGAGCTCCAGCATCTACCTCTCCAGTCCACACCTGGGGACATGGTGTGGGGTCTGAACACAAGGCCTCTTATGTGCTAGGCAACTCTAAAAAGTGAGCTGCACCCTCAGCCCCAATAGAGTTTTTAACTCTGGGAAAAAGTGAAAAGTCCTTTTCAGCCTAAAGTATTTTCATCATATAAATGCACTCTGAAGGTTCTATGACAAATCTGTAGAAGCTTGAATAATGGAAATATGAAATACAGTCCACTGAGCATGGAGAACACAGGAAATGAACCATCCCCCTCCCCTTCTGCAGCAGGGATCGAGATCTCAGCACAATGCTGTTGCCCCGGCCAACAGCTGAGGATGGCCAGAAGATACCCTTTCAGATCCTCTAGGTTCACTGTCCTAGAGGACAATGGAGATTACTGGACATAACTAGTTTCATGAGGAACATGGGCCCTGAGTCTGGCTTCAGCAGTGACAGACACCACCGTTGAAACAGTCATTTGTGTTTTTCCAGGTTCTACTGTGGATGAATGGTGGTGAGGACTGGGGGCAGGGAACACATGTACTTATCTCCTCATCTTGAAATCTGACCCTGCATTCCTTGCAGATATTGGCCTTTGTTTTTTCTTGCAGTCTGAAGGCAATCACAGGAGAAGTGACTCTCTCCCAAGAATGACTGGCCATCCTCCTCCTCCATTAAAGGAAATAGTATACAGATGCTATCTTGTAACCCTACATTAAAACATGCTTACTACAAAATTAGAAAAAAAGTCTTCCCTTTTAGAAACAGACAAGGCTAACTGCCTATAAAATATTTTTATGGTACATCAGTCACTCAGATCCACCTGACAGCCCAAGAATGCGGGCACTGGTAACACAGGTCAATAATGTGATTTGTTTTCTCAAAAATTTCCTGATTTTTTTCCTCAGAACTTTTGAAATGCTTCTCTTTTGATTTGACACAAGGCGCGCACACGCGAGTGTGTGTGTGTGTGTGTGTGTGTGTGTGTCTTGTCTTCTGCTCCTAACCTAAGCTATATCACAGGAACAACAACAAAAGGAATGGAAAATTAAAAAGCAGCAGCTCAGAAAGCTCCTGCATGAGCCTGGACACTCATATTACCTAACACTGCACACTTCACAGAATACTGACTCCACCCTGAAATGAGGAGAGGAGGGCCTGAGCGCAGTATCTTCTCTCTCGCCTCTCTTTCACCACACCATATGTCAAGCCCTTTGTGAGATAAGAACCTCAAGACTGTCTTATGGGAGGTATTCTTACACTTAGAACTCACTGTAATGTGCTAAGAAGTTTGTGGTCAATCTTAGAATTTCAAGTATGGGATTAAGATATTAAGGTCACAGTGACAGGTATCTGATTCCAGACATTTAAGTCCTATGTCCCTTTTACTTAAGTATGAGCTCAGTTTCCAAAGAGCCCTGCACCACCACATCTTCATGAACAAAACTCCTACATTTCAACCTAAATGCAAATTAATTTAATTATTATATTAAATATAAGCCCAATTACTCTGAGCTTGGTCCTCCTGGAAGAACTGGCCTAGTCCTTTGATGGATTCAACACATGATGATATTATGGAGAGGTGATACAATACAGGAGGTGGGCCTTTCAGAGGTGATGGACCACTAAGGCACCCTCTCATAGTCCCTCTCGGCATTCCACCATGAAGTGAGCAGTCTTTGTCCCACACTTCCCCCTCCACAGTGCTCTGCCCTCCATCCCAGGTTCACCTGATCCAAAGACTGCTGATTGACACCCCTCAAGCTCTGGACTACAATAAGCTCTGCTGCCGTGCTTTCTCCTTTGCTGTTTGCCCTTATAACACCCGAGCTTTCAGTTTTGGAATCACATATCTGCAATCTCACGGCACTGCCAATCGCAAGCTCTTATGATGCTCTCATAGGCTATACTCACTTTGCCTAAATAATAATCCCATTACCAGAATTCCACTTTCTACATAGGAAAGTGAGAAGGCAAGAAACTTGTGCAAAGTTATAAAGAAAGCGGTGAGCAACAGGAGGAGCAAACAGGGCATTTCTTAACTGCATTCATTATTTCTACAGCCTAGACTTTGGTTGTTGTGCCTTCTAATCATTGGCCACTGGGGCATTAGCCCATCACAGTAATCATCGATATCAGGAATAACAACATGTGGCTGGAGCAGATTAAGAGCTTGCTTAAAATAATTTATGGATATACCCTAAAAAAGTTTACTTTCAGAAGACTGTCTGGCTATGGTTCTAATCATTCAGAAACAAGCGTTCAGGTATAGTGACAGGAAGATACACATTCACAGTCCCTGAGTCACAGAGGTGTCCCTGCCTCTGCCCTTCCAAAGGACCCAGTGCTCTGGCTTTTATCTGCATAAGAGTCCAGAAAGAAGGCTGCTACTTCAGGTTAACTACCTACCCTGCAGAGGCAGGCAGAGCTCAGATTATATGCAGGTACCAAGAACTTTAGCAACCAAAAGTGTTTCTCTCCCTCTTCTTGGAGTCATTAATGAGTGCTTAGAAATAGAAACAAACCAATTCACTCTTCATTTAAAAGGGAAAGTCTACATGTACATCACAGATAACTACATTTGACAGAACTATAAAAGCAGTCACAGAAAACACCTAGAAAAGTGTAGCCTCCCCCGGCCTGAAAAGGGCTGGTACAAACCTTGTTGCCACTGAAGTGGGGTCACCTGGGGTGCAGCTTTCTGACTTGGCTGGCTCCTTTTTGAAGTGACAACTGCCCTGCTCTTCTGCTACCTGCCCAGAGGCTGAACCTGTCTTCCTGAGACATTCCTGAATGGGCAGCCAGCCTGGTGACCAAGTGCTGACAGAATGGCTCCAGGCACCAAGAGTGGACTGGCAAGGGGGGGGGGAAGGAAGGGGGGAGGGATGGGCCTTCCCCCTTATAAGCACGGTCTCTTTGTAAACTCACAGGCCTTGAACAGAATCGTGCCTTGGTCTCCATTAATCTCTCTCGCCGTCTAAGTCTTTTTCAGCCCCAGCCTGCCCCGCCAGGTGTACCCAGTTCATGTAGGCCATGGGCCAGCTTACAACAGAAAAGGATCAGGGGTTACTGGTAATATGCTTGTGCCAGCATGGTCAAGGTGACCGTGCTGTGTCACATAAACAACAAGCAAAATTGCCTCAGATTAAAAACAGGAAAAATACCAAGTAGCAAAAGAGTTTTCTGTGGGCAAAGTTTATGACATTAAAGGCTACATGCTCATATTTGACATATTAGATTAGTGACATCTCTGGAGGTGGTCTGCATAGAGGACCGGGTCTGTCCCAGCTCAAAATCCCTACTAAATGCTTCATGTTTCTTCTCCTTTCTGGCTTAACTCTGCCGAATCTGTTTTTCTCTAGCTCTGCTCCTGCAGGCACCTGCCAACATCAAGAGCAGCAGGAGGGTGGTCAAGTCCTACTCCATGATGCTCTCAGCCTGGCTTCACTAATCCACACTCTGCCCCAGAACACAGAAGCCTTTCCACTGGGAGCGCCTCTTCACTCAGCTGCCTCAGCTGAACCTCTGAGAGTGGTTCTTCACTGCCTGCTGTGTGCCCATCTAAGGCCATGTCTCCTTCTCTTTCAAGCAGCAGGTTTGTACTCAGGCAGAGATAAGGTGGCAGTAGTGGTCCAGGCAGAATTGTCATCCCCAGAGTGACAAGGTGACAGATCTTTAATAATCTTCTACCCATGCTGATGTTTCCTTCCTTCCCCTGCCTGCTGGACCTGACATTCTCTTAGGGGCCAACTGCCAGTTCTCTCACCCTTTCTTACTGTTTCAGATTACCACAAGCACAGCAGGTCAGATGTCCCACGTGTCTTTCTCAGAGCCTAAACTCCACATTTGCTACATTATTTTGAAAGATCAAAACTTCACACACCTTTCTACATATACTTGATAGCTCTACATTTTCAAGAAGACATAAAGTCCATTCCTCCATTTAACCTGAGTACCCTGGGGCTCCTCACAGCATTAGACACACAATGTTACCAAATGCAGTTTAAAGGGATATTGACTGAACAATGCTTATCCAATAAATTAACAAGGTTAATACTCAATACTGCTCCATCCAACTGCCTGTTTGAAATATTCTGTATTATTCATGAAATGATGGAAAGAGAAAGATGAAATGATTTGTGTCCTTTTTTAAGAAAGCCCAGGTATGAATAATAATCCATATCATCCTTTGTGTAGACAAAGAACATCACTGAGAGAAAGAGAAGCATGGAGTCTGAAAGTGAATCCAAGGGGCCACTGCACAGGGAAGGATGGGTTGGTGCATCTAGACAGCTGTGGGTGGAAGAAAGACAAGGTGGGGAGGGTGAGGAAGAGCATCGTCCTCTCTATGGACTCCAGAAGAGTGGAAGGAGCATGGTAGGTGCTAGTGTCACAGGATAGAGACCCTTCCTTCCAAAGGAGTCCACTGAAGGTCCACCTCAGCTGCCACATATCATAGATGAGGTGTTGTGGACCAGTAGCTTTAATGTTGAGCATGACTGAACCAGTAACCAAGCATGAAACAGCCATGCCCATTACAGAAGTCTGTATTAATGTCCAGAAGAAAAGAGGAGCTTTTAGGTCTGGAAATAATCAAAGTGACTTTAACCAAGTTATAAAATGTTTGCTTTGATTTTGTTGTACAAGCTGGTTAGATACTAAAGGATTGACTCACATAAATGAACTTAAAGGCAGTAAAAGGGAAGAATGCATTTGAGACAATAAGAATGGTGGGTGCGGGCACTGTACTAATTGATAGCTAGTGACTAAGAGCACTTACTGCTCGTGTAGAGGGTCTGGGCTCAGTTCCTACCACCCATGCTAGGTGACTCACAACTACCTCCCACTCTGGCTCCAGCGGTCAGATGAACTACTTTGGTCTCTACAGGCACCTGTGTTTATATGCATTTATCCACATGCACACATGGAATTAAAAATTGTAAATGTAAAGAGATAATAGGAGGAAGGATCAGAGTGTGTTGGTCCCACTGCCATCTTTACCCGGAGGCTTCTCCTACAGGTAAGGGCGTGGTTCTTTTGGCAACAGTGTGGATAAAAGTTCTGTGTGGAAACAAGAGACAGGTGGATCTAAGAGGCTGTTAAAGTGAACACACACATCACTGAGGACCAGCTGAACTGGAAGGAAAGCAAGCATGTTCAGTCATGGGACAGCATGGGGGTTCCTTCTCTATCATTATCACAGAGAACAGGACATCAGAAAGCCCATGCACTCACTGACAGGGAGGTGGAGCCCTGCAGGACACTTCCTGAGCTTTGTGACTTTGCAAACAGGAACACAGTTTTTGTTGCATGGAACAGGTTGTTAGGGAGAAAAAGGAAGTGGGTGAAGAAACCATATCTTAAGATTTGCAACATGGTGGCTAGGGAGATGGTTCTGCTTTTAAAAGTTAGTACTGTTCCTGCAGAGGATCCAAGTAGGGTTCCCAACACCAACATCTAGCAAATAGCAACTGCTTTTAAATATAGCTCCAAAGAACTGTGGTTCACTTTCTTTGGCAGTCCATGTCCATGTACACACTGAGATAAACACACACACACACACACACACACACACAATGATTATATATAAAATAAATATATTTTAAAATTTTTTGATACTTATTTTTATTAGTTTGTGTATCTGGGTATATATGCCTGCATATATGTCTGTGTACCACATGTATATGGTGCCTGCAGAGGCCAGAAGAGGTCATCAGATCACCTGGAATTGGAGTGGGGTTGTTTACAGAGTTGGGGCTGGCTGCTATATAGATTCTGGGAATCAAACCTGTGTCCTCCTGCAAGAGCAGGCAGTGCTCCAGCCCCACCTCCAGCCCCCACAACATGAATTTTATATGAAATTACATATCCTATAGGAGACATGAAGTAGTTGTATATTCTGGCCCACTGTAGTTGGACAAATACAAAATGTTCCTGAAGTGGAAAAGGAGGAGAGTGGAGCGTGTTGTATTTACTGTACAGAAGTATAATATAAATAGAGCATTTCTGTAAGTGCATATGTGTGTGTCACATGGCTCTGCATGTGCTGTACATATGAAAGCCTTGAGGAACTCATGGGTAAAGGTGTAGATAAGAGAATATAGAATGGGAAAGCCATCAAATTTCAAAATAGACCTGATGAAAAATGTGCACGACTAAATAAAAATAATTACTAGGATTTCTCAATGTAACATAAATTCAAGAGCTAAAAACAGACAAACAAAAATAAGAACAGACAGAATAACCAGCCAGTGTGGCAGTTTTGACTGTCTGTGTCTGAAAAGTGAATACTGGGTTTCTGGGGATGTTCCCAAGAGCCTTAGTTATATGCGACATTGAAAACAGGGCCTGTGCCTTCCTCCCTGCGGGAAACTGAGAAGCCCTGTGGGAACAGAAGTCTCATTTATATGCTAACATGTGACCAGCCTTTAGAGAACAGATGGGCATGCATTCTCAGTTCTCTGCTTTGGATGCAAGAAGACCGAACAATGTGGAGAGCACTCCAATCGTCACCCACTCCCTCTGAGAACAAATGGAGAGATAAGAATATGAAATAGACTGGATTCTGGGCAGATAAAACCACGTAGATTAAACAATGGTTTTAACAATGTGGAAGATGGAAACAGAAGTTTTGTTGTTATACATCTATCATCTACAGTTGAACTCCCTGTGCTCAGTCGTTTTATACACGTTGACCAGTCGCCCAGTTCTGCATTTCTGTGATGGTCTGCACTTGCTACAAAAAGAAGTTTCTTTGATGAGGGATGAGAGACACTCTTCTCTGTGGGTAAAATGACAAGTACTTAGAATGCAGTTGGTAATTATGCTGGTTTAGGAAAGTGGCATCTTAGTTTCTCCTCATCAGGATGGGCAGATGACTAAGTTTACAGTTCCAGGAATGGTTCTCTCCTAAGTACAGTTAGACAACTCTTGACCAACCCTGAGACATGAACACCATCACCTCTGGGTATATCTGGTTGTTCTGACTCATAGGCTTATAGCTGGTTAGGAAATGTACAACATAAGTTTAAAGTACTTTTGAAGGTATATATATATATATATATATATATATATATATATATATATATAGGAATTGTATTCCTGTATACTGCTTAATGAGAATTGTTTATAAATTTCTTTTGAGCTCATGAACTATTTAGTGATCATGGCTTTGGAAGAATTTGCCAAAGAATAGATTCTAGGCTAAAAGTGATTTAGAGATGTAGTTAAACAAAAGAGAAAACTTTGACACTGAGAAAGCTTGTTTGGTACCTAATAGGGTTAAAGAAACCATGGTGATAAAATAGGAGGAAATAGGAATCCTGGTCTTGGAATGAAGGGGGTGGAAGAGAAATCCTGGGTATATTGTGTAAGATGTATCTTACAGAAAATGGGAGAGTAAAGCAAGGAGCACTTCACATTGTGGACTTACCTGAGGGTGCTGAGATGGCCTCTGTCCTGTGCCCTGTCCTGCCCTGGGTTCGAGTATCTGGTTCAGTTTCTGCAGACTCAGCTCTGCTCTCTTTTGCTGGGGTGGCACATTTAGTCTGTAGGACCCAACAGCCCCTACGCAGTGTCACACCATTGTCTTTTTGGCCACACATCCTTCTTCATCTCATGGAGTTAACAAGCAGCTCTAAACCTAAGTTTTCTGTAGTTTCCAGGAATGATTTGTCTAGGTTCTTTTGAAAAGCCTCTTCTGTGGGCTTGTAGAGCTAGCCACCTGATTCATCCCTTTCCAATTAAACTCTTTATGCAGTTCTGAGGGTGGATCACAGGACCTTATACATGCTGGACAAGTACTACTACCTACATTACAATTTTAACCACCAAAATTCTCTCTTTTCTTTCCTTGTGACTTCATATTTTTAATGAAAAAATGATTTTATTCATTGCCTTTCATGTGAATGGACATGAGTGGAAGGGTGCCTTTAAACATTTTGTCAAAACAAAGTGTTGGATACATTCAGAAATAGACAAATTTCCTTTTTAGTGACTCCCTCTACTATAATCACCGAAAAGTTCATAGTGTTTTCAGAGTATCTGGTTTCTAAACGCTGCTGTTGACATTCAGGAGCCAGCAAGACACTGATGGGGCACCGATCTTGTGCAGCAACATTGCTTAGCACTCAACTTTGGCTCTTCCCTGGCTTACACTGGCTTTAGAAGAGATTACAGAGGTGGATTTGAATCATCAAAACCTTGTGTTATCCAAGGAATACTTTTGTTTTGGAGTGTGTGTGTGTGTGTGTGTGTTTCTGTGTTGCTGCTGGAGTCTGGCTCCCTTTCCTGAATAGATTCCTAACTTTGCAGCAGCTGAATTCCTGTTATACTCTGGAATAAGCTACAAATGCTCCTAGGCAATACTTCCCCTTCTAGCAGCAAAGTTTTCCATCTTGTTGCTTTCACCACACTGACTGTCTTATAAAATATTTATTATGACATTGTCTTCTCTGTCTCTTGTAATTAGGTTGCAGCTAAGCCCTCTTAATTGCATCTGGGGCAGAGCTGGGTAAAAGGATACCTTACACAGGGAGGCAACAGGGATTGACAGGAGCTAGTGCTAATGCTCCCACGCAGTCTCCAGCAGAGGCAGCTACAACGTTCTGCCCACCATCACTTGCATGTTTTCTGTGAACTGCTTGTCTCATACTTGCTTCCAGAAAGAAGCTTCAGGAGACAGATGTTTCTAAATGAGCCTCAGACATGTACTTTTCTTCTAAGAAGAAAATAACAATAACAATAAGCTAGAAATATTTTCTTTCACGCCTTTGTAGAATCTTTGTGATACAAAGCTTATTCCTTTTTGGGGGGCTGGATCTCACCATTTGAGTCACTACAGTTATACAGCTGTCAAATAAAGGCATGCGCGCTGCACGAGCCCAGTGTATAATTCTACAGAGGAGGCTGGGCCACATCACTGGCCATCAGAAGCCAAGTCTACATGAGTCTGAGGCTCCAGTTCTCTCCAGATAGAGGTAACAGTAATACCAGCCTGCCAAGGTGGAGCCCTTGTGATAACAGAATGAAACAAGTCAGTGTCTTGATAAGGTGTGATTCTGTAGTTGCCAGCGTATTCAACTTTCTACAGTTGTTAAGTAACCTTGGTGTTCCAGACATGGTGTCTTCATGCTTACCCATCAATATCTCTGTCTCAATGAATCTAAAAGGAAACATCCATTGCTCAGAAGGAAACTGAGGCACAGGGAGAGTTGTGCAATTGTCAAAATAATACAGAGTTAGTGGTGGTTACAGCTTGGCACTCTTGGTAGAGACTGAGCAAATGATAGCATCCTTTCTTATTTCTGCGTCTCATCTCTCTGAAGTTTATTGTGGGAAAGGTGGGAGCATCAGAGGTGTGCTAGGAACTTCACAGAGGTAATAAGCATTGAGGGCTGATTTCCTGAGCCTGTTTATGTGGGCTGTGATTAGCTGTTTTATGAAAACCTAAGATGAAATCCTCACCTCTGTGAGGTAGGTACCAAACACCAGGCTTTGTCGCTGGTGCCTTAGTTTGTCCTGCAGCCTTATGACCTTATCACTTATTTTGAAAATCCTGATGTCAAACCATCTGCTGAACATCTGCTATCTTGTTTGTGAATGTGTTAGAGAACCAGAGTCAGACAGCTGAATTCCCAGCTGTCTAATTGTAACATATGTCATTGCAGAGTGATATGAAACTATGGTAGAGTTTGCAGTCCTATAAATTACTCTAATGTTGTTCTCTGGAGAACAGATGACTGCCTTCTAAAAACAATATTTGTGCTCACATTATGACACCTTGTAAAGATACACAGTGAACAAGCTTGACTAGGAGTCAGGAAGCATACAGTATCTCAGAATCTAAATTTGGTGACCCACTTCTGGTAGGCAGGTCTGTCAGACAGTTGCTACCCACTCCAGTGGAGAGCAGATAACAGACCGTGTTGAAATGTGAGCTTCCAGACCCATTAAGAAGAGAAAGGCTTACTGAAGGCCACAGAGGGGCTGGACGACCAGGCTAAATGACACCTGCCCACTTAAGCACTGTAGAGGTCATGCATGTGGAAACCCTGTTCAGCAATTTAATGCTACTGCTTGCCATTTAAAAAGCATTAGAGGTTAGGAGGATTTGTGAAAGATCATCCCAAAGAACTTGGAGTTCATTCTCTTCATACCCAGTCATGGATGCTTCTTCCTCACCCTCCACACCTTGCCTTTCTTCCACCCACAGCTGTCTAGATGCACCAGCCTATCCTTCCCTGTGCAGTGGCCCCTTGGCTTCACTTTCAGACTCCATGCCTGCCTTTCTCCATGCCTCTCCAGCTCTCATAGTTTCACAGAAATCTCCTTTTGTGCACTTCTCAGTGTCTTCATTTCCTCATTCGCAAATGTCAACCCTGCCACCCTTTCGTCTGCACCTCTTCCATGCCCCATGAGACTCTTTGAAAGGAGGTTAATTTTATCTTATCCACCTTTCTTCCCCTTCATCTGGAATCAATCTGATCTCTGGTAGTAGTTATTTCTGCCCAAGTTTCTTCATTGTTACAGTTTTGTTATTACCTCTGCGCCTGGTGTTCTTTTTATTTCCCTTCTGAAGTTCATTTGTATAGCTGTTTTATTTCCAGTTTTTTTTATATCATACAGCAAAAGTAGCTCTTCTCTGCATGGATCACATTTTAAATTTCTTTTTAACATAATTTTAATCATCCTCTGCATACCAATATCAAGCTTGCTCTGATAAACCTTTGCAGATGAGGGCACTGGTGGGGGCAGGGTGTTAAGGTCAGGATTTGTAATCCTAATTTTAAGTTGTCTGTTATAGTCAAGCAGGGTTCAGTGGCTTGTGTAGTTCCTGGGAGGTGAGGCTACAGCAGGCTGGTCACTGAGAGGCATGAGGCTTCCTGTCTTTAAATCCAAGCCTTAGCCAATTCTCCTCATCTGCGGGGTTATGAGGTAGGATGCCCTTCAGTGGAAAACCTTCCATACACTAGACTTCAGGAAAGGAGGCCTGACCATAATGTCTTTCCCCCTGCTGTGTGACAGTCTAACTCAGCATCAAACTGTATGATTTGCTGTTTCCTGATCACTGTCATTTTTTTCCTCAAACAGAATAGAATACTTCTAAGGACATAGAGAATGATTTGGAATTTATGCATTCCTACTTGTTTATTTCCTTTATCTCCTAAAAGAGGATGGAGACCACAGAAGTCCTTATTGCTAGGAGGTCACATACGTCCACCCATCAATGACCACTATTAGGTTACTCACTCTTTATTCACTCTTGAAAAGGTATTTACTAAGCAATTGCTGCTTAACAAATAATACGATACCTCCTGGGCTCATCACAGAGAAGATGGTGCATGTATTCTAATGTAAACAGTTGGTGAGCAAGTGGATTTGCCATGGGTGGCAAATCCAGGAGGTTGTGAGATGAAAACTCTAGCTGTGAAATGCAATTTAGGTCATAGAATCTCACCCAGTCTTAAGATCTTCTCATTCTGGTTTCCACTCTAGAGACAAAGAAGTGAAAAGACTCAGTTTCTCAGTTTTCGTTACAGCTAAGCAGGCATGTGGCTCTCCTCACTCACAAGCCATATGGAGATGTCTAGAAAGAAGTCCCAGCCATGTCTACTCCTTTTTTCCATCCTGAAACTCAGATGTGTTGACTCCATCTCCATTCTGCAGCAGCCAGAGAGTAGTATATAGAAAGGAATATGAAGAAGCAAACAACATACCAAGGACAGCAGAACAGAGCAGATAGGTCCTTTTGTCTCATCATCTACTATCAGTTGGTCCGGACTCTGTTACATATATGAATACCTAAATAATTAAGGATACTGATGGAATTTTCTAGAAGGCACTGGATTGTACAAGATATGTCTCCTAATTATTACATGCCCTAACCTAATTAAAATTATCAAGGGGACCTTTTATATTCTGGTTCCAGCCTATGGGGCAGTTAGAAATTAATTTCTCTTCCCCCCTCCCACATCTCTGTGTCAATAATAAAGTTTTAAGTCCCAGTTTAGCAGCATATGAGTGCTTCATATGGAGGGTTCAACTTGAATGGAAACCTTTTCTGAAAGCAAACTACATCTTAATCATTTCTCAACTCAACCATAATTTCTTGTTGTTATTGCTTCCCGGATTCCCTTTGAGGGCCATTCATACTCCTTGAGATAATTAGCAAAAATCATAAAATAATATTTCAAGAACAGCAGTGAGAACAGAAGAGATGTAATTTCATAATCCTTTTTGAAGCTGAGCAGGCAGACCTTGCTGAAACACAACTGTAGAGAGATGCATGCTATTTCCTCTTGCAGAGACACTGGGTCTCCTTACAGAATGGGTCTCATAACCAGCAAGAAGCCAATAAATTCTCCCAATGAACCAGCTGCAGATTCACTGTTGTATATTTTAAAAGGAAAAGAGAATCAATATACTTCCACAGACACATCCAGCCTATGAAATATGTTTCAAAAATTAGCAAAGTATAATGTCATGTGGTAAGCACTGGTGTAATCAGGATCTCAAGAAACAGACCTAGTGTGATAAGTACATAGGTAATAACTGGTTTAATGGCTTCAGTTTTGCTGGCTCATGTTGTGTTCTGTGTTTTGCATCTATAATAAAATCCAAGGCTTCACATATGCTAGTTAAGTGCTCTATGATGAGCCATATCCCCAGGTCTAAGAAGGGACATGTTGCACTTTAGAGGTAAGATGAGAGAGGAGAGTTTGTATATGATAAAATGTTTTACACTCATGTAGGAGATCTTCAATGATAAAATAAAATTAAATTAAGAAAGGAAGGATAGTGGAGAGGAGGGAGGGAGTCAAACAAGGTATCCAGACGCTTGCTTTCTGACTATGACAGAAGTCACAGCAGAACTGCAGTTACTGAGTCTCAGCAGTAGGCGGCAGAAGCACATAAGTCCATGAGTTTGTCCATGCTTAAAAAGAAATGTCCTTTTGTTAAAATTCTATCTATGCAAAAGAAGTGACCACTCCTCACTCAGCACCTCTCTCCAGTGCATCTGCTTGTTTGTATTTACTGAACTCGAACTCTCACGCTACTGTGCTTTCAGAGTAAATCTACTTTTCACTCCTGAATAGTTCTTTGAGTGGAAGCAAACAGGTATATCTCTAAGCACTAATGATGCAGTTATAACTACATATATGTCTAAGAATTGCACAATAACACATCATTGTGTGATTTAACAACTAACTTTATGAATATAGTGAACCCAGTACAGTACTTATAGTAAAAGTTGCTTTGTACAGAACACTGGAGCTGACTCAACACTTTTGTCAACATTAAGGGGAGATAGTCAATTTTATTTGTGGTTTAGAAGCCAGGGGTCAGAGTCATGAAGCAACTTGATCAAAGGTTACATGGTGCGATTAAGTTCACTACTGGGATGTAGCACATGGCTACAGTTCAACGTTCTGAGAAACTGAGGATGTGGTTCAGTCCCACAGAACTTACCCATCATGCACTAAGCCCTGGATTTCATTCTCAGTCCTAAGGAGCACAATGTCTAACATACGTGGGAACTACTATTAATTCTCACTCTACCTACATTACCAAGTGTTAATCCTTCTGCATAACACACAAGTGATTACTTCTTGAACCATGAGTAAGTGGATGTCTATAAGCAGCAGACAAGTGGGCACAGGGTAATGCAATAGAACACAAGACCAATCAGATTGGCTAAACCTAAAAACCTACTTCAAGGAATCTGTAGAATGCCCACTGGTATTTTCTAAAATTCTTGCATAAAAATAAGCTTTGTGGTATCAGCTCGATGTTCCTTTGCATAATTTTAGCTCAGCTGATATGAATGCAGATCTGCTTTCAATAACACACATCAGGCGAACATCGTGATTGTTGTGAAGAAACTAAGATGAAAGGATGGATGTCTTAAGGTACTGGGAGCAGGCTCTATCTTTAGGCAGACAGACCATAAAAGTATGGGGTTGTGCTTTAATTTTAAATAAATCTCTCTATGGAAAATTTCTAAAAGATCTGGAGAAGTCTGACTTGTATGATTGTATTCTTCCTTGTTTAGACTTAATTACAGGTCAGGACATAATACACTCTCATTATTATCATAAAAGCAGTTCCCATGTGTGCTAACAGGACATCTTCTGGTTCTATACCTCTCCCATATCAGAAAACCAATCCTTGGCTGTTCACTTTCCTATAGTCTCATTCCCTGAAGAGGGAAATTGAAAGGCTTTCTAAAC
The DNA here is from genome assembly GCF_978045245.1 of Mus caroli. NCBI lineage: Eukaryota > Metazoa > Chordata > Mammalia > Rodentia > Muridae > Mus > Mus caroli. The sequence goes on from NW_028227263.1 coordinate 95,149,361, forward strand.
ACCCTTCAGGTGAAGATGACCAGTACTTTAGGCAGCAGAAATCTGAGCCAAGCACCCAAGCTCTGCAGAAGTGATCACAAATCCAGGATGCAGGCATTAGTAGCAAAGAACCCTGTGAATCACACAATCTGCCAAGACATAGCTGTGGAGGTACCTAGGCATCCCTAACTCCTAAGATACCAATCAAGTCCTAAAATCAACAAGTCCATTGCTGTGTGTTGCCCATCTCATTCATGAAGATGAAACATTTGGTGCTCCAGTGCCCTCTGACAGTCCCTAGTTAATTCTTCTGGTAGAGTAGGATGTGTCAAGAGACAAACCAGTTTCCAGAGGGGTCTTGTGTCAGAGTGAATCAGAGAGAATAGACAGTCCCTCACCCAGGATGAGTAGAAAAAGGGGGTAGAAGAGCTCAATAGGCTGTGTACACTTGACCTTAATTTCCTCTGCAGACTAGAGGATACACTTTGTGAGAGCAGTTGTTTTGCTTTTCTGTTTGGTTTCCCCACCCCCTTGGTAATCACTAACATCCGCTGTACTTGGGTGGGAAAACATCTCCAGTTCACATCAAACAAAGTGTTCTTGGTATTCACTCAGTAGAGACAGTGTTTACAGCAGTGGTTTTTTTCAACTTTCCTAATGTTATGACCCTTTAATACAGATCCTAATGTTGTGGTTACCCCCAACCATAAAATTATTTTCATTGCTACTTCATAACCATAACTTTTGCTACTGTTATGAATCATAATATAAATTTCTGATATGCAGGATTATTTCTACTGACCCCTGTGAAAGGGTCATTTTACCCCAATGGGGTCATGACCTACAGATTGAGAACCACTGGTTTAGACTATCATGAAGTTTTTCTATTATTACTTCCCTATTTTGTCCTCTATCCATGATGGTGTGACATAGAACTTGTTATGTTAGGCTTGCTGGAACCTCTTAGTCATCTTAGCAGATGAATCTCAGCAAATGAATCTAAACTGTGACCTCAGTATTAAAAGTCAGAATCAACATCAAGTTCAGGAAATCAGGGATCTATGATGTGATGGTTAAGAGCCTATGTGGGAGTAGAAGACAAAAGACACATGGAAGTTCAAAACCACTTGTGAGAAGATTTTAAGGTGGAATGCCATTCTGAGATTGGGACTGAAGGAGAGTTCCAGAAACCTGAGCATGCGTGGTTGGGGTTACTAGCCTGATGAGTAGCCTAGCAAGCGTTGACTCTAAGAGGACAAAGTGAATCCTTTAGATGATGCTGAATGAAAACTTTCTATGACATACTTGGCTCTTTACACCAAACAATCTAGAAGGATGCTACTTATAGATCTACTGTATCCTTCAGAAAAGAGGTTCCAGAAGATCCATAGTCCATAGTCCGCCACACACCACCATATATGACTGAGCTGAGGAGAGTGACTGGAAGTGAAAAACATAAACTATCTGAGTTTGAAAGTACAAAGTACATTAGATATCAATTCCAATCTCCTCCCTTGAAGCTGAGAGTAAGGAGTGATTATTGGGTAACATTCACAAGTTGGCTTTTCAATAGAGTCTATAACCCCAGACCAGCTGGGTCTTAACTTTATTGAGCAATATGATAGTTATCAATTGGCTAGGACCTAAGGTCTACTTTTTCAAAATTAGGATCTGAAAAAATTAAGAAGACAGTGATGGTGATCACTATGATAGTGATGACAAAAAAAGAAATAAAGATGGTGATGATGATGGTGATAATTACAAATGTATGATCATGGTGATGGTTACAATGGTGGTGATGCTGCTGCTGCTACCTGTTCCTCAAAAGAACCTCCTGATAAAGTTACAGCCTAGTATTTTCTCTGCTTTTCACAATGTGTCCTAGATACTATGAGTCCCTCTCACAGCAGCTTTATAGCTTACTCAGATTGACAAAATAGTGCTGGGTCCATATTACATTTTAGTATAAAATGTGTGTTATTCTACATTATCATGTTAAAAAATGTTTCAGGAAAATTCACTTAAGAAATAACATAGTCCTTATTTTAATCTTTCAGAAAGTGTACAGTGTACATATCCTGCAGAATATCAATTGCTTTGCACTGAGAATCAGTTGTTGTATTAATCAGACCTGATGTCTTTGAGCCCAAGCATCCTTGACATTGGTGAAAAACACGTGCACAACACTTCATAGCCCGGAACCCCTATTTCTATAAGCTCAACACCAAGAAAAATACAACTTCAAGAGGAGACTACCATATAAAAATGACTCCTGATGATATTTTGGTTTTGACTTGACAATACAGTACAGTGAGTTAAAAATAAACCTCCATGCTTACCACCCCCCTTATCTTCAGCTATGAGTCGAGACCACCAATTACGATTTGCTTTCTATTGAGATTTCCAATTCAAACCTAAAAGTAGTTCCCTCCTACGGAAACAATGGCAACATAGCCCCAGGGAAGGGCTCAACACTAAGCATTTTTTCCTTCTGACAGAAAACTTTGAAAAGAGAAATGACAGACAGCTCTTGCTAGAGATTTTAATTAAACCTCAAATGAGAAATTCTAGATCAGGCCAAGTGGCAGCTGCACTGATGTGACCTGCTGCAATAGCTGCACAAGGATCTGTGCCAGAAAATACTGGGTGAAAGGGGCCATGGTGCCCTTGTGTGACATTTAATCCAGTTCTCTACAAAGGGTAGTTCTGAAGAGCCTTCAGAGAGATCCTATGCCTCTATAACTAGTGCAGAATTCAAAGCAAGCTGCACCTGGTTGCTTAGTGACACCCGAATGTGGACCACAGGGTGTTTTAGTGCAGGGCTGGGAGTGGTTCCCTTATTTATCAGAGGACAACAGGCTCTGCTGCTCTGCCCTTCCGTTTTTGCTACAGTTATTAAGCAAGACTCCCTTTAGTACTACGTAGGAATTAGCTAGCTATGTAAATGCCATAGACATATTTCCCTCATAGAGGCATTTGGGAAACTGCCTGTTTCCACAAAGGTTCAGGGGAGATGTGTTATTTCCCTCCACTCTGCCACACTCTCTCCTCAGGCTCTGACAGGTCCCACAGGTCAAAAGAAAGTTAATTCCATATGGACGTAGTTTAGTCTTGACCTTGCCACTTACAGATCTCTAGACAGATCTGGTCGGTTCCCAGGTTTTCATATGGAAATCTATCTAGTTTGACGGAGACACTGTAAGATCAAGTGCCCTAAACTGCAGTACCTTAAAAATCATGAGACATTAAGTAAGCATACATTTTTTATGAGAATTCTTTTATTATTTCTCAATATTGCTTACTATTTCATTAATACATTCTTTAAAAGCTATATATACAGTGTTTAAAAGCTCATATACTCTTTAAAAGGTGGTTAACTGGATTTAATCAAGTCCAAGTTACAATTAAGTTGCTTGTAAGAGATTACATTTTACCCTAAAAACATACTATTCCTTATTAAAACCATTCTTGACTGGTATCTTTCCTATATAAATTCCCCAAAATTGCAAAACAGGACATAAATAAATAAATAAATAAATAGCACTCATGGAGCAAAAGAGTTGGTTCATGGGTTAAGAACCTGTACTGCTCTTACAAAGGACCCAAGTTTTTTCCCCAGTCCCGTAGTTCAGTGGTTCACAACTCCCTGTAACTTCAGCTTCAGAGGAATATGACCCCTCTAGTTTCTGAGGGCACTCTACTCACGCACACACACACACACACACACACACACACACACACACACACACACACAAACACATGCACACATATATACATAAAATTAAAATAAATAAAATCTATAAAAGTAATGTTCAAAGGAAAATGGTTTGAATATTAGTAACCCTTATTCTTTTCATTTCTGTCACCCATCATAGATTCAAAGCCCTAACCCCAGTGCTGAGATAATGTTTGCTGACCTGCCACATGGTCACTCCTGGTACCTAGCCACTGTGGTATGTTCTCTGGTTCCCTGGTAACGACCAGCCTGCTCCTGGCATCATTTTTCTTCCTCCACATGCAGAACAAAGCCTACTTTCTACTTTTAAAATTCTCCTATGAAGTTAGATATGGTCACAGGATTTAGTTACAGTAGATTAGATGTAATCAGAAAGTGAAGTGACATTTTTAGAACTTCCCTTCAGGGTCCACATCTACTCCTCAGCTTCCATCTTTCTTCCTAGACACAGAGACAATTGATCTAAACATGCTCTTGAGACCCACCACCTCTGCAGAATGCTGAGAGAGAGAAACTAAGTCCCTGCATCCTCTGAGGAACAGTGTCAAATAAATAAACTCCATGAGGAAAAAGTACATTTTTCCTTCTCTAAGTCCCTACCACTTTATTTATAGCTGTCAACCTTGACCCTAGTCAGTGGCATGACTGCTGAACTTTCAAAAGTTCTCTATTTCATCAAGGGCATCTGTTTGTTTTTGCATAACACATTTAATATATGATTATGAGTTAGTGTGGTGCAAAAGCTAGGGATGAGGGGAGGGGCCCTGCCCTACAACAGAGCATTCACTAGTGAATGAAATACATTGAGGGGATGCATTGTAATGCAAGGGAAATGGAACCTTGAGGTCTGTAATGCTGAAGAACAAGACCACAGACGATTAATTGCAGTGTCACAAATGTCTTCAACGAGAAGAGTGATATATCTGCTACAGGTAACCCTGAGACAGTGCTCCAACAAAGCCCACCCAAGAGAAACTGAGGCTTGTTGGAGGAGTGCCAAGTTGAAATAATGATAGCTACAATATAAGCAATGCTGCTGAGACTGGGGTCAGGGAGTTGGTAGACAAAGGAGACCCCCTGCAGGAAGAGGAGCTGGCATCCCCAAGGCCCTTCACCTGGAAACAGCACAGTGTTCTTGGTGGACTCACAGCCCACTCAGCTAGGGCTGAGCCAGGGTCTGCAAATCAAATTCTCCATCTTCCCTGCCTTCCCCATCACCTCCTCAGTCAAAGGGGTGAACACAAAGGAAAATGTGCATCAGGGTGTGGGACCGAAAACATTCTGGAGCTAATTTTTCAGAATCTTCTTGTGGGTGAGGAGAAAGAATTTGTACCCACACCATAGAATAAAATTGTTCTCTAAATCTAGGGTGGTTTGCTCTTTATACCGCCAAAGGAAAAAAAAATAGTCAAGTGACAAGCAGATAATCCTTAATGGGACCATTGTCTCCCTAGTTTATATAATGAACAGAGCGAACTGAAACATGCAAACCATCTTGCCCAACAGAGCAGGCTTTGTCCCTGCCTCTAACATCACTTGGTTACGAAAATAAGCATATTTATCCTCTTCAATAGAAGCTGCCTGCTCAGAATTTCTTCTCATTGTTTTCCTAAGGAATATGCACCCATTTAACAGAACAAACAGGCCAAGCAGCAATATTTTCACTGAGCTCCTTGGTCCAGGGAAGAAGCTGAAAACGGCCCATAAATGGGTATAAATGCTCAAGAGGCCACTAGAGGGCAGCATCACTCCTAAAGCCAAGATTTCTAACCAATATGCATGCCTCAGTTGGTGGCATTTTCCAGACATGCTATAACACAAGCTACAAATATTCTAGCTGCAGCCCTCAGATAAGCCAATTTCAATCTTCATTTTTCTTCTTACATCTGAGCTGATCCTTCTCTTCTGTTCTCAAAGCAAGCCCCTCCTCAGCAAGCCCCTACCCAGCAGACCAATAGCCCTCCTCAGGCACAGCCACTGAGGAGGTCTTACTGGGAGCCCATTCTAACTGTTTCTAAGACTCCCTTTGACCTGATCAGAACCTTAGATTACCTTCTGTATTTGCTCCCTCGGATGCATTTCTGTTAGAAGAGAACCCCTCAAAGGCTGGGGCCCTGTCTTGTCCCAGCTCAGTTCTTAAGAACCAGAGTAATTTGTAGATTGCTGGTGAATGGGTAGATGATCAGACCTCTGGAAAAAACTGTCACAGTTCTCAACAGAGATGAGCCACAGACAGACTGAAGAGCTTGATCAGGGTCGTGCATCAAACAATAGAAGAAGCATGTGGCGCAGAAATCTGCTTTACACAATGCACATGCATTTATGTGTGGGTGTGTGTATGTGTGTGGGGGAGGGGGTGTGTGCACCATACACACACCATGGCAAACATGGGAGTTAGAGGAGAACACTTAAGAGTCAGGTCCTTCCTCTATCATCTAAGTGTTAGGGACTGAACTTAGGTCATCAGTCTTGGTGACAAGTACCTTTACCGTAAGTTCAGTCATCTTGCCAGCCCCTGAGCTGGTTATTTCCTATAAACTTAATCATTCTTTCCAACTGTGATGTAATCCACACGTCAGAATGTTACTTCTTTGGCTTGACATCAAGATTCTCCACATTGATCTCCAATCTTTTTTTCTTGTTGTAACTTGTTTTCTCCCAAACAAACATTTAATTCTGACCCTACTGTGTGATATAACTTTGGTGGGATATTAACTTGATGGTGTTGTTTGGTGTTTCCCAGGATAGTCAGGTTAAGGTCCTTGGGAGTCAATACCAATGGCCTTCTAAGAGGGACAGAGACAAAGTGACATGCATGTGAACTTCCTGATTTCAGGTGACACTCTGTACTACCAAAGGTGACCCCTCCCCCCTTGAGCCTCCAGAATTATGAGCATAAGCAAATGAGGCTGTTGTCATTATAACCAACCTCCTCTGTGACAGTGCATCATCAACAGACAACGGACCAAGCCCTAGCACCATATCTGAATTCTCTCTAGAGTATCACCAAACTGGCCCACCATCATTCAAACTTCTGCTCTGCTCCCCCAGCCTTTGGTGTTGTTTGAGTTTGTCCTATTTCTAGGACACACATGCTTCGATACCCTCTAAAAGTTCTCTCCTGAAAACCCAAGATACCTATGGGATTTTGAACCTTTTTTGTGGAAGGGTTTCTGATGAATGGTCTATACTTTGGTCTTAGTCATCTAAATACATTAATATCTATAATGTGTCAAGACTATTGTAAGTACTCCGTAAATTTTGTCAAGAGAAGTAATGAGTATAGTTCAACTCAGCCAGGCACCTTTACTTTCTGGATTATTTTCTCTCTGTTCACCCTGGGTTTACTCCAGATGGATCTAAGTGATCTAAAGTCAAGGAACTTACCCAGCTCCTTACACAATGGAGATCTCTACTGCCTGCATACTTTAACCACATGATGGAAACACTGGACATTGTTGTTAAGTGCAAACCCTAAGCTTTGCTTGTGGGGACAACAACTGTCCCCACAACAGATCTAACCGTACATATCTCCTCAGGGACATTTATGCATTTTAGGAGTACATCCTTCCTTTTCATTAGCTAGTGTGTTATACATGCCCAAGCCAGCCTGGACTGATGCACTGTAAAATGGAGCCACTACTCTGACCTCTGCTAGAATCTATAATGACATAATAATCACGATGTATCAACTAGGAGAACAACAAATGAGGCAACCAGGAAGAAAACCAGATCAATTTCTGTCCACGGGTCCAGCATGATGTCAGAGTAGAGAGAAGAGACATTGCGGTGAAGGTCACATGTTCTCAGTGCTGAGTGAAAGCCCCTCATTTGGTAAGCACTGTGTATTACAAGGTAAACCTGGATAGTGATGACAGGCTGAAAAGAGGGAGATTTTACAACATCATCTTTACTTATAGAACAACATTTCCAGGGGTCATAGTTCCTACCTTCTCCTAATTCTGTAGTCTCTAACCTTCCTACCTTTACCTACATTTTAAAGGAAAAGTAAATGGGCAATGATGACACAAGTTCTTTCCTCATGTAGCCAAATCGCTGATCTCCAACCAGTGATCCCCAGTCCTCTAAGCCACCTATCAGAGAGACTCAAAGACCTCCAGATCACCCAATTAGAGCATTTCATATACCTCCAAACCAACCAATCAGAGCACCCTCAGACCACCAAACCACCTAATTAGTGGTCCAAAGACTTCCAAACCAACCAGTCAGAATACCCTCAGACCTCCAAGCCACCTCCAAACCACTCAATCAAAGTGGCACAAAGACACCCAAACTACCCAATCAGACAGAGATAAAGACAGTCAAACCATCCAATTAGAGAAGCCAACATACCTCCAAATTACCCAATCAGAGTGGATATGGTTGATTCTGCTATTCCTCTGTCATTTTTTTTTCTTTCTAGCATTTAAGATGGCATTGCAGTGATCTATATCAGCACATAGAAAACTATGTATAGCCAGAGAACCAAACTAGTCCACCATGCTGTACATAAAGTATTATTATAACACAGTCATGTTAACTGATTACCTATTATAGTTAAAGCAAGAGAATGGAGTAGTTGTGACAGAAACTATGTGCTTTAAGTTGTAAATCGTTATATCTAAACTCTTACACTTGGCCATCCATCTGGGTGTTGTGTCTTTCTCCCACTCCTGGGACACGAAGACACACCTTGTTCACTACCCTGTTTATGACACCTATGCCAGATACTTGGTAGGTGGAGAATATCCACAGGTTATGAAGAACTTGCAGACTTCATAAGAGAAAAATGTATTAACTTGTACGCAAAGCTCTCAACTCAGCCACACATCTGGAACCACTGCTTCTGGGCATGTGTGTAATGAACTCATGCTGAGAAATTTGTAAATGTCTGGAGAATACTCCAGAGAGGATTTTTGGCACAAGGTACAGTTTTAATATAAATGCCACAGGCTCACTGTGGGGCTTAGAGGGGGCAGAGCAGCACATTTTTATAGCCCTATTATGCTAAGCAAAAAGCATGCTAAATCACCAGGCAAACTGGGACTGTGGGATCTGGGCAACATCTGGAGAATTAGAACTTGGAGTAAGAAATGTCTGAAAACTTGTTGATAAGGAACACCACTCTGTGCTTCTTGTTAACTTAGTTGACCTTATTTGATACTACCCAGAGATTTAAAAAAAAAAAAAAAGTAACTACCGTCAAAAGGCATAAAGATACCATTCTCTGGAATTCTTTCTTTAGTTTCTGTGAGTAGTCAGCAACCCTATTTTGTATAAAATTCTCACCAAAGCAACTCCTTATTTACAAGTAGAAATCACAATGTACTGGAACCAGCCAGTTACAGCAACTGAGCAGATGGATGCAGGAGTGGCCAATGCCAGGATGCTATATTTCAGCTATTGTTGAAGGCACAAAGATGGCCTCAGTGGTTCACTTTAGATAACTTCCCTGGCCTCCATGTTCCCATATTAAGGAATTTCCATATTTAAGAGGAAGGCTGAATTTATGGGCTCTGATGCCTATTATATTTTGTGTATGTATACATGGGCAGGGGCATGAAAAGATAAGAGGACAAGCAGTTTGTTCCTTTGTTCCACTTGGTCTGGGAGGTTGAACTCAGGTTTCCAGCTAAAACTCAGGTCATTATTCTTGGCAGCAAGCATGTATACCTGCTGAGCCATCTTGCTGGCCCCTATAAATGGAACTTTGAACAGTAGAAGGACTTTGGTAAGTGGCCACAGGTTAAATGCACACATTACCCAGCCCAATATGGTTGGCTAACATTTCTCCTACCTTCACACTTATGGTTTCTTCTCTGCAATGTAACCAGACTGATGGACAATGTCATCTATTCATGATTTTTTTTTTTTGATTCTATAAGTTTCTCTAAAATCTCCGTATGATTTCAAGAGAAAGTCAATGTTCTTTTGGCAGAGCAAACTCTTTGTGACCCCTATCCCCCGGCCCCATGTGTGTCTACCTGGCTCTTATCACGCTTCCACACTGGCCTCTCACCACCCTTCCTCCTCTGTGCTCTGTGCTCATGACTGCCCTTCGACAGTCTTGATAGTGTCTGATTTTATCTTTATTTTCCTTATTCCATCTTCTCTGGTCCTGATGGTGTTTCTCTACATGACCTTTCCAACTCTTATGGGGATGTTTTTTTCTGTCCTCTGATAGCCATCTGCCTTTTTCTTGAGCATCTTTCTAGGCGTTATCTTTTTTCTAATGGCCTTTCTTGATTCTTGATAAAAGCTCTTCTGGGACACCCACCAGAAATCTAACCTCAAGAAATGCATCACATAAAAGATTAATGAAGACACAGCTCAAGTTTAACTTTGGGATGTGATGCTGATGTCTCCCCCAAGGAAACATTGGCTCCTAAAGTCAATGTGCCAAATACCATCATAAGCACTGCCCCAGGTACTGCAAATGTGGGTCTCTAAGATAAATATTAAGATATTCTCCTATGAAATCATTCTCTTATAATACTTCTTGTATTAAATATCTTATAATAAAATAAAAATATATATTGTTATGTAAGTCATTCATTTAAAAAAAGTCAGAACAATGTAAAGATAAACCACAGCAGTGACTACTTAGCAATCAGAGAAAGCAGCAGAGATCTGAAGTATCACATGAAGCACAGAAAACAGACCATTAATGTGCTTGACAAAACATGTCTGGGCAGAAAACCTCAGAGACCAGGCCAACTCACACTATATCAGCTCAATGGGTGGTTGCTCCTCGAGCCCTATACAGATGTGCTAAGTTCAGGGTGTCCAAACAGAAGGGATAAATGCTGAGCCAGGGCACAGGATATAAGCAGCACATGGGTGGCGTGAGTTCAATCTGTGGCAAATAGCCTAACATGAAGCACAGAAAACAGGAAAGTGGCCAGAGATATAAGGGAGGCACAGCAACTCTTACACAGAAGCCAAAAAAGCTTAAGCATTAAGCAACTCCAGAACATGGTGCAGGTGCCCACACAGGACAAGCTGTGATCTTCAGCTTCCAGGAAGAGGGAGAGTCAGGTGACTGGTTCTGTGCAGACTTCTGCACAATTAATTTTATCCCTGAACTCAAAGGTATGGTACACCTTCTTATTCATGTTTACTGCGGACTGTATAGTAAGGTCATGACATCATTCTCTGTAGCTTCACATTTAAACTAGAGGGAGAGCTGACCCAAAAAGGACCTCATTGAGTGAAGACCTTGGAGTGTTATAGGCCTACAAGAGAGCCAACTTCTGAATCTCAACCCCCACATACTTTGGGCATTGCCTAGTCTCTAGAAAAGAAGGGGAAACAGACCTGCTTGCGATTTTGGCAACTTCCATGAAAATCGCACCAGGCTCTTCATTCTGTATCTGTGTTTAGACAGAACAATACACAAGGAATCCAGATGGGAACACACTCCTGAAAATCGTCAGGGGAATCCTGTTCCATCATCTTCTCCAGGAGAAATGCAGGCAGAGGAGCAAGAACAAAGCAGACCCTGCACACTGCATTGGGCCCCCCAAGAGGATCCAAGCTCTCCATAAAGAGCCAACATGCCACCTATATTATAAACTTTCCATGCACAAACCTGTTTCTAAGATCACATTCCTTGAAAGGTTTTCTTTAAAAGGACTCCCTAAAATAGGAAATATCCTAAGGTTTCCATATCACATTCTCATTTCTTCAGTTCAATATGCATACTATTTCAAAAGATATACATACTCACACATACGCTTACACACACATGCACACATATATACACATACTTTACATGTGTGCACACAACTACATGTAAATGGATATAGACAGCTACGCACATACCCATGCTTGTGCACAGACAGTAACAAATGCATGCACACATATGCACAGGTACTCCCATTAGAACATATGCACACATACGCACACATATACCCAGGCATGAGTACATGTACCCACACATGTGCACCTACATGTGCAATATCTACACATGGTCATCCCCACACACAACCATATATAGGCACACATATGCACTCACACACATACACACATATGCACAGGCACATACACATGCATACACACACACATATAGTAACCAAACAGGAATATGTGCTGGATGAAATGATGCATTTAACTGTTCTCTCTAAATATGTATTCTCATATAGTAGTTCTGAGATACACTAAATATCTGCTACAAAAAGAAATTAAAAATGTTTCTCTAAAATATGTATTTCTGTGTAAGAAACAAAGGTCTTTCACCTTTATTGCTCTTTTTAGATCATATCCTTTTCTTTAAAATATACATAAAGTGAATCAGTTCTTTTCTGCACACTCAGGACCTCAAACTAGAATGTGTCTCTTCCCTAACCCTGTAAACAACATGCTAGTCAGGCCAGGGCACATGTGAGCTGGGGGACCGTGCATTAAAACTAGGAATGGTGCTGGAACAGAAACATGGCAAGTGCCACAGGATCATACGTGTGCTCAACTACAAAAGGCCATTTGTATAAAAGACTCCAGTGGAAGCAACCCCAAACAAACGGTAATTCTTATTTCACAAATCTGTTATTTAAATGTTTAACAGGAAAAACTATGACAATATAGCATACAGAAGCAAGCGCCAAGCTAATCCTTCCAAGTGATTTCAATAGTAAGGTCTATAAGGAAAAGTATCTGAGTGTGGAGGTCTTATTAAGAAGACAAAAACATAGCCATTGTACTGCTTTCCACATACCCACAGTATATCTTTAACATTTTTAACAAATATAGAGAATCAAGGGGAAATAATGTTCTATGTTTTTTGAAATGATACATGACTCTCAACCCTGAATGCCCAACTCCCCTAGTTTGATTGGCGGTCAAAGCTCTACAGTGAATGCAAAGGGAAGAGGTGCGCTCTAATCATCTAGGCAATTACCTTCAGTGTCTGCTTTGCTTTGGCTGTTGAGACATAGGCACAACTATGAAGACCCTACTGAAACAAGAAGATACAAGGTTCATAAAACACTCGCTGTCTCCTCTGCAGATGGTGAACGAATGGACAGCACCTAAAAGTACAAACTACTCCTTTGTGACAAGAGAAAAGAAAGCTTTTGGTTAGGTACAGTAAGAAGACTATCTGTTTAAATCCTGCAGTAGAGAGATGTTTTTATCACACTGGGATCCATAGTGGTTGAGAAGAAAGAGGCACACACCCTCTGGGAATTACACAGTGTTGATTCGTGCTGTTTTGAATGGCAAATGTTAGGATGATCCCTTTTCTGGAGTCCTGCTATCTCCTGTTCAAAAACAAAGGAAGCAAATGAGGGGAGAATGTTCCTGAGGGATGCCAGATGTAGGTCTCGGTTCTGTGTGGGATACACATATTCTCAGAGGATTCCTAAAGGAAAAAGTCCTGGAAAGATGTTAAGTGAAGGACCCTGCCATCTTGGTCTGACTTCCATGCCCCACAAGATCAGCCTCTAGTTCTTAGACAAGGCTCCACACTTGGAAGCTGTGTGTAGCAGTCTTACCTTACGATCATACCATTCTGTTGTAATCAAAACATATTTTAGAACAGTTCAAGATCGTAAGGGCTACAGGGAGACATCTGTTCTATCTGAAGGGCAATTCAGGAAAGAGTTCAATGGGAGTGGGAGTTGCAGTTTGCAGCCCAGACTTTCTGCATAAGCACAGTGTGGGTGGACAGCTGAGTCATCTCTGGGAAATGAGAGTTTCTCTTTCTATGACTCTGTATGAGTGTGGCTGTAATTCTATTGGTCGGTTATCTGTCAAGGTCATCTTTCTTTTTATCCTTAGAGTTTCCATCTTCAGTTTTCCCGAAGTGGAAATAGGTGCCTATATTACTCAGCAGATCCACCAGTGTTAGGCACCACCCTCTGAAGAGCTTACTCATATCTTTGGGGCTAAGATATCCTTAAAATTCAGGCTCCTCTGGAGTGTTAACTGAAGAATTATTCTGCTTTTATTGTTCTAAGACTCTGAGAAAATATACACAAGAAAATATATGATTCCTGCATGTGAGTAAACATATGTAAGTGGAGCTTTGTGACAGGAGCATGGTTGTCTGCAGTACCTCCCTCTGCAAAGCTAAGTCCAGCTTACCCTGAGAGATCTCAGGATAGGAGCAGTGCCATTCATCCTTTGTTCTCTTGGGTGGGGATGCAATGTGTCACTAATAAAACATATGCCCAAAGAAAGTCTACATTTCCCATAGTAATCCAAAACTTCAAAGTACTAAAAATACTAAAAAGGATTCCTTGGCTGGGTAGCAGCCATGACAGACACAGTGTAGATAGAGATAAGTTAGTGCACTGTTCTATACAGGCTTTATTGCTGTGTAGATGGAGGTAAGTTAGTGCACTGTTCTATACAGGCTTTATTGCTGTGTAGATGGAGGTAAGTTAGTGCACTGTTCTATACAGGCTTTATTGCTGTGTAGATGGAGGTAAGTTAGTGCACTGTTCTATACAGGCTTTATTGCTGTGTAGATGGAGGTAAGTTAGTGCACTGTTCTATACAGGCTTTATTGCTGTGTAGATGGAGGTAAGTTAGTGCACTGTTCTATACAGGCTTTATTGCTGTGTAGATGGAGGTAAGTTAGTGCACTGTTCTATACAGGCTTTATTGCTGTGGTCTGGGACTCTCCAGACTTTCTGCCCACTCAAAGCTTTCAAAACAAATTTAAAACCTGCTCTGCCCTTTTTCTACTTTTTAGTGAAGCCTAAGGAAGACTTAATTGTCTCTGCCCTTCATAGTCCATGAGAGTGCATTTTAGGGGAAAAATATGGCTAATGCCAACAGTCAAAGTGAGAGACAAACAATGTTAACCAAAATGGCTGCTGGGAAATACAAGGAAACGTTCAATGAGTTGGTTTAAAAAAAAATCTGAAGAACTTTTTGTGTGGCTGTGTCTCAAAAATAAGTTTACCTTAAATTCATGGTTCATTTAATGATGTTTATATCACAAACTTTCCTGTGGAAATTCTAGGCTAGAAAATAGCATTTCTGTGGAATTGACAAGGGCTTAGTCAGTGTGCAGCTGCAGGATCATGAGCCTATGGGAGAAGCTAACTTACAGCAGAGCGTATCACCAAGGGAGCTATGTTCAGGATGGACTCTTTAATGTAGGGGTTGCCATTTAGGGTTTTCTGAGGTGAAAGGGTGAATATTATTTGCAATTTTTGTTCAACTTTGTAATTTCAGAAATTTTATTTTAAGAGGTTGCTGATTTATCCCATGGGAAACTGAAGGTGAACTGAGATTCTCAGTCTCACTGGGTTCCAACTCTCCCAGGAGATAAACCTGGATGCACATCTGTGAGGGCACATCCAGAGTTTCACTGAGAAGAGAAGCCCACCTGAATATGTGCAACAGTGTCCAACTGTGTGAGAAACCACACTGAAGGACTGAATTTTGGACAAAGGAGATACCGGCCTGGCCTCCAGCATTCATGTCTTTGTTCATCCTGTCTAAAGCTCCAGCTACCACACCTCCTTCACTGTGGTGGACTGTGCCCTTAAGCTGCAGGCAAAGCAAACCATTCCTTCCTTAAGTTGCTTTATCCAGTATTCTGTCCCAATGAGAAAAAAAGTACACTGATATCCACTCAAATTTGTATGCCTTGTCCTTCCCAAAGTCTACAGTTCTCAACCTGTGGCTCACTATCCCTTTAGGGGTTGACTGACCTTTTCACAGGGGTCACCTAAGACCAGCTGAAAACCAGATATTTACACTATGCTTCATAACAACGGCAAAATTAGTTATGAAGTAGCACCAAAAAAGTAATGCTCTGGTTGGAGGTGGCCATGACACGAGGAGCTGTATTAAAGGGCCCCTGCTTTTGGAAGGTTGAGAACCACTGAAGAGTCCGTTGATTATTCTTGCCTCTAACACAGGAGCAGGAGACTACTTTGCAATGTAATGTGCAAGCAAATTTTAAGTGGTTTACTACCATGTACTAGTTACTGGCAAAGCTTGAAGTATTAATTAGTACAATTAGTGCTAAGGACGTTAGTCTGTGCCGCTCCAGCTGTACAGCAGGGCTAGTGGTTTAAAGGAAAACAGCAACTGGATTCAGCACAAGATAATACAGTGTCACTGAGAAGCTGAAAGTAAAACTGTCAAGCATTAGAAGGAAATGTGAGACAAGAACTGACATGAGCAAGCCCTATAGACAATTGACTTTTTATCTGTAAAGTCAGCAGCACTAAATGAGCATACGGATACTTATTACTGGTAATACTGTGGCACTGTCCCACACCGCCTGTTAGTGTGTACTAAATACAAAGCTCCAAGATGGCTCAGAGTGAATGCATTTCTTCATGGATCTGTCTGTGTTCTGTCTACGCAGCTGGGACCCACAGGAGGACTATATGGGATTCATTTAAAAAAAAAAAAAAGGATATTACCGCTTCTCTCTCCCACCTCGAGGTAGGCAGATCTCATCAATAATTGAAGAAGGCAGAGCACTGTGTCATTTGCTTCAGTCCTCTCCTTTCTCCACAGTTCACATTTAGACCAGCATAACTGACTTAAAACAAAAGCTGTTCTTGTTGGGAAGACTGCAAGTAGAAGACAAATACCAACATGCGATTTCACCTTAAAATGTAATGCTCTTAAGGTCAATGTCCAAAAATTTTAAAGTATTTTCATCTTAAGGAAAACTTCAAAAGGAAAATTTATTACATAGATTTAAAACATGAATTTCAGATACTAATTTTCTGTAATATGATTTAAACTGAATTTACTGCTTACTGGCTAGGCTACCTCAGCAAGGTCACTCTTAGTTGCCAGGGCAATGTATAAACTAATGAGCACACTGGCTTTTCTCAGGAGTGGTAATAGTACAAAATGGGATCATTTTTAAACCAATATCTTTGGTAAGTCCTGTCAAAATAACTTCTGCCACCATGGAAGGGTACTGAAACTACTCAAGGAAGGTATATAAGTCCTACCACTAAGTAAGATAGCCACTGCCCCTGTAGAGCAATGCCACACCAGGGAGGGATGCTACCATGGAGGGATGCCACACCCTGGAGGAGGGATGCTACAAGTTCTGCAATGAGATGCTGAAGTCAAAGTACTACATGTATTTTTAGACATGTTTGGTTCCTTTGTCTAAACTGACACTGCACAGGGACAGATGATACAGAAATATGTTCACAAATGCTCCTTTGTGTTCCCATGGGTCTGAGCATTATAGTCATGTTTTGGGATCTTGCATACATAAATGGAAACAAGGCCTTAAAAAAGCAAGCACAACCTGTTATTGAGTTTTGAAAACATAATCATCACTCTCACAAGTTTTCAAGTTGTATAGAGGGATATAAACCTAGATTACTAGAGACCAGATAAAGGCTGCTCCTGTGATGTTCATGCCAAGGGATATGGAGGCTTTAATTTTTCCTACTTTTTAAAATTTTCCTCAACAGCCTGTTTTTTTATACAACAGCCCGTTTTTCATCACCGGAATGGTCTGCAGTTTGAGTCTGGCTACTTGTTACTCCCAGTAAATCAATATGTGTCAAAACAGCAGCAAGACAGGTAATAGGACTCTCTCATTGGACCGCCAGCTTCAAAGTCCCATAAGACTGTGCCAGGGTCTGTTACTATGGCAACGGTGCTAGTCACCTCTCTGGCTTATCCGGCTGTAGTGAGTAGATTTTCACCACACAGGCGTAATATTCTGAAGAAACTTTAGGGTGAAGAAAAAAATTCAGAGTCAATAACAACATGTGTGATTTTTCTGTTGATCTATGATGATTTAATTCAAAGACAGTTCTCAGAGGATGTCTCCACAAACCCCTCCTCTCCTGACTGCCAGCTAAACTGTCATTGTCTTTTACTCAGGGTTGTCATGTATTCACATTTCTTAAGATGAGAAATGAAGGATGGGGAACCATGAGACCTGAAGTTTTACCAAAATTCAGACATATGTTATGCAAATGTCTCCAAAAATGGATAGACTTTAACGTTTTCTGCTACTATCAATGGAAGACTCAACAAGACGATTGAGGCAAGCAGAAAACTATCTTTGACTTCTATTAAGGCACTGGAGCAGATAATGGTATATCTTAAATTGCACAAAGCTCTAATTCATTTTGGCAATTGAAAGGTACAATGGATTTTGAGTGTGCCATTTGGTGAACATTTTAGTTATAAGAATTGTGACCAATGCAGGCAGGTAATAGGCTGTTTAAAGTGAGCCCTGTTGTTCATACAGCTCAAACACACTTTGTTCTGAGTATTTTAAGGGAAAATGGATTTATTATCATTGACCTTTAAATGTGTCATAAAATTGGACAGATTTTTAAAAAAACATTAATCTAGTTTGAAACAGTCTCACATTTCCTCACCTTCTGATCCTCCTGCCTCCACCTCCCTCCCAGGTACTACAGTTACAGGTATGCACCATCTTCCCCCCACTTTATAAACTACTGGCACTTGACAGCCATGGCACTAGAGGGGGTTGGAATGGAATGTGCTCTTCCAGGAGTCTGGACTTGAATTTTATGGACATAACACTTACTTGAAATAGTCTGCACTCTTTTACCCACAGAAAAGATTGAAAACAATTTCCCAGCTCTATGAAAGACAAAAGACGTAAATTTCTTAGACAAAGTATGTAAAGTACTTGGAAAATTCCTAGCACAAATGGAACTAATTAAATTTCAGTTGTCTTTCCTACAGTTTCTCTATTTATTTCCTTGGATATCATTATCAAATAAAACTAAGCACAGACTTAAAACATATTCTTTATTAGTAAGAGCTTGAAATATATTTGTTTTAACTGGGGTAAACACATTCTAGACAACTTGCTTTTCAATACAATTCTGAGTTTAAAATAATTTAAAATTTGTGTTTCAACACATAGGGTCTTTTCTAGAATGTGTTTCGTTAATTCTCCACCCAAAATGACATTCTAGGAAGGGGTGGGGACCAATTCTACGGCTGAATATACTTGCAGAATGTCACCCGAGACATTCTCCCTAGAAGATTAAAGGATGTATACAGAATGCTCCAAGAAAGACCAGGTAAAGAAATCAGTAGGAGTAAAACGTTACTGCAAAAGTCCATCTGCCAGGGCTTATAGCCCAGCCCCACCACGCATCAGCTACTTGCAAAGGTATGAAAAATGAAAACATGGAGAAGCTTAGAGACAGGACATGGTTTCATTCTGTGCCCAGGTAAAATGTCACTAGGTTCCCTTTTACTCACAATCCTCCTGCCTCAATCTCACCAACACTGGGGCTACAGGCATGTGCCACCATCTTCTGATTCTCTAACTTAAAAGTCATGCCTTGTATCTAAGCTTCTCCAACTTTAAAATGGGAATGGCAACAAGATGTTTCCCAACGTGGTAAGGGATTAAAGCAAGATATGTCAAGTGTTCACAAGATACTAACACAGTCAACTATTAATATTTACAGTCACTCTTTACTATCAATCTTTAAAGATGTCTTGACCATTTTTCCTAATGGCTGTTATTAGAATACACTTTGAGCAGCTCAACCTTACTGTGTTAGGGGAATGAGTTAGGATTAATTAAAAAACCTCTCATGCATATGCTTACATTATCTCAAAGCATAGGATATCTTGCTCCCATATAACACTAGAGAAATGCTGTGGTGAGAGATTGTGCCCCACACACGGATGCTCTATTGGCTCAGCTGGGGCAGCTTGGAACCACCTCATACACCAGCACACTTGTTCCTACCAACCTATTATCTTGGTGTATCTCCATGTTGCTAAGTTTTATAGGGATGGGACACCAGGTAGGCAAACATTAGAGATCGAAGAGATTGTAGCTACATCTCACTGGTAGGGTCTACAGAGACAAAACACAGTACACAGAGAGAGAGAACTAATATTTGGAAATTTCCTAGGATTAACCACCAACACAGTAAGATTTCAAAACAGAGAGGATTTCTGTTGACAATAGATTTGGAACAACCTAGGAAACACACTGCTGGGTATGGCTGTGAGGGCATTCCCAGAGTGGTAAGAGCCAGCTGGAATGTAGGCAGTGCTGTCCGCATAATCAGAGGTCCCAGCCCATGCCACTGCTGCCACAATGGGCCACATACCCTTAGAGTCCGAACCATAATTAATTCTTCCATTGCATTGCTTTGTGCTAGGCATCAGCAATGCAAACAACCAGAGAACAACATACCAGAGAAAAATATGTAAGAAGTTTGAAACAAACCACAGAATCCTTCCTGGCCTAAGTAATAGCAACAGAAATGCAATACAGTTGCTTACCCTTATCTAGAAGAGGGAAACTCAGGGGAAAAAAAAAAACCATTAAAATGAATAACCAGATAGTTAAATAACAACCTCCAAGGAACCTTTATTTCTAAATTTATAGTTGAATCATTTGACTGAATTTTCTTAGGTCATATTTTAATCATCTTCATCATAAAATATAAAGAAAAAAATTCATGTCCATAATTATTTGTTCTTAGCAATTAAAATCTGCTTTCAATTATTACTATTCTATTTGCATTGTAGTCACATGTTGTTTCTACATAAACAATTTCATATGACTGAAAAGTTTATTTCTTACTTCTGTATACATACAACCATCCCCCTAGATATAGTTGTCTTTAAAATTGTCATTTCTGGAGGCTAGAGAGATGGCTCAACAATTAAGAGCACTGCTACTCTTCCAGAGGACTCAGGTTCAATTTCCAGTGCCTATATGGCTGTTTGACATGAATCTTAGAGGTTTTGTTTCCCTCTGGGAAGGTGAAAGAAGCTGCATTCTACCATTATGCTGGGTTTCCATATGTTAATGTGGCTCCACCTGGGGACACATCCCAGCTCTCAGGAAGACTGCATCCTCCTCACCTGATTGGGAATTCTCATACAGATTAGTGGTGCAGATGAGTTTTCAGTATGGGAGGCCCCACTGGACAGCAGGTGAAGGAAGGAAAAGGGAAGAAGGCATGCAGGCAGCAGCCAGGAGCCTTCAGTTTGCATTTCAGTGAAGCATTGTCTGCTTGACTTGAAATATTAACATCTCTGTTGCTGCAGAAATTGTTAAAGAGATTTTTTTTTTGTCCTGACCCCCTAATTCTGAAATAACTGAGAAGTTTATGTTGGATGACAGTAGGTTTCTACCTTCAGAATAGATGCCAAGCTACTTTTAATGGAAAAAACAAAAAACAAAACTTTGTTTCTGAAAATACCATGTGTGTATGGAATGTTTGTGTACATAAGCATACATGTTCTAGTATATGACCATAAGTGCACAGATGGCACAGAGAAGGCACAGAGGTTACAGAAAAACCACAGTGGTCTAACCTTGCCTTCTACCTTCTTCAACACAGATTTTCTTTTGTATATTGCTGCTGCTTAAGCAGGCTAGTTAGCCTGCAAGCATTTAGGAATTCTTGTCTCCACCAGCTGAGGTTATAGACAAGTGGTACCAAGTGCAGTTTTAGCAGGGTTCAGATGAACCGAGGTCACCATGCTTGTGTGGTAACCAACACCCCAGTACTACTCACCAAAACAGCCTCATAGTTTTGTTAATGAAAGACACAGGGAAAAATCTTATTTTGTGAAATTACTGTAGATCAGTTAGAGATCATATTTTTTAATTTGGGAGATGATTACTAAGATATAAAATAAAATCAGAGTCAAAAAAAATCACAGAGATTTGTTCCCTGTATCACATTATATTTGGGTAGAGACTAACTCAGTCTCTCTAAACGCACACACATATGAACATATGTCTACATAGCACGTATTTAAATCTGTCTTAATTGTATGCTCTCTTCTAGAAACTCACAGATAATATTTACCTTAGCAGAGAGCCTCTATAAGATACCTTCCTGGATCTTTTTCTGAATGCCACATTCTTAGTTACCTTTTAAAAAAATTAGTTTGACATTGTTGTTTTTCTTTCAATGTACAAAGAAAAAATATGCTCATGTACATATCTACATGACACTACCAGTGAACTCTTATTGAACCAGATATCAAGGCTTATTTGTCTTGTATATAGGACTCTCTGAGGGCTAATTCTATCCAAGCCTGTGTTTTTATCACTGTGCTTGCTATCTTTAAGATTGAAGTCCAATGTTTTAAATTACCTTAAATAATTCTGCATAGTTCTTTGAAGTCAACAGGCTCATTAAGTCCTTAGGGAAACAAGGCATCTCTTACAATAGATGGATAACTGAGGATGAATCCTGAGATAAAATGTTTCACTTTCTGTATACTTTATATAATAGTATTCAAGAATGTATCGAAGAAGACAAAGCTGTATTCGATAGCTTTAGGAAGCATGATAAATTTAATTTTAAGTTTAAAATTTAAAATATGTTGATACAAAAGAATGCAATTAAGCCATTGGGAGTGGCCACCCACCTTCTATATATACGGATTCCACTATTACCACTTGCTTTTTAATCCAAGTGTTCAGAAACCTATAATTAAAGTATTATGTCCCATAATCCCATAATCAATCCAAATTCAACACCACTAAATTTCTGAGTAACCCCTACTATTTCCACACACACACAGCTATAACACAAGGAGAATCTACTACAAAGGGCCTAGCCAGCCGAAGATCTAAAGCATCAGTCAAAGCACATGTGTATCAATGGGCTATATTTAGTCTACTCGTCCAACACAGGGAGAAAATGGAGAAATGACAATATGGGTGCAGGTGGGGTACCTCAAATTTCAATTAGTTAGTCTCCTTGAAGACAAGAAGACATTGCCTCAGATTCCTATCACTCTATCAGGGTGGACACAGACTCACAGAACAAATATGTCTTTAAAAGCCTCTCTGTGCAGTGGGTAGCAGTTACTGCAGAGACAATTGGTCAATGTGCAGGCAGTTAGTACCTGTGCAGTGCTACGGTTACACAGTAAGTCTCTAGATCACAATCCCTGATGCCAAAGCACAGGAAGCATCATGGAAGGGGGGTAGAAAGATCGTAAGATAGAGAAGACTGCTGTCAACAGTGTCTGTTGGATACTTCAGGGTCACTGCACTCCACTCATGGATTCAGAACGTGCACTCAATGACTTGCACAAGATCAAGCCAGTTAATGAGCCAGCCAGCACGGGTGAGGGGGAGGAGCTGAGGAGCTGATGACACTCAGAGGGAGACTCAGTCACTTTTAGGTGAGTGGCTCTTGGTAAGCAGATCATGCTTCCCTGACAGCCCCACACTTGTGTCTAGCAGGCACCATAACCCTGACTCCCTGACAGCCCCACACTTGTGTCTGGCAGGCACCATAATCCTGACTCAATGGGCTGATAGGAACGATATTTGAAATCCAGAGCGAGACTCTAGGAGGGTAGATCAAATGAGAGGAGAGTGTATATAATGTATACATGAAGTTCTCAAGAATAAAAAAAAATATTATTAAAATATCTATGAACCTGTATTCATGACTTGCCTTTGTCAACAAATTTGTTTCATAGTTTATGCAATGCTACACAATTTCCTTCAATTTGTACTTTCTTAACAAATCACATGAAACATTTTATAAAAGACAAGAACCACATAAGTGCAAGACTGGTGGCTACGTCTTACTAAAAACTGTTGCGGGCATGTTCTAACAGCCTTACTGGCAGGCAGTGAGCAACCGCCTTGTGGTTTGTGATTTTACAGGCTTGCCTGAGTGTCCACAGTAAGGGAAAACACTGTCACCTGGAAACATGATGATTTCACTCATAATAAAGCCTCAATTCTTCTATAAAATGGGATAAAGTTAGCAGAGAGGAAACAGTTCCTGAAAAGAAAAACGGACCATCAAAAACTAGCACACCTAATAACTACTATATACTCTTCTGCTGGCCATAAACTAGGATATTGAGGTCTTTGATAAGTGAACAGACATGAAAATCAGACACAATTCAGTATGCATACTGCATTCTTTTGCCTGTAGATCCTAGGTGACATCTAAGGAAACAGCATCCAGGTTATTAACATCTCTATCACAAAAATAAAAGCCTGTTTCATAAGGCCCTTTGTTTTGACTGTAGGCTCTGGGGTCTCATATTCTAATGGAAGCTGACTCTCAAGTGAGCAATTAGCCTGGTAAAATGTTAATGCATCCACAGAGACTCTAAACCATCGTTATTTAATATAGTGATGTGAAAGCAGGCTGCTGAGCTTTCAATGTGTGTTGTCCTTGCAACAAAGAAGAAGGCAACAATAGCAACCTGGGTGCCTGGACCCAGGGTGATTCACAAACCTTTAATGCTGGCCAGCTTTTTATATTGTAAAGCTGTCATTCTAAACTGAAAAGCCATTATTACTTGGATTGTTTTATATCAAGTAAGCATTACCTTGAAATTAGGGGGAAAAATCTAAAATGATTGATAAGGTTTAAGATTGAATTAAGATAACTATTTCTTTCTCCCTGTTGCAGATTCTTAAGGAGGCCTGTTGTATTACTGTTCCCATTGTAAGTTAACAAGAGTAAAGTTGTGCACTGACTAGCTTCCTCAGTTGAGAATCAGCCTCCTTTAGAATATGAGACCCCAGAGCCTACAGTCAGAACTCTAAGGAGTGTTTGCTGTCCCTGACTCTTACTCTATGCATTCCTTAAGCTGCTTCAGTTCTACAACGCAACCAAGATGTTTTTAACATGTTCAGATGAGAGGTGAATAGAGCATACGTTCCTTAGGAAGAGGCCAAGAAGACAGAAGCAAAAGCACTACTCTGAATGAAAACTTTCTGGGGGTATATATGTAGTTATACTTTTATTTTTTAAGAATGTTTGGCCTTAGCAAATATCACAGCTTGTTCTGAGAGACCTAACTCTTGTGACTGTTAGCAAAGCCAGATTCTGAGTAACCCGCTTTAAGCTCAGCCTTACAGAACCCCTTTTCAGCCCCTGAGGACTCTGATGATTTAAGTTGGGGCAGTCACTCTCTTTTAACTTATTAAAACTTGGGGAGGACAGCTTATGTCACTGTTAAGCCAGAATACTGTAGTGAAGTAATTTTGTGGGGTTTCGGTCGCTCTATCTCCAGTTCCCTAGAGAGTTTTCAATCTTATCACATTGGTCCCTAATCCAGACCTATGGAAAACCCATGCTGAACTAATGTGAAAGCCTGCCGAGAAGTACGAGGATGATGATTTCTTTCTTCACTATGATATATGGAAGGTCCTGGAAGGGCACGTTTTCATTCCATTCTACCGAAATGAAAGGAATACAGGAAACATAAGCGGCACCCCTCTCCCATGGGAGTGATACTCCTCTACCTATAAAGATAGGATCTGCTCACCCAGCCTGCAGTAGCACATTATCATGCCTACTGCTCTGCACAGGTGTAGTGACACCAGAGGGCATTCCTGAGAGTCATATGTCATACTTCCCTTGACTTCTGCTCTGATTCAGGTTCACACAAATGCTCATGTAGATGAGCAGGGGGAAAAGGACTTTACCCTGATGAAGAGGATCTTCTCGCCCACTCGGTATCGACCTTGAGAGAGCCGCTCCACACAGAACTTGGTTGGGCACTTGCAGGGAGGATCTTCAGAGATTCTTTTTACCTGAAATAGAGGCACACACTCATTGTCCCCAATAAAGTTGCATGTGATTATTCTCCAAGAGCTCAATCATGGCTGAACTGTTAATCATTTAGATTTGTGCTATATCAGAAGTGATGTGAGCATAGGAACTTTGGCCGAAATGTGAAGATCAGGGTGTGGAAGCATCTTCTGAGTGTCTGAGCAAGCAGCTGATGATGACACTGATGCGAAGGGAAAATGAGTCAGTTGGCATGGTAACAGACCTGAGCTGGAGATCCAGAAATACAGTATGTGTGGGGCCATACAGCAAAGATATTAAGAGCTAAAATAAAGTATGCATAGGCTAACCGCACTGAAAGCTAGGGCAAATGCACATGACAGAAGAGTCCTTTAATACAACCTGCTATACCAATCTATTCAATTTTGATATAAACGAAGAACAAATTAATTTTTTGAAACTTTTTCTTGTTTGAAACCCTAAGGTTTTCTCCTGAGATTTCACCAACGTATTACTCAGATTCATTCACAGTTTACCTTATCTTAGGTAGCACATATAGGATTAGCTGGCATGTAAAATGAAAATCTAAAACATGACTCTGATTAATGTTCTTCTGGAGTTCTCATGAACAGTTATGAATACTGTAAATCATAAGAACAACTCTAGGAAATTCATTTGTTTTCATAATCCATGAAACTTCTAGAATGTTTTAAATGAGAAAGTTCTTTGAGACAATCCAGAGTAACCCAAATATCTCATATATTCAATATTAATACATATTATTTGAATTAATCTGCTGTTAGCAGCTACCATTTAATATAGATAAGGTTAATTCAACAAATGTGAAAGGGTGGCACTTAGAGTTGGCCATCAAGAAATCCAGCCATTGTTATGTATTTATTCATGTACTGTGTGTTTACATGTGTGTCAGTGTATACAAACACATATGGGCTGGAATACACATATGTGCATGTGTGTGTATATAGGAATGTGTGTAGGAGACCACTAGGTGATCTCCTCTCTCTCTCTCTACCTTATTCCTTGAGATTGAGTCTCTCACTGAACCTGGAGCTATGCTAGTGACCAGCAGGCCTCAATGAAGCAAGCACAAGTAACATTATTTTGAAAGTGAAAGAACTAACTTCACAACTCTCATGTCCATCCCTGTCTTTCCAATGCTAAATTTTACACTGACACAGTCCTTAGATTCTGGGTCATTACTGTGATGGCAGCCTAATGAATCAATATTGATCAACCTTAGCATCATCTAGCTGAATTCAGTTCCTTAAAGGCTAAGATAATATTTTATCTTAAACCTTAACCTGAGACATAAAGCATATCACCCTAATGGAACAATAAGGAGAAGCATTTTCTCAAGTAGCCTGCCCTTTCTTCATGTCTTCCTCACTACACTAATACACTTGCTTGTTGTTGGTGTTGCTTGTTTTTTTAATCAAGGTATTTTTTTTTTCATTTGTGTCCAGGACAGAAGCAAAAATAGAAGAGAACAGGCCAGTCTAGGGACAGTGGAAACACAGAGTTAACCATGAATGATGACAGTCCTGCTTCTTACATTACCATGAGGTAATTCTGTCTGCCAGGTGCTCTGCTCTTGGCTAGGAACTGAGCCGGTTTGGGGCTGAAATGAGATTTCAAGAGGGGCCTGGTTACTCAGAATTATATTACCTCTCATCCCCAACTGAGGAAGTTGAAGAAGAGAAGGGAGACAGTGAGAGCTATTTCTTAGAGCAGCATTTAACACCCTGTGAGAGCAAACTCAACACAACGGGACGAAAAGAGGAGCAGGAGCACTCAGGCTGACCTTGCTGCCTATCATGGCAGAATCGCTCCACCAGGACATAGGGAAGAAAGCAATCTGAATGGACACCACTGTGTTTCCTCTGAGAGATCTTGATTAAGGAAGGGGGGCTTTGTTGTCCACATAAAAGGTCACCTATTTCCCTTCGGTTCCCCTAAGAATCAGACAAGAAAATGTGAGCAAACAAAGGTCGCTACAGTCCTGGCTCTTTCTGAAGTTGTCTGCTGGAATACGATCATTTGGCATGGCTTCCCTTTCTTTCTCACTCTTCTCTGCTTCTGTTTCCTTTGCCTCCTCTTTTCACTCTTACATACCCTCATCTTTCTTTCCTTTTTGGAGAAGCATACAATAAATGTGTACAAAATAGCCCAGTGCTAACTATACACCGAAACTTAGAGAATCACGCCTTTTTCTTAAATTCTTCTTCTTCTTGTTTTTTGTTTGTTTGTTTGTTTTTTAGTACATTTACTGGGTTACATTAAATTTAGTTCCAAATGGCTATGTGTACATGGTATGCAACAAAGTGGTTGTAATGCTCGCTATTTCCTTTTTACCTTTGATACCTGGGGTCTGATTTAAACCATTAATGAGGTTCAGATTACTTTTCTTTTTGTCCTGCTGTTCCTGAGATAAAGACTTCAGTGAAAAAACATTAATGCAAAAAACCAAATTCAATGTAGTTTACATGACTGAAGAATGAAGGAGGCTATAAGAAAAGTCTATGTTCCCATATAGTTGAGAAATTCCAGGTCAATTAGATCTTTTGAGTTAGCTCAACACAGCCTGCATGATGCTGGAAAGCTTTGTGAATGCCAGGCAGAGAAAGTAATGCTTAGTATTTCTTACTCTAACTGAACCTTTCCCCATAGGCATTGTGGTGGTAGTGTTTCTTCAAGCATTCTTTGAGTAATGCTTATAATCTAAAGATTTTATAGGACACAAGGCTTCTAACTTATAAGAGGCAGATGTGTCCACTTTTCACATTAAATGTGTCCACTAATGCACATTCCTCCATCAAACCAAGAGTTATATTCTCATAAGTGCCCACATAGTTTTGAGCTGGAAGAACAGACCTTAGAGCTACAGCAGCTTGAGGGTCCTGCTGTCTTGGGTCTCCATATGACTATTTGGTGATGGTGGTCGTTGTTGTTGTTTTGTTCTGAGTTGGAATATTAGTAAAATAGCCTCTAGCCCCTCCCAGGGATTTTCTACACCTTGGGGTTCTCTTTGTATTTTTTGTCTTCCCAAAGATGAGGAATAGGTTAGCCTTGAGACAGGTTCCTGAAGATATGGGAGCATTCTTGCTCCTTCTCTCTGGTTCTGGTAAATGGGCTCAAACGGAAACACCTCTCCCATTTCTAACAGGACAGCAGAGCACAAATGTCATATGATTCAGAAGACATGACTGAACACAGAGGACAAAGATGAGACTTTTCATGCTGGCCATTGCTAGCAGGGACCTGGGTAGATGTAGACTTATTCTTAACTGTGAAAATCAGGCTACACCTTGGGAGGAATGGAAATTTAAGCCTCATTCACAACCACTTCCTTGCACACTTACGAATACTTTAGACAACAATAAGTAAGATGTAACATTTACCTAGGGTGAGAAATGACAAGAAAAGTTTCATGTGTGGGCTGAGGAATCAGCTCAGTGGGTAAAATGCTGGTAATACAGATACAAAAACCTGAATTTGGATCCTCAGTAGCCAAAAAAAAGGGGGGAAAGGGGAGGGGAATCACATAAGCCCATACACTGTAAACCCATACACTGGGGGATGTAGACAGGAGGATGCCTGAAGCTCACTGGCCAGCTAGTTGGCCAAAAACTCTGTAAAATAATACCACCATCATAAAGTAAAGAGATAAACAGAGAAATAGCAGTGTAAGCCTCTAGCCTCTGTGTGCGTGAACACACATGTACACACACAAGCACAAACACCTGCACAGGGACACAAGCACATATTTTTTTTATGGAAGTTAGCACAATGACAATACTGGAAAAATTAAAATATATTTAAACATACATTTAAAAGAAAAGTATCAAGAAGTATGTTGAAGAACTACCAACAGTTACCTCAACATGAAAGAGGTGGTTCAAAGGATGAAAGAGTTGTAAAACACACTGGGTTAGAACAAAGAGACCTGTGAGGTATCAGCAAGGCAGGGCTTCAGGTGCATCCTAGAGGATCTTATTGATTCTGACTCTAGCTTGCATTGTCTTAAAGCATGCTGGCTGCAAGGACTGCCTCCACAGAGGATTTTCAAGATACTAGTGATGAAACGAAGCTATGGTACTAATAGGCCTGGACCTCATAATGAGAGCTGTGAGGGTCCCCTGGCTGAGTAATTAGAAAGTAAATGTAACACTGGCCAGACACTCTTCAGGCCTGACACCATCGCTAAGGGGAAAAAAGTGTAAGTTCATGTCACAACTGAGAGGAAGAGTAAGAAGTGGTGTGGTCCTGTGGAAAATTGATTTTTGATAAAGAAGTCAAAACCATACAATGGAAAAACGAAAGCATCTTCACCAAATGATGACAGATTAACTGGATGTCTACATGTAGAAGAAAGAAAATAGATCCAACCTTATCCTGCATGAATCTCAAGTCCAAGTGGATCAAGAACCTCAACATAAAATAAGATACACTAAATCTCATGGAAGAGAAATTGGGAAATACCTTTGAATGCATCGGTAAAAGGCATAATTTCCTGATCAGAACACCAATGGCTCAGGCTCTAAGAACAACAATTGATAAATGGGGCCTCATGAAACTGCAAAGCTTCTGTAAGGCAAAGGACCCTATTGACTGGACAAATCAGCAGCCTATAGATTGGGAAAGGATCTTCACCTGACAGAGGGCTACATCTGACAGAGTGCTAACATCCAAAATTGGCAAAGAATTCAAGAAGTTAGACATGAACAACCCAAATAACCAAACTAAAAATGGGGTACAGAATTCTCAACAGAGTAATCTCCAATGGTTGAGAAGCACATAAAGAAATGTTCAAAGTCCTTAGTCATCAGGGAAAGGCAAATCAAAACATATCTGAGGTTCTATCTTACACTCATTGGAATGGCTAAGATAAAAAACTCATGAGACAGCATATTCTTGTGAGGATGAGGAGGAAGAAGAATACTTCTTCATTGCTCGTGGGGGTGCAAACTTGTACAACCACTTTGGAAATCAATTTGGTGGTTTCTCAGAAAACTAGGAATAGTTCTACATCAAGACACAGACAGCTAAACCATACCTGGGCATATAACCAAAAGAAGCTCTACCATCCCCCAAAGACACTCAACCCCATTTATAGCAGCTTTATTTATAATAGCAAGAAACTGGAAACAACCTAGATGTCCCTCAACTGAAGAATGGATAAAGAAAATGTAAAACATCTATACAATGGAATACTACTCAGCTATTAAAAACTAAGACATCATGAATTTTACATGGAAATTAATGGATCTTGAGAATGTCATCCTGGCTAAGGTAGTACAATTCCAAAAGGACATGCATGGCATGTACTCACTTATAAGTGTATTATTAGCCATAGAATACAGGTACATGCTATACTTCAGGGACCCAAAGAAGGTAAAAGAGATGGAAGGTCCAAGTGAGGAAGCGTGAGTCTCAGAAGGAGAAATAAAATAGTCATAGAAGGCAGATGGAGCGAGGACGAAAGGGGGGGATAGGGAAGGTAATGGGAAGTTCACAACTAAGTGTGGGGACAGACAGAACTAGCTAGATGGCCATGAAAATGAATGAACACCTGCAACTCACATGGGTGAGAACGTGGGATGGGGCATCTCCAGGAGGAGACAGAGACTTGGGATAAGGGAGGTGCCCAGGAATCAATGGTGGCGACCTAAGCTGTGACTACTGGCGATATGGAACCTGAAGAGGCCACCTCCTGTAGCCAGGCAGAAACCTCAGTAAAGAGACAGAGATACCAACCTGCCTACAAAACTTTTAACCCCAAATTTATCCTGTTTACAAGAAATGCATGCATAGGGGATATAGCAAAGACTACGGGAATGGCCAACCAATAAGTGGTCTAACTTGAGAGACATCCCAAGGGAAACACCAATCTCTAGTACTATTACTGGCATTCTGTTATGCTTGCACACCAAAGCATGCTGTCCTCTGAGAGGCTCTACCCAGCAGCTGACTCAAACAGATATAGATACACACAGCCAAACAGTGGCTGGAGCTCAAAGGCTCTTATGGTAAAATAGGAGTAAGGATAGCAGGTCCTGAAGGGGATACGAACTCCAAAGTAATACCAACACAATCAACTAACCTGGACCCTTGGGGATCTCAGAGTCTGAACCACCAGCCAAAGAGCATACTTGGGCTGGATGTAGGCTTCCCTGATCATATGAAACAGATGTGCAGTTTGGTCTTCATGTAGGTTCTGAATAGCTGGTGTGGTGGCTATCCCAAAATCTGTTGCCTGCATGTGGGATATGTTCTTTTGGTTGGGCTGCCTTATCTAGCTTCAATAGGAGAGAAAGTACCTAGCCTCACAAAGACTTGAAGTGCCAGTGTGGGGTGATACTCAGGGGGACCCCACCCACTCAGAGAAGAGGGAGATGGGGGAAGGATTGTGGACGGGGTAACCTCACGGGGAGCAGTGAGTCAGATATAAAGTGAAAAATTAAATTAAAAAAAAAAATGGGTGTGTCAGCCCAGAGAGACACATATGTAAGAAGACCAAACACATGCTAAATATAAGGAAAAATCATAAAACACCATAGAAAAATTACTCTCAACAAGTAAACAGCATGCTCCCGTTATTATACAATGTCATCCAGTTACTGTAAAGGCTAAAAATTAAGGTTTATAACAATGAATTTATGAAATTCCTAGGCAAATGGATGGATCTGGAGGGCATCATCCTGAGTGAGGTAACCCAATCACAAAAGAACTCACATGATATGTTCTCACTGATAAGTGGATATTAGCCCAGAAACTTAGAATACCCAAGATATAAGATACAATTTGTAAAACACATGAAACTCAAGAAGAACAAAGACCAAAGAGTGGAGACTTCGCCCCTTCTTAGAATTGGGAACAAAACACCCATGGAAGGAGTTACAGAGACAAAGTTTGGAGCTGAGATGAAAAGATGGACCATCCAGAGACTGCCCCACCCGAGGATCCATCCAATAATCAGCCACCAAACACAGACACTATTGCATATGCCAGCAAGATTTTGCTGAAAGGACCCTGATATAGCTGTCTCTTGTGAGGCTATGCCAGTGCCTGGCAAATACAGAAGTGGATGCTCACAGTCAACTATTGGATGGAACACAGGGCCCCCAATGGAGAAGCTAGAGAAAGTACTTAAGGAATTGAAGGGGTCTGCAACCCTATAGGTGGAACAACAATATGAACTAACCAGTACCCCCCAGAGCTCGTGTCTCTAGCTGCATATGTAGCAGAAGATGACCTAGTCGTCCATCAGTGGAAAGAGAGTCCCCTTGGTCTTGCAAACTTTAGATGCTCCAGTATTAGGGGAACACCAGGACCAAGAAGTAGGAGTGGGTGGGTAGGGGAGTGGGGGGGTATAGGGGACTTTCAGGATAGTATTTGAAATGCAAATCAAGAAAATACCTAATAAAAAATTGGGAAAAAAATGAAGGTTTATGAGAAGCAAGGCATGTGATCAATTCAAAAAAGACTCCAAGAATACCTTCCCGTGGTATGAAAGCTCCCTGACTATTTGCACATTCTGAATGGCATGAGTGGCTATCAAGAACAAACTGGATTAAAAGTTATTTCATGGGATAGATTGGTGGGTCAAGCTCAAGTATACTACCTTCGTGGTAACTCACAGCTGCTCAGGCAGTTAAGTTTCTGCTTTTACAAATTTGTCATGTGGAGAAAAACAAAAGATGGGTACATGTCTTTCTGTACATGAAAGCACCCATCAGCCTATCACCCTCTCACTCTATGTCAGACCTTAGAGAGGGGACCTGCAGTCCTGGCAGCCCTGCATCCTAATAACTAAAAGCATCAAGGTTGCTACCTTAAGCCTTCCATGGACTTGCTCTGGCAAGACAATACTTCAGTCTTATACTCCAGCACTGTCATGTCCCATAAGCACGCAGGCGATTATAACCCATAAAAGCAAACTTTGCATAAGCCACACCAAGACAAGTCATGCTTTTTCTTGTTCGTTAGTGTCTTCATGCATTTAAGATATGAGTATGACATTACATGGAAATAATTTTCAAACATACCACTACCATAAGCAAGGACTGTTTAATATACCTAGGAACTACTTATCCCTATAATGATGATGTCACTGCAACGTGTTCTAGTCACCAAAGCATGTGCCTAGAGGTCTGCAGAGTAGGCAGACCCTAGAGTTAGATAAACACCTGGTAAGCTCCTCTCCTCCTAGAATCAGGAAACTTCCAATTTCCATGCCCTGCCCTACCCCCCTCCGCAAGCAATCTTCCTTTCAGATATAAGAGCTCTCAAAAATAATAACAAAGGACAATTCTGGCCAATACCAGGCAATCAATAAATGCAGTCACCTTTTCTGCAAGATGAGATACCCCCTTCCTTAACAGTCAAGATTCTATCCATGAAAGGAGGTACTGGGGACTAATAAGAATGAGGTTTAAGTGTTTTCAGAAAACATTTTCAAAGAGTTGACTCATTTCCTAGATTTTCAGAACTGTTCAATGGAATTAAGTGGCACTTTATTTTAAATCACTGGCTCAGTTTTGAGTTTCAGGATGGGAGTTAAAATGAATTCAGAGGAGGAGAAATGCATGCAGTCAAGTCAGAATGGTCTGAGAAGGCAGGGCAGGTTTTATGGCTGGAAGACTTGTAACTGCCACTCACCGCATCATCCAGTAAGTTTCCAGTGCTCTTCCTTCCTGAAGACTTTGATGAAGGAGAAGGCGAAGGAGATGGGGCAGAAAGTGTCTCTTCTTGTTCAATTTCTTTTTCCAGCTTTATCAGACCAGGAGGCTCCACACCATACCTTTCAAAATCATCAGACAGTTATGCATGCAGGTGCACATGCACACAGCATAACAATGCAACAGCTGTACAGCATTCTGGATTGTGAGAGCCAAGAACCACTGCCTTTTAAAATCGCATACACTCACTTACACTGAAATGGAACTTGGTGAGTTGACATCCTTAGAGCATGCTAAAACACATGTAGCTGAAGTGTATGTGTAAGTGCACATGCATGGAGGTATATGATTGAAACATACTCAACATGTTACTGTCTCAGCAACATAAACACACACAGGGAATTCATCTAAATTGTTTTCTTTATCAGAATTGACAATAAAAATGTTATAATGAAAGTCTGATTTAGAATATAAGCTTAATAATGACAGAGATTAAAACAGAGGGTCGGTATCAAAATTAATAAAACAGAACGCTAAAACTAAAAACAAAAAGAAACTGATTCTACAAAGAAGAGATTCACTGTGAGCTGTTCATTTCCTTTACTGTGAGAGCACTGCACATGTTTGCACAATATTGCAAGGCCTTATGAATAGGACAGTGAATGTACAAACATTCTTACTGGGAAAGAAAACAAGAATACTTCACAACAACGATGTATAAAAGATCTGTAAACTCTACATTTTTAAGACACTCAGAGAAGGAAAAGGGGGGAACAAGAGAGCACATAATAGTGTCTGTTATCCTTGTATCGCCCACAATCAGGTTTTCCTTAATTAAAATTTAAAGAAAGATGTACTAAGTTTTATAGGTCTATATCATCTTTGCTTAGTGGGGGATAGCAAAGATAATTCTGAAACTTGACAGCTATGAGGCATTTAGGAACTAATCTAGGCATACGCTTTCATTAACAAAATGATGAATGTCTGCAGAAGACTGAGACAGGACATACTCTCCAACAAGGATTTGCTGTTGTCAGCTGGCCTAGTCTTTCTGAATAGGTGATTGTTATAAAGGAGAGAAAACACTACTTGGTGATTAAAAGGTTGTTGTGAAACAAGTTTGGTGGTGCACACTTGTGATCCCAGCACTCAGGAAGCAGAAGCAATATTCTAATTTTGTGATTAGTCTAGATTAGTTGAAGGGACCCTCTCTCCAGAAGCAAACCAGGAGTTATTAAATAGCATACAATATAAATAGTCCATGAGCAGAAAATAAGTGCTGACACTGTGCTCATGTTGAGCACTGTGTCAATTCAGCAGCCAATGTCAAACCTTGCCTATGTCCTGCGGTGGTGGCTTGCTACTTTAACAGATGTCACTGTATACAAGTGCAGGACAAGTCTCTAGGGAGGCAGTTTTCCTCCTGGTGATATCTGATCCTGACAGAGGGGGCTCAGTTGCTGTCCTTTTGACTCATTACCCAAACTTCTCCCTGCCATGAAAGGACATGGTTAAGTTGATTCAGCTTCACTAGTTCACTCAGTTTCTCTAGGGAGAAATCTCACCCTCCACGGGCTCTAGGCCATTTCCAGTCACAGACACTCAACATGTCTGTTAACTTGGGCCTTTTAAGTCATAAAGGGAAGACTGTGATTCTTTTTTCTTTTATTTTTTTTCTCCCTTCAGAATCGGGAGAGAAAGACTCTGTACATCAGATGCATTTTAAGAGCTGCAAAGCTTATGTAAGATTTAAGTACAAACAGTTTACAATGCCACAACAGCTTCTATTCTATTAAGTAACTTTTGTTCCATAGTAAACAGTTGCTATAAATATTTGGTTACCACATTTTGTATTTCTACCTTTTTGTATTTATAAACCAATTAATGAATCATTACAAGACACATGTGTACTATGGATTCTATTCTATCACCAGAATTGATTCACAACAACCTTAGATTTCCTAACAGGCCAGAAAGACTTTGGAAGGCAACCCTCTAAGCTGTTACAGACTTCTGTGGATTCGCAGCTCCATTAAGGTATAAACCTTGCCTCTGTTGAATGTTCTCATGAGAATAATATAAACCTAGTTAAGTCTGGACGAATCCGTGACACTGTGATCATGCCAACTCCACATCAATAGTAAGTGAAAACATCATATTTTAAAATATAAATAGATTAGAAAATATTTTATATTCACCCACAGGTGGATGAAGGCCACCTCCCAAGAACAAGGTGCATATCCTTTGTCTTAAAAACACTAAAACAATCGCAAAAATGCTATTAGAGCAGCAACAGGCTCAGCTCATTTCCAACACAAACAAAAAGGCCAGCTTTGATGAAATTAGAACAGAATCACACAAGGAAAATGTTCCTTGGAGATTCTTCTTTACCTGAGAAAGCTGAAGACTGTGCCACTGACACAGAAAAGTCAGCACCGAGCCTAGAATCCGATGCTTACTTTGGCTTTTGATTTCTTCAAGCTGTTCAGGATAGCATTGAGCAGTACCAGAATGCAGGTGAATATGATTTGTTGGCTTCCTGTCCATCTGGGGGCTATCAGCAGGCTATCATGAACCAACCCCAAGGCTGGAGGCTTGCACCTACAAGCCAACGTAGTGGTCAAATGCATTTGTTCTTCAAAAGGCCACCCTGGTTTGGTATCAGTAACTTCTATACCTCTTCACATGACCATTCTTTCTATAATGTTTTCACAACTTAACGTTTCTTAGAACAGATTGGTAGAATTTGGGGAGAAGGGAGGTTTTTTTTCTAATCCTTAATAAAGGATCCAACAAGAGTCATCAAGGAAGTTGAGTTCAATGAAGCTAAGTCCTGATTCCTGCAGGGTGGATATGGTCTAAATCCTCAGAGGCTGGACACTTTCTTTCATCTCACTAAAAACTAAGATAGTCATAGGTTTGGCAACTGTAAAAGGAGAATATAGGAATTGCTCTCTCATTTTGCTGGCATGGGATGTGGTATTTGGGATTAAGCTAACTGGAAGAAATACACCACCAAACTCATTCCTGACCTAGAAAATCTATTTAAACTATTTAGTAGTCTGTACGTTCCAACAAGAGACATCTGTGTTCCATTGTACTGGGGTCAGGGGACAAATTTAATAGACTAATGAAACTCCCTCTTTGTAAGGCATGTAACAGATGGTTTATAGATTCTTGCCAGATAATTTTGCCCCATTTTTTCCTGTTGTAAGACAATGTAAACTTAGATTTATATGTGGAAAATGCCCCAGCATGGGAAAGAATGCATTAACTCCCAGCAGTCTTTGCAGCTCCTCCAAGTGAATCAATTACTGATCTTAACACATGATCACTTTTCTTTTAAGTAACTTTTCCTCAGACCATGACTGAAATAGAAGATTAAGGAAAATGTCCTCAAAGTATTTCCTTTGAATAGTCATAAGCTTGTTCTGGGTCAAGAGAGCAGCAAAACCCAAAGTCATGAGATGACTTGGTGTGCCACTGACACCCAAATTTGCCACCAAACTACCATTTCAGAAGCTTTCATTTTACCATAAAGACAACCTTAATCCTGCAGTCAGAAAAGATGTTGAAATCATAGTTATTTTCTTCTTCATTTTGTATAAAATAATACTAAAGTACTGGTCAAACAATCTTTTGCTTTTGTTGAGTTGCTATGGTCAATGCCATATTTTTCTGAAATCAGAATTGTGCATTTTTCTGATATACTAGTAGAGAGATTTTAACATCGTTACAATAAGAACAGAATTAATGTCACCATCTGGGCCCCAATTCTTGAAAGAGTTCTGCTGAGTGTCTCTAGGCAGAAAAGTACAGTAGAGGCTCCCATCATGGTTTCTGAAGTGATGGTGGTGCTCTTAAGAGCATACATGTGAAATCTGGAGGTACCCTGAGAATGGAATATAAGAAGGCATCCTCTATCATTTCGGAAAACACAAAACTCAAGAGACTTCAGGAACTTCAGTAGGATCAAACTTATCTTTATGGGAGAAGATGAATGTGGTTTCTAGGTGTGCTCTGAAAACCACTCCTAGTTTTGGCCAACATTGTTCAAATGCATTAATCTATGTGGTCTTCAGCAGCAGATACAAGAGAGGAGGGAGTGACTTCAAGTATCTAAATCTATATCTAAACCTCAGGCAGAGCTTAGCTGTGAAATGAGACTAGATGGAGTGGGTTGACTTTCCTTTATGCTATCCTACTTCAGGAGCTTCTAATACAACCAAACAAATAGCTTGGATGTGTTCAGAAAGAAACAAATGGGCATTTTTACCTGAAAAACAGTTTATCTAACTGGCATCCTTTCAACTGTCTAAGGAACGTAACAGCAAGAGGAATTTTGTCCCATTTTCTTTTGTGCTGAACAGTATATTTCAGAACACAAGACTCACTCAGATGAAGGAGACAGAAATACAATACAGAATTCAATATTGCAATTTCAGGGTCTCTTAATCTCAACTCTACCATGAAGTACTTACTTCCACAGTGTTTTCTGGAATAAATGTAGCCTTTATCTTATCTCATATGGTCATAAAATGTGGATGTGTACAGAGCAATACACAATAACCACCACCTAAAATATCTGTGCTGGTCTTCAGATGTATGATACCATAGAATGTTCAAGCTATACATGAAAGTGCTGGAATGGAGCCTCAGTACCCCATGCTCCCAAGAGTACATGCCTGCAATCCTAAATCTGGAAATGTCAAAGTTGGACACCAGGATCATTCTCAATTAGACAAAGAGTATGAGGCCAGCTGGGCCTACAGGGTACTCTGTATCAAAATAAACTAATTGAATGACTAATTACTTACTTAATTACAGTGATGAGGAAACTCTCCATATGACATTTTACACTGAAATTGATAAATATATTGCTATGTTCTTTATTACCTAAGATCTGCATTAGATTTCATTCCAATGTCAAAGGTAATTGTTGTCAGATAGTCAAGCTTCAGTTTTGGTGGTAGTCATAACTAGAAATGTTGTTTCTAAATTAAAGTGATAAAAAATGTCTAATGTGATTTTTAAAAAGTTGTAAAATAAAATGTCGAAAGCAGAAAAATTACTATTGGCCATATGAGGACTGTAAAAGCCCGAGCGACTCTGAGGAGTCAGTCTTTGTTTGGAGGCAGTCTTCCTGTGTCTATGCTCTGTTCTCAACACTTGACCGTCTAATGCATCCGTTTGTACTCTTTAGGCACAAAGTAGAATCTAGCATTTTTCTCAATTTAAGTCATATAATTATACCACACACTACTTTCTTGATAGAACGTCTGGACCTTTAGGATTTTTCAAGTTAATTATCCCCAAGGTGGCTGCTAATTGGTTATGCTTTTCCTTAATGCCTGTTGCTTCTATGTGGTGAATGCTGAATCTGACTGGGGCAGAAGGTCCAGAGCTAGTGCAGGAGGTATGTTTCTGGAACCAGCAATATCTTTGTCCTACTGTGGAAGAACTAAAGGGGTTTGGCATTCTGGCTGGCCAGGAGATGCAGGCTCATGCTGCACCTGAAAGGTAGCCCCTAAGTGATGAAGGGCAAGAGTGTCACTAGATACCTTTTAAACAGGTATCTAGACATCTTGTAGAGCTAAAGGAATCTTAAATGACTCATTTGTCTTTCCTTGTTGGCTAACACATTGTAATGTTAATGTTAATTAAAAATACTGAAGCAATCTTTTTCACTGTAATTACTGAGGTAAAATAAAAAAAAAAACTCCTATATATTCACTAAAAGTTTATTGGCTCTGGTGATTTAAAGAATTTGAGATTGTTTCTGACTATTAATAAAAAAAATGTATATTCTTTGGCAGTATTTGTTGCTGGAGCACAGTACTGCAATGTACAAAATTTTCTTTCTCCTAATTTTCTATGTCAATTCTCCATCTAAGTTCACCCAGTACTACTCTCACTCCATTTTTCTGGTTCATGTGATTGCGATACCTACATACACATACAGACAAGCAGGCACAAAGATGTAAAAATACATGAAGTAAATACAATGACTTTAAATGCATAGAATATCCCCTCCACGCTCCAAAAGGATATGAAAAGAAATGCATTTAATTAAATGGTATCAAGGATGGCTTAGGCAAAAACTGTCCTGTCCACACGGTGACAGTGTTCTGTATCAGAAAACATCTAAACTCATTCAACATTTACTTTCCTTCTAGATGTCTGCAAAGCTTCTTATCTTCATGGATTTTACAGAAGTGTAAAAAGCCTTATCAGGCAGTTTGCAAGGTTCCTAGCAGGAAAGCATACTGGTTTGTCTAATGCTGTCTTTTCCTCAGCTTACTTAGCTAGGATCACTACAATCAGTTGTTTTGGGTTTTTCCTACAGGAAAAAATTTCGAAGTACACCTTGACACAGAATAAAGGGGGCTGGAGAAATAATAGCTAAGTAATTAAGGGCAAGTACTTCTTTGATAGAGTACCCACATAGGAAGGAAGGCACATAGCTGCCTATAATCTCAATTCCAGGAACTCTGACAAGCTCCTCTGACCTCTGCAGGTACCTGCACAAACATTCACAGACCTTCACATAGACATAAATGCATATACTTAAAAAAATTATAAAAATAAAACCCAGTCTCTCTGTTAAAAACATAGATAATTATATAAAAATTAGTCCCATTCAATCCAAAAGTAAAAACTCTGAGGAGTTAAAATTGATAAGAGAATCGAGAAAATATGAAAATGGAAAACGAAAATTATTAAACAGAAAACAAGGGATGAAAGAGAAGGAAATAAGAGAGAACAGATTTCCCATTGAGTAAACTGTCCCTTAAAGTGTCAAGCAGGGACCTGCAGAGATGACTAGGTGGCTATAAGTTCTTCCTATTTTTCCATAGGATCCACACTGGGCACATCACAGGCCCATATACAGACAAGGAGGCACACAATATCTACAGAAGCTTTGAAGGCATGAAAGAAAATGCATTTCATTTAAGGATATCAATGACAAAGACTGTCGTGGCCACATGATGCATTGTTGACAATAGTAGAGGCATACTTTTAACTATGGCTCTCTCCATATGATCCAAGCAATTTCATTTGCTAAATGGTTTCTAAGCATCTGTTAGACTGTCAACAGTGAGAAGCCAGCATGTGTTTGTTGCCTGAGGCTGAGATGTGCCTGTGTCTTGACATGAAAGGTCTTACCTGGCTGCAATCCGACCAAGCTCTAGCAAACAGAGACACACTTCTCGGGGCTGCTTATGCAGAACTGGAAGAGAAGACAGACATAAACACCTTTACAATAAAAACTACTGTAAAGTATCTTTGAGGGACAGGCTTGCCAGTGACCCTCCTGTTGCCCTCACAGTCAGAGGGCATTTGACTACTTTTCACTCTGCCATTCAGAAAATTCATCCCAAACCCTCAACTGAAGATGCACAGTACTTCTAGGAACTCCAGCCACACTGTATCCCAAACCCCATTGGTCCAGTGAACTCTCACTATTTAAAAACATTGACTTCAATTAGTTAATATTAGTAAGTCCATGTTTGATACACATGTAGTAGTAACTATTAGATTGAACAAAATTTATAAGATAAAATTTAAAGAAAAAATTTATAAACTATAATTCTTTGTTTACCTCCAAATAAAGGCATTTGTCAAATGAGACCTACAATTTGATGTTCTCTGCTAATCAATCATTGATAATTTAGAAAAAGACACATTCTACTGACTGGATTCTTAAGACATGTGTGTATAAAAGGTACCATCAGCCAACAGATGATGCAGCCAGCTGATGAGAAGCGTTTGAGTTGCTCTTCCTGAATTGTATGACCCTACTGCATAGTGAAGCTTTTCTGTGAATGGTCTAGGGCAGATCCCTGCAGACAAGACATACTTGCACTGCTGAGCCAATGAGAGGAGCGCATGTTGCTCGTTCTATCCTAATCTAAATTGGGGCAATTAAAAAATATTATATTCAATATCAAATAAATCAATAATGTAACAAATCTTTTCATGGAGAAAAGTCCTCACAAAGTTATTATTCTAATAAGATAAAATAATATTTATTGATAAGAAAAATAGAAATTTTGTTTTAATTCATAAAACTAGAATTATATGATAATTCAAGTCCCACTCTCTCTATTCACTCTAAATATTCTTGTCTCCACTCATTACATAATAAAAATATTTAGTCTAATGATAACAACAGGATTTGCTTGGGGTAGATCTGAATACTAAACATATTTGTATCTTGACTACTAAAATTTGTGATTTCATTTGGTTGGAACAGACATTCAAATTAAATATCGTTAATAATTTGGTTATAAAATGACACTTTTAAACTTAAAATCAGAAATGCTTACTAAAAGCATAATTGATCATAGAAATCCTGAATTGAAAAATATTACCATTCCCAATAAGCAATGGAGCTTTAGCTGTCTAGTGGGGAATTATTATAGAACCATCTAAGGGAGCCTTGAATAGTTTCTAATTAGATAAATATTCTTTACATAAATGTCTTTATGCTCCAGCTACAAATATGTCGGCTGGCTGTGGCAAGGATGGCAGTCACCTCATAAAGGTTAATTTTATGTGTTGTTCAATTAACTTTAATTAGGTGACTGGGGCATGTGGCATTACAACAGATAGCAATATCAAACAGAGGACAACATTGAATACCACAGAAACAGAACCAAGAGACTGAAACCAATCTAATTCATCAATTTCTTCATATCCTAACTGTTTAGGACACTGTACTAAAATGAAACATGGACTTTTGAGTGGGAGGAAGAAGAGATGGAAGTGAGGAAAGGATGATGTTTAGATGCCTGCTGCTTCCCTCTTCTTCAGTGAGAGCTGTGTGAAGGAGGTCCAGTGGCGCTCACTTCTAGATGGAAACATCAAAATAGTAGTGGTCAGAGTGAGCCCACTTGCAGGCAATGACCGACCGTT
Organism: Mus caroli; assembly: GCF_978045245.1. Taxonomy (NCBI): domain Eukaryota; kingdom Metazoa; phylum Chordata; class Mammalia; order Rodentia; family Muridae; genus Mus; species Mus caroli. Next base: position 95,192,176 of record NW_028227263.1, read on the forward strand.
AAAGAGCAACACCTGACACAACTATCATGATATTTTAGCCAAATGAGTACGGGAATTCTGATGAATCGGTATGAGTATGTAGTGGTGTGGAGGCCAGACTACTACACAGAAAATTAAATGTGTTCTGAAGAAGACAAATGATGGGGAAATCTGGTAAGAGGGATGCACAGTATTTACTCATCTCTTGCTTTCTTCATTTGCCAAAGTAAAACATTTTGCACCCCAAGCTCAAATGTTGACTCAATGTGGACATGTCAGAAAATCAGTTTAACAAAGCAGAGTAAGCTCAAGTCCCCATCATCATTCTAACAGAACTGACCCAGAGACTCTAACAGAAACAAAACTGTCTGAGATAGGAGAGGGATAAGGAGATGAAAAGCAAAGACTGACAGTGATATATGTGTGTGCCAATGCCATTTGTACACAATATTAAATGTTAATGTAACACAGGAAAAAAACCAGAACATTGTTAGGAAGAACTTCACAAAAGACTGAATTTCAATGTCAAATTTTTATGGAATTATTATCCTTTATATAATAATAATAAAATTGCTTCAAATCTTTACAGTTGTAAATTATTGTCTTTTGTAATTCATAGCCTTCCAAATATTGATTAGACTCTGACAAAAATGGCCAGAAAGAAAACCAGACAAAGCAAATACAGTGAATGATGACTAGCAGACCTGACTGATACATTGCGTTGCACATTGTAAGTGAGTCTTCAATACACGATTCCTCCACCATGTTATGTGTTAGAATACTAAGCATGATAACAGTCTGGTGGGGTGGGTTATGATGAGCAAGCAAGAAAGATGAAATTGCTTAGCAGTTTTAGATATGATAAGAATTTAGCTTAGTTAAATGCTTATTTAGTAAGCAAAAATTACTTTTAGCATACTGCTTTTAAAGGTGGATTTAGAAACCTTAAATGGCATAATGTGTGTATAAGACACAGGAGTCTGCCTTGACTTGAGGGGAACAGGCTATGGGTGTGGATCCAAACTGCAAAGATGCAGACATGAGTGTGAGGACTCATGGGACTGATCTGTGCTGGACGGGGAAGTAAGTCTGTGTATTCTCAGACTGCCTATCTCATAACACCCCTGTAGTGATTGGGTAAAATACTACCATACTAAGCACAGTACTTAGCACTCAGGAAACACTGGCCTGATGGTATCTCTCCTTTTTATTATTACATTTTTATTGTTATTAGTGATTTGCCTAGGAAGATTAACTTCATTTGTTTGAGTCAATTAACGTTAATCACATTTGTTTGTTCCCATGATCATCTTATTGCAACCTTGTAGTGAACCAGTGATAAGATTCTTGGGATAGAGAAATGCCTCAGCCATTAAGATCACTGGCTGCTCTTCCAGAGAACATGGCTTCAATTCCCAGCACCCACATGGCAGTTCACAACCATCTGTTACCCCAGTTCCAGGGAATATAATCACCCTCACACAGACATGTATATAGGCAAAAACCAATGCACATGAAATTAAAGAAAAAAGAAAAAAACACTCTAGAATGAAAAAAAAAAGCCACTGTATACTTGGAAAATGCTAATTTAGAGCATCCTATAACAATGCATATTTTTAATATTATAGGGCAATATACTTTATGGGCTGATATACATATAGTTTAGCTATTATAAGTTTATAGTAGATTTAAATTTAAATAAAAATTACATTTATACACGAGTTGTGTTTAAGACCTAAAGCACCTTGACATTGATTTCCTGAGAATAAAGCAATTTAGTGGAGTCCCATCTTCAATAATTAATCTGGAAGTATTAGATGCATGCATACAAATAATACACAGACAGTCCCCACATATATCATCATCCACAAGGGAAGTGCTGTAAGATGGAAAAATATAGTGAAGTTCAATGGACAAATTGCAAGGAGACAGTTTCCTTTCACCAGAATATAGCACTAAGAATTGTGATCAGGGCAAGTGTAGCAAGTTGGTTTTATTTGCAGTTACTTATTTTCCTTTAATGTAAAACTAGTCCTATACAACTTCCATTCAAAGTATTCATTCCTTAAGGGGTACAGTATGTAGAGGTGAAAAAAAATGAAATCAAATCTTAGCTATCACTTGAGAGTTGTAAAATGTGGTCACAAATGATTCAGTTCTCCGGATACAAGCTTTTGTTTGTGCAGTGCCGTTGACTGGCAGACTACGAGGGGTAGCTTATGTGCTGAGCTTAGCTGCCCTTGATGAACACAGAAATGCAACCATCAAACCTGAGCCGATGTAGAGCCCATCTTGGAAAAGGCACAGAAATGCCCAGTATCCTTTCAACCAACCTGGATTCTGTAAAGTCCCTGAAACTGTCACCCAGTAAGCTACTCAACAGTCATGGACATCTTCCTAGACCCTGTGCAGACAGCCAGTTCTAAAACGGCATGGCTGAATTTCTAAGTAAAAGCTGACTTGGGGGACAATTATAAACATCTGAAGTCCCAGCACTTAGAGGTGGAAGCTGGAGGGTCAGGAACACAAATTAGCCTTAGCTACATAATGAGTTTCCCTGGGTTGGCCTGCACTGTTTGAGACCATTCTCAAGAAACGGATAAAAAGAACAAAAATAAAAAAAACATAATAAAGACATGAGTTAAGATGCTTAAGTATAATTTTTTTAAGTAAAAGAAGCTTCTTTTAAAAAATCTAAAACAAAAGCCGGGTGTGGTGGCGCAGGCCTTTAATCCCAGCACTTGGGAGGCAGAGGCAGGCAGATTTCTGAGTTCGAGGCCAGCCTGGTCTACAGAGTGAGTTCCAGGACAGCCAGGGTTACACAGAGAAACCCTGTCTCGAAAAACAAACAAAACAAAACAAAACAAAAGTAAAACAAAACAACCCTGGAGAAAAGTCCAATGAATACAAACACCACATGGCGCTGAGTCTGTAACTTGGCACTGCTATCCTGCATTAATCCTAACACCTCACAAATAAGGATATTCATAGCAATAAACTAATAACAATACTGACTTGATCTAACCCAGAGACATAGTCTTACAGTTTTCAATACAGACAAAAACAGGAACAAGAACAGGGCATATCACACAAGGGATGCAGGCAGCAAGTATTGTTTTTCTGATGCACCCAGTGACCAGGCAGGACAGGCTTGGGACAGTTATCTGTGAACTCCAGAGAGTTCATCTTACTTTAGTGAGGCCAGAAATTTGCTATGGAGAATGTCTGGAACCATAGATCACAGGCTCTGTGAAAAACCCTGCCAGTCACAATGGTGCATGGAAAGAACAGAAACCACACAACAAGCACAGGCACAGAATTAGAAAGGGTGACAGTCACACAGTGCATGCTACACAGCAGACAGCAAACCCGTTTCTCGGTGGGCAGATTCGTTCTCTGAGAAACAGATGAATAGTCATTGCGCTCCAGGTCCTACAATCAGTCAACAACATGTTGATATTGACACCAGTACTGCAAGTGATCTGTGTGCTTTTAGAGTTTCCCTGACCCTCCCCTCTACCTCCCAGATAATAAAAATGTGTACCAATAGACAAAAATCAAACATGTCACTGGGGGGAAAAGCTAACATATTCTCAATGAGTTTTCTTTTGCATGTACTCCTTATAAATAAATGCATCACTATTCAGAAAAATATATTAAACATTAAAAGCCTTAGAAAAATCATGTAAGAGCATCAATTTATGACATAATTTTAAAGTATTTTAAACTGTGAATAAATCAAATATTTCTGACTTTAAAGTACAACAAGAGTCACATAAAAATAAGCAATGTCATTTTAAAGGTGGTTAAAATACCTAAATTGACATTTGAAAACATGTCAATTACTGATGGAAGAATCATTGACAAATATAGTTTAACAATCTTTATGTAATTCTTTTGAAATAAATATAAATATTTTACTGCTTTCTAACCTGTTTTTTATTCCATGTTTTAAAATTCAATAGAATAATAAATGGAGAAGTATTTTGATATTATGGATGATACATGTTTACATTCAAAGAACTATCTCTGGCAATCTATTCATGGGAAGCACAGGCACAATCATGGAGAAAGCATCCACAAAGGCCAGCATCTATGGGATGGACCAGCTAGGTTGGGGGAGCTAGCACAGGGACACAGTCAGAGCTACAGCTGCACAGGGTGTGCAGAAACACAGCCTTGGTGGCAGGGCTCCTCGCAGTTCCGTCGCCTGAACTCCACAGCCTCAGAGTCAAACAGCTTCCATAATATGCTGGTCTATGAATGGTCAGTAAAGGGGCCTCTGTGTCAATCACTCTAGTTCCTGCCTAAGACGCACTAAGCAAGTTCTCCATGTCTCCAACTACATGCTGTAAAACCGTTTACTACCTAGCTTGCTAGCAACTGAAGACTATTACAGCCTAACTACTCTCCATTCTTCTTTCATAGTCTGGACATGACCTTTACTGTTACATACATATACAGCCATATATAATCTTCACCTCATGCCTTATATCCCCATTCCTTTCCTAGTCTCAAGAATATGAGTTTAATTTTGACATCTACAGACAATGGCAGCTTGTTGAAAATAACTTCAAATGCAAGGGATATGAATTTTTTACCTTTTTAATGTCTCAGTGGACCCTGGGATTTCCATCTTTTACAATTTCTTTCAGAGAAATCAGTAGAAAATTTAAAAATCCATTTATCTAAAGACTATGCTAAATTTCTTCAGTAATATACTCAGGAATCCTACATGCAGGTTTTTCTTACCACTGGTGAAGTGTTGGAAACCTTTTGCCAGCATACTCTGTGATTTTATATCTCAGTTTACTTGTTAACTTAGTCTTTTATCAGTACACTACTCATGGCCTTTGTCCCAGTTTTGCTTTGCTCATTTTTGAAGCAATATTTGAGTACAGTTATATCTTATTATCTAAAAACAGGAGAAAATTTTCTCTCAGATTCTCAGAGTTAACATAGGCGAAGGGTTGTATCTCATATATATAAACCCAGTATTTGGGAGGCTGAGACAGAAGGATCAAGAGCCCAGGGTTATTCTCAGCTACAAAGCAAGTTCAAATCCAGCTTGAGGCTCTTTGAGGCTCGGCTAATAATAATAATAATAATAATAATAATAATAATCATAGGATGGCCTGCAGATGACACCTTGTTTGTCCTATGTGCTACAATATTCTCTTCCAAGAATGAGAAATGTAACCAACATGAGAGACACCTGGAGCTGGCAGCTGCCACACTTCCATTTCACCTAAATGCCCCGCCACTCACACTTGGGGATTTCTTGACATTTGCTGTGGTGGAAAGAGAACAGATTGAGTCAGCTGTGAGCAGTGGAGAACTTCTGAAAAGTAACTGCAGTGACAGGGCTGCTGCACAGGGCCAATACTAGCTGCCTCTGAGAGAAGGCGGCTTCCTGAGTGCCCTCAGAGCAGCAGGAACAGAAGCCTCTTCACATGGGCAGCACTGTGATCTAGTTTATCACTCACTTAGACACATTCCCCCCTCCATCCCATCAAGGCATCTTTTTACTTTGCTTTCTGTTCAAAACACTGGGACACAAAGGATGTTTTTCACTGAGCACCACTGAAATGAAATCTTGAGGTAGGAAAAAAAAGAAAGAAAGAAAAAGAAAAACCTTGTCCTAAATTCCCTTTCAAAGGTGAACGTGAAAGACATCAAGCAGAGCACACAGCACTATTGTGGAAAAGTCCAAGGCCAAGGCCAGCAGCTTGGCTCTGCTGCCTCCTCAACACAGAGCATAATAAAAACACCCAGGGAGAAAGGGCTCCTCTGGGAAATGAGATTTCTCTTTGTCCTTCCTCTTTATTGTCATTAATATCCATGGGCCCAGCTGTTTCCTTTCTCCAACTAATCCTAAATCAATGCTATAATATTGACCCTTTTTTTCTGGATCCCCGGGGCCTATAATACATCTCCTTCTACCCACTCTGAGCCCCAGAAATTTCAAATATATTTTTAATTGAGCAGCAAAACAGAAAGCCTGATTATCAGGCTTAGCTTGGTACTGATCTTAAAAATAGTTTTTAAATTTAGAAAGGCTTGAAATTTTAGATGTACTGAATCTGCCTGGACATTTAAGCACCTTTTAATTTAAATTTGCATGATAAGATACAAAAGATAATAAAAAGCAAATGTTGAAGGAACAGACTATGTAATAAATTTTTATATATAAATTATGATGAACTTTTTTTTCATAATGCCACCTTCTTTTATAAACAGGAAGATATAGGATATAGGCTAATTTTTTCTTTACATAACTATACAGTTGCATAGCAAGGTCATGAGAAAAATTGCTTTAGTGTCTACAGTTTCAGTACAAAATGTATTATTTATGACTTGAATTGAATTGAGTGTTTCAGAACGTAAAGACATGCAAAAATGTGAATTGCAGTGGTATTTCCAGGGAGGAATCTGGTACCACATTGACTTCTGCTAAACTCTATTGAAAGTCCTATTAGTCCAGGCAACAAAATGACTCACAGACTCAGAGAAAACCAAAACAAAGTCACAGAGATATTTAGAGCTATTTGTAGCCCATTTGGTTTTTTACTGTAAGTGAAAATAAATGCAGATTTAATGGAAGTCTGTACAATAAACAGCCTTATAAATTAATGCAGATGCTAAAGCACTTTGGCCTATGCAGCCATTCTTTGCCAGTTCATAATCTGAAGCATGAGGTTAACCATCTCCATACACAGAATGCCTTTGTCACAATTGGCATTTGACTGACCATAGCTGTAGAGAGACAATGTTTGTTTTCAAACTATTCTTCTCCATTTACTTCCTATAATCTTAATTCCATAGCCAGAGGCACCTAAAGGTTAAACCTATTTGTAAAGTTGCAATTGAGCTGCAGGGGAGGTAGCTTCAACAGATGCACACATCTGTTACCAAGAATCAACACCCACTTGTTCAATAACCCTTCAGGGAGCATCCTCTGTATATGCCACATTACTGTGTAATTATTCTCATTCATCCTTCTTTTAAATTTAGAATACCTTCTCTTCTCTGCTGAGGAATTTCGCATTTAGTGACCATCTTTTTTACATCTCATTCCCTCACTTTGGAACAGACACAAATGACCTTAGCATGAGAAATGTTAAGTTCCCACTGTCACTGTGAGTTTGCTGGGTTTATCAGAGAAATACTATTATCCAAAACTCAGGGACAAAGGCTTTATTAACTATTTGGAAGGTAGTTTATGTGCTTATTCCCCTGAAGGATGCTTGGCTTATTTTAATGTTAATATTTGGTATTATATGATTTGGTAAATTGATTTTTAAAGCCTTAGACAAAAAGGCCAAAGCTTTTCCTTTTCCCATTAGATGTTCGCATTATTCACTTGGTTATACTTTGCTGGGGCTGATTTAGTTCCAATATTCTCCACATTAGAATTATATTTCAGGGAACTTCTGCAGTTAGAATTACATTACAGGGGCCTTCTGCAGCTATAATACATTTCAGGGGACCTCTGCAGTAAGCTTGGACATTTATTACCAGAGTGCCAGTCATTGTAGAACCACTCACTAGTTCAATATATCATATATTTCCTTCCAAGCAATTAAGATTCTCAGTGTGTGGTCTGGAAACAGAGTTGCCAAAATTTAATCAGAAGACAAAACCTCAGGAAACAGCAATCTGGGAAGGTATTTTCTCTGAAGTGTCTGTCTTTTCTGTTACTTTAATATCCATTATGCATACCTAATTTTTTAACACAAAACCAGTTAAATACATAAACCAGTAAACTTCAGTTTCAACAAACACAGAACTGAAATTTTCACCCTTCCCAGAGGTGGCAACACATGTCCTCTCTGGGTGGTACATAAATTACCCTCCGAGCATGGATTATAGCATGGTGCTGAAGCTCAGCTCTGCACACTCCAATTCCCCATTCATTGATGGCACTCTGTTCTGGCTGCAAAGTGCTCTGCAACTTCTACCACTGTAGTTTATGAACCAGGTAACCAGAAATAAGACAGCAGGTGCATTTTTCTACCTTGACCTGGTAAAGTTACAATTGCAAGATTTCAATTTACTTCGACTTCTTTAAAATAATCTGAAAAATGACAGCACACAAAAACTGTGGGCAAATACCCTAGGAGAAAAGTCAGTGATGATACCATGAGAGTCAAAGTCTTAAAGAAAGTACATACCCAGGCCTTCAGATTCAAAAAGACATGTTTCATCAACTCCCAAATCTCGGCACCAGGATAGGAAATTGGCTGTGTTGTCTCGGGCAAAAAAGGAGCCCGAGGGTGCACTGGCTTTGCAAGGAATCTTCTTCAGTGGTAGGGTCTAGAAAATAAAGAGATTTCAGTCTGGAGGGATGCTAGGCAAGTCATTTCAGAGAAACATTAAAAATGCACTTATGCTTTTAACAAGATGCTTTGAAATTTACCTCACATCAAGAAATATGTTTGCTAAGAACAAATAAGAATGTAATGTTATAAAAACCCAGGATATTCCGAACTTCTGGGCTAATATTCACTTATCAGTGAGTACATACCATGTGTGTTCATTTGATATTGGGTTACCTCACTCAGGATGATTTTTTCTAGTTCCATCAATTTACCCAAGAACTTCATGAATTCATCATTTTTAATAGCTGAGTAGTACTCCATTGTGTAAATGTACTACATTTTCTGTATCCATTCCTCTGTTGAAGGACATCTGGGTTCTTTCCATCTTCTAGCTATTATAAAAAAAAGTCTGCTATGAACACAGTGGAGCATGTGTCCTTACTACATGTTGGAGCATCTTCTGGGTATATGCCCAGGGAGTGGCATAGCTGGGTCCTCAGGTAGTACTATATATAATTTTCTGAAGAATCACCACAAATTGATTTCCAAAGTGATTGAACCAGCTTGCAATCCCACCAGCAATGGAGGAGTGTTCCTCTTTCTCCATATACTTGCCAACATCTACTGTCACCTGAGTTTTTGACCTTAGCCATTCTGGCTGGTATGAGGTGGAATCTCAGGGTTGTTTTGATTTGCATTTCCCTGATGACTAATTTGGAATACCCAAGATACAATTCACAGACCACATGAAGCTCAAGAAGAAGGAAGAGTGGATACTTCAGTTCTATTTAGAAGGGGGAACAAAATGCCCATGGAAGGAGATACTGAGACAAAGTTTGGAGCAGAAACTGAAGGAAAGGCCAACCAGAGACTGTCCCACCTAAGGATCCATCCCATATATAGTTACCAAACCCAGACACTATTGTGGATGCCAACAAGTGCTTGCTGACAGGAACCTGATATAGCTGTCTCCTGAGAGGTTCTGCCAGTGTCTGAAAAATACAGAAGTGGAGGCTCACAGCCATTCATTGGACTGAGCATAGGGTCCCCAATGGAGGAGCTAGAGAAAGGACCTAAGGAGCTGATGGGATTTGCAGCCCCATAGGAGGAACAATAATATGAACCAACCAGTACCCCCTCCCCAGAGCTCCCAGGGACTAAACCACCAGCCAAAGAGTACACATGTAGGGACTCATGGCTCCAGCCGCATATGTAGCAGAGGTTGGCCTTGTTGGACATCAATAAGAGGAGAGGCCCTTGGTCTTGTGAAGGCTCAGTGCCCCTGTACAGGGGAATGCCAACACAGGGAAGCAGGAGTGGGTGGGTTAGTGAGCAGGAGGAAAGGGGATGGGATGGGATGGGTGGGTTTGGGAGGGGAAATGAGGAAAGGGGATAAAATATGAAATGTAAATAAAGAAAATACATAATTTTAAAAAAGAGAAAAAAAAAAAACAGGAGACTGAACCTCTATGTGACTGACACACATTCTCATTTCAAGAATACCCACTAGTAAACGCACATGAGGCCCGTTCCCTAATGCAGATTGATTTTTCTTTTCTTCTGTGATTACTTTGGCTTTTTCTTTCATCCAAATAACATATTAGTCTTCTTCAAAAAGTACGTAAAATGTGTTTTTCATATCAATATTACAAAGGAGATGAATGTGTCCTATGACACAAGCAGATATAGCATCAAGTTCACAAAATACAGAGAGTGTGCACAAACTGAAACAAAAAAGCAGCAGAAGAGATCTGGACTCACACCTCTCCAACACCAGAACCAAGACGATATCCTAAAGGTCCTTAAAGATAACAATCTATGGTAATGCTTCCAGGCGCCTTTCATTTAGACATATAGTACAGCTTGACCATATAGAAATAACTCATGTCTGAAATTGATGTTTATCTTTAACGGTATTTACATTACGTCACTTCACTTTGGGCATCAGAGGAAATCCTTAGGATACAGGTGCATGTGAACCTAGAAGACAATCCTGCTAACATGAAAATGTTTCCCTAGAATCTTAGCCAGGAACTTCTGCTTGGCACCACAGCAAGTGCTACAGGCTTTTCCTTTAACAGAGCAGAACCAGTTCCCAAACACTACTCAAAGCCAAGGAACTCATGTGATGTTAAGGCCCGAGTCAAGTATTTGGTAGAAGTGAGCTGTGTAAGACCTTGCTGGAAAAGCAGAAAGATCAATGGAGACTAATTGTTGATTTAGATTCAGATCTAGGCATGGCCTCTACTCACAGGAAAAGCAACGTGCTGTGGGTTGCTGAACTCACTTACAGGGCATTATAATACAACCAAATGGCGGCCTGATTGAGTTAGTGAAGTTTACACAGTTCTTCACAATAAGAAGTTCTGTGGCTATAGAGTAAGAAATGACTGTTGCTATGTCTTGGATGGGCCTGCTATCTGACAGGCATGTCTTTCCATTGAAGATTAAAGTTAACATGGAATATACACCTCTGACATTTTTACATTAATACTCAAGTATGCATATGTTTTAGGCAATATAAGTATATTAAATTACATATATGCATACATGCACACACACGTGCGCGCGCACACACACACACACACACACTATTTTATATATGGACCTGCCTACATGGTAACCAACCACTCTTTTTGCTTTTATTAGTATGTGGTAATTGTATAAAACATTGAGTTGCAGTGTGACATCATCATGCATGCACATAACTCTTGACCACATTCACATTAGGTACTGCCCTGTCCCCTTCTCTAAGTCTAACATTGAGCACTTCATCTTCTACTCTCACATCTTCTTTACACTCTGGATATCACATGTGCAATGTGTCCTTTTGGGTTCAGCCTATTTGCTTAATATGGTGATCTCTAATCCCACCCACTTCCCTGCCAATGACATAAACCTTTCTTCTCTGTGTCTGATTCTTCACTGTGCAGCTCTGTCACATTTTCTTTAATAATTCCTTTATGCTCTGGATGGGCATCTAGACTGAATCCCTCATTGGCTACTGTGAATGACAGTAGAATAAGCGGAACTATATGGCTGTCTCTATGCTGTGCACATTCATTCCTCCCAGGACTATTTTAGCAGGCTTTGTAGTAGTTCTATTTTTAGCTTTGTGAGGAATTTTCATATTGATTTCCACAGTAATCGGACTGTTTTACATTTATTGCCAATGATGTATAATTCTCCCCCACAACCTTAGCAGCATTTGGTGTTTTTTGCTACACAGTAATATCTGGTTAACTGATCTAGTTAGTTATCAGCAATGGTTTTCAAAGAAATGCTTGCACATATGGGTCTCAAAAACAATTATACATATCATAGTATAATGTCTCCTTTATGGGCACCAATTTGTATGTTAAGCTTAAAATCAATACATGCATGTCTTTAAGTCCAGCAATTTAGTTCTAAGAATATACTCTATTCAACAGTGACTAAGTGTAGAAAAAATAGAAACAAAAATATGTCGGGAGAGATCTAGTGGAGTAACAATGTAAACACAATGTGGTTCTACATGCTCATTTAAAAGGAACAAAACATACATATACTGAGCCATAAATGTTCTCATAACATACTCTTAGGTAGAGAGTAGTATACATGTGTGTATCATGGTTTTATTCTATGATACGTGTAAGTATGCATAGATGGCCCATATATGATGTTAATTTTCATATAAAATGTTACTACACAGATTTATAAAATACAAATTATAAATTTGTTAAGAAGAATATGCATGATATTAGGCTGTAATTAAATTTGAAGAAGGGGATGAAGTAGGATTTTGAGTCATTTTTGATGTCAGATAAAATCCAGCCTCAAAATGTGGTGAATGGGGCTAGAAAATCAATTCATTTTTAAAATTTGATCAACTTAAATTCTAATAGGCACATGTGGATAATGGTTATTATATTATATAGCACATTAGACTAGAAAGCAGTGCCTTTACCTGATGTTTCATAAAATGTATGTGACCACTTATCTACTTTTCACGACAGGAGAGGTCATATTTCCATTCCTCCTAACCCTCTTCAGACAGACTATTCTCCATGTATAATAAACATACTCAATGGTACACACCAAACATTTTACTTGAATGATGAATGCCTGACATAAAAATGGAATTGCAACAGCATCAGGTTGCTTCAGCTTCAAATGGGTAATAATGACTAATCCACTCACATTCTTTATATAACCTACCTCTGGGGACAGGGTCTTGTCCACTGTCTAACAGAACACTAGCTCTGTGATGCCCACAGTGGTAATGCACAGGACATACTAACTTTACTACTGATCCATGGTGACATTAAGAAATGGTGACCCAGAGTCTGTAGTGTCTACCATAATGGAGGCACAGGACACATACCCATATATGGGCCTCTCAACTTAAATGTCAAAGGAAAACACCCTGACTTAGGTGGCTAAGGGGATAGCATCTCCTTAGAGGTTGAGCTCGTACATAGGTCAAACTAAAACACCCAGTTTCATATGCATGAATTTCAGCTATCCCATGATAGCTCAAACTTGTCTTGAATTACGTATATTTCTGCATTTGGTAGTCCCCAAATTGGAGCCAATTAAGGTTAAAATGAAGAATTGTAGGGATAATCTTTTGTGCACTGTGTAAAAGCATCACCTGTCAATAAAATTATGATAGCCAATAAGCTGAGGCAAAATTAAAATGTGGGACATCTGTGTGAGAGAGGGGAACTCTAGGGAAGTCAGGCAGGAGTTTTCACCACCAAGATTCAGAGGAAGTCAAACATGTGAAATTGAGGAGAAGTAGACAGCAGTGTGGCAGACATAGAGCAGAACAAAGAGGCTAAATGAGTTACAAGCTAGTTGGAGAATCAATCCTAACTTAAGGTCGAGGCATTAATTCATAAATAAATGAGCGTCTATGTGATCATCAGGGAACCTGATGAACATAGAAAAGCCCCAAATACTCTACAAAAAATTACGTATTATCTGTCACCTATTCCAGTTATTTAAAAAGTAAAGTAAGTGAAGAGGACTGAGAAAATACCATCTTTCGTTCTCTTTACATTGTTAACTACAATTTTATTTCTGGCAGTTTAAATAAGATTTTTCTTCATAAAAGCTCAAGACAGATGCCTATTCTTAACTACATTCAGTAGACATTTCAGATATAAAGCAGAAGATGATGTGGTACTGGCCAAGAAGTAATATTGTTTCTATTCCAAAAGGTACATGGAGTGTGCTGTTCAAATATGCAGGCAATAAAGTCACTTTTTCCACAGTGGAAATAACATTTCCATTTGAATCTCTGTTGCTCTCAGATTCCCTGTATACTTTATTGAAAAGTAATATCTCTCTCTCTCTTAGTAAAAAATTTTTGCTGGCATTTAATGTATCAAAGAGTATAAATTCAAATACCATGTCACTTTAGAAAGGATAAAAATAAGGGCTGGCAAAATGGTTCCATGGGTAAAGACTCTGGCCACTAGCTGTGATGATCCCCAAGTGCCACATGATGGAAGAAGAAAACCAACTCCTGAAAGTTGTTCTCTGACCTTCACATATGTGCAGTAGCACATGCACACAAACACACACACACACACATGCACATACAATCAAAAAAAAATAAATGTAACAGTCTGGAGAGGTGGCTCAATGATTAAGAATACTTACTGCTTTTGCAGAGGACCAAGGTTTGGTTCCTAGCACCCACATCAAACAGCTCATATCTACCTGTCCCAGGGAATCCAATACCCCCATCTGGTCTTCATGGGCACTGTAAGCTTTTGGTGCACGTAAACTCATACAGGCATATATACATAAATAATGAATAATCCTTAAAATAACACCAATTTTTTAAAAGGATAAAATATGTTCTTTAAAATAAAATTGCACAAGATCGTGAGAAGAAAAAAATTAATGATTTTTGCCACTGCAGGCTTGAGGACCTTGTACTTCAACACTGACTTAATACACATTCAACTGAAAACATCGGGCTAGAATTTTAAATGACCCCTCCACTTCCTCTCTAAGACAAGTTTGATATAATACAGCTCTGGCATTTTATGCAAATTCTGCTGTGGTCAACATATTGTGATATCATGAAAAAACTCAATGAGAAAAAAATACAGAGGTTTCTGAAAGCACAGCTTGCTTGCCACAGCTTTCCGTCTTTAAAATAGTGAGGATAATTGCTTAGAAAGTCTACCACACTCTAGTGTGATATCTCACAGCCAGAAGCATATGGACAACACAAATCAGAATCTACGAGTTATTCAAATAAAAGAAGTAGAGGTCATAAGGTTGGAGGGTAGAGAGGTGGGAGTGGAACTGGAAGGAGAAAAGGGGAGGAATTGGGATGAATATCATAAAAATTTAAATCATGGTTTAAGAAAATGTCCAAAGAATTAATAAAACACTAAAAGTTAGACTTAAATAACACATAGATCTTTTTAGTTACTTTGAATGATCTCTGTTACGGTACAAGATAAAGGAAATGAAGATCAAATCTAGACTCAAACTTTAAGCTTAAAAGAAAAATAGGCAATAAAGAAGTGTTGACACATTAGAAACCTCTGTCTGCGGAAACTCTATCCAGGAGTTACAAAAGCTCATTTATGACAACTCATAAGGAGGCAACCAGGATGGCTTCAGGAGTTGAGGTAAGAAACTATGGGTAGACAACTAGATAGTAATCAGTGATTAGCAGAAATAAGCTCTCAAGCCATGGAGAAGCATGAAGAGAAATGTAAAGCCCTTTCACTAAGTAAGAGATGCCAATCAGAAGTGCTAAACAGACACATGCTCATGACCAACTCCATAGCCATCTGTAATAGGCAAAGCTAGGAAGACAATGAAAAACATGATCTGACCATCTGGGAGACTGGAGGGATGGCTCAGTGGTTAACACTTGCTGATGAACCATGAAGACACCAGGCACTCACAACTGTCTAACTCCAGTTACCTGAACATGCATATGTCCATATGTTCACATGTACACTTACATAGATACATGCATGTAGACAAAAGGAATTTATTTTTTAAAACATCTGGAACAGTAGGCATGCAGGGATCTTAGGATTTTAAGGTCAGTGAGACAACTTTGTATGATGTCATATTGATGGACATATGTTATTAATTACTGTCAAAATTTAGGAGTAGAATGTATAACCAGAAGAGTGCACTCTATGGCAATCTTTATGTTACTGAAAATCTGTTAATGAAGATTCCTAGGCGGCAAGAGATGTGCCACCCTGATGAGCTTACCATAGAATTTTACTTTAAACTACAAACATCTCTAATATTTGGAATAACAGACAAACTATTAAAAACAAAAATGAGAAAACAGGGCCCTGATAGCTGTGGAGGAGGAGAGTGAAGCTAGGAGACATGGCTGAAAGAACACGAGGTACAAGAAACAGAGTTGATAGGCTGGGAAGGTTAATAATAGGCTACACATTTGAAAATCACGGAGAAAAGGGATCTGCCACATTATTATTGAAGTAAGGAATATGATGCTAATGATATTCATTTAAAAATTCAGTGTATACACAGATCCATGTTGTATATAAATCACAAATATATATAAATTTTGCTAGTGATACCTCAGTAAAGCTTAAAAAAATGGCATCTATAATGTGTTTTATGTTCCTAAGTGGTTTAAGAAACAACAGAAAACAACAGACATTTTCCAAAAAAGACAAACATAGTTGTTTTTTGGGTTTTTTGTTGTTGTTGTTTTGGGTTTTTTTGTTGTTGTTGTTGTTTCATTTGGTTTTTCTTTCTTTGCACTCAGCAGACTACACACACACACACACACACACACTCACTCACTCACTTGCACACACAGCAATAATAATCAAAGAAAAACAATTTTATATAGTTTAGCAATTAATACATTCTTTCAATTTTTGTTCATTTGAATTTTTGAAACAGGGTCTTGCTATTCTGTAGCTCTAGCTATCCTAGAACTCACTATGTAGACCAGGCTAGTCTTGAACTCACAGAGATCTGCAAGCTCTGTCTCCCAAGTGTTGGAACTAAAGGCATGCAACACCACCCCCTGATCTTTCAACTTTTTATACATCGTGTCTTACATGTCATATGCCCTCCTCATCCAAGTGCTATCTGTAAAACCTTCTTACTACTCGCTGCTTAAGTATGCATCAAGAGATCAGCTTCTGAAAGAACTAGAGGATTACCTCTGAACTTTAAAACTCTAGTTCATTGAGGAAGTTATTTTAAAAACTCAGAAGACATTTAATCTAATTTTGCTCCACCTACCTTTCCCACATCACAGCTCTGTGACAGCCATCACTGAGGAATGAGAGAAGACAGACATGACCAAGCTTCCTTTCTAGGCTATTCATTCTTGCTGAGGTGTTAGGGGTCAGAGTGTATCCCAAGAATTACAGCAGAAGTGCAAGCCACTGGTTAAAACCAGGTTTCTGAGGATTTTACAGTTCTGTGCCTAGCTGAGAGGAGGATGATAGAGCATCAGTAGGGGGACACCTTACTGAGAATCAGCCACTTCCAGAGCTGAGCAGCCTCAAAGCTGACCAAGAGGTCAACGCATTACAGAAAGTGAAATTTCTGACAGACTGGAACAAGCTGCCTACCGGGACTGAGGATGAGACATGATGCAACTAGAAATGCTGCCCAGGAACCAAAAAGGTCTTTACATCCAGCAGTATTTATGAAACTGTATTCTCAGTCAAGGTCACAAGCTCCTGAGCACCCCACAGAGGCCAAGGAGGATGCATAAAAGAAGGGAGTGGTTAGCTCCGAGGGGCTATATACTTCACTATATACCTAGAGAACTAAAGCCCCAGTTAGTTTCTAAGTTTAAAAGGCTCCAGTGTTACTAAAGATTTTGTCTTATTTCTAAGCAGTGAGGGCTCCACTGGAGAATTCTGATCAAAAAAGTGATTGGCTGACTTCAGTTTTAAATGACCTGATGGTTAGATTGCCATTTAATAGAATAATCAGTTAAGAAAACTTCACTGTTTTATCAAGGTACAAGGTATTAAGTGTAAAGAGAGTAAACTCTGACCTCCAGTCTTCAGACAGTATCAAAATGGCAACCATGAGGATGTGAAACAACATGCAAGTGGTTTCCCATTTGTAATTTACTATTAATAAAGTTACTCAAACACAAAAATGCACACACACACACTTATATATGTGTGCTAACACATGCACACCCATGCTCATGTGTACACACACTCATACATACACTCTTCAAACATATATGCATATACATAAGTGCAAACACACATACACATGTACACACACTTATACATGCATGTTCTCACATACTAATGCACCTGTGCATACTCACAAATATGCAATGATATACGCATGTGCACACACATATGTGTAAGTATAAACACATACATAAAGAATATCCTTTCCCAGAAAGCTTAAGGCTCTTTTCAGATTTTCTTAGATTTCAGAATATTTTCATAAATGTGAAGTTTTAATATACTGAGAGGAACTGAGTTATAATAAGGTGCTCAATTATGTTTCTTATACATCTCGTACACATATTCTTGTGTAGCTGTTATTTTACTCTTTATCTTCAAGGTTCCCTTCTTGACTATGACAGGTCACATGAGGTCAAATGTGGGATCTCTTTTCCTATGACATCATAAGAGGGTAGAATGTTCCAGTTTCATATTGTGGGAGTACACACACACATATACTTTATATATGCATACACACACACACACACACACACACACACACACACACACACATATATATATATATATATATATATATATATACATAGATATATATTCACAAGTATATACATATATACCTATATACATACATGTGTAAATACAAACATACATGTCCTGTATACATATATATGCATATGAAAACTTACATTTACATACACATTCCCATACATGCACATAGACACTTAATAGACATATATATATATGTATTTGCATAGTCACTTATAATATAGCTAAAATGTAAAAATGTATCTTTTCTCTTTTAGATCTCCAACTCTTCTCATTTATTCTGTAAATCCATATTTGACGTTTACATTCTTGACAGCCCTTCCCACCAACTGAAATCCTGAAAATACTCCCATCATGCGTTAGGAGGACCCTGAGTATGAGATGAGCAAAACTGCCTTTAGTAAGCACTAATCAAAGTTTATCATTCCTCCATTACCAGTGTAAAGAGAAGAAAGGGGTCTTTCTATTAAATGAAAACATAGGGTTTGTTTGCATTATAAAACGTGGCAGAAACTTGAAAATACTACTCGCTACTCAGCTTTAAAACTTTAGACTTTATTTCAATGAACGTCAACTTAAGGTTTTAAAAGGCAAGCTTTGTTGCTTCTGCTGAGGCTCATGCTTGCTGTTAATGTTGTGAAGATAGTTTCTGCTCCTAGAATCTATTTCAATAAAAGTTTGTTTGGCTTGTATTGTCTGTGAAATTTCGTGAATTTGAAAGCAGCCCCCTAGGAGAATCTCAATGCTTCAGCCACTGTCCACAGCAGTGCAACAGGAAGCTCCGAGGACTTCTCATGTGGATGGAGGACTTGAGCATCCCTCACTAGATGGGGCACAGAGCACACCGGAAGGCTTCCTGAGGTTAGCTCAGACAGAGGCTTTTCTTCCTCCACACCTGGAGGATTTTCTTCTTTATTCTCAGTCCTGACTGAGCCAGATTTCTTGCTTTTCCCCATTTGCCTTTAGTGTATCACTCTACTATTTACTTTTAATATGGAACAGTGATTTCAATACATCTAACAGACAAGTAGACTGTGCTGTGTGAAATTAGACATGACCACTGAAATAATTCTAGCCCAACATGGATCTCAGACAGCTTCTTGCATGATATAGAATGCATATCCAAACTATTGCCTGAGACAAAGGCAGCATTCACATAACCACCCCAGAGAACTCAGGAAAGAGCTGGAAGGTCTGCACACTGTAAATTACCTCATCTGAAAAGACCACGCCGGCTCTGTGATGTAACAGAACCTTTTCCCTGGACCACACACACACACACACACACAGAATGAGCACTCACATTTTACATTACCTAGAAATCTTCAGATACTTATAAATGAAGAAATACCTCTTTTCCTTAATTTTCAGACTTATGAAATGCTGTTGTTATAAAAATCTCAGTGTTTCTCTTTTTACAAAATAACTTGCAAAATCTCTATTGATTTGTTCAAAATGCCTTGAATTTCTCCATTTAGAAAAAGCACATTTTCAAACAATTAATTTCTCATTTTCCATATGGGGAGAGTTATTTTTCTTGACACTGTAGTCTACATTCTCCTGCCATAAAAGCAATGACTAAAATTAGTGCTCTCAGATATCATGGAAACACTCAATTCTCTTGCCAATGAGCCTGAATGTGGTTAAGGCAGGAAGTGGGCCTGATGGGGAAGAGATGATGTCATTGTGGAAAATTTCAGTAGATTTATTTCCTGCTAAGGAGCAAACTCTGCTAATGCTGGGAAGTCACACAGATGAAGGGTGTACCTGTGTGTGCTCACATGTCTGCGCCTTTATGTCTGGGTATGTGTGTGTCTACAGGGAGGAGGTGCTTGCTTGTATGTCTGTTTGCTTTTACTCGTGTACATGTGTACTAGTGTGTATGTCTGTGTGCATGCATTTGTGAGCCTCTATGTGTTTAACTTGTTTCCAACTCAGAAGGTACTGGAATTGTTAACTGTTCTGATGTGTTAATTTGTTTCATTTTCTGTCCCACCTGTTTCGAATGGAAGCTGTTTACACTGTCAAGCAACAGCTTAGGAATTGGACTTGTGACAAGACTGGTGTCACCTCCTGTGAGGTGGACCTTTCCCAGTGTTCACATAAGTCTGCCTCTGCTGGAATCAGGCAGGTTTCTAGGTCAGGTGTTGCAGTTGCCAGGCCATCCATCTCTTCCTTCTCTCCCCTTTTCTGGGAGGCAGGCTCTCATGAACATAAAGTAGAGCTTCAAATTCTCTCGGCACAGCTCACAGACCTCATTAGAAGCATTCTCCACAATAAAGAAGACCTGGGGTGGGGGTGGGGGCATAATGTCTTTCTCTTATTTAGCTAGGTTGTTCTCATGGACAGGCTGCCATCTAACCGTGTGCAGCAAAGAACTAAGAAAATGAAGTGAGGGAGGCAGGTGAGTAAAGCTCTACCCAGTGGACACTACTCTAACATGCTCCCTAAGTTCAGTCACACAGTGAAATGTCCCCTTCCTCACAGTCACAGCTCTGCCTGCATGGAACTAACTTTCCTATGGCTTGTCTCAGGAACACTGCATTGTTACCATGTATGCCAAGTGTCCTGAGAGTTGGCTGTGAGGGTTTTCACAACACCTCTATTCCTAATCATCAGCCATATGCATCAAGTTCTCCTCCCCAGGGATGTGACCCACCCTAACATGTACTCATGAGCCAGTTTTCCATCACATTTTCTGTTATGATACAGTCTAATATAACATGCACATATGCATCACAGCTACAGAATATTCACAGCTCACAGAGTACTGAATTGCTAAAGGGTGATAAAATGAGGACCTGGCTATGCCATATTTTTATCCCCTTGTCAGCTACCATTAGCCAATAGTCACACATTCTCAGAGTTGACAACCGTCGTCACACAATGACGTGAGCACTGGAAATCTCAGTCTCTCTCCTGCACTTTCACACAAACTACTTTTCCCTTGGTTGTTAAATGATACTTAGGTAGATGGCTAATTAGGGATCCTGAGAAGAAACAACCTTCTCATTTTCTGGTTTCAGTCATTTTATAGTACAATCAGGATCACTTATGGAGAAGATAGATAGATAGATAGATAGATACATTATCTCATCTCTATGGTTCTTTCAGCAACTGAAAAGAAGATTCCTAATTGCTGTAGTAATGCCTCACTTCAGGTCAGAAGTGTCTCCTGAGGACCCACTTGGTGAGTCTCCAGCAGCCATTCTCGCTATGAATTCTCAGAGCTGAGTCACTGTATACAGTACTAGCTGCCATCACTCAGCTGATTATCACTGCATGCAGCTGTGGAACACTGTAGAAGCAGACCTTAAATCCTCAAAATGAACAGATCCTGTCAATACTAATTAGTTCACTTCTATCCGCATTTTCACCTTTAGGCAAGCTGTGAGCTCTTCCAGTTGCACTTGACCAATTCAGATACACATAGTACACACATCAGCCCCTGGATCACCTCAAAATCATGTAGTCTTCAGCCATCTCCTTTCCAGAAAATGTTCCAGCCTACAAGATGGCTCAGAGAGTAAAGGAGCTTGATGTGCAATCCCTGACACCCACCTGACATTAACAAGGGGACCTTCACCCTCCACATATGCATGTGATACACAGGTGCTTATACACACAACACACACACATGCACACACATAAATATTTTGAGCAGAGAAAAGTTACGCTGAAGGTGTAACTCGGTGGCAGATCACACTCCTGATGAATGAGTGGTCCTAGTTTCAATCCCAAGTAGCACAAAAGTAAATTATTAACATATATAAAATACTAGAATCATCATAAGACATACAAAAGCCATATAACCTTCCTATTTAAGACATTCTAATACATTAGAAAAATCTTTCCGTTTCACAACTCATTACAGGCAAATATAAGTTTTGAAATTTCTATTGCCAAATTTAGATAAATCAGTCAAGTTTCCCATTCCCAAGTGAACTGTCAGATGTAGACGCATTTTCTACAGAAGATCTGTGCTATAACAGAGTTCAGAGAGTAATATGACTTGGTTTGGATACTGGCTCCTGACCTTGGCTTAAAAGCATGCCCATGCTTTAGAAATTGCAACAGAACATCGCCACCTACAAAGTTAAAAATTAATGCATTAGTATAATTCATATTTAAGTAAAATTTATGATTTTGTGTTAGGTCATATCCACAGCTGTTCTGGGGTACAAGTGACCCACAGGCTGCAGGCTGAGCATGCTGCCCCTGGACTATATATGTCTTGTCCTAACATTTCTTCTGTGGGACAGGACAGAGACGGAAGAGGTATAACTCAGTCTCCAGGAACAAGTAGGTCCTAGGAGGCATGCTCACTGCTGCCTCTCTCCTAGTCCTAATGAGAGGAGGGTATCCATTATCCTGGGCTATCCTAGGACTGGGCTTGTATCCATAAACATCTTAGCTAGCCAGATTTAAGAACTCACATTTTTAGCCTGAGCAGAGACGATTACAGGTGTCGAAATACCACAGTCTAGCTAGGAATGGATTGTGTTTCATCTCACAGCAAGACTCAGAAATTCCTGGAGAGCTAGTTATACACCCTCAATATATATTTAAAATCTTTTTGTTTTGTTTTGTTTTGTTTTCGAGACAGGGTTTCTCTCCAGCCCTGGCTGTCCTGGAACTCACTTTGTAGACCAGGCTGGCCTCAAACTCAGAAATATATTTAAAATCTTAAGCACCATGCAGTGTCTTTTTCTCCCTATGAATGAGATTGGGAGACAGATAATCCGAAAAGGACAAGCAATGACTATAAAATCAACAAAGCAGTGAACGATGTCTGGACAGCAAGGAGTCCTGTGTGCACTACCTTCCCAAGAGTGGTCAGGGATGTGTCCAGTAAACATGTACTACACTAATGCTCATGCAGAACTGAGGCTGGCACAAACTCAATGACATGAGTTGGTGTTATCATGGAGAAAGGAAGTTAAAACCTGGACAATGTAATGTGGCAGGCAGAGTACAGTGGATGTCTCATCAGGGTATGGGTTTGAGGCCACTCAGTAGGACCTATCAAGATCTGTTTTATACTAAAATCTTGGCTGCTTTGCTTGTGCTCTGAGCAGATGCCTGACAAGGAGCAATATAGGGGAAGGGGTAATTCTGGCTCAAGGCTTAAGCAGAAATACAGTCTATCATGGTGGTAAAGGCATAGGAGCATGCCCTGTGTGTGAGTGACATGTCCAGGCTATCAATCTTCAGGCCTCCCCCTAGAAACTCACTTCTTCCAGGGAAGTTCCACTTTATAAAGATTCCCTAGCCTCCTGAAAAATAAATACCTCCTGCTGAGGTTAAGAGCTCAACCACGTAATCATGTAGGAAATACTTCATATTAACCCAACGTAGATGTGAAGAACAGAATGGTTAGGAAGGGACAGAACTGTGACTGCAGTAAATTCCTTCAATATTAATACGGTCAGAGACTCGCAGAATGAGAGACTGCAAGAAGATGCCTAACTTTCAGGATATGACTGTCAGAACAGAATCAGGCCAATCGTCTCTGTTAGGATGCCTGGACCACTAGAAACCTACTTTAGAAGCAAAGGCCTTTATATGTAAATTAAAAGCCAACACTCTAAGTTGCTCTATAGCACAACAACACAAAGGGGAGATCTGAACTCTGAGTTCCTGGGCTAGAGCCCATCTGTAGAGCCTGAGTCCAGGTAAGTAGGTGACATCACTATTTCCAATCTCTGTTCTAAGGCTTCTTTCCAGTTATTATCTAACTGACCAGACTGTACACTATGCTCTAGGAAAAGAAAGATACTTGTGAGACATCTTTTTATCTGAGAGTACACCAAAAGTAGAACACTTTCCAGTCCATACAGATTTTATTATTTTGCTAGATTTTTCTGAATGCATGATGCAATGAATATTCCCATTAACTGTCAAAGTTCCTGACACATTAATAAGTTTTTGTTTTTTATGAGTGTTTGTCTGCATATATGAATATGCACTGAGTGTTTGTCTGGTGTCTACAAAACCAGAACAGGGTATCAGAACCCCAGAACTGGAGTTAGAGACAGTTTTAAGTCACCATGTAGGTTCTAGGACAGAATCCTCTGGAAGAGTTGCCAGTGCTCTTGCCAGTGGACTCTCCTCTTCAGCCCCTAGGACAGGTCTTATGTGATACAAGCCCCAAATAGCATTGCACACCTGTAGGAATATCAAAGTCAAACTATTACCCAGTGTGAGCTGGGAAAGAATCCCAACCACATCTCCACACACCCAGAGACAACATGAAAAATTGATGCATTAAAGCACACAAGAGGACGTATAAGAAAATAAGAGCCTTTCTCTCACATATCAATCAATACCCTGTTTCTTGGCTTCAATCTATTAGAATGGAAAATTTACATTTCTTAATTTTTGTAAATAGAAAAACAAGAGTCCCGTATACATATGCTTCACACAGAGCTCAGAGCTTCTGTTATCCTGCATACTACCTCCAGGTCTGTAACATACAGGACCACAGACATTTCAGCATTCCAATGTTATAAAACTTATATTGCCTCATACCTCACCATTTGTTATGAAGCATGAAAACAAGGTGGTTTCAGAAAACCCACATGTATCCCAGGCATCGGGACAGGGGTGTCAAGGGGAACCCTGGGAGGGTCTTCAATATATACTTGTAGCTTCAGAGGACAGGGCAGGAGCTGGGTGCAATTACAGGACAGCTTGTCAACATGCCTGCCTTTCAGCTGTTCCATGATGGATGTTGAGCTTCTGCAGTGGGGTACCCTTGAGCTACTGAGAGACCATCTTTCTATGACACACTTTGACATGTTGGTTTTAGGATTTATTATTTATTTACATGTATGGGTATTTCATCTGCATGGATGTCTCCATACCACATCCATGCAGTGCCCTCAGGAGTCAGAAGAGCATTCAGATCCAGTGGAAGTCGAGTTATAGACAGCTGTAAGCCACCATTTAGGAAATCACCATGAGTCGACTGGAAGAACAGCCACTGCTCTTAATCACTGAGCCATCTCTCCAGGCCCTATCATCACTGAATTTTATGTGGCTTTATATACTCTGCTCTAACCTGCTCTTATCCTGTGAATATAATATATGACAAAAGTAGATAAGTACATATCTAATATAAAATATAAACATTAGGGGCATATATTGAAATACTCACATAATTATTTTAAAATTTCTTCTGTACATAAGAATATCTATGCTGGAAATGTCAGCCCTGGAGGCTGGCAAGATGGCTCAGTGGGTAAGAGCAGTGATTGATATTCTGAAGGTTCTGAGTTCAAATCCCAGAAACCACATGGTGGCTCACAACCACCTGCAATGAGATCTGACGTTCTCTTCTGGAGTGTCTGAAGACAGCTACAGTGTACTTTGTAAAATAATAAATCACTGGGCTGGACTGGAACAAGTGGAGCTGACTGGAGCAAGCAGAGGTCCTAAATTCAATTCCAAACAACCACATGAAGGTTCACAACCATCTGTACAGCTACAGTGTACTCATATACATAAAATAAATAAATAAATAACACTTAAAAAGAAAGAAATGTCAGTCCTGAGTATCCCTCACCCATGTCAAACTGGTCGCACTCTTCTCCCCAAACAGCCCCAGTTTCTGCTTTCAGGACACATGTTCTATTTCCCTCTCTTTTTCTCCCTCAATTCACAATCTCTTACTTCCCTCCTCTGATACTTTTTCTAGTTTCAGCCACTCACATGCACACATGCACATGTGCATGTGCAGGTGCGCGTGCGCAAACACACACACACATACCTTTAATCTAGGTAATGGCCACTTTTGTGCAACTTCTACTTTTACGCCTCAATCTGCACAGTGTAACCCATATTAAGTCTAAACATCAGCTGGCTGGTAGAGAAACCATGTCAGACTCATTTGTACACTGTTCTTAAAGCTCGCAATGGCACAATTCCATGTGTTCCTTCTCTGAGCCCAATCAGGCCATGTCTGTAAAACAGTCAGGATAGAAATACTCCCAGTAAGAGAGCACTGAGCCAACAAGCAGCTGCCTGGATTGACCATGGCCAGAAATTAAGGATGCATGAAAAGAGAATTTTCATTTATTGGAAAAGTATTTACTTTAGCACATTTACAATACCTTCACTTTATAAATCTTGAGAAATTGGAGTTTATCACTAATTTTTCTACTCTTATTATTTTCTCTTTGCCTTAACCCACAAAATTTATTTCTGCATATTTTCTTTTCTTTTTTCTTTCTTTTTTTTTTTTTTTTTTTTTTTTTTTTTTTTTGGTTTTTCGAGACAGGGTTTCTCATGTAGCCCTGGCTGTCCTGGAACTCACTCTGTAGACCAGGCTGGCCTCAAACTCAGAAATCCGCCTGCCTCTGCCTCCCAAGTGCTGGGATCAAAGGCGTGCGCCACCACGCCTGGCTTTATTTCTGCATATTTTCACTCTTCCAGATCATCATGGTTCACTTTCAGTTTGTTTAATCCTGGTATTTCCCATTTTCAACAATAAATTTTTAAGTCTAAAATTATTTTATCTAGCTTTGTTTTTGTTGTTGTTGTTGTTGTTGTTGGATTGTGTGTGCATGTGCGCACACACGAGCACCCACTAAAGGATCAGATGTAAGGTTTCACACACACTAGCTAAGTTCTCTTCAATAGCTAAGAGTATATACATACACATAATTAGAGTATATACATACACATAATTAGAGTATATACATACACATAATTAGAGTATATACATACACATAATTAGAGTATATACATACACATAATTAGAGTATATGCATACACATAATTAGAGTATATACATACACATAATTAGAGTATATACATACACATAATTAGAGTATATACATACATATAATTAGAGTATATACATACACATAATTAGAGTATATACATACATATAATTAGAGTATATACATACACATAATTAGAAGTGAGTAACTCTAATTTAATCCCAGCTGAGAGTTCTGGGTTATTTTGTTGTTGTTGTTGTTGTTGTTTTTAAATATCATATACTGCTGTGACTGGTGGGAAGGAGCACAGTAAATATCCAAGGAACATGAACAGTTTAACTGTCCAGACCAGGCATGCAAGGATAATCTACTTTTCTGGAGATGCCAAGTTTGGGCACTGAACTAAAGTCAGAAAGCATAAAATTGAATCAACAAAAATGTGGGTTCCTCGTTTGTTTACCTTTCATCCTAGTAGGAGGACATTAGAGGGCTAGGAAGATGCCTCAGGGGCAACACTTTCAGCACAAGTATGAGGACCGGAGTTTGGGCCCCAGTACCAAGGGAAATGCTAGGTGGGCCTTATAGGCAACTCTGATCCTGGGAGTCTGATACCCTGGGTCAAGCTGGCTAGCTATACAAGTTGAGGTGAGCTCTGAGTTCAAGTGAGAAATATGGCCTCAATAAACAAGGTAGAAAATCATCCAAGAAAGCACACATATGTGTACCCACACACGTGACCATGCTAATACACACTATTGACACCACACACATATTCACAAGCAAAACCAAAATCTGAAATGTAGGATATTAGAAGGATTATTAACAATACTCTGTTATGCCTGCAGACAGGAGGCTAGCCTCCGAGAGGCTCTATCCATCAGCAGACGGGAACAGACACAGATACCCACAGCCAAACATCGGACAGAGGTTGAGGACTCTTATGGAAGAATTGGGGAAAGGACTGAGGAACTCAACAGAATGCCCAACAGAGTCAACTAACCTGGGACTCTGGGAGCTCTCAGAAACTGAGACACCAACCAAAGAACATACACAGGCCGGAATGAGGACCATAACACATATGCAGCAGATGCACAACTCAGTCTCCATGGGGGTCCCTCAACAACTGGACTGGACCCTCTCTCTAAAGCTGTAGCCTGACTGTAGTATCAGTTCCCTGACAGGGCTCTCTTGTCTGGCCTCAGTGGGAGAGGATGCGCCTAATCTGGCAGGGACTTGATGGTCAGGGTAGGGAGATACCCAGGGGAGGCTCCACCCTCTCAGAGGAGAAGGGGAGTGAGGACGGGGGAGGTTTCAATAATGGAAAACCAGGGTAAGTACTTGGAGTGTTAATTAGTTAAGTAATTAAAAGCAGGTTTTTTATTATTAATAAAAAAAAACATTAGGTTTAGATATCTTTTCACCATTCAAGAACCTCAAATCTTGTGATATTCACAGATATGAATAGTAAACTTGTTATATTTTGATACATATACTAATTAAGTCAAATTTTACATTAAACTGCTATAGACTTAGCTCAAATATACCATATATATATATATACACACACACACAATATGATTCTGTTGATTCTATTGCAACCATACTATGTGAGGAAATCACCCATCAAGCAAAGTCAAAATTGCTAACATCCTAGACATGCTGGTTCTAACCTGAACCTATTAATGTTCTGAGAAAGGAATTACAGAATACAATTTCTTTATGAGCAGAGTGTCTAAGCAAACCAAAGCAGGTATGAAAAGTTCTCAGTCTATTCAGAAATATTAAATCTATAAATTGCCTATGATATCCAAACTTGCTTTCAAGTATTAAGAGCATGAAATAACTCTTTTTTTTTTTTTTTTTTTTTTAAAGATCTCAGTTAGCTTTATCATTTCATTCTAGCACTGAGCAACATGTCACTGACTGTTTGTTACAGGAAGCCAAGCAGAGGAGGTCAGTTTCAAGAAAAGGACTTGAAGAAGCCAGGGACAAAACACAATGTGGCTTTCCTCGCACAACTGGGTCCGGAGATTGAACAATGCATGAGCTGTTTGGTTGGCAAGTGTGACTCCAAGTGACTACCTTCCTGGTTTAATGATTAAGGCAGTGGGAAGTGGCTACACTGAACTGTTAGAGAGAACCGCCCTTCGTTTTTCTCTTACTTTGGAGCTGGTGTTGTTTCTTAGTTTGGAGTTGTGGAACTTCATCATGGATGACTCTGTTTAGGTTGTTCGTACAGAAGATAAGCCCCAAACTGTAGACACTTTCTGGCTTATTTAGCTCAAGGTGCCACTTTCTTCCTTTTGTGTCCCTTCCTTCTGTCTTTCTGTTCTTCTTTCCTTCTCCTTGGACAGTGTCTCTTGTAGCTCCGGCTGGTCTTGATTTAAGGCAGAGGATGACCTCGAACTTTGATCCTGGTGGCTCTCCCTCCCAAGTGCTGCCATTACAGACATGTGAAGCCACACCTGGTTATGCAGTGCAGGGGATGGAATCCAGGGTCTCATGCAGGCTAGGTAAGCCTGCTACCAACACCCCCAGTTCCTGCTTTAGGAGACAGGTCTCCTGTAGAACAGGATATGCACTTACATGGTACTACGTGCATGTGAAGATCAGAGGCTAACCTTGTGGACTTGATTCTCTCTTTACTTTACTCTTGACTTTACTGGCATTTAGGGATTGAACTCAAGTTGCCAGATTTGCATGGCAAACTCCTTTATCTGCTGGGACATTTCTTATAGACGCCAGGACCATACTGCCCACAATGGGCAAATGTTCTACAGGTTTACCTGCAGACCCGTCTTTTTTTTTTTTTTTTCCAGACAACATTTAATTGGGGCTGACTTACAGGTTCAGAGGCTCAGTCCATTACCATTGAGGGGGGAACATGGCAGTATCCAGACAGGCATGGTGCAGGAGGAGCTGAGAGTTCTATGTCTTCATCTGAAGGCTGCTAGCAGAAGACTATGAAATAACTCTTAACACAGATATGCTCACATGCATTCTTAAACCATGATCTTAGCAGATTTCATGCACTTGCTCAAACATGCTTACACAGCTGTAAAATGGTGTAAACCATTAATTTGAAAAAGTAAATAAAAATAATTCTTGGAAAATGAGAAGATGGAATTAAAGAGGAGAAGAAATCACTAAGGGCTTCCTGGTATGCTCTCATTAATTAATTCCAAGGAGAAGCTGACCAGTTCATCTATTGTCACTGTCATTGCTACTAAATTCAATATGAAATGTAGAATAGTCTCCATACACAAAGATACACACATGCACACACATAAATATTCACACAGAAAGACATATACATAGCATACACACAGACATATACAGACACAATATATACACTGACATATACATTATACATACATGTACACACATACAAACACATACAGTGACATATATATGTACACACACATACAAAACCATAAACATACACAGACACTAAACACACACACATACACAGTACACATACAAACACAGTCATGCAAACATATATGAGACAAAACACATACACACAAATATAAATATATATACAGGTACATATATGTAAACAGAAACAAACACAGACACACACAAACAGTGACACACACATATATGCACACACTCATACACAGACACATATACAAACAGAAACACATATTGGCACACAGAGACACATACATTCGTACACTTAGACACTTAGACACAGACATGCACACACACAGACTCATTTTTACAAATATACAAACACATGCTCACACACAGGACATACAGAGAGACATAACAAACACAGAATAGACATAATGCGGTAGTACAATTACTACTCATGGACATAATATATAATATATGATATATATATATAACTCATGTTTTAGTAAATTATCCTTTAATATAGACTTAGATTGAATAATAACAAAGTGTTGTACAATCTTAAGCAATGTCTTTCCTTCTCATCCCTCTTTCCCTCCCTGTTCCCTTCCTCTCTCTGGGATCAGGCCTCATGTAGGTCATGCTGGCCTTGAACTCTGTACACATGAATGCTTACCCTCCTGCCTCCATTTAACAAGTGCCGGGATGGCAGATGTGCACTTGCGTGCCCCAGTCACGCGAAATCTATCAGTTTATACTATGGGGAGTTTATACTACTGGATTAAAAGTCAGTTGGACAAAAACATATTTATAAATAGTAACAGCCGTTGTGATAATAACCATTTTGATTTTCAGCTTTTGAAAATGGTGTATTATTCACACAGCAAAGTATATGCTATTTTGACTTCAGAAGCCATTGGGAAATATATAAATTCTGTCAAAGACATAAAAGAAAACTCAGCCAAAAGCTACTGTGCTAAATGGACTCAGATTAATTTGGGCATTTGAGCACCAGAAAGGAAACAATGCTACATTTTAATCGTCTCTTTAAAAATCAGAGTTATATTTGTAGACTAAAATAAATTTGTCACAGCCACAGTAAAATTTTACATCATATTTAACTAAAAAGTCTAGAATTAAGAAAATGCAGATTTTATAAAGTCTCAGTGCAGTTCTTGTGAACTTGCAAGAATTTTTAATTTTTTTTATTTTCGATATAGTTTTATTATAGAAACAGCTTTAGAGAAAACAGTTGTGAAGCTCTTGGTCTCCGCAGCCCCCGCAGTGTCTGAGCACTATCCTGAAGACCAGAGTGAATGGCTATAGATGTGGTCACAGAGGCTGTTATGCTAAATATGGATATTTACAAAGCACTAATTTTCTCCTACTTAAGTGAAAATATTCACTTAGGGTCTGTTAAGCCTCATTCATGTAGGGAAGGGATGTAGATGGAGTGACATGCACAGGTTTATGAAAACATACTTTAAAGTGATAATGGCCACAATAATAGTAACCACTTTGATTTTCAACTTTTGAAATATGCACTGTTCACACAGCAAAGTATACACTACTTATCCAGAGCTCTTAATTACTGTTATAAGTAATTAGTACTAATTCGAAATTAGAGATAAAAACTAAGCATCAGACACAGCCAATTAACAGCTAGCACAAGCCTATCTGCACCTCACCGTGCATAATTACAACTGAGTGGATCTTTGCTTCTGGCTTGGAAAGACATCTTCAAAACAAACAGAACAACAGAACTATACAGTATTCCCAGCAAGGTCGTTTTCCTCTATGTCATCCTGACCTTGGACTTTGGACTTTCTGTTCCTAACAACAATAAAAATACATGTTAGCGACATCTGCAAATAGAGCCTAGTGATAATGCCATTTTTCTTTTTTCTAATTGCTTTGAAGTTTCTGTACAAACTGGCCTTCTTTCAGGTCAGTACTTCTCTTTGCTAAACTAAATGAAGGTCTGTCCCATTACAGTGAGATGACGGTGTAAGAACAAGGCTAGTAAGCATTATATGAAGCACTTGCCACACTGCAGCAAGGGCATCAAGAACTAGACTTGGAAGGGTGTGTGCTCCATCCTTGGCAGCTGCTTTCCAGCCAGAGGAACTGTACAAATCATTCCAATCCTTCCAAAGGATCTTCACCCTTCCAATAGAGGGACAAAATGTAAAAAGAAACTGCATGAGCATGCAGCACAGAACATGGATCTCCTGGGTTGCTTTTGAGAAATGTGTTCAGGAAGCATCGCATAGGGAAGCAGGCTGCAGGTCAGGCAGGGATCCCAGTCTATTTCTTAACAAGAGCCACATGCTACTCGTGGTAACAGAGTATGGAAGGCACTATGTTAACTGACAGCATCACAGAACTGCTTTGAAGAAAAACAACTGAGCCTCAGAGTTGGTGGAGTATGCAATAATGTGAACATTGTCATAAAATTTAAAAATGCCATAGTGAAATCTATTGATATGCATAATCAACATATACTAATACAAATTTAAAAGAAAGCCCTAAACAATAAAGATATATTTACATATGTACAAAAATAAAATATCTGAAAACTAAGTGGCTGAAGATAAGCACACACATGCCCGGCACCTCTCCTACCACAGGTTCAGGAAGCATTTATAATCTGTGTGTGTGTCTTCCCCTTTTAAGCTGTCTTCAATATCTTTTGAACCTTCTTTTTTTTCTTCTTTCCCTTATATATTAAAATTAGAAAAACTATCATCTATCTTGTTTACTCAAAATTACTGAGTATGATATTTTCATATAATCAACTGGTGACAGCTAAAAAGATTAGAATAAGACCCAAAAAGAAATTGAGCAATTAAAAAGTACAATAATTTGCCTAAAGTTATGTAGATCAATGATACTACTTACTAAAACACACAAAAATAACATTGCAGATACAATTCACTACACTATATCACATTACACCAGTGTTCTGACAACTACTTTGGAAACAAGATAGATCCAGTGAACCTTTGTGCTTGATTTATTTCACTGCCAGTGACACAGTTACATCTGTACTGGTTTCTTTTTTGTTGTTGTCCGGTTTTGTTTTGTTTTTTTGGTTTTTGGTTGTTGTTTTGTTTGTTCGTTTTTTTGGTTTTTTTTTTTTTTTTTTTTTGGCTTTTCAAGACAGGGTTTTTCTGTATAACCCTGGCTGTCCTGGAACTCACTTTGTAGACCAGGCTGGCCTCTAGCTCAGAAATCCACCTGCCTCTACTTCCCAGAGATGTAGCCAGTTTATAGACAATGCCCTTTTAGAACAGCATCAGTTTTCCATAAGCTTTCACTTAATTACACTTATTGAAAGGAGTATGTAATTTATATAATTAAAAAGGAGATTACATGTTCCCTAATTACAAACTAGCTTCAGTGCTTGGTTGTTACTGCAGACCTTCATGGATCCATTCACACCCAATTCTCACATAGAATCCTAATTGTAAGTCACTGTAGAAATACTTGCTTTTAGTAGGGCTGTCTACACAGAGACCACAGCTGCAAGGGTACCTGTCTTTTTACCAGTGTCTTCTGCATGGGGACCCTCCACACAGGAGTACCCAACTCCCAGCAGTGTCTTTTTATGAAGATTTTACCTTGGCAGGCTTGTTGGCATCCATACTCTCTTTGAATTTCTCCTGCACAGTTGCTGCAAGCTGACAGAGCAAGGCACCATTATCCAACTTCTCCATGAAGGTTTCTGCTGTTATCTCTTTCCCTAAAATAACACAAAAGAGAATTACAAAAACATTTTCTTTCCCTAGCACAGATATCAGATTCACACTAAAGAACACACACACACACACACACACACACACACACACACACCATTTGTTCTCTTTAAGGAGAACAATGTTACATAAACAAATGATCACTGACAACTCCAACAAGAAAACCACTAAACCTCATCTAAACTACACTGTCTCATCTCTAAACTCTATGAATGTACTATTCTAGATCAAGATTCAGATTAGAGTATTACAAAAGCTAAGCTCTAAGTAGAAAATACAAACTGTTTGAGCATTGCCCTTCTGAGCACAGCCTTGAGATGGCAGTTAGGTCCAGAGCTCAGCTGTGCTCCGCCCTCCCCACAAGGACCTTCCCAGTGTCAGCACAGCTCTTAGAAGCTTATGGTCCTCAGCCATCATCTCTATCATCATCTGTTTGACTGGATCCCAGTCTGTTATTTACTTTTCTGAGATGATCCCAGACTATATTTTCTTCCTCCTTTTCCTCTTTAATTTTTAGATAGCTTTACTGAGATCTATTCCATAGCCTTTCTCATTTGACCTTTTATAAACTCTGTGCAAATATTCAGACATGTACAGTCATCATCATAATTTCAGAACATTTTAATCATATCACAAGGAATTCAGCACCCTTGAATTGACCACCAACCATGTAGATATAAATACAACTTGTGTCTTGCCATAGCTGCCACAAGGCAACTTTCCCAGGCCCTCCTCTTCTTTGCTCTGGTCCTCATTTTCAGTGATGTGGGCTGTTTATTTGTCCATTTGTTTGTTCGTTCTTGGATTCGGGGCACTTTTTTCCTGCGGTGATCTCCCAAAATTTGAAAGTCACAAATCCTGTTGATTCAAGCCATCTCTTTTGCCCATCCTATCATGGTCTGATGACTAGCATGATGACAAGAAACATAGGGATTGTTTCCTAGGTGTGGACTCACTGTCTTCACTCAGACAGACATCTTTACTGAGCACTCTTGATCCGACCTTTATCTTGCAAAACATATCTATGCAATTTATCCCAATATCCAATGGGTTCATGTGATGCTTCTGCCCATTTGTTTATTCATATGCTTCAAAACCTGCCTGTGCTTCACATACTGCCTTCATCAGACCCCTCCCAGACTTTCCACTCTTCCTGGCATGGACCTGACTTCAGTGTCCTGCTCTCTCCCTGACTGAATTCCCTCTCCCTACTCTACTTCCTGGAACTGATCTCCTCAGACTCACTTCTCCCTTCTATATAGTCATTCTCACAAATAGCTTCTGTTTGGGGCGCATATCAAACATTTCCTTCCTTTACAAATTACATGTTATGTATAAT
This sequence comes from Mus caroli, assembly GCF_978045245.1. Taxonomy (NCBI): domain Eukaryota; kingdom Metazoa; phylum Chordata; class Mammalia; order Rodentia; family Muridae; genus Mus; species Mus caroli. The sequence goes on from NW_028227263.1 coordinate 95,227,384, forward strand.
GCCCTGGTTTCCTCAATATGATATAAACCTATTGAGATGTGTCTTTTTAAATCTTCTATAGGACTAGAATGTAGCTTGATTGGTACAGTGCTTGCCCAGCATATTCAAAGCCCTGGGCCCCACATGGGGCACTACAAACAACAGGCTTGGGGCTGTACAGGCAGCAGGACTAGGTCAAGGCCTTGTGTAGAAATATATACAATTTTTAAATGAAATCTCCTACAGAGGTAAGCATTATATTATTCTTGTGATGGGAATCAGGTAAATGCAATCAACAAGCATGTGAATTAACAAAATAAAATGTCAAGAAAACCTTGACAAAACACTGGGGCTCATGCAGGTTTATTTTCTTAGGAAAAGTGCAGGGGATGCAATTCCATGTACACTTAAATGTAGTCCACAAGTCACAGAAAAACTACTGATTTACACTTACTGTATTGCATTTCTTTTTTTTTAAATCTGTTTGAAATGATGTCATGCAATGTGTGTGTGTCTGTGTGTGTGTGTGTCTGTGTGTCTGTGTGCCTGTGTGTGTGTGCGAGCGCACATGTGCCAGGTGAGTATAGAGAGGGGAAAGGAGTTGTTAGTTCTACCGTTCTCTTTTTCCCCTGCTGAGTAGCTCACTTGTCAGTGTCTGGTGAGGATAATGACTTCTTCAGGGGACAGAGCAGCAGCACAGTAAGTGCAGGTCCCAGAGGTTCTCCCATGCAGGCTGCTTTGACTTCAGAAGTGCACTGAGTTCAGCTGACTCAGAAAGGAGGATAGGAATCTTGAAACAAAAACAGCCAGCAGGAGAGACTGACTGCTGTGCTCCTAATGTCAGTCCAATGAGGAGAACGTTATCATGAAAGCAGGCATGGCACACCAATGCCAGAAACAGGTGCCTAAAATTGTCAGTTTATTGCGATTGGTTTAAATATCACGATAAACTTTACACCAAGTTCTTAACTGATTTTGTTGAATGATTCCTTTTATAAATTGCACAGATATTTTGCCTATGGAAGGAGCTCGATGTGTTAAACCCCACAGCAATTTTATGATTCTTCCTCATATTTTTAAGTGACTAGATGATTACAATAAGTTGCAAAGAATTTTTAATAATGAAAAAAAATCGTTTTCATTAAAGAGCCATCAGAAATTTGCCCAGAGTTACGCTTTTCACTTGATTTTCTTTGGATCTCACAAATGTCCATTGTCCTGTCCTCTATGAACACTTGAAAAAACTTTACACTGAACATCTGTAACCAATGAAGAATATATTAGGTGTCAGCTTTCAAGTCTGTGTATTTTATGGCTTAGAAAGGTGGGGGTTTTGGCTAAAACACAGACTGTTATATACTTTATAGTTGAAATGGACTGCCTCAAATGAAGGAAAAATGCAAGACTGAAAAGTTCTATTTTAAAAAATCTTTTATATGTAATATACTTTCCATCAAAACATTAAGTCATTAAGTATATATTTTCAATGTACTATATAATTGTAAAAAGTCAGTTATAATGGTTTTATGGAATGATTCTCTACTTCACTTGCATTCCACACATATCACTAACAGCGTTTAAGAAAAGGCAGAATATGATGCAGTTGGATTTACCCAAAACATATATCCATAAGAGCAGACTGCGAAGAATGAATTATAATTCCTTAAGTAAAATTAACATGTAATTAATGGCCTCTGCTTCACAAATCAGGTCTTCCTTATTGTGTTAGGCAACTTCACAGATCAGATTATAAAGCATACACAAGTGTATTTGGAGTCAGATCATTGCCACATTCTCAGCCCTGCCTTTCCCATATCTTACTTAGCACATCTAGACAATCAAGAATAATAGACAGGTACCACTAAAGCATCTTGGATTACCAGATACTTCGGCCCATAAGTGCCATGGGTATTTATCAACCATGGGTATCAACCTAATACTCTGATCTAGAAGTCATATAATTATTTTCTGCATCCACAATAGTGAACTCTGATTTTATATCCTTTAAGTCATGCTTGATAGCTGAGTGGTAGACAGTGACCAAGGCATCTGATTGAGTAACGCAGTAGTCACTGGTCCTTATGGCCTTTATAGTCTAAATGAACAAAATTAGCATCAACCTCAGGACTTTTAGGGAGGACTTGGATAACTAAAATCAGCATGAGTGCTCATCTTCTAAAATATGTTTGACATAGTTTCTATAAAGATTGGCTATCCATCTGTAAAATATGTTAGACTGGCACTATCTCAGGGTGGGGGCAAAGATCCATTTATCTTCTATTGGAGTGAGAATGGATGTTTGTCCCAAAAAGTTAGTAATACTGGATCCCCAAAGATAAGACTATATGTAATATTCCCATTTGACATTTAGACACAATATGTCAGGCATGTGAACACATTTGTATGTTACTTCTCACAGTGCTACAGAGGGAATGTTACTAATTACCTCTTTTTTTTTTTTTGGTTTTTCTAGACAGGGTTTCTCTGTGTAGCCCTGGATGTTTTGGAACACACTTTGTAGACCAGGCTGGCCTCGAACTCAGAAATCTGCCTGCCTCTGCCTCCTGAGTGCTGATTAAAGGCGTGTGCCACCACGCCCAGCTACTATTTACCTTTTTTTTAAAAAATCCACACAATTAGCACACAACCCTTTGACCCAGGCATTCCAGGTTCAAAGTCTATGTTCCCAGCCATTTGGCTTGACAATTTCAATATTTACTGAACATACACTGACTATTTCCTACAGCAAACCATTTTCCCAAATGAAATTATTATTGTTTTCTTTCCTTACACAGAAATGTCATAGAAGGCTTGTTAGAAAATGATAATCTTGGGACTGTGAAATGAATAGAAAGCCTGGAACATAGCTGAGAAGATTGTGCAGCCATGTTTTTATACCTCCTTTGGAACATGGCAGAAGAAAGCTGGTATAGTGTCAATGTCTGAAGATAATTTTGGTGCTACAGTAGCAAACTCTAATCCCTCTGCCCCTTCCACTTCAATTTATTTTTCATTACTAGAAGGCTCAAACATGACTCATTTTCTAGCTCAATCCAAATTCCTCAGCACTTTTGACAATGAGTTACCTTATCTCAAATTACTTAGTATTTTTGAGACTGAATTTTCAGAGTATGATATAGGAAGTGACTCATATCAGAATTCCAGACTAGGATCTATTACATGCTGACTCACAAGTCTACATCAGAGATGGCAAAGGGGTTGTGTTATAAGAACTGCTTTCAAACAACAAACACACAGACTACACTGAAGGGCAGAATCAGCAGAACATAAACCTGTGCCTATCCATATCTACACTGACAAAGCACATGGATGCCTATCAAGTTTTACACCAAGAACATGAGGATCACAGAAGATGAAACCCAATGAAAAGGTGCCCTGCAATAGGAAGAACCTCTTGTCCCAAGCTGGACAACAGCTGTATTTGATAGCACACTGGCTCCAAAAGACAGATGTTTACTTTTTTTTTTTTTTTCTGAGACAGGGTTTCTCTTTGTAACAGCCCTGGCTGTCCTAGAAGTTGCTTTGTAAACCAAGGTGACCTTGAACACAGAGATCACAGAGATCTGCCTGCCTCCATCTCCCAAGTGTTGGGACTAAAGGCATATGCTGCCACACCTGGCTTGATGTTTATTTTTAATAAAGAAAATTGCAGAAAATTTTTAGAAATAACTGAAAAACTCAAGCACATTACTCATGTTAAGTTGAAAACTGATAAATTCTTTTTTCTACACATGTAGAAGATCAGAAAACTGTAACTTGCCAGACTATCAACTATCAATGCATTTTCTAAATATAAGCGAAATCAATTTAACATAACTTAGCTTTGGGGAAAACAGAGCATAATTTCTAGGTAGATATAAACATACAACTCTTCATCTTGAAGACCTACAATGATTAAGAAGAACATCAACTCTTTTCAATGTTTAATAAGTCTTTCTTTAAAACACAGTACCAGTAAGTACAGTATCATAGATCAAAACTAATAGGTAGAGAAATTCTAATTTTTAAATTATGTAAAAGCCCAGGTGACACAAATTTTTGTTACTACATTTGTCTCACAGCCAGACCAACTCAATCCTCAGAAGTCCACTGCCAACCACTGAGCTAGATGTACGTAATTCTACATTATGGATGACTGCTGCAACCTAGCGCTATTCATTTACTAACACTCTTTATGCTCCAACCAATAATTAAAATTTTGCTCAAGATTTGCTGGCATAATCTTTTAGTGTTGCGGTACATTGTACAGACATAAACAATGACTGAGTGATAATTGGCTCTGAGTTAATAGAACCGAGTCAACAGCCTACAGTACAGACAGAACACGTGTGTTTAATGTGGATCAGACCTGGCAGTAATGGGTAACAGGAACACATTTAAGAAGCAGCCCAGCACACACTCTTACTAAAGATGGTAGACTCTTCATGGCCCAGCTCAGACTTTCCGAAGTGTTGAAAATATGCTGCTGGTCCATTGCCCCAGCTACAATTTGAAAATGTAGCAGACTTACACAGAGGACTTCCTGTAAGATGCCAAAGGGCATGTGAATGTTCCAAAACACAGAGTGACCTCCTCACAAGTCATGTTGCTTACTTCAACTAGCACATGTCCCATGGGATAGCCAGTGTAAATACACAATCTGAGGGTGACTAACATTCATTATTATATCTTCACCTCTATGACTAGAACTCTATAATGGTATTTACAATATCGCATATCACATTGGAGACATAAATGTGAATATTAATCTATAGCAAAACCTGAATTCTCCTCTCCATCAGACCATTTTTTTCGGTCTTTGGAGAACTTGAAAATAAACTGTCCTTTTAAAAAGTCCATCTCCAATTGACAGTTTATGTATAGGATCAGAAACATCCAAGTTGAATCACTGACTATCTTTTAAAAAGTACATTTTTAAGTTACTTTTAAACAAGATAACTAAAATGGCCTCATCAAAGTTCTCTGCAGGTATGACCCCATGAGAACAAGAATGTGAAAGCTTAGGATTCCAACATGGAGATTGTCACCAGGACAGTTCTATGGTATAAGCACATAGAAGCTAAGATCTGAGAGACAGCACTATTCAGTAAAATATGTGAATATTACTCAGATGGTAAAAAGATGATTTTAAAACATTTAGTTATTCTCTCTTTCTCTCTCTCTCTCTCTCTCTCTCTCTCTCTCTCTCTCTCTCTCTCTCTGTCACTCTGTGTGTATGTGTGTGTGTGTGTGTGTGTGTGTGCTTGTATGAGTTTATGTGTACCATGTGTGTGTGCTGCTCACAAAGGCCAAAAGAAGACAAGATATCCCCTGGAACTGGAATTATAGATGGGTGTAAGCTGCCTGATGTGAGTGCTGAGAAGCAAGCCCACATCCTCTGCTAAAGCAGTAAGTGTACTAACCCTCTGAGTGCTCCCTCCACAGTAAGGTCACATTTTCACTCTCAAAGCAAGTGCACACTGGGAGCTGCTACTACATATATGAAAGCCATCTTCCAACAAAGCCATTCATGTCTTCATTTCTCATTATTATTCAAAACATGTTTATTTTCCTATCTCTGTATGTTTTAACATTTTAAACAGTTTCAAGTGTTTAGACTCCTTTCTAAATTATAATAATCATAATGTTTCCTTGAGGTTTCCTCTGTCTACCTGGGGTGACTTCTAGTCCACTGAAAGATAATACTCAATAACTACATTTTTTTAATCCCTTTAGAAACCCTTGCCTGGAAAATTACATAAACTATAAATTTCATTCACTACAACTACTAATAAATATTTAACAAGATAATCTGCTTCTTTTAAAAACATTATCCATTATATATTTACTCTGCTTAGATATGTCTTTTGTTGACCTAAACTACCCAAACGAACGCTCCAGAATCCGATTTCTTGGAAACATAGATGTTAGGAGCTGGAAAGGATATTAAAGAACATCTCCAACTCTTTCAGTTATGGTTGAGGACATCAAGCCCAGAACAGATAGCTGAGGGACTGTGGGCATGTTTCCGACCAGTGGAACGGCCAGAAGCTGAAACCAGGTCTCCTGATGCCCAGAAAGGAGCCAGGTCTCCTGATTTCTAATCCAAGGATCTTTCCATTACACACACTGACTCTGTTCTTTGAGGCTGTATTGGCCTGCTCACACTGATCAAGCCACTTTGAGAATGATCACATTGGTTAAACAGAACACTTTGATGACCTAGTCACCCAACACTGGGTCACGCCTGTGTAATCGGGCTACACTGTACTCACCCCCATTCCTCCTGTCCTACCATCTCCATGGCCCTTTGTTGATCACACTACTGATTATAATCAGTACAATTTTTTTCAAGTCTGTGTATGATTTAGCCCCCAACAAGTCTTTTTTTTTTTTAATTAACAATTTCACTGGACTTTATAAATAGAACAGCAACTTAAATAATATTAACTAAGATCCAGGAACTATACAAAGTGCTAGAGCTTGTGTTCTCAATTTCTGTAACACAATTCCAATGACAACTTGTATCTGTAGTGGATGGCTAGGCATTAATAATAATCATTAGTTAGCCCTGGAAGGTCAAAAGCAAGGGAGGCAATAACTGCCTGTTTGATGAAGTTAACAGTGAAGTACTACCTAGTACAAGTCTCTTCATTCTTTTGGAGACAGTCCCACCCTGGGGTGGAGGACCTTGCTTGGGGGAAAGGGGTTCTGAAAACCTTTCGGAAGGGTATATTTTCTATATTGACACTTAGTAGTTTTAGTTAAACCACAAAGTTAGTCAAAATGGGGTGTTTATGATGAAGAAAAGAGCAAGTACCTCAACACAGACAAAGACTTTTAAATATACATATAAGTATAAAAGCCAGGAAGCAGAGAAAAACTGCAAGAGGCAAATGGATTCTTAGCCTCTGCTAGGTTTTAGCCAGAGGAATGCAGCACGAAGCCCCATCTTCCTAGCTAGAAAGTGAAGCCTGCAGCTTGCAGCATTGCTGCAGTAATAAAATAGTGTAGGTGCATCCTCTCTGCCCACCACAAAGTACCACTCACGCTCTGCTTGTTCCACAGTTCAACCCTACATCCTGAAAACTGTAAGGTCCTAAAGTTGTGGCTCACTCTTCTTCTCAGTGAAATCTGGTACTGGGGATGCTATGGCTAAATATATGGGGAGCCTTTAATTGTACAAAGTTGTACCCTTTATTGTTGCACTCTGATCCTTGACATTCACCAGACAAAAGAAAGGACACCATTAGCATGCAGTATCATTTTCTCAACAATGATGCTTTTCCAAAATGGATGTTTAAAAAAAATGGAATTTAATTCCAAGCTAAATTACTCCAGTCAGTCCACTTGGACAAAGCATAGGTGTTGTCCCTGAATCCCCGAATTCAGCAGCTTTGGAAGGTGTGATGTAAAAGTAGGGCAAGAAAAGACAATTTTAGAAGCAGATTTCACAGAGCCTGCAGCTTGAACCAAAGCACAGGTCAAAGTGGTCAGCTGCAAGCCCATGAGTCAGAAATAAATCAGACCAGAGCAGGAACGGTATAAGCAACTTGACCGCAGGTTTCCACATCCCAGTGCAGGATGCAGGGATATGAAACACAGCTAACATGAGAGGCACTGGGAAATTCATTTAAATTTCCACAGGCTTGAATTTCCCAGATGAAAAAATCCTAATAAAGAAGGTCTTTCTGTTCCAGGTATGGTCACATGCTTGGGAGAAGGACACTCTCAGAGGAGGTAAAATACACAAGACACTGTTATCTTTGCTCACAAAGTGATATCTTATAACCTTACCTAATAGATTGGTTAACCACAAGGCCAAGTCTTCTTTCATCGGCAGCAAATTAGCTTCATGTCTGCTGGCCAGCCACTGGCTGTACTGATGCATATCAGACAGGCCAGGTCCGCTGCGAACCTTGGGGCTCAGGGCAGTGCACATCATTTATCCACTCCTAACACCTAGTGTGGGGACAAAAGAGCAATAGACTTTTTATACAAGTTAAAATTTAAAAACTTCTACCACCACAATATTGTAATGAGCAATGAGCCTTAACCATGAACTTTTGTGATGTCAGCTCAAGTTATTAATTATTAAACCCAGGAGAAAGTATTTGCCTTATTCATGTGCCTCTCTAACTTTTAGTCAGCCACTTGGTAACAGAAACAATCAAAGGTCAAAGAGAAAATCAAACAATAAATGCTTAGCTCATGTAAAACAATGTATTTGGAAAGGGCCAGCCAGCTTCAAGGGGAAGAAACCCAGTAAAATGTAGTTAAGTAGAGATTTTAGTGTCTGATGGTGTTTAAGGCAGGGATGGCCACAGAATCTGAGTGCTGAGCACAAGCACTGACAGCATGCACACGCTCCCTAGGAAGCACATGGGGACTTCTGGCAAGACTGTTACCTAAAGGAATAAGCGCAACATGAAAGTCGCTGGTGACGGCCAAACTCATTCAAGGACACACAATTAAAACACCAAGTATTGGGTAGGAGAGGAGGGGTATTCAAAGAGTCCCCACTACCACTCCGAAAGTCACAGAAGACCAAAATTAGAAGGGAAGAGTGGCATAAGCAATTTGACTCTATGGCATCACAGTAGAGTAAGGCTAAGATCTTGTTCTTCAAATCTCAAGAACTCTTTCCACAAAGACATAGTCTGACAGAATGCATTAGTGGAAAACACTTTCTTGCAACCACTGCCTCTGGTGGCCTCTGTTACGGTTTCCCTTGCTCTGATCTTCCTTATTTTAGTTATACATTTTGAGTTTTGTTTGTAATCAGTTTAGCGTAGAACTATGTTAATGTTTTACATCTAAAATAGGAGTGGCAGAAAAAGAATTTGCTTCTCATATTAGATATCCCGTGTTAATATACAACACATTTAAATACTTAATTTGACCTTAAGCATATCACCTTTGTCTAATATTTTTTCAAGACAGAGTCTCAAGTAACCCTTGGTAGCCCCAAAATGCTATATAGCTGACAGTGGCCTCGTCCTTCTGATTCTTCTGTCCTACCTCCTGAACTCTGGGACTACAGATGTGACCCACCATACTGGCATATGGGACTCTGGAAAATAGTCCCAGAGACTTTTGCATGTTAGGCAAGCACTCTACCCATTGAGCTACATCTCCAGCCCCTCTCTGAATTATTTGTAGAACCTGATGCTATATAAGTAAAATAAATCTATTGAAGCAGTCTTTTATCTGATATAAAATTATTTCGCTTGTGTTCACAACAGTTCAATCATTTCATTTCGAGTCTATTTCACCATAGGACCTATTCTGGCTACAAATCAGTATGTGCATAAAATAACCAAAAGAAGTCCACCCAAGTGACAAAAACCACAAGACTATTTTCAACAGGCAACTCATTAGATATAACATCCTGGCTATTTCATCTAAGCACTTCAGAGTGACTAAATTACACGCTGTCTTTGGGGTTTTACTGTTTCAAACTCTGCACAGCACTCCTTTGTAGTTATTCTTATTTATTTAGGTTAATTTATTTTAAAAGTTTTCTTTTGAGTGAATGATCTATTTCTATTTTTAATGCAAAATGTGGTTATCTCCCGAATCTTGGAGCAGACTGCTGGGAGAGGTAGTAAGTACATAAAGCGCGTAGTGCCTCACCAAGGAAAGGTACACTTTCATCCCTGACACTCTCAGCTCACTCTGTGACATGACATTCTCTAAGTATCCGACCTGAAGCACTAGGAAGGTGACCGGTGTTTACTACAACTTGCCACAGGTTACAGGACCATCAACATAAGAACTACAATTTTGCTGTTGTTTATTCTCTCCCAGTTATAACAACATTGCTCACACTTTCCCTAATGTCTGTGCTTAAACATCAAAAACAAAAAACACCTGAAATATTTTCAATGCCAATTCTTTGAAAATTATGTTTATTCCTGCATAACAATACCTCTGTAGCTCATCAGGATCCTACAAGATGGCTAGCCTGTCAACACGTATGTAATCAGTCATACATCTAAGCACATGAGTCACACATTTAAATTGAAATCTTAAAAGGGTTACCTTTAAAATGTCTTCCTTCTCAAGACACAATCTCTCCCACTACTTCCCTGAAAGTGAGATATGGTCTCACAGTAACTCTACCCTCACCCTTTTGTGTGCCCTGTGACTCCCATTGATGCTTCAGAGCCCTGTGTCACTCTACAAAGGCAAGAAGACGCCTCAGGTTCTGAAGCTCATTGTCCAGCACAGAATCCATCAGGGGATCACTTACAGTGAGCCTAATGGCATGTAACAGTTCCAGGGAGGCAGAGACAACAATCCTTCCCCTCAGCATTTCTCAACAGTGGAGTTGTTATTTCCCTTGACAGTAGCACCTTTATTTCTCATGCAATCTCTCTTGTGTTTCACCAGAAATGTAACCCAAACTATCTCCTAATATGGACAGATGAATTAACTAAAAACAGCGAGGATAATTAAGCTAATTTTATTTTAAAACTCTGTACATAACCACAATTTTAGTAGAGATGGTCAGTAAGAATGGGGTCAGATTTTCCCAGAGGCTTAGTTGGTAATTCAAATACTAGAAGATTAAATAACGAAACTTTGACAAATACAGAGAGATATACAGACAGAGGTATTTTCACAGATAAGACTTCTCTAAATCCTGTCTAAACGGAAGAATGGTGGGCAACTTAATTCCTCTCCATATTTTTCTATTTTTCTCCAATTATTTTGCATATTTGAAATCCTAACTACATTGGGTATGACTCAGTGGGTTTCCTTTAACTCTCTACACTTATGCCTTAGAATTGGGTAAAACCAGACAGTACACAGAAATGGAGCCAGCTAGAAGGAACACCTATCCAGAGGCTGAGGAATGCACCACAGAATGAAGCAGAGAGACTCAAAGTGAAATGACTGAACTGTAAAGAGGGAAAGAAGGAAAGAGAAAAGGAAGAAAAGTAAGGAAGGAGGGAGGGAGGGAGGACACAGAGGGAGAGGGGAGAGGAAGAAGAAGGAAATGAGGGAGAAAAAGAAAAGGATAGAGCTTGGAGGTACAGGAAGAGGACAGGGGAGGGGAAGCAGCATATGAGAATAGGAAATTAAGATTGTGAAAGTATATTGAATACATGCAAAAATGTTATAAAGAAGTATGTTAGTTTTACAATTAATAAATGATAAAAATGGAAAATAAAGATATAAATTTCTTAGTAAACACAACCTAGTTCAACTTTTCAATTTTTTAAAAAAGTTCATACTAGTTAAATAAAAAGTATGGAATTTCTTCCTTATATAATTTGTAATAAATGTTGTGAATGAACTAGATCATAAAGAAAACTTAAAGAAAAATATCATGCCAGTTCTCTGGAGCACGTTTAAAGTTTCCAAGACTACAAAACTTGTTAGTAGTAAATTTAAATACAGGATATAAAATGATCAATGAGACACTGAACAGAGGAGCATTGGGATAAGGAGAAAAAGTTTATATTTCTAAACAACGAAAGACATTTTCAGTAAAATGTATGTAATCCAAACATTTTAAAAGACCAAACAATAACTTTGTTAAATATTAAAGTCAACCAATTGGAAAGAGTAAGACCTCAAATACACGTATGAATTCACTAAATTGGAGATCCTGCAAGCTTTCTGGGCCTAAATGTGGGTAACTGAACTGTCCGGACTTGGAATGAATAAAAATAAACCTTAAAGGGAAAAACATGTAGAAACGTACACAAAATCTTTCAAAGATTGTGTGTTTTCCATGTCTTTCCATAGGAAAAGTGACTGTGGAATTGCAATTATGGATGTGATGAGACTTGGACAAACCCAAGGGAAGGAGGAAAAGTTAATGAGCCTGAAAGTGAAACATCATGTTTAAAGACTGTCTAGTCCATTACTCCAGAATGCAGCTGAAAACAGATTTGCTCTGATGGGGAAAAAAATTCCTCCATTCTCCTATAGGTATGCTTTGATTATTGTCAAATGGTTTCTCTTATGTCTAGAAGACTGGCATAGAGAAAACATATTTTCATATATCTATATAATACAATATTATATGGAAAATAAATTGTAAAGAAAAAAACAGAAGCACAACTATAATCATACGACTCTCATCTTCTGAGAGATTCCGCTAGGAATGCTAATGAATGAATCCAATATAGGAGATGAAATCTAGAGTGCTAGGGTGAAATAATGGCTCAGCAGCCTAGCTGAGCATTTAAAAACTGTACATGTCATGGGACTTTCTTTGAATCTGAGTTCTTTGTTGTGAACTGTTGACCTGAGTGTTCAAAGATGATTGTGAAGATTCAACATTTATGATGTTACTTGGCAAATATTTCAAGTTCAATGAATTCTATATGCAATCTAAATTATCACCACCAGAAAACGTGCCAAAACAAAACATCCAATGACTTCTTTTGAAAAGAAATTCTATAACAAAATAGGATTTTCCTAAATGTCAATCATTAATATGAAAAGAGAGAAGAGGAGATGTCAGCAAAGTTTGAATGAACACTGCACATCACCAAAGCTCTAACATTCTCCTCATGCTGAGATCTGCACCAGAGCTTAAGTGTATAATTTGATTTATGTGCATCAAAATGAGTAGTTTATATGGGGTTAGAGATGGTAAAAAAAAGAATATTGTACTTTGATATCAGTTAAGAATCATAAGCTATTAATATGACAATATTCTGCACTCACTGAAACACACAGGTGCCTATAGCTACTACCCAAACTTCTCTGTTTCCCTTTCATCCTCCACCCCTCTCATCTCATTATAAAAAACAAAAAAACAAGCAAACAAACCAAAACACTAAAAGCAGTAAAGCTCAAAAGATGTGCAGCCCAGGGTCCTACCTTTAGATGCAATCTTAGCTCTTGTCTACAATGTTGACCTCACTTCTAACCATTAAGGTTTTTTTGTTTTTTGAGACAGGGTTTCTCTGTGTAGACCTGGCTGTCCTGGAACTCACTTTGTAGACCAGGCTGGCCTCGAACTCAGAAATCCGCCTGCCTCTGCCTCTCAAGTGCTGGGATTAAACGCGTGCGCCACCACCGCCCAGCTAACCATTAAGTTTTAAGTGTTAAAGGTTCCAAACAATGCAGAAATCAAAGATTATAGGTCACTAACCATGTCTTTTAAAATTAAAAACAAAATGAATGTGTCAATCCAAAAACTCTTCCAAAATCTGGCAGGAGAAATGTCATTTTGAACTAGCCTCAACTTAGGACTTTATTGTCATGTGACTTATTTTAACCAACCAGTAACATCTCTGGAAGATATAGCTCCTCAGCCAATGTTCAGAATGCAAAATCCTTGCTGTTGCCATTTTTTTCTTTTTATTAAAAACAGATTTATTTGTCACACAATAAATCCTGATTACATATCCCCGTCCTCCTCCTCTTCTCAGTTACTTCCCACTGCCCTCCTATTCACACCCACTACTTTTCTGCCTCTCATTAGAACACTGCTATTATTATTGGGTCATATTTTAATTTGGTTTGATTCTGTAACCCAGTCTGTGCCAACTCACTATGGAGCCATCTTGGACTAAACTCTAAAGTGTTCCTGCCTCAGTCTCCCAGGTGCTGGCATCACATGTCTGTATCTCTATTCCAAGTTATAAATGTGAAACCTCAATTCAAGAGCCCAATCAGAAAATAAAGTCCACAATTTAAACATAAAAGCAGTCTCAGATATTGTAATGGCGCTATAACCTCTGTCGGGGACCAAATCAAAATAAATTGAAAAAGTATCAGGCAAAATAATATACAGCTTTAGTTACATAACTGGAGAATAGACTCCAAAAGCCCTTAGAAAAGTTGAGAAGTGAAATTCTCAAATACTCCTAAGAGACTGGTGGCCTAGGAAGATATTTTGCCCAAAGTAATGGGGTATTCAAACAGTCATTAAACCTCTATACCTTTCTTGTACCCAGTCTCTGTTGCTAACTCTTTAGGTATCTTTTTTACTGATAGCCAGATAATGACTTATCTTGGATATAAACAATCGCACACACACACACTGACACAAAACATGCACACACACACACACAATTCTTTCTGGCAGTTCAAATTTCTTACAACTCATTGTTCTAAAAATCCTACTTAACTATTCTTCCAGACAGTGAAGCACAGATTTTTAGACCTCTGCCAGATTAAGCTGAGACACAATTTGAGTAGAAAACCATCTAAAGTCATTATGTGGAAACTGTTATGGCTCACATCAAAAGTTTATATAACTCAATTTGGCAAGCCCTTACTTTGTGAGAAGATTTGCATATTATTTATAACATAAACATATTTTAACTCAAATATAGCAATGAACTATCAGAATTCCACATTTTCTTCAGATATATATGCAACACATAAATATATTTGTGTGCAATATTATATATATGTAGTGTGTGTGTATGTATGTGTGTGTGTTATGTATTTCACATAACAAAAAGGGAATAGAAACATCTCAGGTGAATTGCCCTGAAAACATCTGATACAGGAAGTTACCACACACCTTAGCCCACCTTGGCAGAAGATACTTCTAGTCTCCCTCCTGGTCTTTCCTCTAGTCTAACATTGATTGGAAAACTTGTGTGAGAGTTCAAGAAAAATTAAATAAATTGGCTCTTTTTTGGGACACAATATCAAAATCACAAAAACACAAAAATAATGCTACAATTTCTACAGAAATTTTAATCAAAACTTCCTAGAAACTTGTTAGAAGCACACCAGATATTTTAACCAGCTCAGGTCTTCACAAGGTTCTGTGAACTGGCACAGCCCTCCACTTCTGAAACATAGCTCTAACAGGCATGTTCCTGCAGATAAAATTAAGCCCTGAAATTTTGCCACATCTCCAAACTCAAAAAGTTTAATTAGTGCTTGGTACCAAGCTTGGTGGCATGCTAGAAAACTTAAGGAGAGGGGCCAGTCACGAGTCCTTTGACTCTGGTGACTTCTGCCATGTAGATTTCTTTCCCAGCAAAGCATAGTCCACTGCACAAAGTAGGGTCTCACAGATAAGATGAAGAGCTGTACGGAAAGCTCAGTGGCACACAAGATGAAACCCAAGCTATCTTTCCTGGTCAGAAACTTCTCAGGCAGCCCGCAGCACAGGTTCCCAGCACAGGTTCCGAGGTGCATAGGCAAGGCACTGTGGCCCTGCCTTGGTTCCTCCAGCTCTTACCTTCTCTTAAGCAGTCAGAACCTGAACACCCATGTTGGAAAGGATGACCACCACACTCTCCACAGCTAGAGCAGGGCATTCCTTGAAGAAGGACTCATTGATAGAAGCCAAAGACAAGCTAGGCAAATCAGACGCGAGCTGTAGTTACGAGCACAAAACTAAGAAGTTGGTTGGGAAAAGCAGCAATGACCACAGAGTTTGTTCTCAGCCCTGCCTCTCAGAGTCTCTTGGGACAGATGGGAAGGAAAGGAGGACTTCCTGTGCCTGGCGGATGCTCCCAACCTGTCTGTGCCTTTATTTAACACCATGAGGCCAAATGAGTGTCCCTCTGAACACAGGATCGTATTTCCTTTACATAAAATCTCCTATGAACAAATCATCAAACTTTGTTAAGAGAAGTTTAGGGTGGTGGGTAGGGAGTCGAAGATGAAGAAAATGGAAAAAGCAAAGACTGTAATTTAAAAATAGTAATTGGTAGAAAAAACCCACCCCACCTCTATGTGTGTTAGGCGCTGAGTTTGCTCTCATTCTAATCCCACACTAGGAACTCACTCGGGATGTCTGGATCAAGTCAATTCTTTAGAGTTGATATAATTTAATTTTCCAGGGTAATTAATACAAAAAAAATTAATAAGTTGGCTCCTTTGCTCCCTAAACAGTTTCAGACTCCAGTCATACCAGGCTAGGCTAAAACAAGACACCAAGTCGAAATACAAAATTATAGATAAATTTAACGTTTGTTCACACACAAATGAAGGTCCAATTCTACCCAATTCTTTCAACAAAACAGTCACCCCAAATTGCATCACGACCTCTCCTTCCTCTGGCCCCATTAAGTCAAAAGGTCAGGAAGTGTGAATAAGACCGCCAAGGTCCCAGTGTCCCCTCCCCCCTTAACCGCAGAGCATGCACAGCGTTACAGGCTCGCTTGAGCATCACGCATGTGTACATTTACGTCCAAACGCTAATGAGGCTTCCTCACTTCCGCCCCTGGTTGGCTGAGCGGTCCCAGAGGGCTTCTTGTACTGCTCAGCAATAGGGATGGAGGGGTGGAAGCTGTTTCTTGGGTACCAGGAGGTCCCCCACTGCAGTGAGCACGGCTCACCCTTCCTGGTGGTGCTGGTGCTGGTGATGCTGCTGCTGCTGCTGCTGCTGCTGCGGGTGTTGCTTCCAGGTCCCTCCCCCGCTCCTGACTGCAGTAGAAGCTGGGCTCCCCTCCTGGCTGCGCGCTCACCCAGCCAGCTGCTCCCTGCGTCTCAGCTCAGCAGCACCAGCGCCTTGGTCTGTACCCCTGAGGCTCCTCCAGATGCGGGTCCTGTGGCCCTGGCTCCCCACAGCCCAGCAGCACGGTGGCGGTGGCGGCAGCTGTGGCCGCACCGCCCCTCTTCATACTTCTGTGATGGCTCCTCTTGGTGCTGTTTGGGAAAATGATTTTAAGCCCTCTCGCCAGAAACAGCTTTCCTACATTTCATCAGTCCACACGGACCAAGAGGAAGTAAAACGCTTACTTTTTTTTTTCCCTTGCTGGACAGCAAATGCGGTTGACACTGATTTACCCTTCAAATGGGAGAGATTGTATTACAAGCCCTTGGCAGCAATTCCGAGTTGGGGCCAAGCTCCAGCCCCTTGCCTGTCCCCCAAACACTAAGCTAAGACAGAAGGGGTGGGGAGCTGGGAGGATATCATATTTAACTTCAGGAGTTTTAACAGTCAATGACTTTAGCACAATGTTAAAATTGGGTGTTGGAAAGTTTTTCTTTCCTGACCTATGAGTTTGCACACTCAGTGGCATGAGCTTTCTAGTAACTTGGGCCAGTGTTCATTAAAAATAGAAGCATGTGATGTCTTAAAATTCTGTTTAAATGTCATAGTTTAGAAGGGCTATCTGCACCCAGGGCTTTTTCTAACTTTAGGAAGGAATGTGATTGCGCCCTTCCTTCTCTCAGGCATAGGTCAGTGTTGTATTGAACATCACAGACAATTCACCCCAACTGCTGTGTGTTAAGTTATGAAATTTAAGATGAAAAGCTTTGCAAGAAGTGGACAGGTGTTGGACTGTCTGGTTCACCTCTGAAGGACAGGAGCCTGTAGCTGAGTGTTGGGTTTCAACTTCCCAGAGTCTGCTTCAAGGGACCTCCTTGTGTACGGCTGCATCTAGCCCGCTTGACTGCAGTACCCAGGTACTCGCTGATCCCTAGATACTAGGTTAAAATGGAATGAATCTGGGGAAGAGAGGCCCCTGGGTCGTGCAAACTTTATATGCCCCAGTACAGGGGAACACCAGGGCCAAGAAGTGGGAGTGGGTTGGTAGGGGAGCAGTCCTGGGGAGGGTGTAGGGAACTTTCGGGATAGCATTTGAAATGTAAATAAAGAAAATATCTAAGAAAAAGAAAAAGAAAAAAAGTGGAATGAGTCATGCTCACATCTCTTACCAGAGAACAACAAAACCAACAAAATATACCCACAAATCTACAACAGCAAAGAAAGGCAGACCACGTTACCTGCCAGTGAAAGTGCATTCCACATTTATTATTGCTGCCATCTGGAGGGTTACTTGCTCTAAAATATTCAGAAATGGTACCAATTATTTGCATGCAGTGACAGTACAAACAAAAAGAGAAAGACAATGGAAAGACTTAGGCTAGTCATGCCTTTCATTTCTGTTATATTTCCTATTGCAACTGTTGGCTCCAGAGTTCTCCTTAGCATACCCAAAGGAGAAAAGGATCATTCCTCAAATTGAAAATGGACAGTATCTAAAACTGACTTATATAAAGAACAGGAAAGAGAGGGAGGGAGGGAGGGAGGGAGGGAGGGAGGGAGGGAGGGAGGGAGGGAGGGAGGGAAGAAGGGAAAGAGAACAGACAAAACTTGGTGAACTGGCACGCATAATCATGAGGAAGATCATTTCTCAGTTTGACCTGGTTTTAATTTTCATAGAACTCTCCTACACAAGGCATTTTGAATTTCTGAACCTGTGCACTTTACAAAACCTTTATATCCTTAGTAATTTTGAACCGTCCAAACATCATCCCCATCCAATGACTGTTAAAATATGTGTTTTCCAGGAGATATCCCAGGAGTTCAAAGAGTTTACCACCTTGGACTTTAAAAAGCTTACTTATATTCTATCTTCCCTTAGATAAAAATAGCTCTCATTATTCATTACTTCCATTATAAATAGGGAGTTGAGAGATGTTTTTGCTGACTTGAGGAGAAATGCTAAAGAAATAAAAGGAGGCTTTTGAGGGCACTGAAGCAGCCTAATCACACATACTCACACCTCCCCATGGTCCAGCCTTCCCATTTCTAAGCTTTAAATTATGCAGCATGTCAGTCTCTGCCCTTCAAGGCGGATCTAATATAAAAATACAAGAAGGAACGGGGAACTTATATTTTCTTCCTTGCATTTTTTACAGTTGAACTAAATATTCTTTTGGTGATGAAAATATAGCACAGGAGTTCCAAAGATGCATTTTGGAGGCTAACTGTGGTTGTTGTTTCCCTTTTATTGTAGATAATTTTTTCTCTGACAATATATATTCATTACAGTCTCCCCTCCCTCTGCTTCTTGTAGTTCTTCCGCATCTACCCTCCCATCCAAATGCACCCCTTCCTGTCTCTCATTCCAAAACAGGCTTCTAAGGGAATATAATATAATATAAATCATCACATCAGAATAGAACAAAAGAAACAAACAGAAAGAAACAAACCCAAGAAAGTGGTTTAAAAAAAATCAGAGACCCACTCGTTCACATTCAAGAGTCTTATATAAATAGTAAACTGAAAGCCATAATATACACACAAAGGATCTGTATGTTATAAAGAGAGAAGAAAATATGGCAAAAAAATAGTTTTTAAAAAAGAAAAGCTGACATGACACCAGCTCAACTTCACCACATTTAGTGAGTTGTGTAAGTGTTGTCTTAAGCAATGGAGCCTTGCCATCAATTTGTAGAGAGCCATCTTGTCAACAGTATAGGTTGCATAAGGGTTCCCATGGGACCCTTTTGGCCAACAGCTCAAATAGATGTAATCCAATCCCAGTGCTGGAAGCTTTGTTTGATGAAAAGAGATGGCAATTTGGGGCTCTGTTTCCCCCATTATTTGAGGATTTCATTTAGATAACCTTCATGTGTATATATTTTAGGACATCTCTACTGTATTATATTTCCAAACTACCCCTCAAATGGCCCTTAATTTTAGCTTTCTCTTCTGGTATTCCTTCCCTCTTTTCTCTCTTCCCTCCACCTCTGCACTTTAATCTTTCCAGTCTCCCACCCTATCCATCCATAACTATCTGTTCTATTTCCCTTTCCTAGAGAGTTGTATCTGCCCACTCCCCTGAGTCCCTTACTGTATATCCAATCTTTGCTCCATAGATTATTTGCAGGTTATCACTGACTTAACAACTAATATCCACATATAAGGGAATATATGCCATATTTGTTTTCCTGAGTCTCCATCACCTCCCTCAGGATAATTTTTTCTAGTCCCATCAAGTTACATGTTGTCTTAGCAAGTGTTTCCATTGCTATGAAGGTATAACATAACCAAGGTAATCTTATAAAGGGAAGCATCTTATTTGGGTTGGCTTATAGTTTCAGAGGTTCAGTCTACTGTCATCATGGTGTGACACACAGCAACATGCAGGTAGACATAGTACTAAAAGAGCGGAGAGTTCTATATCTTGCTCCAAGGGCAGCCAAGAGGAGGCTCTTATCGGAACTGGGCAGAGCTTAAGCCTCAAAGCTCACCCCCACAGTGACACACATACTCCAACAAGGCCACACTTTCTAATAGTGCTACTTCCCATGGGCCAAGCATTTTCAAACCAACGTACAAATGAATCCCATGATCTCATTTTTTAATGGCTGAGTAATACTCTATTTTGTAAATATAACACATGTCCCTGTCAATTCTTCCACATTCTTACAAGCAAAAGTCACTTGTTTTATGAACCTTCGCTATTCTGAAGGGTGTGAGATAAAATACCACAGTAGTTTTGCATTTTCATGGTGAATGAGAATGTTGAACATTTCTTTAAGTGTTTCTCAGCCATTTGAGATTCTTCTATTGAGAATTCTGTTTAGAAATATAGCCCACTTTTTAGCTGGTTATTTACTGTCATGATATCTAGTTTTTTGAGTTCTTTAAATATTTTGGATTATAGCCATTTATCAGAAGTGTAGTTGGTAAAAATCTTTCCCCATTCTGTAGGCTGCCTCTCTGTTCAAATGACAGTGTCCTTTGCTCTGCAGCTTTTCAGATTCATGAGCCATTTATTGTTGATCTCAGTACCTGTGCTAATGGTGTTCCATTCAGAAAGCCTTCACCTGTGCCAATGAGTTCAAAGTTACTCCCCACTTTCTGCTCTATCAGATTCACTGTATATCCATCTATGTTAAGGCTTTGGTCCATTTGGATTGTTCTACATGCAGCCATGCACTTTAACCAGCACCACTTGTCGAAGATGTTATCTTTTCATTCCATTGTGTATTTCTGGCTTCTTCATATAAAATCAGGTGACCATAGGTGTGTGGATTTATATCTGGGTCTCCAATTCAATTCCACTGGTCACAGTGACTGTTTTAATGTTAATACCATACTGTTTTTATTGCTATAACTCTATAGTACAATTTGCAATTGGGGATGTTGATACATCAAGCAGTTCTTTTATTATTCATAATTGTTTTAACTATCCTGGATATTATGTTTCCATAGAAACTGAAATTTTCCCATTCAAAATGTACAAAGAAATTTGTTGAAATTTTGATGGGGATTTCAATGAATCTGTAGACTGCCTTGCTAGGATATCCAATTTTACTATGTTAATCCTCCCATTCCATGAGCATAGGAGATCTTTCCATCTTCTGTTATCTTCTCCGATTTCTTTCTTCAATGTCTTAAGGTTTTATCATACAAGTCTTTCACTGGCTTGGTTAGCTGCCCCGAGTTATTTTATATCACTTGGGTCTATTGTAAAAGGTCTTTCTCAGTCTATTTGTCATTTGTATATCAAGGGCTACTGATTTCTGTGAGTTAACTTAGTATATAGTTACTTTGCTGGAAGTGTTTTATCAGCTGCAGGAATTTCCTGAGAGAATTTTTTAAGGGTCACTTTTGTATTCTATCATGATATCTACAGATAAAGATACTTGGACATCTTCCTTTCCAATTTTTATCACTTGGTAAACTTCAGTGGTCTTAGATGCTCTCACTAAGACTTCAAGTACTATATTGAAAAAGTATGGAGAGAGTGGACAACCTTGCCTTGTTCCTGCTTTTAATGAAACTGCTTTGAGTTTCTCTCCATTTATGTTGATATTTGCTATAGGCTTGCTACAAACTGTCTTATTATGTTGAGTATATCCCTTGTATCTCTAATCTCTCCAGGGATTTTATGATGATGGGGTATCTGAGTTTATCAGAGGGCTTTTCTGCATCTACAGAGACATTTATGTGGTTTCCATCTTGCAGTTTGTTTATGTGGTGGGTTACATATAGTAATCTATGTATGTTGAACTATTCCTATATCTATAGGACAAAGCCTACTTGATCATAGTAGATGTTCTTTATGATGTGTTCTTCGATATCTTTTACAGGTGTTTTATTGAGTATTTTTGTATCCATGTTCATGAGGAAATTGGTTTGTAATTCTCTTTCTTTATTGGGTCTTTATATGGTTTATGTATCAAGGCAACTATGGCCTCAAAAAATGAATTGGGCAATGTCCCTTCTGTCCTTCTGTTTCTACTTTGAGGAATAATTTGAGGAGTACTAGCATTAACACTTCTTTGGAAGTTGTATGGAATTCTGTGCTAAAATCATCTGGCCCTGGCTTTTTTTTGGGGGGGAGGGGGATAGGGCAGGATTTCTAATTGCTGCTTCTATAATTTAAGCAGACTTTTAAATTATTTTTGTGATCTTAATTTAACTTTGGTAATTGGTTATCCATTTACAAAACTATCCATTTTTTTTAGATTTTTCTAAATTGTCAAGAGTAGAGCTTTTAAAATATGTCTTTTTTCTCAGTGTCTGTTGTTATGTCCCATTTCTGACTTTGCTAATTTGGATATTCTATCTCGATCTTTTAGTTAATTTGGATAACTTTTTCCATCTTAATAATTTTCTCAAAGAAAAAACACTCTGCCACCTTAACACAACCTAGGACCACATGAGAAGAGCACTTCAATTAAGAATTTGCCTAGATCAGACTGGCCTGTGGGCATGTCTCTGGGGGAGTGTCTTGATTTAACAATGTGGAAAGACTCAACCTATGTGGACATCAACTTTCCCTAAGAAGGCAATATTGAACTGTGTAAAAGTTAAAAAAATTGAACTACACACGATCAAACAAGAATCTATCCATTTGTTTCTTTTTCTTCTTGTCTGCAGATGTCATGTGAACAGCTATTAGAATTGCTGCCTTAACGTCCCCTCAATGATAAGACTGTAAGCTAGATTTGTAAGCCAGGCAAACTTTTCATCCCCTAAGCTGCTTTTCATCAGTATTTTATCACAGCAGCAGAAATAAAACTAGACCAAATGTCAAACAGTAGTTTTTCTTTATTTGCTTGGGTGTTTGTGTTTCTCAAAATCAGTATTTTCTTTATATATTTCAGTTACTCACTGGGAATGTTTCCAAAGATAACCTTTTATTCAACTCAGATTCTTTACCCTAGGAAGCCAGAGTCCAGTGATGGAAATGTAACCTACCTGGGTGGAAGGGGAATGAAGCAATTGTCTCACTTAAGGAGATTAAAAATATCTAATTATGACCTTGATATTTTACTCCATTGAAAACAACCAAGTCAGATTTAAAGAATTCTCCACTACAATTTTTGTTTTTATATTATCATGGAAACAGGAAAGTATCTGTAACAGTGGGTGTTTCCTGAGTTACTAAATTTTTCACATCATCCCTAACATGAACTATCCATTTTCTTAAGTGAGTAACCAATTATATGCCTCGTTGTCCCCCCATCTGTATGCTACCTTCCTCTTCTCTGTCCCCCATCCCAGTAGGAATGGAAATAATACCTATTGACTTATTCTGGAGGGGAACAAAAGGAGTGGAGATTAGAAGACATGCAATAAACCTAAAGATGAAAGCAAGTGATAAATATTCCAGAAAGTCATTAAGAAACCTTCCTATTTCTTGATGGCTAGAGAGATGGCTCGGTAGTTAAAAGGGCTTGTCAACCTTGACCAGACTTTCATTCCTGATTCCCTTACTGGCCCATGAATAATTGCCTGTAACTCTAGCTCTTGGGTATCCGGCTTCCACTGTTACCTGCTTACAGGTGCTACCTACATGAATGAAAGGGTTTTAAAAATATGGTTCAAGAGTAGCAAAGCTGGCAGATAAATTCCAGCCTCCCCTGTCTGCTGTTCATCTTTGGAGAATGTCACAGCAGATGATGACATGAACACACAGGAAGCCATGTGAAGCTCTTTAGGCTAGTGCTCGATAGTCTGAGGACATGCACAGTGTTGTAGGAGAGAATATTCATTACCAGTAAAGAAGTGTTTAGTATGAGTCAGTTCCTGAGTTTGATGTTCACAACCATACAAATATATATATATATGAACACACACATATACACACAGAGACACAGGTCCAATGGGAATCAATGCAGACATCCCACAGGTAGGCTAAAAAGCCAATGGCAATTGTCGGAATAATAGTCCTCATAAATGACCTTGGGAAATCTGTTGTTACTGTCAGACTGTCTAGGAATAATTTCATTTTCACAGTATGTTATGGCTAACTTCATGTGTCAATGGACACATGGCTATCAGGGGCAAGTGTTAAAACTATTTCTGGGTGTGTTTGCAAGGGTGCTGCTTCTAGAAGATGTGAGTATTTGAATAAATGAACGAAGAATTTCCTGATAACCAGTAGGGGTGGGCATCACCTACTCAATTGAGGACCCAAAGAGCCAAAGAGCTGTGTCAGTATTTGTTCTCTTTTTCTGATACTATAGTAGCATGTGCATACACACACACACACACACACACACACACACACAGAGTGAGAGAGAGAGAGAGAGAGAGAGAGAGAGAGAGAGAGAGAGAGAGAATAAGAGCAATTCCAGGTGAAAATTCAAGGGCTGTTCTGATTTTCCATGTGCAGCATAAGTACACGTGTTTCCTGTGTAATTCTGGAAAATGTCTGAAACCTGTGGGAAAAGACTAAAGTCTTCTATAAAACATGCTGCTTGTCCCTGAAAGCTCACTTATTATGTACCCAGTAGGCTGAGATGGCTTTTCTACTTAAGCTAGAATTAAGTAATTAAGTAATTTTCCTCCATTATACATTTGTGTAGTCTGTTTCTCAATCTATTTTTTTAAAAAAAATAATCTTAATTCTGAAAAGTTCACTTAATAAAAATTTTCATATTAACTATTTTGATAGCCATACCTTGTATATCCTTTATGCCACTAAATTCCCAGCACTCTGAACACCATGAGGCATGGAGTGGGCACTGCATGTATAATCACTGAATAAATGAATGTCACAGATATCAATAACACAGGAATCGTAAAACTCTTTGGTTATACTTTTATGCACTGTCTCTAATTTCACAAATTGAAACTCAAGAGTAGAAATGTAATTTTTAACACGTCATGATGATGACATGTTTAACATGGTGATGGTTTCATTCTATGATCATTCTATGACCATTTCATCTGGTAAAATACAAATAGATTTCACTAAAACAGATGCTAGCTGGTGTGCCAGACTTATAAATGAGGTTAACCTGTATCACCTGTCACTTCATCTAAAAACAAGTTGATTTGGACCCAAGGTTTAATCATATATAATGTAATATGACTACAATGAACTGTGTGGAAATATATCTCCCACTATGACTTCTAACCTTTTCACATATGACTAAAAATCAGGACAAATACATTAATGGCACAGATCCAAAATTGTGCACTGATGCACATAGCCACCTACCACTTACCTCTAAGTTATCATACGCTGGTATGTTTCTCCTTGGCATTACCCTGGTTTCTTTTGTGTCCTATCATTGAAAAGCAACACTCTTGGAGAATGGGGAAATTTGTTTCATTAGCCACAGTCAAAAAAAAAAAAAAAAAGGGAAATTGAACTCAAGAGGAAATCAATCAAAATTGAGGAAAAGTGTCAATGAACAGATAACTTCATTATAAAATATAAGCCATACTGTGTATACATCAATCATACATACAACATAAAATACTGTCGCAAAATCCTAAATGTCTCACATCTTCACAGCTCCTGATCTTCACTGATGCTAGTAAGAAAGATATTTCATATTTTGCTTTCCGGTTGAGGACATTTGTTCATCTAGAAGCATCTCCATCCTCAACTTTCTTAGGATCTTTGAGCTCTGGGAGGAGCAGCTGTTTCCTGTGTTCTTTATGTTTTCTTTGATTTCTCATTTTCCACACAGCATTGCAGTGTACTTTTCCATCTATCTTACCTACAAACTGTGAGTGTGAGGAAGCAGGGCTGAAGGCTGGAAAGATAGCTCACCCACTCTCACAACCAAAATCACAAGAAAAAATAGGCATGAGATTGTGTCTTTATCGTGGTACCAAATGTATGCTTGTTAAGTACATGGCTAGATGAAGAAGTGAATCACAAAGCTTTTGGGGTTCTGCATCAAGGTGGATGCTGTTGCAGGATGGAAGAGTCATAGGCAGGCATCCAAGCCTCTCAGTGGAAAACAGAGGTATTAACTCTGCAGCTTTATGGACAGAACAAATGGCATGTTTCCTGAACCTCTCATTCATGTGGACACTGAACCAGTTTTCTTTTGGTATGGGGCTACTTAAAATGACAAAAATGATTACTTTATCAAATCATGAGAAAACTTCTTGACATTTTTATTACTGGAACTCTGACATTTCACAAATGGGAAACCCTCCTCATTTTATTTTTCACAAAATATTTGTAGTAGACTTTAAAAATGATCTAAGTTGGTATCTGTCACAGCAGACCAGACAGAATACTGAAATGAGTAGCACTCCAAACCCAAAGTGAGAGAACTTTACAGGGACCTGGGAGGGTTGGGAGAGCTTTGCTTAAGAAACCTTTGTCTACCTGCTGTGACCATGGTGACCACTGGCCTTAAGAATTGTGCCAACCACAATGCCGGGCTGTCAGGAAGAGTAATACTCTGCACTAGTCACAATGGCCATGGCCCCTGACATCATGAACAGAAGACCAAATTTGGAAGGAAAAAAAAAAAAAGAGATGTAGTTTCTTTGTTAAAATACATCGACCATTTACTGATGGACATCTCTTGAGGGTCACATAAAATATGTTCTGTCTGATGACTAACTGCCTCCGCTTTGATACTGAGTATCACCACAAGAAACCCCTGTAGTAATGACATTGCCATCCTTTCAAACAGAGACCAGAAGCCTTCCTACCCCAGCTCTCTCCTGCTTGACTTCTTCATGGGCATGGTTTCCCTCATTCTAGCAGTTCTGTGTGTCAGGCATTCGCTATCTAAAGGCAAGGGTGAGACTCCAGCTGACCAGGGGCTCGCATTGTCATTGGGGAAAATGAATGACTTTAAAGAGATTATGTGGTATCACACATCATCTAAGCAGGTTAAGCTGGTCACGGCAGAGTGATACACATCTAGACTCCTAATACTTGAATGGTAGAGGAATTGAGAAATTAGGAGCTTGAGGCAACCCTGGGTTAACTTTGCCTTTAAAAACAAATGCATAGCAAGATTCAACTCATGCCTACGTTTGATTGGTTTAAAAGTGTTTGTTTGTTTGTTTCCCCACAACAAAACATGAAGCAATTTGAAGCCACTTGTTTGAATGAGATTAGCTGTCTACTTACCCCCTTTTCTCTCCTTCCTTCCTCTTCTGTCCCTTCCTTCCTACCTTTTCCCCCTCTCCCTTTCTTCATTCCATCTAGGCTTTCTTTTTTTTCTTTTTTTGTTTTAAAGAGGAGAGGGGAACAAGAACTCCTTTACTGTCTGACATATATATATATATGTATATATATATATATATATTATATATAAAACAATAAATTTATATCCAAATGTTTAACTACAATAATATACTCTCCTAAGGAAATGAGTGAATACAAATGAAAAGAAGACCATGTGCTATGTGAGTCAGTCTGAACTGCACCTGGGGTTGAGAGCTCAGGGCTCACAGGAGTCAGTCAAAACACCACAGGCACAATGGCAGTGCACTGCCTCCATGAAAAGCTCACAGAAAAAAAAAAAAAAGGTATTCAGAGAAAACTTCTGACCAGGAAAAACTTACAGAAACGGTCAACAGTCCACGGGCATAACCTTTTCTTTGGCTTTGGTTATGGGAGAGAGATGGGAGTCCAAGGATCAGCATTTCTAACCACCTCCAATCCTGAAAAGGCATGAATGCCAAAAGACAGAGTGATAGATAAACCCTAAGGAGGGTTTTTCACTTTGTTTGTGTTCTTAATAATAAGATAACCACAAACTAAATGATTAGCACTCAAAACAATTTTACTGGAAAATATGACTTAGACCAGTGGTTCTCAACCTTCCTAATGCTGCAACCCTTTAGTACAGTCTCTCATGTTGTAGTGACCCCAACCGTGAAATATTTCATCAATACTTCAGAAGGTCTGTAACCAAGACCAACTTAAAAATACTATTTGATATGAAGAAATAGTTTTCTTTTGAAAAGAGTATCTTGTTAATAAATTATTTCATCATGAAGTGTGATTTTGCTTAGAATTATATAATTGATTGTAGTCTTTACTATTACTCAGATTAAAGTCTCTAATAGTTCCAATTATTTACCATTATAAAGTAAACTTGCCTTTATTAATATTCTTATTACTATTTATTCCTATTCTCTAGCCTGCATTGCCCTCAATAATGTCTTGTTCTAATTTCAAAGCATTTTCTATTGGTCAGACTTAGCAGGGAGGAGGGAAACCTGCAAGTGGATAGAGGTACAGTCAGCATGCTGATTTGCATGCTGCTCACTAGTGAAGGTCTTCTGCTCTCAGAACAGCAGCAATAAAACATAAATGTTGGGGCTAGAGAGATGTCTCAGTGATTCAAACCACTGTGCTCTTGAAGAAGGCTCAGGTTCAGCTCCTAAAAATCATGTGGCACCTCACAGCTACATGTAATTCTAATTCTAGAAGATCAAGTACCCTCTTCTGGCTGCCATGACACAAGGCTTGAACATGGTGAGCAGACACAAACTTGGGCAAAACATCCACACACCTACAATTTGAGAATTTTATTTTAAAAGCCACAATAACAAAATTGTACCAATTAAGCAAGGGATGGAGATGCTCTGTATTCTACAAGGAAAAGCAGCAGGAACATGTGCAGATTTGCTAGAGATCAACATGGGGACTTTAAAAATGGCCATATTCATTATGCTCGTCAAAAGAATAAAATGAAAGAAAAAAAAAAAAACTAAGCTATACAATCATTTTGCTTCAAACACTTTTCTCTCCCTTCACAGGGGCCATCTTCTGTAAATGTGACTGGATATTTTCTGCAGCATCCTAACAATTATTTTCCCTTTTTATTTTAAACATTTATTTTACTTTTTTGAGGTCATCCCTACTACTAAAATGTTGACAATTAACAAAGAAACAATGCTATAAAAATGTTACCCTCCAGTTAAATGTATTTGTAATATTGCAAACTTTATTTTAATCACTTTTTGCTGGTTTCAGCCAGTTTATTTTGAAATACCAGGAATCTCTTGTGAGAACATTCCTTGACATTAATGCTATTAGCAGAGCAGCCCAATCTCATAACCCAGATTAGGTCTGGAAGTAATTAAATACAACAGCTTTTGTGGCAATTTCTCACTATATTTGCTACTTTGTAAGACACTAATTAGAAAAATTAGTTTCATCTATCATTATGAAAGGGGAATTAAAGTGAGTTTATATATGTACACACTTTTCAATTTCTATTTGCTTAGCACACACACACACACACACACACACACACACAAATCTCTTAGGACATTTTGTGTTATATGTCTGGAACTTTCAGCCATCCAGGAAAAAAGAAGGCTGAGAAATAATGAAAAAAATGTGCCTAAAGAATCCACATAAAAGTTTTGGGAGACTTGAAAATGGGAACAGCAGACACTTAAAAGTTATTGAACCAGAAACAAAAACTCCTTCCTGGCAGGTGCTCATACATCAACATACAAAAATGAAGGCATGCAAACAGTGTCATATATCTACATGAAAGCTATCTTCTAATTCAAAATAAAACAGTTCATTTCCTTTCTTACTGAAGGGGGAAAACAAAAGAAGGGGGAAAAATGGAAGGGAAGGGAAGGGAAGGGAAGGGAAGGGAAGGGAAGGGAAGGGAAGGGAAGGAAGGAAGAAAGAAAGAAAGAAAGAAAGAAAGAAAGAAAGAAAGGAAGAAAGAAGGAAAGAAAGGAGAAAGAAAGCAAAGAAGGAAGGAAAGAGAAAGAAAGAAAAGAAAGTCAGACAAACAGACAAGTTATTAATTATAAAAGAAATAATTTTAAACTGCAGAAGGTGTTCTAAAGTCTTCACCATCCGCCCTGTTCCGACACCTCCACCATGCCACACTGTTAATAGAATGCTTTATTCACCTCTAGTTAATTACATTATGGGATGATTTCACATCACCTGTCATATACTTGCTGTAATGATGACTTCTGTCACAGACTGGCAGCTCATATGTCAATGTTAGGTATTTTAGAATACATTCATTAAAGTACTCATCACTAGCTAGATGAATGTAGAAGGAAAATGTTATGACTCATGAACTCACATGACTTATAAAAATGACTGAGAATTTGAGCAATTGACTCTGTTGAGATCTTATCAGAAAATAAGGGCAGACTCATGAGAGATTTTGAAGATAAACAAACAGAAGAACATGTATAAAATTCTGGGCAAGGCAAAAGCAGTCAGTAAGTATGACCCCACATGCAGGAAGTCCAGAGGACTGCTAGGGGGAACATCGGGCAGAACAGAGGCAGAAAAAAGATGCATCAGCCTTAGAAGCCAGAGCCTGCCGTTGGTCCCCCTGCTTGTTTGCTAAGGCCTCATACTGATTACTTCAGCAGAAAATCAAAGGGCAAGGGCAAGGAGCTAACATGATGATGAGCTATCCTCTGCTCAGGACAGTGGGGAAAGAAAGAAGAAAACACATTAATGAAGGAGAGGGCAAGTGGATAATTTTCCCCCTTTCTATTTACAAAAGCCTAGGTCAGATAATAGGAAACACAATGCACACTTTCCATTACCATGCAGCGTGGCTTCTGGCTTGTGTTTGAGCAATGTTTCCAGTCTTTTCACATCCAGGCAAAAGACACTCCAGTAAAGAACATTTGAGAGGCACATAGAAAACACTAGGCTTAAACGGAAAAAAAGAAAACTCTTTGGAATGCAATCCTATAAATAAAAATGACAGTAATTTGTTTCAAAACAATAGGTTCATTAAGACATCATCATATATCTACCATTTTTACTTCCTTTATATTCACCATCCTTTATCCTCTCACATCTCCCCTCTCACTGGTCCGCTTACTGCCTGCATCATTTACTTTCCTGTTGCTGTAATAAAATACCATGACCAACTCATCCTTGCCTATGGTTTCAGAGGGATAGAATCCATCACAGCAAGGGCTTCTTTAGCTACATACATTTAAATTAAATAAATTTGAAAAGCCCCACAAGATTGACAAAAGCAATTAGAAATATATAAGGTATTTATAAGCAGATTCAGATTAAGGACTGTTCAACTTTTCTTCCTGACAAAGAAACTCTCCCATAAGCATGCCTGGTGTTCAGCTTAGACTAATTACTAACTTTAGAGTAAGATTTTTTTTTTTCTGAACACTGTAGGCCTAATGACTATAGATAATTCCTCTGGCCACTTCTGAACTTATTTTATTTCGTAGAGAGTGTTATAGAGAGAGGCTTACAGCTGGATTCCTAGACTAGTCAGTTAACATTTTCTGGCCCTGAGGGTGGAGCTGACCGATATCCCAAAGTACAGGTTAACTTTCTGATGCTACAATAAAACATCATGACCACAGCAACTTATAGCAGGTTTTATTTATGCTTACGGTTGAGGGTTCTAGGAGAGCAAGAGTCCATCACGGCAGGAGACAGGCAAGGCAGCAGAGGAAGGAAGCTAAGAGTTGGCACGCTCACCTGCAAACATGAAACAGAAAAGGATGAAATTGGAAGTAGTTGATGTTCTAAGTTCTGGAAGCCTAACCTAAGGCCACACCTTCTCAAGCAGTGGTACCAACTAGGGTATTTAAACACCAAAGCCGATGGAGGACATCTTACTGAAAACACCACGGAGTACATACTGAAAGTCAGCAACAAAAACCTACCCCAGTATGGCACATATATGGCTTCCATCTTCTCTAGAGTCCTGAGGGAAGCTCTTGGTGAAAGTATCTTATGTTAGTTGTTTATGTTGCTCATTCCTGTGTTTGAATGAAATGCTATTTTAATAAAAGTTTCCTAACACTGGGCTTCCATTTTCTGTTCTTATTTACTACATATTGGGGATTTGCAGAGTGTGACCAGCAGGTGGAAGGTTGTTCCTGGCATTCTCAGCATACAGTACTCACGTCTTACACTGACATTTTAACTTGTGTGATTCCTCTCACGTGATTTTCCACTATCCTCTGATGGTGCAAATATTTGTGCAGCCTAAATCAAAGATCAGTCCATATAGCCTTCCAGTGCTCTCCTATCCATTCCCAATTGGTCTTTAAAATCACCACACCTGGCACTTTAAAATTACACAATATCTGATTTGAATTACACTTACAGGGGTCCTCCTAATGTCTGCCTCAAGTGCATAGGTTTCTTGAAATTAAAGTGTTTATCATCTTTCAGCCTCTACATGGATTGTTCCAAATTAAATGGAAAACTGGTTCGAAATCCAAAGTGCATTCTTCTGATGGGAAACTGTTGTAGGGATGCATAGCTACTTAATAAAAGATGGCTACTGTGAAACAAATAATTACTCACTGTGGTACTGAGATTTAACATAATATTGGTTTTGAAAAGGTGAGTACCGGTGATATTTCTCTGAACTGTCCCAGCCACTTGGAAATGAAGCTGTTTTGGACTTCTTTCTCATCCTGGATTAGATCTGGTTTTCACTCTGGTGGCTTAAGGTTTATTAATGGTTCCCATGGCCTTGAAGCGTTTTCAGAGGTGTGTTCTTTGGGCATTCAGTTGAAAGGAAGGTTTAATGGGGCTTTCCCTAACATCTAAGATCTGGTGACTCTTATTTTTGTCTACCACATTATCAAGTTGAAAGTGTCTCTAAGGAACATTAGTGTTTCCTGTGGGACAGGGTAGCATTTAACTACACTTAATCTCAGCTGCGCCAGTCCTGTACTTCACTGGCTATCACACCACGTGACTTAGTATTCAGTAAGTGGATGAACCAGTGACCTCTGTAATTCCTAACAGCTACCACCTGAAACTTTAAAACCCATCACACGGACTAAAATAAAATCACAAGGCCAAACACTATAGTCTGGGCTAATGGTTAAAAACTAAACAAAACTGGCTTAACTATATGTTCTGATAAGAATGCCCAGAACTATTCAGAGTCTAGCATAAATATGTAGATTAATTTTGAGCTTAAACTTTCATTTACTGCATAGCTAGTAAGCCTCAGGATAGTGCTGCCAGTCACTAGGTTAGTCGAGGCAGGATTGCAAACTGAAAGGCTGCTTGCACAATTTAGTGATAGGTTTCCTCAGAATCAATAAACAATATAAATAAGGAAAAAGGAAAAAAGTCCGGGAACTCACAGCACAGCGTGAGAGGGTCCTGGTTCCACAAGTACCAGGAAAACGGGCCATTTAAGAGCTTTGAGTTCGCAAGCAGATCACATCCGCACTGCTAATAATGATGAACATGGGTTCCCTTTCGGGGAAGCGCCTAAATGTCTACCACTGGCATTTTTAAAACAAAAGAGCACATAAAATCCTAGCGCTCAAACTCGCACTCACGCGTCCTCTCCCAGACCCAGAGTAAAAGCTTGGGACTTTGCCCTAGTTCATTTTCAGCGCCAATATGTCCCGGAAACCCTGGTGCAAGACTGACACGGCCGTCGTCCAATGGCACAGCACGCTGAGGCGGGCGCTCACGCTCACGTCCAATCGGCTCGCGCCTCGGAATGTCAGGGCGAAAGCGGCCGCCATGGAGCCGCTTGTGCAGCAAACCGAGCGATTCTCCGAGCTGTTGGCCGTGTCGTGTGGGTCGCTGGTGAGCACGTGGGATGCCGAGAAGGTGCGCAGGGCGCTGCAGTGGGCGCGCTATCTGCTCCACGTGTACCGACGCTTCGCGGGCCGCGGCCACGGCCGCGTGCGGGAGGCGCTCGAGAGGCGGCTCCCCGCGCGGGGAGGGCCGCTTGGGCTGCGCAGTTTCGCGGCGCTGGAGTCCGGGGACGCGCGGCTCGCCCTCCGCCTGCTGCGGAACCGCGCGCTCGCGCCCGCCGCCGTCCGCGCGCTGCCGAGCTTGCTGTTCCCGGGCCCCGCCGCGGACCACCGAGACGACGTGCCGCAGTCGCGCCTGGTCCTCCTGGCGCGCCGCGGAAGCGCGCTGCGCCTACTGTGCCGCCTCGGCGGGGACGCGCCCAGGAGCGCGCTGCTGCGCACGCACGCGGAGCTGCTGGACGCGCGCCTGCACGAGCTGGGCGGGGCCGACTCCGCGGCCGCGCGCAAACTCCTGGATACGCTGTGGACGAGCGGGCCGCGGGAGCACGTGCTCGAGGTGACGGCTGAAGCGCTGCTGCGCGAGGCAGACCCGGAGCCAGCACAGGCCACGGACCCTGCGGGTGCGGATGAGACACAGAAACTACTGAGCTGGCTTCTCGAAAGTCCCGAGGTATTGGCCGCTTTTTGCCGCCATCTGCCAGCTAAGCGCCTGGCCTCGGTGGCGGGCTGCCACCACGCACTGTCTCACGCCTACCTGGACCTGCTCACAACGTGGGCCACGCGGCTGCACTATGATCTGCAAAAGGGTGCTTGGGTCCCCACAAAGATGGAGGACATGTCCTGGGAAGAACTGTGCCTAAGGCTGCAGAGCTTGTGCCATGCCCAGCCATTTCTGCAGGAAGAGGTGCTGGTGACCCTAAGGTCCCGCAAAGCCTTGGATGGAGATTTCGAGGTTCCTGGGATGAGCATCTGGACAGACCTCCTACTGGCCTTGCCTGATGATGCTTGAGTGTGGGATCATGCTAGAGTAGATTCTCAGTTCCCAGGCTGGGCATCTGGACAGATCCTGTCCCATAGAGGGAATAACAAGCATACTTCTCACCAAAGCCTCTATGCTCAGCATCCTGCTACTTCTTGACTATACAGTTTACAAATTGTCAGTGTTCTCACCAATTCCCTATATACATGCTCCCAAAACCTTATTATTCAGGTGCCAATTTTAAATGGTTCATAATATAGATATATGTAATATGCACAATATCTATACTATATAAATATATATATATATTATATATATTATAGAGAGAGAGTTGTTTTTGTTCTGGTAATTTATCCAGGACCCTGCCTATGTTAGACAGTGTTCACCACTGAGCTACATCATTAATCTTGAAAGAATTCTTAAAGCCATCGAATTTTCAGCTTGTTTTGCATAAAGCTAATTTGTAAGAATACTAAAACTAGATTCACCCTAAAAAGAAAAGGCAGCTTTACGTTTTCCAAGAAGGATACTTTTTGTACGATTTACTTGGTTCCTAACACTCTTCAGTAGTACAAAGTTTTGTTTAACCAGCAACATGTGGTAGCATCATGTTAACTTCAAAGCTGACTGGGCTAGAGTTAGAGCCCTAGACTTGCTTTCTTTGCCCTGTTTACCAACCTTTATGTGCATTAAAATTGCATTGCTCAGAAAATTTTGTTCTTTGTACAAGTCACTATTCTGAAAGTCAAAATAACAGCAAATAGTTTAAAGCATTTCTTGAGTCCCCATTAAGTGTTTAGAGCACAGTAAGTGTAAACATATCCCTTTGGGTTATATGATGAAGGGATCTAGTAAGTTAAGAGAATCAAGACCACATTAATAGCCCTAACCTGGGGTCATCAGGTGTTTAATTGTCTGTTTCTGTTTTTCCTCATGTTTGCTGGATGGAGACCATTTTGAGTATTCGCTGACTAAGAACCCTACTTTATTCTAGGGAGGCAGAGGCAGGCACATCTCTGAGTTCAAGACCAACCTGGTCTACAAAGCAAGTTCCAGGACAGCCAGGGCTACACAAAGAGAAAAGCTGTCTCAAAAAAACAAAACAACTTTGTCTGCTCAAGTGTTTTAAATTTAATAGTAAATGGTTTTGTTAATAAATAATTTGCTTAGTAAATTTCCAGGGTTCAACACACTTTCTCCGTGTTAAATGCCTATAACTCACAAAATTAAGTCCTAATTTTAGAAATAGAGCAAAAGGATATATAATGCAAATTTTTAATTCTGATTTAGGACACAAGTCTAAACGACGAATACAGTTATCTGAAGAGAGCAGTATCATTTCTTTTGCTCCTGTGGTCAAATCCCTTTTTCTATCCCTGATCTGCTGTATTCTGACTTGGATTCCTTTGTGCTGTTACACACAAGAGTGACAGCTGGGTCTTGCTGTCTTGCTTCTGTTTTGTTGTTTTAGGGCCTCACTCTAACCCAGGTTGATCTGGAACTCCCTGTCTGCCCAGGCCAGCCTCAGACTCGTAGGGGATCCTCCTTCCTCGGGTTCCTAAATGGTGATAGGTATGTGCGGGCACATACAGCTAACTTCTGTGGTGTAGCTTCGGTGGTTTGAAGTTTTTTTTTGTTTTTTTGTTTTTTTTTTTTTTTTTGGTTTATCGAGACAGGGTTTCTCTGTGTAGCCCTGGCTGTCCTGGCACTCACTTTGTAGACCAGGCTGGCCTCGAACTCAGAAATCCGCCTGCCTCTGCCTCCCGAGTGCTGGGATTAAAGGCGTGCGCCACCACGCCCGGCTTTGGTTTGAAGTTTTAATCCCGATGCCTTTCACAGCTCATTTTCTGCTGTTTTACTTTTGTTTGCTTGAAGAGAAACCAACGTTTCGTATAGTAAAGGGCGTCTTCATTGCCTTACACTTTTATCACTTCCATTTCAGTGAGTTTGTGAGTTCTGTGATTGTGCTTCCGTTCATTTACTTAGTAGATTTTGTTTATCTTGTTTTGTTTTTAGGATTCTTTGGGGAAACATCTCATGGTGAGAAACATCTTAATGTGTATCTGCAAAAGTCTGTCTGGTTCGTGTGTGAGGGTGGTTTTGCTTTGTGCATGATTTTCGGTTATCATTCAGGAGTGTCAGTTCACTTGTCTCCTTTTCCTTGTTGAGAAAGAAGGGCCTCCTTGCACTGCAGTGCCTTTGTAAGTGGTCTTTTTCCTATCGTCAAGTGACTGATCTTTTGTTCAACATTTGCATCCCCACCATTTCCGCCATACTCCTGATGTTCCTAATCTCTCCTGTGACTGGCTGGGCCTATACTAGAAGGTTTAGGCTGCTCACACGCTAAAGCTCTTTCCTGGCTGTTTCCATATTAGTTTGCTGCTATGGAACCGGTTGGTATCTTATGTCCTGTTCCCCAGGACTGATACTCTGCCCCATGTTTTACCTGTAGTGACTAGCTAGCCTTGGGAATAAACTTACTAAATCCCTCAGCAGTTTAGTATATCTGTGACACTGCTTTGGGCCACCTTGTGAATAAGTAGAAGTAGGTAGGACCCACATCAGAATTTTCCTTTTAATAGGCTGAAGTTAGTGTGCTGCCGTAAGTTACCTGGGTCCATAGCTGAAAAGGGTGAAGAGACCTTCCTAGAATCTATGAGGGAAAAATATGCTTTTCTTTCTATATGCCTCACTTTTTAGTCAAATGATTATTTTTGGAAGTGGGTATCTATGTAATATCAACAGTGCCTGTGATACTAAGTAGTATTGGCAAGGTTTGGTAATTTAAGACCTTAATATATAAATTTAATATCACTTGTCCAAATTTTTATTTGACCTCCTTCCTCTCAAATCTGCCCATCATGTATGTATGTATGTATGTATGTATATATATATGTATATACACGTGACATCTCATATGCTTTTTTATGATTCCAGGATTAATTTCTAGCAAATTTTTATTTTAGATTTATGAAAAGAACAAAAAACAAAACAAAACAAAAAGAATGCATATGTGTGTCTGTATGAGGATGTTTGCATGGGGTATAAATTCCCTTTGGAGGCCAAAGGGGAGTTACAATTAGCTGTGAACTGTCCAATGTGGGCCCTCTGCAACAGCTACCGCTCATTCTTCTCTAGAATCTGCATTGCATTTCAGAGTCCGAAGTGCCTTAAGAGGAGAGCAAACCCCACACTGTTGATGGGGCTTTGTTTCTTTGTGTGTTTCACAGTATTTCTCTTTGACTTTTGCTTTCTTTTTGTTTTGAGTTGATTTTCTTGGGTTGTAATCTTGGTTGTCTGCTTGATTTGATCTGTAATCAATTAAGAGAAGAGCCTCTGGACAGATCTGTGAAGGTATTAGCTAGAAAGATTAACTCAAAGAGAAGACCCCCGCCCCCATATCCTTCCAACTGCCTGGGTATATGCAGGTCAGCAAGAAAAACAATTGCTTTTCGCTGGCTGCCCTGACTTGCTCATGAGTGCATATAGTTTGTATGTGTGTCTCTCTGAGAATATGCTCAGTGGGGAAGAAGACCACTTCTGACTTGTTTCTCCTAGGGTAGCTAGGACCCCAGACTGCAGCTGACACTCATAAGGAACCAGTTACTCTGCTGGCATACGTGGAAATAGAGCATCATCACTGGGGCATCTGTCTAGGAAGTGCAAACCACTTTAGGAATAATTTAAGTAGAATTGATCTGAACAAGAATCAAGTCCCAATACATGGTGACTTGCTCAGATTTCAGCCCAGCAGCCTTAAGAGCTTTCCAGAGTTACTTTGCACCTCAGAGTTGAATCAGTGTTCATCCATGTCATGATTATGTCTGAGGGTAGCCTGGGCTACATAGTGAGTTCAAACCACTAAGAGATGAGTTCCAAGCTGGTCTGAGCTACATACACAATCCAGGCTAGCCTGGCCCACAGTATACAGTCCCTAACTTCTCCCAAAAAAGGATTTTGTTGCTGAGGATTAAAGTGTACTTTTCTTGTTGTCACTTTTTTTTTTTTTTTTTTTTTTGCTGCTGCTGTATGCCAGAGTTCAAAAGTAGAAACAGGTTATAAACAGAATACCCACTCTCCTAAAAACTGGATACACAATATTCATTATTGACACAACTTAATTGGTCTAAACACTCTAGGAAGCAAACATTGATTTTTCTCAGGAATTAATTGGAAATGATCAATTACTCTATCAGAATAATGGCACCACCTCATTAATCAGACGCTCATTGTCCTAGTAGGCTAAGGATGCCCTTTTGACTTACGAATATGGTAGCCCTAAGGGGAAAAGCTGAAATCATTACAGTGATGGCTGTCTCCAGCTGTCTCTGGGAGCATCATTGTTCTTAATTCTGAGGTTGGGGTTTGACTTAAAAGGAGCTCACCATGTCTTAAAGTCCTATTGTGGCTCTATCCTTTTACACAGGGAGTGATATGAAACCCAACCTGAGATAAGTTCCATACACAATTGACTGTCATGTCTAAAGGAAACCTCAGCTCTCCAAACTCCAAAAGTCTGTCCAAATAGAAAAAAAAAAAAAAAAAAAGACTTATGTTAGCAGATGGGAACTGTTTTCACCAGTTCATTAGACATACTGGCATTCCCCAACCACCAAAAATCTTCCTATATTCTAGGTTTGAAATCATTTCTAAATATATGGGCTGCCTTTTGGAGTTTAGTGAATCAGGGTTTCCTATGGACCTCACTGACCACAGGGTATAGGTCTAGTGTGAAAACTGAGTTTGCATTTTATATTTATGTCGAACTTATGTAATACATACACATACACACACTGTATTTCTGTATAATACAAGGTTCTGTCAAAGTCTGAACACCCTTGGTAACCTAGAACCTAGGATTTACTCTGAAATTGACTACCACAATTCATACTAAAAGAGAACGTGTTCCAAAGACAAATTCATATCTGTGTTCATAATATCCTTACCTTGTGATACCATATTCAAGTGGCAAATATTTACTCATCTGGCGAGCACTCACTGTGTTGTGATTTGATGTTCTAAAAATTAATGTCCGATCTTCGTAATAAACCATCTTTGGTTTTGAAGGGATCTTCTTGGGTTGCTCAGGATGACCTTGATCTCAGGGCTTCTTGGCCCAGTCTCCTCAGCAGCAGGGATTACAGATGTGCGCTGCCCTGCCTTGTTTATGATTTATATGTATTTATGTTATGAGCCAAGTATCTAATATTTTAAAGACTCTATAGAGAAAGCAGAATGCAAAGAACAGGTTTGTTTTAGGTCAATACTGGGCCTGTTAATTGCAGTGCCTGCTCCGTGATCTCTCAGATGGCTGCTGAAATATTCATTGCTTCGCTGAGCATTTGACATAATATCAATAATTTTTTGTAAAATATTCTGTGGGAGGCAATGCATATACTTAGAGTATTGACACAGTGCCTACAGGGATATAAGCTTGTGAGCTGTTAGTGTTCAGTGAAGATAGATGCAATATCAGGAGAAAATGGCCAGATTTCTTTACCAGTCCCAGACATACTCAGTACCTTAAAAACCTCTGATGCTCTTTTTAACGTTGACCTCACAGATGACCCCAGCCAGACTCTGCAGGACACTGAACAAAAATCAAGGCCAAGTACAAGAAGGGTTTGTTGGGTGGAGAGTGACTGGTAGGAGAGGAAGGAAAGTTGGAGACGGGGTAGAATCCACCCTGCACATGTATGAAATTGTAAAAGAACAAAATCTACCCCAAATGATAACTGAACTTGAATCTGTACCTAAGCTTTAAATAATCTTTAATATGTTAATGATTAAAATTTAAAATAGCAAACCATGTAGATCATGAGTGGTTTTATCATCTCATCTGTAAGTAAAGAAATCTCATAATTTAGAATACTTTGGGCAGAAAAAAATTAAGTTTTCCATTTACTGATGTAAAAAAAAAAAAAAAAAAAAAAAGCAGATAATGCAAAATGTTACCAATAGTGTAGACATGTACCCGGGAGTTTGCCTGAGGAGAAACAATCATGGCTGGGCTAAGAGTGCAGCAGATGTGTCTTCCATTCCTCCTGCTCTGTTTTCCTGATGATTGCAAAAACATGGGTTCCTGACAAGACCAGTTTGGAATTGTGTTCAAGTCACAAAAATAAATGGCAGGTGACTAATGAGCAATTTACAGCAGAGACATGCCTTAGTCCACTGGTCAGCAAATGAAGGTTGCATATGGGGTTGCTATAGTCACCCAAACTCATCTAGACCAGCCACCATGTTCTAATTAAAGCCAGGAAGCCCTGAACTCTGTGCAGTGCAGATTGGCCAGTGTAGATTCAGAATGATTTCACTGTTGTTACAGACATTAGCTAAGGAGGGATATTTGAAGAATGTATACTATAGCCAGGTTTACTGGCTAGTTCTACAACTAGAATATCATCAGGGCTGTCATCACATTATAATTCGAAGACATTATTTCAAGAACGAAATAGTTTGTAAAATCTGTTTTTTATGTTATAGGAATTAAAATATGGAAAGGGGAGACAGTTTAAAAACTCGTTTAATAGCTTTTAAACCAGTGTTTATCTATAGCACTATTTCTGGGAAAACAGACCGTTCTTCCTTAAGGTCCTGTCTTATTTGCATATTCTCGGAAGAGTTGTAAGCATGCCATTTTTTCTTCTGTTTTAGTAAGATATTTT
Organism: Mus caroli; assembly: GCF_978045245.1. Lineage (NCBI taxonomy): Eukaryota > Metazoa > Chordata > Mammalia > Rodentia > Muridae > Mus > Mus caroli. The sequence goes on from NW_028227263.1 coordinate 95,268,422, forward strand.
CTTTATTTACATTTCAAATGTTATCTCCTTTCCTAGTTCTCCCTCCAAAAATCCCCTATCCCCTCCTCCCTCCTCCTGCTCCCTAGCCCACCCACTCACACTTCCTGGCCCAGGCATTCACCTATACTGGTGCATAGAACCTCCATAGGACCTAGGGCCTCTCTTCCCATTGATGACCAACTAGGCCAACAAGTTCCACCGGGTGTTTTCTTTGAATGTGGCGATTCAACAGTTTGTAGAATGGAGCTTCTTGCTGGCATATTACATTAGTGGTGCTCCATCTGACCCTGACCGTGCATTAATTTTTGGAAAATAATTACCAGAGATACAACTTGAGGCGTACCTTTTCTTCTGGCCTTTAAAAACCTGGAGGTAGTTTCTTCTTTTCCAGTATTCTTATGGAAACTCTGTCATTTGCACTGTTTGTCTTCCACGGGTAAAATGCCAATTCCCACGCCTTCCACACCTTTCTTTGACTATTCTTTGCAGAACTTTGATGCTGATGTATTTCTATACACTTCTGTTTCAGTTACAATTCATCAATTCATATTTGGAATGGGGGGGGGGGATTTTGTTTAATTTTTTTTTTTTTTGGTCAAGTAAGGAGGAAAAATTCTACCGTTGAGTTTTAGAATATTTTTTCAACATCACTTACTTTCCCCATCCTAAACCCTGATAATGTGATGTTGGAGCTTTGCTGATTTGGATTCACAAGGCCTTGAATATCTGTTCACAGCCTATATCCCCAGCCCTCATCTAGTTTCTTTTCTTCCAGTTGGGTAGTCTCTAGTGCTCTACCTTTGAGGGCAATAATTCTCTCTGGCCTCTTCATTCTGCGCTTGACCTCACCCACTAAACTTTATTTCCGTAATGTGGCTTTCATTTTAAACCTAGCCTTTAAAAAGAATAAGAGATCAATTATTTGGGAAGAGGAAGGAGACTTGTGCAGATGAATGTGAGTAAAGGACATTATATACATGTATGAAAAAATAATAAGTAAACAGCATTTTGTCTGGCTCATGTATACAATTACAATGTAATATGCAATATTTGCAAAGTAATTGTTAGAAGTAATTACAATGTAATATATACAATAATTGTTTTTCTTTTCTTTCAACATAGAAGTTTTTCCCCCACTTGTTTTAAGAGTATCTAAAATTCCTTGGATCAGTTTTGGAATTCTTGCTCTAAAGGCTCTGTTGGGTACTCACGTCATGTCCGCTGTCTCTGTGGTCATCTCTCTGAGCTGTCTCTCCTTAGTTGTTTCCATGGTACACATTTATTTCTTGTTCTGCCTGAAGCAAGAAGAATATCCAACTAACTCCACAGAAGTTACTTAGTAGAAAGTGTTTGGGACATCATTTTCATACAATTGTATTTAAGAAATTGTATGTTAATGTATAAATAGTAAATGTGATACCCTAAGGCCTTAATCAAATTATTATTTCTTCAACTGAAGCAAAAGTAAGCACAAATTACTTGAGCTCAGGCCCTACATAGAAACAGCAGAGGTCAAAGCCTTGTGTGAAACTTTCTTTGCTGTTTGTTCTGATATGGCAATGACTCTTTTTCCACAGTAGTGGAAAGCAGATGAGCTATGATAACTATACTAGTTACATACTAGTGATACTAGTGGATAGCTTTTGTAAAGAGAAAAGCTGGTCTTTCTAACTTGGAAAGCAAAAATTAAAGTTAAAATTGTTTTCAAAAGAGAAATGACAAACTTTGAAAATATGTTTTCAATCTAGAGTTCCTTAAATATTGGATAGATGATTAAATTCTCAACACCCCATTTAACTCCCAGTCCATATGGCCTGTGCAATGGCAAAATCACAGGATTACAAAGAAAATGTTGCTTTATTGAATCTGATCTCATAACTATTTTCATAGCCTATCAAAATTAAACTATAAAAATTATCTAAACTTGAGACAACCAAAACCAACAGAAGAGCCATATATCTTCAGCTACAAGAAACATTCCCATGGAGAGAGAGATTCAAATCAGACTGGATGCTTTGACTTTCAGTCACACTGGTGACATTGTACTTGATTGATAGCACCTTTGTGCAGGGCTGCATGCTGGGCTCAGTGTTTGCTGATTGATTTCTGCCAGCTCCATCTATGTGAAGGAGCACCATGGTCCTGAACTGCACTGCACTTTCCACTAGGGATGCTGCTGTGTGGGTCACCAGCTGAAAAATAGTCACCAAAGTCTACACGATGAGCCTCTTCGTACAGCTGGAGTTCCTGAGCAGAGGGCTTTAAGAAAGACATTGGTAGGTGTAACTATCCACATTTTACCTGGCATATGGCTTCTTGTTGAGGAAAAGAAATCCCTCCTGCTGATTTGGTTCAGTTCTCATGTTTATAGCGGAAAGGAGTTGGCTCAGATGGTAGACCTATCCAAAGCAGTCACTTGCAAATAACTTACAAAGTAATTTGCTTATAGTAGTTCCACATTTCATATAAAATTCATCCTATACTGCCTGCCAAAATTATCACATTTGTCATTTAAAATTCTAAAGATTATGGGTATGCTTTCTTCCTTTTTATTTTTAGTCTAAAACTGAAGCCAGAGAAGCATTTTATGATGGGAATTCCATGTGTCCTAGCAGAGATGGTTTCTATTCCTGTTAGCACTGGCCTCACAGACTTGGAAAACCTTCCCAGCCTTGCTGCAGACTCCGGATCCCTCCTCAGCATCTCTGTCACAGTGGGACCGGGCAAGGACCCTCACACACAACTGTCTTTCTGAAGACTTCAGGGAAATCTCTTGTCCTCATAGTAATCTCTATAGATTTTTCAAAGTTCAAAAAGAGCTCAAATCCAGAGGAAGAGCCAAAATGAAGAGCTTGCTCTTCCACCTGAGTCATCTGTGTTTTACCCGTCTGTTATCCAGAAGTACTCAGTCCTAGCAAACTGATGCATATACTTCATATAGAAGAGAAATTTTAAATTATAAATCCTAGTACCTTGTTCTTAAAAGATTTTTAAAATTTACTTAACATGTATGAGTGCTCTATCTGCATGTGCACTTTCATGTCAGAAGAGGGCATCAGGTCACACTATAGATGGTTATGAGTCACCCTGTGGTTGCTGGGGATGGAGCCCAGGAGCCATCCCTCCAGCCCCCTTGTATTCTTCATTGCCTTGCAGATTTAAATTATCTATAAATTACCAGCTCTGTTCATCACCACCCCCTACTTAGCTACTTATAATGCTTACATAATGCTCTGCAATCCCAGACCATTATATATTACAATTCTAAGCTATATACATACACATATCCTAAATCATCTCAATGACAGTGAACTTACTAGATTTCCATTTTACTGCTGTTAAAATAACACATAGCTCTTTACAAACTTCTCGATCTGTTTATTCTTTAGGTGTCAATCAAAACCATATACATTTATGAGTGGATACTTGTATGTATTGTAAAAGGGCTAAATCAAGCAGATGAACTCACATACTAATTCAGGTGACAAAAGTACTTAAAATTACTGAGTAGTGTTCAAACTCATAGTGCATCCTGTTAGCTATAGCCAGCATTGGGGGTTTAAGCTCTGTTATCTCCCTGGGAAGCTGTGCCTTTTGATACCCTTTCCTGTCTCCTAACATCACTCTCTCTTAACCAGCAGTGTACTATTTCCAGGAAATCATCCTTTCATATTCCACATGACACGAGGTTTGTGACAATTCTCCTTCTGTGCTGGCTTAATTCATTTAACTCCATCTAGTGCCATGCTTGGCTTGTAGGAAAGCATTTCGGTCTATTAAAGGGCCAATTAATATTTAATTGCATATGCATACATGGACCTATCTTTATTTTTCAGTCTATTCATGTGTATTTGTGAGCTTTGTATTTAATTCATTTAAAGCTTCTTCTTTAATCTAAACTTTTGTGTTTAGAGGAACAAAGGAGATCCAGTTTTATCACCATCACTTGTAAATTACTGAAGCTTTCCACACTGCTTTGTGTTATTGTTTGTTTGTTTGAGGCAGGATATTATGTAGCCCAGGATGGCCTCAAACTCACTATGTAGTGGATAATGATACTGACCTCCTAGTCCTTCTGCTTTGGGAATTACAGGCCAGACATGGGCCACCACACCTGCTTATGCTGTACACTTTTCATCCTAACATGCTGGAAATATTTATAGACTTTATTCTATTTGATCTATTGTTTTAGTAAAGCCATTTTTAACTTTCTATATCCTTTTAATGTAATTTGATCTCTGGTAATCTTCCAAGGTTTATCTATGACATCAGTCTTATTCATTTGTTTTGGGGATTACATCTTTGTGATTTTAACTTTTTTGAGAAAATTGTATCTCTTTTTACTTTAAAGGCTTTTTATTATTATTTATAATGTTATAATTTATAATTACATCATTTCTTGATAAATTGTTCTCATGTATTTTGAGTTTTGCCATGTTTGTAGCCCTTGGCCCTAGAATATATTAACCAAATGAAAGGTACCCACCCATTCCTGTCTTAGGGTTTCTATTCCTGTACAAACATCATGACCAAGAAGCAAGTTGGGGAGGAAAGGGTTTATTCGGCTTACACTTCCATACTTGCTGTTCATCACCAAGGAAGTCAGGACTGGAACTCAAGCAGGTCAGGAAGCAGGAGCTGATGCAGAGGCCATGGAGGGACATTCCATACTGGCTTGCTTCCCCTGGCTTGCTCAGCCTGCTCTCTTATAGAACCCAAGACTACCAAACCAGGGATGGTCCCACCCACAAGGGGCCTTTCCCCCTTGATCACTAGTTGAGAAAATGCCTTACAGTTGGATCTCATGGAGGCATTTCCTCAACTGAAGCTCCTTTCTCTGTGATAACTCCAGCTGTGTCAAGTTGACACAAAACTAGCCAGTACACAGTCAATCATGTTAATGGTGAATCTGCTTGCTGCATGTGAAATCTTTGTGAGTATTCACACACATACATACATTGGTTGGATTCTCAGGTTTCTGCTGTTTGGAGATTCATATAAAACCTGCCTTATGTAAATAAACTCTCAAAATTTAAGGGGGAAATGATAAATAACTTTGTCCTGGGGAAAGCTAACACATCCTCTTCTTCAGATGTCAATGTTTCGGTAACAAATACTGAAAACAGGATCTGGGTATTTACAGGGTTTTTTTGTTTTTGTTTTTTGTTTTGTTTTGTTTTTACTTCAGATGCAGCTGTGAGCAATTCTGAGCTACATTCAAGTCCTTGACTTAAGGAGACACTTTATTTTTGCCTCAAGAGACTCTATGTTTAGCTCTTACCTTTTCTGCAGTCGTTATGAAATATGAATTTGCACATCTACTTTGGACATAACTCATCATGTCATTGACTCAGTTCTGCATCATTCATAGCCGGATATTCATTTCAGAAAGCGAGACTATAAGTCAGAAGAGTGAGGAGTTGTTTTATCATAAATACTCAACACCTTTAATAAATATTTTTATGGCAATGTACAGTTTTTGCACATACATTTCTCTGGCTAGATTTTTACCTAATGTAGATTTTTACCTAATTTGATTATAGTAGGTCTTTATTTCAAAAATGATAAAAGATCCCATGGAGTGGCTGAGGCCTCCAACTGCTTAATTTACTGGTTCTGCAGCTGAGAAATGATTATGGTAAAGATGCAAAAATAAATAAATAAATAAATAAAATCAGAGAGCTTATGTTGAAAAGTACCTCTGATTCTCAAGAAACACTATGTCTGTCCATCGTCTTACAATGAGAAGTTGTAGGTCCCCACCTGAAAAGTTCCCCACTTTTCAGTCACACCTGAAAAGTTCCTTCAGCTAGCTGTTTCCCTAGCTGTGGAAATCATTTACGTTCCAGAGCAGTGGGTCTCATCCGTCCTAATGTTGTGACCCTATAATGCAGTTCCTCACTTTGTGGGGAGACCCCCAACCATAAAATGGTTTTTGTTATTATGGCACAACTGTAATTTTGCTACTGTTATGAATTGTAATTCAAATATCTCTGTTTTCCAGTAGCCTTAGGTAACCCATGAAAAGGAGCCAGAGGGTCCCTGGCTACTCCACTGTAGTCCCTTTTCCCAGAGTTCAGTGAGAGCACACCCCTTTCCAGGTCAGTCCCAACACTGTTGCTGGATCCCTTGGGAAATATCTTCATTCTTCCACCTAACATGAATCTGAGCTCAAGATCTCTCTTGTTACCAAGGAGACAGAAGCTCTGTAAATTCTGTCTTCACATTCTATATGCACAACTTTGATTTTTCCAGGGGAACAGGTTGGGGTGTTACATCTTTTCTTCCTCCCTTTTTTTTTCTTTCCTTGTCTTGAAGCAGACTTTTCCAGAAACAAACCCCATGTTTTCATTATTTTTTTTTTATTACATTTGTTTCATCACAAAGCCCCAACACACAACTGGGCCTCTAACATTTGTTAGTTTTTGCAAGAGGTTGGAAATGTAATCCCTAGGACTCACATGCAAGACATGGTTGTATGTGCCTGTAAGCACAGCATTTGGAAGACTTGGGAGGACTGGCGTGCCTCCTGACTTGGGAGTAAAGTAGAGGGTAACAGAGAAAGACATCCAGGACCCCCCTCTGGCCTCAGCAAGAACGTGGATATAAGTACCTGCATATGCATGTACCCATACACACACTCATAAGCACGCTTGCACATATACATAAAAAGGGAGCGTAAGATGCAGATTTTGTAATGTACCTTTCTATTTGAATAGTAAACTCAAGGGCTTGATCTCATACCCATGACCCCAATTCACATCACCTCTTAATGACTAAGGTGCATCATTGCATAGACATAATACTGAGGAGAAAGCTAGACCCGTGTTTCTGGGAATGTGCTCAGAAGGCCAAGATCATCTCCATTGGCTACTGCAGATAGAGTGTGTGTGCTCTACCCTAGAGCTCTTGACTCAGAATCTGAGATTTTTAATATATTTATCACGCTTACATTGTTCTGACAATATGGTGCTATATGTCTTTATTCTTGGTGGAAATTCAATTGATTGGTAATTTATTTCACAAACTTTCATTGAAAATTTCAGGCAAACTTTGTATTGGTTAGAAGTAGAAAAACTGATGCTTGCCTTTAAGGTGGTTACAATTGGATCCAGAAGAGGCAGCCAATGAAACCAAGTTTCTCAAACAAATTGTGAATACAATACAACTAAAAACTGTGGAGTTGCTTATAGAGTGAAGAGCAGCCTCCTCAATAGAAAAGTCCGCATCTTGTTGTATGCCTGCATGTTTGTGTCTGCTTGGCATAAGACTACTAACAAATATAGTATGTGATCTTGGAGATCGAAGGGCCCAAAATGGCATGAGACACCATGTCCAGATTCTAGGCTGACCAGGTATGCAACATAGTTTATAAAAGAGAGATGAACAGACAGAGACATAGTGCTCATTTCCAACTTAACCTCCCCCCCCCCCCCAGGTTAAAGGGGAAACTTAAGAGAGAAGAAAACAAAAAGTGGTGACCCAGTAGAGCATTGGTGTTTCTGGAAGTAACAGCTCCCTAGCCATTCCTACACTTGTTTTGAACTCCTATGTGGCTTCTGCCTCTGCTAAGACTCTTTACCTAAGTAGGTCAAGGATCCACTCAAGTGTTATCCTATTAAGTGTGAATTTTATCTTGGACAGAATAAGGCCATTTCTTTCCATTTTATAGCTAAGATCTTGAATTGACTTGTGTCCATAAAAGTCGCCACGTGAACAGGTGAAGAGTGATGCAGTGAAGAGTGACGCAGTTTCACTCTTTAGTACTCAACATCAGACATCTAGAACCCGAGGTAACCATTGCCTTGTCAGTGCCCCACAAAGTACCTCTGGCAGTTTCATGCCCAGCAGAACCTTCTAGAAACAAGTGTTACTACTTTGCCAAATGCTGGCATCACTTTATATAGCCTTTTGATATTCCAGTTAAGCAAGCTTTATTCATTCATACATTCATTTACTTATTTATATTATTTATTTGATTATTTGTGTATTTATTTGTTTCCCTGCATATACACTTAATAGAATCTTGACACATAGCCTGGATCCCCTTGCCTTCCCTTTCTGAAAGCTAGGATTACAAGTGTGTGCCTCTATAGCCATACTAAGCCCTAATAAAGCTGTTTTGGAAAAAAAAAAAAGGGATTTGAATCTAAATATAGTCCCCATCTTTTATCTTAGCCAAAATTTGTAATTGAAATCTGGGTCATAAGAAAGACAGTGGTATATAACACACAAGGTAGAAAGGAAAGACAGAGAGGCAGAGGGTTAGGCCAGCATTGAAGAAATAAGACTCAGTTCACATACTGGTCAGCATGAGCATGCTCAGTCCTGTTAGTAGCCAGCAAGTAATAAATATGGCCCATCAATGTCCTGTATCCCTCCCTCTCCCCTTTCCTTCCTGCAACCTCCCTTCCCTCCTCCCTCTCCTCTCTCTCTCTCTCTCTCTCTCTCTCTCTCTCTCTCTCTCTCTCTCTCTCTCTCTCTCTGTATACAGGAATTTCCCCCCCTAAAAATGGCAAGAGTCAAGAACTCTTTTTTCATAAAAGGGCGGTGACTTGTCAACAGCCTTTTTGCATTTCAGCCATAGGCACTCGTGTATGATCGCCTGCATATGTGTAGGGACTGAATTAAAGATTCAGAGTAGGAATATTAAGAAGCTAAAATAGTGATCTCAAATTTTAACGAGAAAAAGAATCATTTAATGTGAAGAAGTATTTCTATTTTTAACACTTGAATAATTTAACCAATGTATCAGTTTTAGAATTTAATTTGTTTTCACCCATAGAAAGATCAAGGACATAGCTTTATTGTAAGTAATGCATTTTAAATAACACCTCTTTCTTTCATCAGAGTCTAAATTAAAAACCAGAGCTTAGCTTGTCTCTTAGCATGACAGAGCAATTTAGCAGCATGTTGGTTGCTTATAAAATCTGTAGATGAGCTGGAGAAGTAGCCATAGCCTTTGCCTCAATGTAACGGTCTCAGAAAACTGCAAAACAGCTTTATAAAATGGGGAGTGTTGGCACAGCAGAGCAACAGGACACCACACCAGCTTCTCGCTTTTGTACCATATTGAAATTCAAAACTGAAAACTGTAGAAAATGCCAGTGATGGGCTGGGAAGATGGCTCAGTGGGCCAAGTGCCTGCTGCCCAAGGATAAGGACCTTCATTTCCACATAAAAGGTGGGCATAGCTTGCATCTGCGGCTCTAGTGCTATGGAAAGAGGAGGTGCTAAGACACGGGTTTCTGGAGTTCATGGCCCAGCCCGTCAGGCTGAGCTGGTGGTGAGCTCCAGGTTCAGGCATGATTCTGGTTATTTCCCGGTACTTGGGTATCAGCAGAGCCTTCACTACAATTAAGAAGTCAGTTGTCTAGAAACCTAGGGCAACGGAAACTCCCAAGAATCTATGAGGGTGACCCTAGCTAAGACTCCTAGCAATGGGGAATATGAATCCTGAACGAGCCATCTCCTGTAATAAAGATTTACAATTCAGGGATGGGGACACCATGCCAGCTACAAAACCTTCAACCTACAATGTGTCCTGCCTGCAAGATGTGCAGGGGTAAAGATGGAGCAGAAAGTGAAGGAGTAGCCAAACTGGTTAATCTTGAGACTCTTGCCATCAGAGGGAGCCCACCTCTGACACTGTTAATGATACTCTGCTATACTTGCAGACAGGAGCCTATAATATAATTGTCATCAGAGAGACTTCACCCCACAAAGGATGGAAACAGATGCAGAGCCCCACAGCCAAGCATTGGGCAGAGTCTGGGGAATCTTGCAGGAGACGGGAAGGAAGGGTTGAAGAGGCAGGGAGGTCAAGGACACCACAAGCAGATCTACAGAATCAACTAACGTGGGCCCATAGGGACCCACAGAGACTGAACTGCTAATCCAGGAGCAGGCATGGGACTGACCTAGGCCCTCTGCACATATGTAACAGTTATACAGCTTGGGATTCATTGGGACTCCAACAGCAGAAGTAGAGGCTGTCTTTGACTCTGTTGCCTGCCTTTGTGACCTTTTCCCCTCCTGCCTTGTCTAACTTCATTAGGAGGAGATGTACCTAGTTTTACTGCAACTTGATAAGTCAAGGCGGGTTGATACCCATGAGAGGCCTTCCCTTTTCTGAAGAGAAGGAGAGGAGGGGTGTATAGGACCTGAGGGGAGATGAGGGAAGGACTGGGAGGAGAGAAGGGAGGGGTTGTGAAGTTAACTAACTAGTTAATTAGTTCATTAAAACTCACCTGTCCACACCCTGACTCTGCTTCCTGAGTGCCCTTCTCTATAGTTCTCACCATCAGGAATTGTGTGATTTTTTTTTTATTCTTTGAGCTTTATATATTCCAACTCTTCCTGCAAGAAGATTACAAATACTTCATCTCTCCTGGTTCTCTTTTGCCCTTCTAGGCCCTGGCATATAATAGTTGCTCACTGTGTACTCGTATTTCTTTAGGAAAATGTTTGTTTAATTATTATTATTTGTATTATATGTATTAGTGTCTGTGTGAGTATCTTCCATGTCTTTGGGTGTGTCCTTGGAAGCCAAAAATGGCCATTGGGTTTCCCTGGACCTGAAGTTACAGGGAAGCTGTAAGCTGTCCGATTTGAGTCCTGGGAATAAGGTCCTTTGGAAGAGTAGCAAGTGCTCATATAACCACTGAGCCATCACATCTCACCTAACTGTTCTTTAAACATGAACCTCATTTAAAAACAACAACAACAAAAATACCAAGTCTTTCCTCTTTGGCCTCACTGCTCAAAAGACTGCTCATTCACATAGTGAATCACTGACTTTTGTTTGTTTGTTTCCAAAATATTTCAAAAAAGAAAAAAGAAAACAGAATTAAAATGTGTGGAGGAAGGCCAGGCATGGTGGCACACGCCTTTAATCCCAGCACTCAGGAGGCAGAGGCAGGCAGATTTCTGAATTCGAGGCCAGCCTGGTCTACAGAGTGAGTTCCAGGACAGCCAGGGCTACACAGAGAAACCCTGTCTCAAAAAACCAAAAGCCAAAAACAAACAAACAAAAAAATCCATTTGTAAAACATATCATCCTTCCCTTGCACTGGGAGGACAGGAGGTTCATGCCACACTGGAGTATTAGGCTAAATCATACATGCTGCCTGAGGAAAGTAAGGGGCATGTGGCCATTTTACTTGAGTAGCTGAGATTCTGGCCAAATACCCATGCTTTGGCCATGATATCCCATAAGCTCCTTTATTTGAGTAGCAAAACATGCACCTACATCATCTTGTAGTGGGTAACATGAGCAAGGCCATCTTTAATGCTAGCTAGAACTACTGTTGGCTTTGTAATTCCAAAGGTCCAGAGGAAGTCAGTCCTAAATCACTCTCTTGGTGAAATGCAGCAATCAAATGTTTTATGCTTTGTAGAGAGACAAATACTTGAAACATGGTCCGAGTTTAGCAAGTTGAGGTTCGTCTACTGTGCAAACTAGTGACTGTGAACTGTTTCTGTGAGGATTTGCTCTACTCAGCTCATCCCTACTTGGAGTCTCACTTGAGTTACCTATCTGTAGCCATGTGAGTTCAGGCTTCTGCTCTGTTATACTATTTTGAAGGAAAACAACAGTAAATGTGTTGTTGCTGTTGTTGTTGTTGTTCCTAAGAGGAAGTGATGAATTGAGAGCCATACCCAAGCTGTTCTAATAAATGGCTTGGGCTGAGCCCAGAGTGTTTCTTTCTCTGCACTAACTATACCAAGTATAGGCCTGGAAGATTCTATCCTCTGTACAATCTAATCTTCTGCTAGCCCAGACCTTGAAGGCTTCAGCTTCCAGCCTCCATCTGCTAACCTAGACCTAGAATGCTTCAGTCTCCAAGACTTATTGCTGAATAAAATCTTTCCAGGTTTTTCTGAACTCTTGATGACTGGTTCAACCCAGCTGTTCTGGCTCAAATTCCACTCCAAGCTGACTGATTCAATCTGGCTTCTCTTAGTTTCTCACTGAATTGCTCTGCTTGGAAGGCTGTCTCTGAACTCCATGAGCTAAACTGCTCTGAACTGAACCAGACCAAATTGAACTTTCTCTCCCTCACTGCTCTTAAATAGCCTCTCTTTCCTGTCTCTTCTTGTGTAAGTTGAGTATATTATATCTCTGACTCATTCAGTCAAATCTTTCTCATTTTGTCTGTCCATCAATTCAACTTCATTGTTTTGGCTTAAAGGTATGGATTAACAGTGTGTCTGTATTCTAACCAGAGGAATTAAAGGTGTGTATTTCAGGTGGATCACATCTTTATGTAGTGGGTTGGCCTGTTGTTGCTTGTATTCCAATGCTAATACTCAATACCTGATTGCCCCCAGACAAGATAGTCCTCACCCAAGTGATGCTATATGACCTTGCCCCCAAGTTATTTTTGATTAGTGAATAAAGAGGCCAATAGCCAATAGCTGGGCAGAAGAGACATAGGCAAGTTTTAGGGTTCCTGGGCCTGGAGGATCAGAGGAGAACCATAAAGGAGAGAAGAAAGGAGGAAAAAGCAAAAGTCACCATTGATTCAGAGTCAAGAAAACATGGCTCTGAGAGTTGGCCAATTGGAGTTAAGAGCAGCCCAGATGGAGCATAGTAAGTAATAATCCAGGGTTATCGATAGGAAATAGAGTTTTAATAACATAGAGGGTAGATACCTGCCCAGCTCTAGTGCTGATTAAGGCTTGTTGTAAATATAAAGGTTGTAGAAATTGTCAAGGGGAGTAGAAACCCCAGGTTGGGATTAAACATTTCTACAGCATCTTTGGATGTGTTTCCTTTCCAGAAGAGCCATGCTGCTGGATTAAAATTCCTCTATGAACAACTGCAGATCTACTTAAATAAATTTAAGGCATAAAATAAAACAAAACCCTTGTCTTCTTACCATAAATTTTCTTTTATTTTTTACATTTATTTGTGTGCGTGTGTGTACGTACACTCACACACATTTCATGCTTGTGTGGTACATGTACATGAGCTAAAAGAGAGGTTGGAACCACTGAAACTGGAGTTACATATCGTTCTGAGCTTCCATGTAGTCGTTAGCAACTGAACAAGGGTCCTCTGGAAGAGCAGCAAGCATGCTTAGCCACTGAGCCATCTCTCTACCTCCATGTTAGCTACTATTTTGCAAAAATGAAAAAGATTTGAGAATGCTGCAAGCATTAACATGTGAATAGGCAGCTGGACAAGCATGAAAGGCAGGATGGAAAGCAGCCCTACTTGGCCAGTGTAGCTCTCTATGGTATATGTGTGACATGTGTGAGCCCAAAAGCAATACACAGATGAAACCCTGAAAGATCACATGTCTGAGAGACTGATGGTCATAGAGGTCTAGAGGTTGGCTCCATTGGTAAATAAGCATGCCAGCCTGAGTTCTGTCACCAGCAACCAAGTAAAAGAGGTGGGATATGCTTGTAACCTCAGTGTTCTCAGTGCTGAGGTGGCGGGTAGATCCTTGGGGCTTTTATGGTATCCAGCAAGGTGAATCCAATGTGTGAGATGCTCATTCAGTGAGACCCTGTCTCAAAAAATAATGTAGAGAGTGATTGTGGAAGAGAGAACCCATTGTTGACCTTTGCTCCTCAAATGTGTGCACATATACAAAGAGGCATGTGAGAAAAAAAAGAGAAATGGTCATAGTGAAAGCTATGGTCAATCAAAATATAACTGCATAAGCATGAGTCTTACTGTACTTTACTGTACCAATACTCTGATACAGTCATCCTATGGAGGAAGGAACTTGTTATTATAGAAATCTAACCTTGTATCATCAGCATTCTGTGCACATTGACTATTATGTGCTAGTGAGGATAAATATCTAACTCCACAGTTTAAAAGGAATGTAAATGATATTCCTGGCCCACTTCCCTGGCTGTGGTCATGCTCAACGGATGGCAGCTGCAGCATGAGACTCTGTGCTTGCCGATCGATGTGCTTCATGTGGTTGCCTGTGTTAAGGGACTATCGAAGTGAGAATAGAGTGTAATTGCTAATGTTTGGAGGCATCTCTTTCTGAGAGAAGAATCGAGAATGAACAGTGTCCTTCTAGGCTTGGCTCTCTTACAATATAAAGCCTTATACACAAGCAATGGTTTTGTTTTTGTTTTTGTTTTTTAACTATGTGGACAGAGAGCTTGATAAAATAAAAATGAATCTGTAAAATCATTGATCCAGAGGTGGAACCCACAGTTGAAGAGAGTTGAGCCAGGAGAGCTACAGCTAAGAATAATTAAAAGCTGGCAGTTAAGAAGGAAGAGGGCTGTCTTTGAGCCTGCAGTACTAGATAAAGGACAGAGTCTGAGGTGAATGGGAAACACAGCTTTCTTTTTCTGAGAGTTTTAAATCAGATGCAGTCCTTCTGTCTCTGCAAATTGCCATGATTTATGGTCATTCCTTAGGTTTCACGACTGCCTACACCTTCACATAGACCCTCCCCATTTTGCATATATGTTTGTCTCTCAGTGTGTGTATCTGTGTATGTATGTCTGTATATGTCTGTACATGTCTGTATCTGTGTAGTATTGCTAGGTCTATATACATCGATGTGTATTGTTTTACTTTTCATATGAATGTCAAACAATTTTATTAGTGAGCCACTAATGTCTCACACAATGGCTATAACTTAATCTTTCATAATAGCTTTTTCAAAGATTCTCTTCCAAGTTCCAAGTTCACATTTTGGACATATTTTCGGGGCTAGAATTTCCACCTAAAATTTGAGAAATACATATTTCAACACACAACAGCTGAGACATAGTTTCTTTTGGTTTGGCTTTCTGATGAAGAATGACTTGCGTATGCTTATAGAATGTTCTGGAAGAGAATAAGAGAATGCTGATGAAAATGGGAGGAGGGTAGTGGATGAGAAAACACTAAGCTGTTTCAAGATAGCACCATTTTCATTTTCTATATATTGTATCGCACATACCCAGACACAGACACAGACACACACACACACACACACACAATCTGAGAATAAATAAGAGAGAATAAGACATAGAGCTTGCAGGAAAAAGTGCAGCCTTCTAGCCACTGTAAGGGAACAAAGGACTATGTTAAAATAGATGTCAATGGGAGGGGCTGACTTTGCTGGTAAGTACAATCTTGTCAGTGTGCTGGCTTCTGTTCTCTCACTGAAGAACAAAATGACATTTACATTCAAATGTAAGGCTGAAAGTGAGGAGATTTGGAGAAAGACCGACTTTCAAAAAATGCTATTGTAGGAAACAGGAAAGGAAATCAGTAGGGACCTATTGTTTTAAAAATTAAAACAAAGTCACTGAATGGGACTGGTTAGCTATGTCTTAATAGCTTGAAAATAGGAAAAAAACAGAATAGGAAATATAAATCCAACAGAATAAGCTGGTGTGGAAGGAGCCTCGTGACTTAAAAGGTGAAATAACACAATGTCACATTCTACATAAAGTGATTCTCTATAGCTAAAGGCATCAAACATAGCCTGACACCCCTTTTCACCTTGGAAATATGTGCAAAAGACTTTTAGAGAGGTTCACAGTTCATTATTACTTTTGGGAAAAGATCATGAATGATACACACTGTCAAATGCACACATATACATATACCCACCCTTTCACACATATGTATAATATACACACATGCACACACATATGCATACTCACAAAAGCAAACACACACACACACACACACACACACCTTGATTAACTGAAACCTAAAGTGATTAAACACTTTGTTATGAATTTCTGGCTGTAGATTGAAATTAGAAACTCAGATTCCATAGCATTCTCATAAGAAGGTAATAGTGCAAACAACTGAGGCTTTGGCTGGGAGATAAGTCATAGTGTTTCTGTCATTCTGAGGTGTGTGATAGTCTACAGTCATCATCAGAGCTCTTTCAACTAACTTCTAATGATTTATACTGAATTCAAATTAGGGCCCATTAGAAAAACCTATCTCAGATTCCAAGGTTTTAACTGAATCACACCTTAATATTTTGCAAAATAATAATAATGGTGATAATGATAACAAATAACTTAAAATCACTTAAAATGAGTAAAGATTAAATCACATATACAGGCAATTACACAGGAGAACTGTGTAGAACTTTGAATTATAGGAAGATTTTTTTTATTAATTAATGTCATTCTGCAATATCGGAGACTAACTTTAAATCCCGTCTCCATTACAAGCTTGCATGGTGTGTGTTGTTTTTCTGCAGAGGAAATGAAGCACAAAGCCACACAGAAGTGATGAGTTTTGCCCCTTTGGGATTTGGCCGAAAGCAATCTGATTATTTATAAGACACCAAGTAAAGATCAATGCTTACAGATCCCTAGGGCATCTCCCTGAAACTGTCCAACATCCTTCAGAATCTCAACATCCTGGCTATGGAGGAGGAATGAAAAACTGCTGTATAGCATGTCCAGATGCCTACGCTGCTCATCAGCCTACTCATGAGAGTGAAGAAAGGGCATTAGTAGTTCAAGTTCAAGGGGCTAGAGAGATGGCTCAACAGTTAAGAGCACTACCTGCTCTTCTAGAGGTCCTGAGTTCAATTCCCAGCAACCACACAGTAGCTCACAACCATTTGTTTTTCTAATGGGATCTGACACCCTCTTCTAATGTGTCTGAAGACAGGGACGGTATACCTTACAATCACAAAATAACTAAAATCTTTTTTTTTTTGTCTTAGTAAACCCTTTTTTGTTTGTTTTTGTGTTTTTTTAATTAGATATTTTCTTTATTTACATTTTTAATGTTATCCCCTTTCCTGGTTTCCCCTCCAAAATCCTGCTATTTCACCCCCCCCCCCCCCCCGCCTGCTCACCAACCCAGCCACTCCCGCTTTCTGGTCCTGGTATTCTATTCCCCTACACTGAGGCATAGAGCCTTCACAGGACCAAGGGCATCTCCTCCCATTGGTGACCGACTAGGCCATCCTCTGCTACTTATGCAGCTGGAGCCATGGGTTCCTCCATGTATACTCTTTGGTTGGTGGTTTAGTCCCTGGGAGCTTTGGGGGTACTGATTGGTTCAAATTGTTGTTCCTCCTATGGGACTGCAAACCCTTTCAACTCCTTGGGTTCTTTCTCTAGCTCCTCCATTGGGAACCCTGTGCTCAGTCCAATGGATGGCTGTGAGCATCCACTTCTGTATTTGTCAGGCACTGGCAGAGCCTCTCAAGAGACAGCCTATCAGGCTCCAGTCAGCAAGCACTTTTTGGCATCCACAATAGTGTCTGGGTTTGGTGACTGTATATGGGATGGATCTCAGGTAGGACAGTTGATGGATGGCCTTTCCTTCAGTCTCTGCTCCACACTTTGTCTCTGTAACTCCTCCCATGGGTATTTTGTTCCCCCTTCTAATAAGGATGGAAGTATCCACACTTTGGTCTTCCTTCTTCTTGAGCTTCATGTGGTCTGTGAATTGTATCTTGGGTATTCCGAGTTTCTGGGCTAATATCCACTTATCAGTAGATGTATACCATGTGTGTTCTTTTGTGATTATTCACTCAGGATGATATTTTCTAGTTCTGTCCATTTGCCTAAGAATTTCATGAATTCATCATTTTTAGTAGCTGAGTAGTACTCCATTGTGTAAATGTATCACATTTTCTGTATCCATTTCTCTGTTGAAGGGCATCTGGGTTCTTTCCAACTTCTGGCTATTATAAATAAGGCTGCTATGAACATAGTGAAGCATGTGTCCTTACATGTTGTAGCATCTTCTGGGTATATGCCCAGGAGTGATATTGCTGGGTCCTCAGGTAGTACTATGTCTAATTTTCTGAGGAACTGCGAAACTGTTTTCCAGAGTTGCTATACCAGCTTGCAATCCCACCAACAATGGAGGAGTGTTCCTCTTTCTCCACATCCTTGCCAGCGTCTGCTGTCTCCTAAGTTTTTGATCTTAGACATTCTGACTGGTTTGAGGTGGAATCTCAGGGTTGTTTTGATTTGCATTTCCCTGATGACTAAGGATGTTGAACATTTCTTTAGGTGCTTCTCATTTAAGAGTACAGACTGCTCTTCTAGAGGTCCTGAGTTCAATTCCCAGCAACCACACAGTAGCTCACAACTATTTGCATTTCTAATGGGATCTGACACCCTCTTCTGGTGTGTCTGAAGACCTGGACAGTGCACTCACATACACAAAATAACTAAAATCTTTTTTAAAGAAAAGAAGAAAGAGAAAGAGAGAAAGAGAGAGAGAGAAAGAAGAAAAAGAAAAAGAAAAAGAAAAAGAAAGAGAAAAAGAAAAAGAAAAAGAAGGAGAAAAAGAAAAAGAGAAAGAGAAAGAAAATTCAAAGCCAGAGGCCTGAAACCTGGACAACTTAGCAGGAACAGGGGTTCTTACTATTATATATTATGATTTATAACAGTAGCAAAATTACAGTTATGAAGTAATAACTAAATAATTTTATGGTTGGGGGTCACCAAAGCATAAGGAACTATATTAAAGGGTCAGAGCAGCTAGAGGAAGCCAAGCAAAAGTGGTGAGTGGGAAGATGCAAAGCGATTCATGTGATAATCAGAAACAGGTTCGGACTCCTATTAGACAATTGGACAGAATCAAAGTGACTATCTAGTATAACGTGTGTATTAAGTTCTGAGGAGGTATGGAGGTTAACAGAGAGCAGTAGGAAAAGCAGACATGAATTCAGACGTTCAGTCTTAGCTTCACTAAAGCTTGCCACTTGGTGATCTCAGGATATACTTGAACCCTTTGATCTTTGAATTTAGATAAAATGGTAGTGATAAAAATATAATAACAATATCCCTCATTGAGGAGTGGAAAAATTTACAAGTACCAGCATTAGCTTACAAGAGAGATTTCTTGGCGTACAGAAGAAGGCTAAGAACAACTGTGTTCTAAGCACCACATTTAGTGCTGTGCACACAGTTCTTTACCTAAGTATTAATCCAACTTTTCGTTCTTCATTTTATAGCATATGACAACAATAAATGAAAATAATGCAAAACAATTTAAAACTGAACTTATCTGAAATGGTGTGGTAGTTTGAGTGACAGCACATCTGCCCCAGGCTCAGGAATCTGAATACTTGGTCCCTAGTGTGTGGCACTACATGGTGAGATGGTGCAGCCTTGCTGGAGTAAGTGTGTCACTAGGAGTGGCTTTTGAAGCTCATAGATCCATCCTACCTCTAGTTTGCTCTTTGTGCTTCATGTTTGTCTTTGAAAAAGCTCCCTCACCTTTCTAGCCCTTCAACCACGCCTGCTGCTTGTTCCTCACCCTGATAGACTCTTAGCCCTCTCCAAACATGAGCTGGAAAAATAAAAATTATTCATAAAACATATTTCCTTAGAAAATGAATACAAGCTTGTACAACCACTCTGGAAATCAGTCTGGTGGTTCCTCAGAAAATTGGACATAGTACTACCGGAGAAGATGTCCCAACCGGTAAGAAGGACACATGCTCCACTATGTTCATAGCAGCCTTATTTATAATAGCCAGAAGCTGGAAAGAACCCAGATGCCCCTCAACAGAGGAATGGATACAGAAATTATGGTACATTTACACAATGGAGTACTACTCAGCTATTAAAAAGAATGAATTTATGAAATTCCTAGCCAAATGGATGGACCT
This sequence comes from Mus caroli, assembly GCF_978045245.1. NCBI lineage: Eukaryota > Metazoa > Chordata > Mammalia > Rodentia > Muridae > Mus > Mus caroli. The sequence goes on from NW_028227263.1 coordinate 95,288,011, forward strand.
GGAGGGCATCATCTTGAGTGAGGTAACACAATCACAAAGGAACTCACACAATATGTATTCACTGATAAGTGGATATTAGCCCAAAACTTAGAATACCCAAGATATAAGATACAATTTGCTAAACGCATGAAACTCAAGAAGAATGAAGACCAAAGTGTGGACACTATGCCCCTTCTTAGAATTGGGAACAAAACACCCATGGAAGGAGTTACAGAGACAAAGTTTGGAGCTGTGATGAAAGGATGGACCATCTAGAGACTGCCATATCTAGGGATCCATCCCATAATCAGCTTCCAAACGCTGACACCATTGCATACACTAGCAAGATTTTGCTGAAAGGACCCAGATATAGCTGTCTCTTCTGAGACTATGCCGGGGCCTAGCAAACACAGAAGTGGATGCTCACAGTCAGCTATTGGATGGATCACAGGGCTCCCAATGGAGAAGCTAGAGAAAGTACCCAAGGAGTTAAAGGGATCTGCAACCCTATAGGTGGAACAACATGATGAACTAACCAGTACCCCGGAGCTCTTGACTCTAGCTGCATATGTATCGAAAGATGGCCTAGTCGGCCATCACTGGAAAGAGAGGCCCATTGGACTTGCAAACTTTATATGCCCCAATACAGGGGAATGCCAGGGCCAAAAGAATGGGAATGGGTGGGTAGGGAAGTGGGGGGGGTATGGGGGACTTTTGGGATAGCATTGGAAATGTAATTGAGGAAAATACGTAATAAAAAATATTAAAAATTTTAAAAAAAAAAGAAAATGAATACAAGTATTTTCTTTTAAAACTAAACACACTCCTACAGTGTTCTGTGATTCTTCAGTTCACACTTAGCTATCTGGTGAGCTTTTGGTTGATCCATATCTTTTTCCACTCACCTTACTGGATCATAAACTCTGAGACTACAGCCTATTTTCCTTTCTGATTTATCATTGATTGGCACATTACACAGAACAGAGTGGTGAGGCCTTCACCCATACATACTAATCATCTGAAGGAAGATACTGTAAAGGGCATGATGAAAAGTAGATCTGTGTCATCTTTGCAGTGGAAATAGAGGACAGACATGCATGCGGCTTTGTAATCAAGAGCTGCCTTTACTAGTTAAGTCTCCCTTGAACTTCACTGTGAGCTTATGAGGATGCCTTCCCAGAGAACACTGTCTTTCATGAATAAAGCCAATTATATTTTACCTGTCATGTTAATGCTGTCATACTAGCAGCATGCAAATGTGACCTGCAAGCCAGATATATGTAATTATGATATATGCAAATGTGATATATGCAAATATGATCTATAAGTCTGGCATATGATATGCTGATCCTGGAAGACAGGATGTACAATCTTAGTATGCGACTCCTTCAAAGAATGGAAAGGACAATGCACCCTGAGTCCTTATAGGCGTCAGAGACCACCTTTATTTGGATTCTGATGGCGCATTATACTAAGCCAAGAGATAAAAGATGAAAACACATGGGAGTAGCCAGTTGTACTGGCTAGTTTTGTGTCAACTTGACACAGCTGGAGTTATCACAGAGAAAGGAGCTTCAGTTGAGGAAATGCCTCCATGAGATCCAACTGTAAGGCATTTCCTTAATTAGTGATTAAGGGGGAAAGGCCCCTTGTGGGTGGGACCATCTCTGGACTGGTAGTCTTGGGTTCTATAAGAGAGCAGGCTCAGCAAGCCAGGGGAAGCAAGCCAGTATGGAATGTCCCTCCTTGGTCTCTGCATCAGCTCCTGCTTCCTGACCTGCTTGAGTTCCAGTCCTGACTTCCTTTAGTGATGAACAGCAATTTGGAAATGTAAGCTGAATAAACCCTTTCCTCCCCAACTTGCTTCTTGGTCATGATGTTTGTACAGGAATAGAAACCCTTACTAAGACACCTGTCCTCAAAATACTTCACCTCCATAGGAGAGAAAGCATTATTATAAGTCAGGTTATAATACATGAGCCATGCTTTTATATATTGTGAATCCACAAGAGAAAGCAGATTTTGATATGAAAATATTTATGGAGTCCTAGATGGTGAAACTTTGAATGATAAAAAAATCACAAGAGGCATATGTTTTCTATTCCTTGTGTGTAATCCTGTTTCTAATAAATAATCTATAGTATTGAATACCCTACACAGAATTCATGGCATGTAGATATTGAGAGCATGTGTGTTGATCCAGGTCCCCAATTTGGGGTGTGTCTTTGCAGCTAAGTGAAGTAGTAGGTTGTAGGTTACTAATGAAGTATTTGTGTTTATGTAGAACGAAATTGCTTTATGTATGTGTAACATGGCTTGTTGCAAGTCCCCTAAACGTTGTTTCTCAAGAGTCAAAATGTGAATAATTCTGTTTTTATTTACTTATGTATTTTGTGTGTTTGAGTGTTTTGCTCTATATTTGTGCACCACATGAATACAATGCCCAAGGCTAGAACAGGCTATCAGGTACCCTGGAACTGGAGTTTCAGATGACTCTGAACCATCATGTGGATCCTGGAAACACAACCCAGGCCCTCCACAAAAGCAATACATGTTTTAGCTACTGAGACATCTCTCCAGCTGTGTACATGATTTTTTTAAAAAAACAACATTTAGGTTTCTAAATTAAATTAAACTAAAAGGCAAACTATGTATTTGCTTACATCTATTTATCTGAACAATGATTTTGTTTTCTGGGTTTTTTTTTTTTTTTTGAGTTAGAGACTCATGCACCTCAGGCTAGCATGTAATTTGCTGCATAGCCAATGATGATGACTGTGAAACCTCTGCTTTGTGCCCCCTAGAGCTACAATTATACGTATGTACCACCATACCAGTCCAAGTGTCACTACAGTTGGAACTTAGGGCTTTGTGCCTGCTAGGCAGGTAGTCTGCTAACTGAACCACATCCCCAGCCCCATATAAACATTTTTTCTGATCATTTTCCATCTACCCTGCACTAAAATAATGGCATTAACATGGCAATCATGACTGCTTACAGCAGAAAGGAGGCATGTTGACAGAGTGACCACTTGCATGATCCTAGGGTTAGTCACAGAACCTCCAGCTAGCCACTCAACATAGTAGCCTCTCCAGTGACCCTGCTTTCATATAAGACTAGAGAAAAGTAGAGCGTTATTAAAACATGATGATTTGGTGATGGCAAGAAAATTAAGCAGCTGTGGCAAAATGAGCCGTGGACTCTGGGGAGAATCTAACCTGTGTCCACAACAGGGCTCTGCTACTTTGTTGGAAAAGCAACATAACTCATTAGGTAAATTTGCTGTAGTCCATAGTGTTCTGCAGAAGGCCGGCTCACACCTGCTGAGTACTGCAACCACGGGATAATAAGGAACTTTAATCATGAAGATTGCTGATTTACCAATTTACTCCAGAAGCCGTTTAGAGAAGTATTCCCTGTTTCATTTGGTTTGATGAAAATGTAAAACCCAATATATAAAGAATTATGAGTTCATTTTTTATTTTTTTTCATTTTCAGTAGACTTTCAGCACATAATAATTCATGATGCATTTCCTTCTAATTAAACTGGACTCAAATTTCAGCCAAAGCAGAGAGAATACCCTTATTGTTTTATTTTAATCACAACTGGACAGAACCTTAGCTTTTTTTTTTCCCTTGTAGACTGGGGACTAGGTCCAGAGGGTTACCAGGAAGGACAATGGCTGTTTTTATTTAAATGGAAAGTCCTTGTTGGTGACCTTGTTCTATAATATTTTTTATGTGTGTGCAATTTATGCCTTTTCCTGAGGAGTTAGGACTGCACACTGTGGGGTTTCTCTCTGGAGACCTGTTCTCCTGGCCAGATAGGTATGACAGGTTTAGGCATTAAATAGCTTTAAGCTTGTCAGAGAAAGGTTATTAAAAAATGTCCCTGCCTTTCAGGCTCCATGCTCAGTAGGAGACCAAACGCTGTCCTCTGGGGCTGTCTTTCTATTTAGTCATGTCATTTGGCTCTTTGCCTATAGCAAAAAGTGAGACACCATCTGTTATTTCTCACTAATGGCTGTCGGCTCTGAGCTTGCCTGGCTCTCTGCTCACCCGTTTCCCACCAATGGCTGGACACAGTCTCGCTAGCAGATTCTCTGCAGACAAGTGTGTTTTATTATTAATGGGCATAGAGAGCGAGCGGTGCTTAAAGACTCTAAAGCACTGTTTAGGTTTAAGCCATTGTTTTTACTATGTGATCACTGTGAAATCTGTATCTTTTGCTTTTGTGGGAGTGTGATCGGGATTTTATGTGGGAATAGCCATTTGCTGATTATAACACTTGCTCATATTAATTGAAGGCACCTATAGTCAACATGTTCTTCTTGGGAAGTCACATAAATAGATATTACTATTCCTTCCTTCTAGATAAGCCAAAAACTTAATAAAGTTCTTTTACTTGCTAAATGCCGCAGAAGCGGAAGGGTTTGACTAACCCAAGCCTTCCTGGAGAGCTGAACCTTCAACCGCTTCACCATCAGCTCTTCCCAAAGCCTGTTCACCCATGTAACCACCAACTCTTCACAATGTGTTTAACCACCAAAACATCAGCTCTTTCCAAAGCCAGTCAGGCTATTGGGATTCTGATTTGAAACCTCGACTTAAAAAGCCAATATATGCTAGGAGCAAATGATCTCTTCAGAGATTTTCTATGTTGGCATTTATTTAAAGTGACAATATATTTCCTTTTAAATTTATTTTTTAACTGGGTCTTGTCTCGTATAGTACATGCTAACCACAATTTTTCCTCTCTCCTCTCCACCCAGTGTCTCTCCTTCTCCCCATCCTCCTCCCCTCTCTCCTCATCAGATGGCTCCTCCTCCATTTCCCTTCGGATTAGTGCAGCCATAGCATATCAAGTTGCAGTAAGACGAGGCACTTCCCCTCATATTAAGGCTAGGTGAGGCAACCCAGTAGGAGGAAAAGGGTCCCCAAATACCCTAAGAGACAGCTTCCATTCCCACTAATATATAAGAGGATATATTTTCTATTCAGCTTCAGGAACTACCAAGTACTTGGCTGTCTTTGCTGTCTGCCTGCTAAATATTGTTCTTAGCTTACACAAACAGACTCCAAGCCCAAGGACAACCCTAAAGTTCAGCTCTCAAGCCAGGTACTTGCAAGCAGCAACCGTTTTTAAAAAATTGGACATTGATATCAGTTTACAACCAGGACATATATTTTTGTTCTAAATATTCAAAAAGTACGAGTGCTTTTGCAAGCAAGTTGCTAGATAGCCGCAAGAAACTTTTTAAAAACTAGAAACAGTGCCTTGCTCCATAGCCCAGGCTTGTTTCAAGTTCCATATTAGCTCCGGCTAGCTTTGGCCTTATTCTTCTTCTGCCTCAGCCTCCCACATGCTGATATTATCAGTTTACACTTTCATGCTCTTCAACAGGCAGCGCGCACCAGGCTAGACCCTTTGTAATGACTTCAGCTAGGAAGACACATTTTGTAGTTGAATGTATAACATCATTGTATGCTTTGAAAAAAAATCTTTTTGTGTGTTTGTTTTACTTCTGGCTGATAACATTACAAATATTGAAATAGCAAAATGACAAAAATAATATTAAAAAATAAACTTCACTTTCTTTGTAAATCTCTAAGAACAATAAAAAGGATTCCATAAGAGTTTACTGTAGCCAATGCAGGACTGAAATGATGCTTTTCTTGTACTGTTGGCAGTGGGGGAGTTTTAAAAATTGTTTCATTACGCAGCATGTCATAGTCTCAGTAAGTTAATACCATTGAACAAAAAGGTTCCTTTTCAAACATTTTTTCAAAAGCACGGCCTTAAAAATGTATGGGTACAAAAACGTAAACAAGTCATTTTGGTTTTAATATTTAATGTCAGTCATAAATGTCTGCAAATCTAATGTTTATGTGTTTTTTACAGCAGTTTAAAATGGAAATCGGTTTTGCAGTTATCACACAGTTATTTTTCTACTATGTCTTGAAGAAGACTCAAAGAGTATATTATCTGTGCATTCCAGAGACTTCTCAAATTCTCCACACTCCTCCATTTCCCTGGGGAGAGCCTGTCTTCACTCCTCCAGTTGTCCAAGGCCACTGCTCACAAGCTTCCTCTACCTTTCCCTCTCTTTCGTCTCCAAAAGCCATTAACTACCATCTCTTCTACATTTTTCCTCCAAGCTATTCCTTATAAGGGGCCATTCCCCATCTCACCTTGTATACTCAGTGGCCACCATTATCTGCCATTGCCTTTGTTCCATCCCCGGAGGTAGCTTCCCAGCTGACTCTCAGTGGTCCATCTCCACATTTAGGACAGAGCAATCTTAATAAAATACAAACTGGGTTTTGTAAATCAGCTCCTGATATAACCTCACAGGTTCTCCACAAGGAACAATGAAATTCCCCCTCTCTGTTGGGCTTTTAAGACCTTTGTGATCTGGCTCCTGCCGGTATCTCTCGATGTCTCTAAGCTTTAATAGCAGTGGCCTGCTGGCAGCTTCCTGAACTCTGGAACATTATGTTGTGAGTGTTTTCTACCTTTTTCCCTTTTCTGGAGTGTCATGATTTAAATGACTGTCTCTGAGACTGCAATTAATCTATTCTTTTGCAAAATTATTCTAGCTTTATCACATACAGATATATACTTAAATCTGTAATGAAAGATTTCTTACCCAGGGTCTGTGGTACATTGTTCTGGAAAGAGGCCGGTGCAGAATGTGTCTCAACTCTAAAGGTGACCTTCCATGTCCCTGCTTCTGTGGATCATCTAATATACCCTGTGTTGCTTTCTCTCACATTGGATCAGAGTTGGTCTATAGTACCAAGAGTGCTACAGTGTAGTGACAGTCAGAAAACCCATTGCAGTTTTTTTCTGTCTCTTTGTGGATCACTCACTCTGAGGAAAGCCCATTGCCAAGCCATGGCCACTCCTATGAAGAATCTTACACAGCTCAGGACCAAGTTTTTTCTGCTATAATCTGTAGAGAATTTCATGAGCTCTCTTATCTAAACCAGTAGTGAGCTGTCTGGGATGTGATGTGTTTGCTCTAGCTTCCAGCTACAACTCTCTCAACTGATAGCTCTCTTGGACCTCTGTGTGACCTTGAACCAGAGTCACTCAGCCTAGTGATGTTTAGATTCCCCATCTTGACTTCAGTAAAGGCTATTTGTCATTTTAAGTTCTAAGCCTTTAGACAATTATTTATTATAGAAATGAACAAGCTCTACAGACCAGGATGTCTCATCAGCATCTGTGAGCTAAAAGGACTAAGAATCCTCGGTACTTACACTGCTCATCCTGGGTCACCCTCTATCAACATAAATTAGAGATGTGTGTTTGGCAGGTGAGTCATCTGCGAAGAGCAAAACTTTTTTTTATTATGAAACATTCAAACCACACATACCCGGTGATGGAATACAATACAATATTTTTAAAAGGTTTCCTGTAAAGGGAAGTTTGCCTTTTTCTGTAGGTTAAAGTGAATATACAATGTAGAGAAGCTTCGGTCCACAGAAAGGCAATGAGGTTCGTCTTCAAGGATCTCTGGTACTGGTGGCTTATTTGCTAGGAAGGGAAGGAATCTCAGATTATGTGAGACTTTCAAAGAAATTCTGTAGAGGACACAACATGGAAACAATGCATTCATAGGAAGGTATTTGTTTTTCCTCTTTCAACAAAATTTAGGCTTGTGTCTATTATGATATAAGAGGTGAGGAAAAGAGAGCTCCAGGCATTTCCAGGTCCTCAATGAATAAAGACATTATAAGCCACCCACCCCCATGTATGTGTATGTGTGTGTTATGTATGTCTGTCTCTAAGTCTGTCTGTGAGAGGAAGAAAAAGGGAAGTGTTTGTGTGTGATTAAAGTTTTTGTTTTCAAAACAAAACAAGATAACCTTATGCAGCTATGAAGAACATCTGAACTCTTCACAATGTGTCATTTATAATTAATAATAATAATAATAATAATAATAATAATAATAAATACCTCTAGCACTTCTGCCTTATTTAAAACTGCAAAGCCAAAGGGAATGAATTAGACTAAAAGAATGGGTGCCTCAAAGTAGAGTCATTCTGTCTCCATATATGCTGTGCTCTTGCCACACACCACCTTCATGAAGGTTGGAACCAATCATAGGCAGTCACTAGACAGTCAGATTCCCCTCCATTCTATGTTCCTGCCAAGCAGGACAAATGGGAGAGTGCACATGCTGTATCCCTAGGGGCCCCTTAGTCTCACCAGGACAGATCCATGAAGGCAGCTGTCTCAAAGAAAAGATCTCAAAGCATTCCTTGTCTTTGGAAGAAATTCTTAATTCTATTTCCCTTCATCAGATGTTTACCCCTGGGGACTATTTATTTTATTATTATCTTTCCTTTTCTTTTAATAGGAAATAAGTGACTCCAAAACCCTCCACCTTGAGATGGCCTTGAATAGTCACCTATTCTTACACCCTTGAATCATCTTTGTAAAACTCTCATCAAGTGGTGATCTCGTCTGCATCTAAGCAATTATGGAGACAGAGCTAACTGCTTTCAAACCACTGAAAGAAGTTTCCTTTTCTTTTGATTTAAAAAGTCATTCAAAAGGCACAGCTGCATCGGGTTAGGCACTCGCCTCTGGACTCAGCATCTGGAGCCCTTCCCCTTGCCCAGCCTCACATGGCTTGCTCCCACCACCACTCTTCTGGAAGCTAAATCTTCCATATCCTTCAACTCCTGCCTGTTCTTGCATCTCCTTCTCGTCCTCTTTCCTCATGCTCCTCCCCTGCCCTCTCATTCTCTTCCCTTGCTTTTTCTTCCTCTTTCACTTCTTCCTCTGTTCCTTCTCTTTTTCTCTAATCCCTGTGGTCCCCCTCTTTCTCTCTTCCTCATCCTTCTCCTCTTTCCTCTTCCTTTTGTGTGTGTCTGTTTTGTTGTTGTTGTTGTTTTGTGTTTAACAGGTTCTTACTATGGAGCCACAATGCTGATCTGGAATTGAGGGCCTTCTGCCTGTCTCCCAAGCACTACAGTTATAAGCGTGTGTGCCCATCCTCAGTTGGCCTCTCCTTGACCTAAGACTTCGGTGCAGGTAGTTCTGAGAGCCTTAAAAGTTCCCCCATCCCTTACCAAGTTAGTTACTTGACTATGATTGTTCAGAAGTTAGTTTTCTGGTCTTAACCATCATGTATTTCTAATAGGACCTCCCCAAGTATACTTTAAGGATATACTTTGAGGTGACTCAGTTGGTCAGAAGTCTTGCCTGAATGCCAGTAGACCTGAGTTTATATCCCTAATATCTACGTAAAATGCCACTCACGGCTCTGAGGATGCTTGTAATAACAATGTTGAAGTACAAAGACTAGGTAGAGCTCAAGAGGAAGCTCCTTGGTCATCCAACCTAAACAAAACTGCAATCTTCCAGTTCAGTGAGAGACTGTGTCCCAAGGCAGTAAGACAGAGAGACAGAGAGAGACAGAGAGAGAGAGAGAGAGAGAGAGAGAGAGAGAGAGAGAGAGCTCCTGCTCTAGCTGCCACATGTCCACGTGTGTTTGCATACATATGAGTGCATCACACACACACAACATACACACAAGCAACAAAATAACAAACATGCTACATGGTTCTTTCATTATGGTGGATCTCAGTCTGTAACTTTATATTGTTGTGACAAGTAGAGAAATATTTATGTTCCTGCCTTGATGAAAATGCCCTAAGTTAGATACCTTGATCCACAGCCTCTGTTTCTCATAGTGTTGGGAGGTAAGAAGGTGAAGATTGAAGTCTGTAAGAGTTGCTTCTTGATACACTATGCTTTCCTAAATTATAGATGGCTTTCCCAGCAGACAGGCAGCTGTGATGGCTAATATCCTGATATGGGCACTGATCCTCTCCTAAAGGTCCCCTCATAAGATGCTCTAAACACAGCTACTCCCCCAAGGTCATCTAATTACATCGGAGAAGGGGCACAGCTTCCACGTGGGATGTTAGGGAAGACTTGAGCATCCATTCTGTAATATTCCCCTACTAGATTGTTCTGCAGGACCGAGAGCCCTCATGGCCATAGGCACAGCCTTGATTGAACCCTAGAAGGAGAGAAAGCAAAGGTACCTAGAACCCACATTAGTTTGTGTCAGATCATCTTCTGACTGCAAGCAAGTAAAGCTCAAGTAGGAGGTCCAAAGGAGTCCAAAACAACAAGTCAAGAATAGCACAAGTTCAGGGAAACTGGCAGATTTGTGCAGAATTCTAGCTCAAACAAGTCTCAAGAAAACACACTCCCCAGTTCTCAAATGAAAATGGGAGTTACTAACAGCAGATATAATAGTTCCCATTGCGATACATGTCTAACCTGAAAGGTGCATAGGAAGTTTGTGCAAACTGAAGAAAGTAGGTCATCCAGGTCAATGACATTTTGTGTTAATCTAGGGGTGGATGGGGATGCTTGCTCTCTGACTTCCATCAAACTATAGGAATCTACTCAGAGCTCCTTACAGGGGTCCGGAGTGCTTCAATGACCAGGGGAGGAATCTTTAGCACTAACATTAGTTACAGCTGATGGATTTACAAGTCACATACTTAGAAAATCTATATTGGACAGAATAAAAGGTGATACTATTATAGGCTGTCTGACATGGAAGCCCAGACTGCAACCCAGCCAGGTGTGCCCAGACTTTAACACTTATTCCCTCCAAACTCACACCTCATCTCCTTAGTTAAGTATTTGGGAAATTCATAGTTTTTAATTCTCTGAATACTTTTCCCAAACCTTTGGATTTGGAAGGCAAGCTTCTAAGAAAAAGGACAATCTCTCTCTCTCTCTCTCTCTCTCTCTCTCTCTCTCTCTCTCTCTCTCTCTCTCTCTCTCTCTCACACACACACACACACACACACACACACACACCAGATCATGTGTAAACTTCCCTTTCATTCTTTAAAAACTCACAGATAGCTGCTGACCCAAAAGCCCAGGAACACAATATGGATGCAGAAATTAGATGAAAAATGAGCCAAACCAACAATAAGAAGTAGCTGTGCAAAATGAGACATGTTCCCATGTTCCCTGGGGGACACCAGGGAGTGAGTGAGCTTTCAGGATCCACTTTCAGCTTCCTCTCAGCTTCCTTTCTCATTATTCACAAGATGAAGCTGATCAAAAGAGTTCCTGAGGATGGAGTGTTGCTGATGATGGAAATCGAATTCATGATTTCACTATTTCTCTAGAGGAATATGTAGAGGCCTCTGTCTGAGCCTAGGAAAAGCAGAAGAGAAGGAGCAATAGAAAACTGTTCTACCCTTCCATGGGATTTTTTTCTACATCACAAAAAGTGCTACTATCCACAGGTTTGGATAGAGATTCCATCTTAAACTGCCCGGCTGACATTCACCCTCCACCCAAATCTAATCCATCCATAAACTTGGCAAATGGAAAATGCAGAACCCACTGAAATGTAATCACAGAGTCAGGGCCTTCCTGGACTTGGATTTGCAGGCGAGGGTGTGTGTGTGTGTGTAAATAAAGAGGAGGTAATCAATCATCCCAAAGAGCACTTCAGGTGGGATAACCAAGTCGGCATTCTGTGAGGATGGAGAATTCATCAGTCAGGAGGAGCCAGGAGGAGCCCTTCATCATACTATCCAAACAGACACTAAGAGCCCGCCTTCCCATCTGGACTTCCTTGTTTGATAAGGATTAGTGTTTCTTTTTGACAAATCAGCAAAAAAAAAAAAAAAAAAAAAAAGTGTGACTCAAATGTGAGCATACCCTACATAAATAATTCTAGTTGGTGTTTTATCTATTGATGTTTTCTCCATAGCATTTGACAATACATCTATAAAAATGAAAATGACCCCCCACATCCAAAGGAAAACTGTGCTTCTTATATTTGTTTTGTTTTTTGAGTGCTGTTGTTTTGTGTGTGTGTGTTTCTTTATTTTTTATTTTTTTTGAATGTCATATTAACAGGATTCATCATTTTGGTCTGCTGACTTAACCAGAAGGCATCAGCTGGAGATTGTCCTGTATGCCTCTAATTGCTTAATTAGCATTCAAATCCAAGGTTTTAGAGAAGAGCTGGAATTATTTTAAGTTATGAGGTAGTTAATTGCTGTCATGACACCTCTGATGCTGGCGTGCAGCTGCTATAAAGAAAGTCATCAAAGATGAACATAGCTTGAAGTAAAATTTTAAAATCATGGCTTTTAAAACTTTTATATTATTTAAACCTATTTTTAAAGAAATTGCAGATTTTTTTTAATTGTGTGACTATTAACTCAGAAGTAGAATTCGTCTTCTACAAAAATGGCTCATCTATCTGCTTAAGCATATTTAATTTCTTCACTATAAAAACATTTTAAATAATGTATAAAACCTTATTGTGTTTTGCAGGACTACATACAAAGTGGTTAAGTGCTTGGCTAGGTCTCTGTATTGTTGAATAGCGGAGACTTTCACAGTAAGTGGCCAATGTGATAGAAATAGGGTACATGGGAGTCCAGTGGCAAATATCTGAAGTATTTGACATTGAGCAAAAGCATGTCCCCTAGAAATAACCATTATTGCTGCCAGCTCTGTAGGGCTAATCTCATTTATATTGCAAAAGTCTACCTTTATCAAAATTAAAATTAGACAATAGGTTATGATAATAGGTTAGCAATCCAAATCAGGACAAAAAATGTAATAGGAAAATAAAGAACCAATAAAGGAAAAAATAAAGATGCATACAACAGATATATAGATAAAAATACAAATACAATATTTACAAAGACCTGGGAATTATTAAATAAGACTATGTAAGCAATATTCACCAATAACCAAGAAATAAAACAGAAATAGGGAGAGTATTCCTCCTCACTGATTTAATGATTAAATGGTATATTTAGTGTTCTGAACATATGGAAGCATCTGTCTATTCATGGTCATAGAATATGTTGATATTAACCTGATATTAATTATTATAATAATACATTTTACAAATAACCTGGAGGGCTAGATACACAAGGTTTGGGCCTTGACTCCCAGTATATAATAAAAACTGTAATAATAGTAATGATAATAATAATAATAATAATAAGAAGAAGAAGAACAAGAAGGAGGAGGAGGAAGAGGGAGAGGAAGAGGAGAAGAAGAAAACAATAATATAATAAATTAGGCAGGTTGTTTAAAGCTTCAAAACACTGTACATAATTTAATTTCTAGCTAATTATTTGTTTTGTAATTTGTCTCAAAGAAATATTTTTAAAGAAATAGATATATACAACTACACAGAGTTTAACATAATCTATAAGAGACATCACCATCAAAACCGTCAATCCGCTGGTTTTGTTCTTTAGTTAATAAGGATAGTAACACTATCAATTAATAATATTCATAAGATAGGTGATGGTAAAACTTGAAATTATATTTTAGTCACTATAAAAATAGACATGAGGAAAAACACAGAGATATGAAGTTGTTGCTTCACTGGGCAAAATGAATCATAACTGATATTAAGGTAGGGCTGATGACTGAGACATTTGTTGCTTGAGTTTCCATGTAAAATTAATTGCTTCCCTGAGCCACAGTGTTTTGCAATATGAAGTGACATTCACTCCATGAGTTTGTTGCCTGTGCTACCTGATCAAATATGTGTACAATATTTAATTGAGTCTCAGAACAATAATGTTCTTACTGGCAGTTCTGGCATCAAAGGAACAGTAAAATAAATTGAATAAACACTTGTTATTGCAAGTTCTGGAGCAGAAGCAGGGAAAGTAGACCAGGGCAGTGATGGCTTGAGCAGTGTACTTATCACTAAACAGTCCTCTGAGAAGACAGCACTTTTACCAAGGAAGCAGGAAAGAAGGACTAGGAGGCCATGAAGAGCACTGAGTGGCCTGATGTGAGGGGTTGGTGGTATTCTGGTGACTACCACTTATGTGCTGTAATGGTTTCTTTTGTCAATAACACCTGACTAGGAGGCACTGGCTGCCCATTGACTTCAGACATCATTTCCCTTGGTGCATTCAAATAACAACGTTTTTAAATGTATAAAATGTAACGGACCAAGAATTTATTTGGCTAAGAATAAGTGTTTACATTTCCTACATTGATGAGCCTGCTGAGAGTGACTGGGATTGGCAGGTCTTGTTGGCTTTGCTAGGCTCATGGGATTAACTAAAGATGGTTGGCAGGCAGCAGTGCTCAAATGCCTCATATTTCCCTGGTGAGCAGTTGGCATGGTTGTGTCATGGTCTTGGAAGAAAGGCAAAGAAAGACTCAATAGCCCCTTTCAAGCCTCTGGGCTTAGAGACCAGACTCTGAGAGTGAATTTCCCCTTGGAATATGTCTCAGGTACCTCCCTTGGTGCACCTTGGTCTTGTTCCACAATCCTGCTCTTGCTCTGTCAGCATTCCAGGAATCAAAGCTAACCACGTGACCACATCAAAGGGAGGCTTTGCTAGTAGGAGAGGTCCGAATTGTTGAGCAGAGGGAATGGAGAGACAAGGAGAAGAGTAACTACTGAAAGTTCCAATCTAGGAGGATTGAAGCCCATTATGAAGAATGACTTGTGTCTGCATTTTAAGCAACAGCTATCATTCTATGTTAATAATGTGTATTTATTTCCCTGTGTTGAATAATAAAAGCACAAAAATGCAGACTTTAAGAGTATTATGACATAAAACAAAGTTGAAATTAGGCAAAGAGTGATAAAACATATTCTGAATTACATAGTGAATAGTGATATATTTGTGTTACCATCTAGGATAAATATTTATAGAGTGATGAAAGACTGAAGTGAGAAACTATCACTCACTGGCATCATATGAACTAGAAGTTAATGAGGAAGGAAAGAGATCTGAGGGAAGTAGAGGCATTGGCATTAGCAGAGCATCTTCAAGTCTTTGGGAAGTGAACAGAGATGAGATCAAGAGAGGGCAGAGAATGATACGATTAAAGGACATTATACAAATGTATGGGAAAGTCATTAAAAGCTCATTATTCTGTACAAAAAAAATACAGCTGAACAAACACACAAACACACACACACTCAAAGTTGTGGCTAATAATGAAGAAAAGAGAAAGTGTTTTTTTGGTTTTGGTTTTGGTTTTGGTTTGTTTCTGTTTGTTTGTTTGTTTGTTTGTTTGTTTTTGCAAAGACAGCCAACCCTTCAGTTTCCCAGTGGTAGAAACACATGGCTTATGATATAGTAGCAGGTTCTATGGAGCAATGATCAGTAGGCCAGTGGTGGAAACTGGATGTTGGCTACAGGAAAACTACCTGTGCCAACGTGGAGTTTTGGGTAATTCTGAAGGTATGCTAAAAATTGATTTGGAAAGATCTTATGTCCTACAAGGGCTAAGCAATGAGAATGCCTTCTGAACTATATTGTACTCTGGGAGTTAAGGAGCCTCCTCAGCCTTCCTTTATCCAAGTAAGATACAGCATGACTTCAATAAGCCATCTGTTGGAGAACTCATAAACTCTTTGGTCTGTATTGTGGTTTGAATGAGAAATGCCCTCAATAGTCTCAGGTATTTTATACTTGGTCCTCCATTGGTGATCTTCCTGGCGAGGTTATGCAACCTTTAGGTTTTCATCATTGTTTTCAGAGTGGCTTCTCAAATGCCTAGTATCACCCAGGACTGTGAGCTTTGAATGTTCACAGACAAATTCACCATCAGAGAGAAATATTTATAAACTATGAGACTGGCAATCTCTGAAAACTCAGTAAAAGCCTCCCCTGAAATCCTCAGTGGTAGGAAGATCGACCATCTGCCTCTCTTGGCCAGGAGAGCCTGTGTTTGACTCATGTGGCTGATTCCCCTTCACAAACCAGTCAAAACAATCCTCGCCAGGCAACTGCTCTTTTAAGTAGAGTTTTCCCTCAAATGGCTGTGCTATATTTATTCTATGTGTTATTTAAATCCCCAAACTGCATCCTCTCAGTGTTTGGCTGAGGAGAGAAACCTGACACAGATTATTCAATTGAATGGACAAATCTTGGAGCCATCTTTAGCCCTTTTTTTCTTTTTTTGACCCTCACATTCACTTGACCAGTATATGACCAGGCCAATATTGTGAACTGTATCCCAACCCTTCTTACATCTCTACTGCTGCCTTTGACTGAGATACTGTCTCCTTGCTGAAAGAAAACATCTCATAAGCTCCAAGTTTTCATTGCAATCACAGGAATTCTTATATAGCCCTCTAGTAGATTCTAATATGTTTGCAGCCAGTATCAAAATATCTCTGTTACATTATAACCTGACTGCAGTAAATATGGATGAAGAAACACACACACACACCACAAAACAAGACAACCATTCACACAAACACACACACACACACACACACACACACATACACACACACACACACATTGGAGCTTTATTCAACCAGATCAAAGTCACATTATTTTCAGTAAACCAGTAGACTTGTCATCATGTTAACCCAAATAGGCCACATCCAGAAGAATGAGTACTTATGCTTCCTGTCATGTGTAGAATCTATAATTGTTTAAAAGATGTGAATGTAGATGGAGTAATATTTGGGAAGAAAAAAGGAACCAAAAGAAGGAGAAAGGAGAGACACACTGAGTGACTGAGATGAATATGATCATGACATATGGATGCATCCATGTATAAAAAGGACAGTTTGGAAACCCAGCATTTTTATAACTAATATATGCCAATAAGCAAAGCCATCTCTCTATGACAAAAAAATTACGGTGATAGACACCACAGACACAAAACTAGGTAACAATTTTCCTACTGGCTAAATCTATGAAAATTTGAGAACCTTGGTTTATCTACAAGAATAAAATCCATGTCCATTTGTCCACCAGAACATGCCACTGAATGAGGGAGAACAGATAGCCAATGGCCATGCAGATGCCCTTCTCCTCAGGATAGGAAGATGTGCCCCCATTAATGTGGGATCCAGCGGTGAGCACAGTATGGACACGGAAGATGTCTACTTGGATGAACATTGACTGATGCTCCCAGTGGAGTGACCCTGAGGAGCAACATCAGGGATAAATCACACTGACAGCATGCACCTACCACATGATACCATACGAAAGGCATTTAAATGCTTCTTTACAAGAACCAGTAACTCCAATCTAAACAGAATCAAATCCAAGGATCATCTATAAAATATGTGACTAATGCTTTTCAAAACACTTGAAATTACCCAAACCAAAGAAAGTCTAATGAACTGTCACAGCCAAGAGAAACCCACACAGATAAGAAGGGTATAGGAGAAGCCTCTTCTTGGAAAAGACCCTAGACAGAAGAGGTGCCATTCAAACATTGGAAAGTGCTAGTAAAGCTTGGACTTCAGTGTAGGTGTTTTGAAAACAGAGGCGCTGACAGCTGAGGAATCTGGGTGTGGCTCACAGGCAATATGCCCATCTTAGAGCAGTGACATTTGTGGGATCTGGGTCTTACACCCTTTCTCTTACAGATCACCTTTCTATAGTGATATTTTAGAAATGTGCTCATATGTTTATGCAGGAGGGTGTGTGTGCATGTGAGTGCAGGGCTTATGGAGGCCACAGATGTTGAATCCCCTGGATCTGGAGTTAGAAGTGGTGGTGAATCACCTGACATGGGAGCTGTGGATTGAACGAATTTAGATCCTATGCAAAAGTGGCATGTGTTCTTAACTGACCCATCCTTTCAGCCCACAGCAACTTTCTGTTTGTGCCTCAGGATCTCCCTCTTGCCCACCCATCTCACTGGAGCCATAGTTTTGATAATCTCCACACCACTCAACATTTTTCTTTTGCTGGTGTGTTTCTTCTCCAAGGGACTGTCCTTCTTAACAACACATCCATACAGAGCTCTCATTCACACAGTTCTTGGTTTAAATGTCACCTCCATAGACAGGTTTACATGGCCACCTTACATGAGATTAAATAGATCATCATTCTCCAATCTGATTCATCTTTTCTCACCATCCTGAGTTTGGCATGTTTACTGATTCATGATCCACCCATTGCTGCTCATTGTCATTCCTTCTCACTAGAATATAAAAGTCATAAAGGAGGCAAAGGGCCTTCTAGTTGTCACTCGTGTGTCTCCTGGCTCTGGACAAATTCCTGTTGAATTTTGGGAACTCAATGTAGTATCTAAGTTACTAAAGTCTTCCTCAAGAGTTACACCACAGATGCTGTCAGCCTCTGAAGCTCTCTTCTGCCTTTATCTACTTGCACCTGACCATTGTTTTCCAGATGAAGTAATGAGATCAATAAGTATTTTTATTACCTGCTTAGTTCATGATGATGAACTTGGGGAAGAGAGTAATCTATTCTCCAAGCCCCAACACCTGAGAACATAGAGAGGCAGGTTTTTGTCTCTCTTTGCCCCTTGATTAGCTACACACACACACACACACACACACACACACACACACACACACAGAGAGAGAGAGAGAGAGAGATACAGAGACAGAGAGACAGAGAGAGACACAGAGAGACACAGAGAGACACAGAGAGAAAAACTATACATTAGACTTCCCATTTGAATTCTTCCTTCTTAATATATTTCTGTGAGAACACTATTCCTCACCTTAGAAAGAGAATGAAGAAAAGATCATATTAGCCCTTATTGTCAGAGTACCTTGCCATCACCATTGTAAAAATGAATCCCTTTAGCTACTCTGAAGATGTCTAAACTTCCTTCTATTTATTTTTGGGTTAAACCTCAGAAGGACTTAGGTCTTTGAATATGATCCATTTTAATGACTCTCTAAGGCCACAAGTCAGTTTGTCTACAACTTTGCTTGTTCATTTGGTGTTCTCAAAGTGCAGTTTATCAGATGCTAGACTGGGTGTGGTAGACATGCTGGTGAGTTCCGGGCACAGCTGGACCTTAAGAAATATATAAACTACAGAGATAAAAATGTTCAGAACTAAAATTAGGAACAATAGAAGAACAGGTGGCCATAAGAAGCTTTTGTGAGCCAAAGGGAGGGAAGGAAGGGAGGAAGGAAGGGAGGGAGGAAGGAAGGAAGGAAGGAAGGAAGGAAGGAAGGAAGGAAGGAAGGAAGGAAGGAAGGAAGGAAGGGAGAGAGGGAGAGGGAGGGAGGGAGGGAGGGAGGGAGGGAGGGAGGAAGGAAGGAAGGAAGGAAGGAAGGAAGGAAGGAAGGAAGGAAGGAAGGAAGGAAGGAAGGAAGGAAGAAAAGAAAAGTCCAACCAATGATTAACAGACAAAGAAAGGAGAGGTAGCTTTGATTAACACAGAGGGAAGGCCTGGGCTGTGAGAGAGATGTATCCAGTCCCCCCTCGACACATCCCCTACCCACACCTCCTCCTCCTTTCTTCCAAGAATGGGGTGTCCCCTTTGGGTATCCACCCAAACTGCAGGACCAGGCACATCCTCTTCCACTGAGACTTAGACCAGGCAGCCAAGCTAGGGGAATGGGGATCCACAGGCAATCAACAGAGTCAGGAACAGCTCCCACTCCAGTTGGGGGACCTGTATGAAGACCAAACTACACAGCTGCTACATGTGTGCAGGGTATGAGGGTAGGTCCAGCCCTTGTATGCTCTTTGGTTGGTGGTTCAGTCTCTGGGAGCCATGCCATATGTTTCAACCCACACAGATGTTCTATTCTGCATATTAAACCTGAAGTCACACTGTTGAAAATGTTTTTAGAGGGATCTGGACATGAGTGCACTCATATGTGAACTGGCACGTTCTCTCCATTTTGAAATTCAGTTTGCAGTGTTTTTCTTTTTTTTCCATTTTTTTAATTAGGTATTTTCCTCATTTACATTTCCAATGCTATCCCAAAAGTCCCCCATAACCCACCCCCGCTCCCCTACCCACCCACTCCCCCTTTTTGGCCCTGGTGTTCCCCTGTACTGGGGCATATAAAGTTTGCAAGTCCAATGGGCCTCTCTTTCAAGTGATGGCCTATTAGGCCATCTTTTGATACATATGCAGCTAGAGACAAGAGCTCCGGGGTACTGGTTAGTTCATATTGTTGTTCCACCTATAGGGTTGCAGTTCCCTTTAGTTCCTTGAGTCCTTTCTCTAGCTCCTCCATTGGGGGCCCTGAGATCCATTCAATAGCTGACTGTGAGCATCCACTTCTGTGTTTGCTAGGCCTCGGCATAGTCTCACAAGAGACAGCTATATCTGGGTCCTTTCAGCAAAATCTTGCTAGTGTATGCAATGGTGTCAGCGTTTGGAAGCTGATCATGGGATGGATCTCTGGATATGGCAATCACTAGATGGTCCATCCTTTCGTCACAGCTCCAAATTTTGTCTCTGTAACTCCTTCCATGGGTGTTTTGTTCCCAATTCTGAGAAGGGGCATAGTGTCCACACTTTGGTCTTCATTCTTCTTGAGTTTAATGCGTTTAGCAAATTGTATCTTATATGCATTACAGATTCAATGCAGTGTTTTTCTTAAGAGCCATTACTGTGCTGTAGCCCCAGTTGGTCTCTTCTATTTTCTCTCAATTCGCCACTAGAGTGCACCAAAATATTTATTACAAGCTCAGTGAGCCAGGGACTGTGCTTCAACAGTATATTTCCCTCTTTTCCTTGTATTTTGTAACTCAGTTCTTAAATGCTTTCATGTCTTTGAGAGACTAGGCACAGTACAGGACATCTCCATTGTAAAAAAAAATGGACAAGTCTAGTTTTGGGACTCAGGTAAACACTATGACTGGATTCAGAGGACAAGTTTGTAATGAATCACAGTTTTTTTGCTGTGTGGATTCTGTGTTACGAGTTTGTGCTGGGAGCAGAGGAGGGAGTCTGTTTGGCAATCGTAATTGAACAGCCTGGAAGACACACAACCCTGGTATAAAACTTGGCAGAAGAGACCTCTAAGACATCAGTAAGCCAGAGCTACTCTACAAATTCTCAGAACACTCTAGGAAACCTGAAATTATCATTGATGTGTTAGTATTACTCATCTCATTAATATAATCTGTACTAATACACACTGAGTGTGTCCCAGCTCTGGGTGGTCCCACCTCTAGGGTGGATGTCATGTATGGACTGGCATGGGTAAGCTGGCATTCTGCTTGCAAAAGTGTTTCACTCATAGCAAATCTTCCTCTAATGTTGAACTGGCCATGAGTGGTCATTATTCACGACTCATTATTTTGACTGGAGGAGTGTATCCATGACAGGTTTACTTAAAATTAATATCCTACTCAAGGAACAAACTCCATAGAGTTTGAGACCTTGGCCAATAGTGACTCAAAACCATATATTTTACTGCTCTGCTATGTGTGTGGATAAAACTAAAATTTGAATTTGCCATTTCATGCAGTCCCTCTAAGTTGCACACTTTGATATGTGACTATTTTTGGTTGGTGAGTGTGTTGGTTGACTTTTTGGAAGCAAAATCATAGGGAAAGGCTAACTTCACATCTTCACATGGCTGTCTCAATAATTATGTCTTAAAATTTTCTATCTTTATTTCCTCTCTATCTCTTTCTATATGTCTGTTTCTGTCTCTGTTAGAGTACTTGTCTAGCATGCATGCCATGAGAAAAGAAAGAAAGAAGAGAGGGAGGGAGGGAGGAATAAGGAATTGGAAATCTGGTATTAAGACTCAAGGTGTTATTTGACAAGTAGCTGCTAAATATGCAATCTAAAATGGACATAGCTAAAAATTAAGAACTGAGAAAGGCTATAACTTATATGGTGAGGCAAAGATAAATGAAAAGCCTTGAGACTCGAATAGAAACACAAGATTCAACCCACTAAATTAACAGTCTGTGTAATTTAGAGAATAAAATGTTTAGTTAGCATCTTAAGAGAAGGCATCTGACAAAATTCAAAGTCGGCCTGCAAACTGGAGGAAGAGCGATAAGGGAGGTAGGATTCTGAATCTGAAACAGGTATTGTCAATACTTTCATAAAACATTATAAGTAGTACAATGTTAAAATTTTTCTTTTAGAATTCACCTACAAAATCAATTTGCTTACCATAATTTTTCCTAGCCACCATGGTAATGATATTTAAAGGAAAAATTATTAAAATTCAGAAAGAAAGTAATTGTCATTTCTTATTGACATAAATATCAAGAGTTCAATTGATTAGTCTTTGGGTTTAGGAATTAGGAGGCTGTCTCTTTGTCAGACTAAAGAGTGAAGATGGTTGCTTCTCTATTTTCTCCCCACCTCCCTTTACTCCTCTCTCCCTTCTTCCCATTCTTCCTTCCTTCCTTCCTTCCTTCCTTCCTTCCTTCCTTCCTTCCTTCCTTCCTTCCTTCCTTCCTTCCTCCCTCTCTCCCCCACCTCTCTCTCCCTCCCTCCCTTCTTCTCTTTCTTTCTTTCTTTCTTTCTTTCTTTCTTTCTTTCTTTCTTTCTTTCTTTCTTTCTTTCTTTCTTTCTTCTTTCTTTCTTTCTTTCTTTCTTTCTTTCTTTCTTTCTTTCTTTCTTTCTTTCTTTCTTTCTTTCTTTCTTTCTTCGTGGTCCACTAGTTTCAGCATCTTTAGTACAGGATTACTTCCACTGAGTCTGTCTCAATTGCATTTCTATACAGAGGAAAAAATATATATAGTTACTTAGAACTTATTGTAATGAAATTTGACCTATTAAAAAGCCATCCTTTCCCTTTCTTACACAAGTGAGTGAAAAATCAGACAGCTATTAGAGCCCTCAAGCTATTTTCATTTAATAAAAGGAAAGGTCTTGATTAGAGGCTCATCAATTTTTGTTAAGCAAAGAACTACTATAAAGGATAATTATATTTCCTGAAGATAGATCTGTTTTCAGGATGAAAATGAGAGTCTAATATCATTATAGTTAATTTCTCTGCTTCTCCTTTCTCTACAAATAACCAATATTTGAAATATTAATACCACAACTATATAAAACTTACCAAGACTCCCTGGGTAAGGGGACACAGCACAGGAACAATGTTCCGAAATGTAGAGATAGTTTTTGTGTTTAAATTTACCAAGACTTACACAAATCTTTCACCCACATTGCCAATCTGGAATTATTTTGGAAATTTCCTTTTAGTTAATTTAAAAGCATAATCATTTCTGTTCAGTCTAGACATTCAATATGTTACAGTTCTCAATGAAATATTTAGCAAAGTTAATTTGGTGTGAGAAATTATTTGCATATAACTAAACCTCATCCTACATTGTTTTCTGATCCAGTATACTTGGTCTATATTATATGGCTGTATTCAATTATAGACTGTGGGCAGCAGTATGTCACTTTCATTCTTCTGAAACATGCTCTAGTTTGGATCTATACTATACTACCCAGGCCAATGTGTTAAAGCTTGTTCTTTAGGCCCAGATGCTATCAGGAGGTGTACATGCAGTAAGGACTTAGTAGGAGCTATTGGAACAATGAACATACAGTATTTTAGGGGATGCAAGGACCCAATCTCTTCCTTTCTCTCTTTGAGCGCTTTCCCTTTTTCACCTGCTCCTCATCATGACCCATGGCCTCACCATAGGCCAAATAATTATGAGTAGAGACTCCAAAAATTGTTAGCTTAAAACAACCCATTGTATTTATAATTGTATTTCCTTGTTAATATGACCAATATTAGCATGGTTTCTTTAAGTTCCTGCTAGGTGTTGTGCACCCATGTTGGTAACATACAGACAAGATTCAATTCCTATTTTCTAATTCTCATTTTCTTTCATTGAAGTGTGTACAGAGGACAAGACCATAGCAGACATAATAATAACATAAAGGTCACTTTCTCATGACTTACATTGTCAAGCACAGCTTTCTAGAAGAAGGAAGGTTTAGCTGAAGCTGAGAATCACCTGAGATACTTTGGAGCAGCCAGACAGCTACTGTGAGAATATATCCAGCAGGTATTAAAGCAGAAAGGATAAGGGCGATATTGCTGAAGATAGAGATAAAGGCTGAGTGGACTACAGAGAGTCTGCATTTGGTATCGCACTTGGAATCACACTTGGAGAGCAAAGTGTTATGTGGATTCATGAAAGATGGTAAATCAGATGGGTTATTCCTGAGAGACTTTAAAGGGCCCATGACCTGAACAGCACCTTCATTCACATGTCCAGACTGCAGGACTATAAGAAAGTGAATCTGTCAGTTTTAAGCCCTATAGCTTAAGGCAACTTTTAATGGCAATGCTAGGAAACCAGTGCAGAGCTATCACATCGTTGAGGACCATGCTGTTCTTCCCTTCTGCTGCGATGCTAAGACATTCCGACCAAAAGCAACTTAGGGGAGAAAAACGTTTATATGGCTTTCCCTTTCTAGGACATAGTCCAATATTAAGGGGAATTGAGGCAGGAACTCAAGCAGGAACTTTAAGTCAGACCGGATTGATGTTCCATTCTGCCTTACCTCTAACCAGAATCCCTGCACATAGCCAAGCAACAGCAAAAAACAAACAAAAACAAAACAAAACAAAACAACCATGGGATTATACATCTTGATGGCACATTCTCTGACTAGCAATTAACTGGTTTTCTTATACTGCCATGACTACCTACCTAGGAATAGTACCGTTCACAGTGGGATGGGCCCGCCTATACCAGTTAATAACTACCACCCCCCCATAGACATGCCCATAGTCCAGTCTAATCTAGGCAACTCTTTAATGATGGCTTTTCTCTCAGAGGACCAAAGCATTGTTAGGTTGACAATTAAATCTAAGTCCCACACATCCTTTTTGTCAAATTTGTATGTTGAAACTCTAAACCCTAGTGTCTCAGATTGGGATTGTTTAGTAACAGGTCTCCTTAAAGGAATGATTAAATCCTACTGTCTGTTGTTCCAAGATCCAACTTTTCTGACTGGTATACTTACAGAAAGGAAGGAAATAAAGTCCAGGAGATTGTATGCAGAAAAGAAAGGCCTCGTGTGAGGACACAGCAAATTTAGTCACCTGCAAACCTCAGAGAGTGGCCTCAGGAAATGTAAGCACTTGTAGGGTTGCTGTCAGAGAATAATAAAATGTAGAGAGATTTATCCAAGGGGCAAGTAACAAACTTGCCATGGAAAAAATGAAACACTGTACCAGTTCCTGGGTGAATTTGTAGAACGGCAAATTCTTCCACTTTGACTGCATAGTATAGGAGTCAAGTTGAGGCTATTTTCATAAGAGCATTGAACACTAGTCTCAAGAATGTTATTTCTTGTTTTTCAGGTACTGAGAAAGCATGGGAAGCCACTGAACAGAGTGACATTTTCAAAGCTTCTGTTCAGGGGACACGGACTGAAAACCAAATAAGTTTGAGTATGATAAAAAAAATGTTACAAAACCAACTTAGATATTACAAGTGATCCTGTGACAGGAAAAAAATGATCCCACTACACTACTTCCACTTATATATCTATTTATATATCTATTTTTCTGTACTTCAGACATATACTCAGAAAATTTAAGTCTCAAATTTTTATCACAAAAATCAAAAATATCAGAAGGATTCTTTCTAAGTGTCTTCTGAAGAATATAGTTTCATACACATGAGGCTCCATAGGATATTTTCAAACCCATGGATCTACAGACCACTCTAAATGAACTTAGTGGATCACAAAAAGTGCTGAGTGTGGACATGTAAGAGAGGAAAGTAGAGAGTTGTCATGGGCAGGAAGGGGAGGAAAGTGAGGGGTGAAAATAACAAAGCGTGTGTGTGTGTGTGTGTGTGTGTGTAAGAACAAATTTAATTCATTTTTTAAAAAACGGTCTGGAGTTCTGATAGCATAGGTTTTTGGTTAGGAGCTGCCCCAAATATCTCCCATCCCCCTAAACCCAAGTGAATCTCACATGCCATAAAGATGACCATGATTCTGTATCGCATACTTGGCTGATCAGTTGGTCACCATTGTTCCAGTCGAATGTAAAGACAAGCCTATGGCTTAGATCCACATTTTTCCTTAGAAATATATTTAGCACCTTGTGGGAAGGCAAGGCTCTATGGCCTGAGCTGTTAAATATAAACAGGAAGTGTTTGAAGTAAGTGTTACAATAATTCATCCAGACATTGAAAAAGACTCACAACAAAGCAACTTTCTGTGGTTGCTGTGGGGGATGTTAATTGTAAAATATCATTCTTTGGTAGCTGTAAGATTTGGCCTGTGCATCCTATTCTTAAAGGAAATCAAATTAAATATGAAAGAGGTTCTTCCCAAATCTGATTTTGGTTTTAGAATATTGTGGTATATTTTGGAACACACAGCCAGTGACTAATGTAGTCTATTCATAGCAGGCATCAGAACAGTCACATTCCCATCCTGGAGAGAAATGTTTATCTTCCCATTTTCAGAGACAGTGCCTCCATGTTTGTGGCAACAGCGAGTCATTGATATACACACTTACAAGAAGTAAAGTAGAAGAAACACATTCTTGGGCTCTCTGCTGTTTGAAATCTCCATTTTGGGATCCTGACAACCTAAGATCTTAGGGTGAACCTGAAATTACAAAGAGCCTTTACAACTAATTCCAAAACAAAGCCCCAATGGATGCTTGTTTGTGTGAACCTATAGAAAACCTTTATATTCCACTGTGTAACAAGAACTGCTATTTATTATTTATCTTTAAATTTCTTTACTCAGTTTCTAGTATATAATACACAATGTAAATACAATGGCCCTCCTGGCCATAGCTTGAGAAGTGCATTAAATCAAGCCTTCATCCTGGGCGTTTCAAGTTCAGTGCCGTCAGGAGCTGCCCAGGGTCAGAAGATTCTCCCTTTAAGACAGACTGCAATCCACCTTACCCAGATGGCCATTTCAAGTGTTCTGTTGATTCATTTCCCACAATGCTTTTCTTTGGATGGAATAGTATGGTGATGGGAAATTAGAGATCACATATTCTCAGGGAAAGCTTTGGACCTACCATCTCCCAACTGTGGTCTTAAATGAATTACTTAAGGCTCCTAAATTTCTGTTTTATGCCTTGTGAACGTTAAAATAACCACAATGACACACTACATGGAATTATTAGGAGAATCCTGTAATCTGTATATGTGCACACTCTAATGCAAAACCTGAAAGGTAGTAAGTTATAGAATAGAGATTTATGCGTGAGGAAATGACTAGGTTACACAGACAATCCAACAGATCCCCTCTTCTCTGTGCTTCACATTTGTGACCAGAATGAATAGTTATTAAGGTGATAAGGTAAAGAAAAGTCACAGAAGTCATAAATGGGACCTGTATCTTCATATGCTGATGGAAAGTTACCAATCATAAAGGATTCAATATTTCTCTTTCAACTGAGAAATGTATCTAATAAATAAAGGTTTTCTCATTAATGTGACTTTCATTTTCTTCAAATATACACCCTTGTAAAATGGCTTTGAAAGGGCTACATTAAATACAGCTTCAAAGTTTGTTTACAAGCCACTGAGTAAAATAATGCTCACACAAGCAAGATTAAACTCCTTTTATTTTGAAATGCTGATTTTTATATTTAAGTAATAGATTTCAAATTATAATAATAGTATTTACTTATAAATATTTAGTTATGATTTTATTTTCCATTAGTGGTATTTGTAGCATCTATTAGGTATCCAACATAATTTATTTAACTGAGTCCTCATCATAGTTCTGAAGGATGGGTATTGTAGTTCTTTAACTGAAAGATTATGACTGATACACAATGCACCAGAAATGTCAGGACTTTCATGCCTGAGTTGTGCCTCTCCTTGCAACTTTAAGCTGCAAAGTCATGGTTATCATGGCTAACACTTGATGGTGCTCAAATGACTAGGATGTGGACTCCCCGTTTCAGAAACATTTATTTCTTACAATATCATCTATATATATATATATATACATATATATCATTCTTTTTCATTATCACATAGGTAAGTGAAATAAACCTAGTGAATCTATTTAATAAGAACTTACATATATTAAGTACGCATGCAATTTTAAACAGTGGTCCTATTCATCAAGACTGAAGTAATTGTATTTTTAGAATGAATATTGTCTTTTCCTTTCCAATAAGAATATGTGATTGGTCAGTGATTGGCCAAGTGGTTCAGATGCTTGGATATACAGCTACTATTCTTGAAATCCTGGGTTTAATCCCCAGCACCTGATAAAACTGAGCGTGGTGGTGCAACACTTTTAATTTTCCATACGAAATTTTAGTTATATAATGAGTTTGAATCCAGCATGGGCTACTTGAGACCATCTCAAAAATTAAAAAAAAAAAGTGTGTGTGTGTGTGTGTGTTATAACAATGTATAGTTTTTGCAAAGCTTTGTAGAGCCCAACACTAACAGAGTCTGGAGGAATATGTTAAATAGAAACCGTAAGTCATCTCCGGGGTGGGTTGACAATGTCTCTTAGGAGATGTTCCCTGCATGCAGCTTGATGAGCTAATGTGTCTAATTGGATATTTATAGGAACATGGTAGGGGGTTACCTTCAGGAGCGTGAGCCACTTTAACAAAAAGTCCCTTCCCCCAATGATGGTAACTGCTTTCATACCCTCCACAGAGGTGGGGCCTCAAGCACTGTCACAAAAGCTACTCATGATCTCCTCTTCCCTTTCTCTTGAACCTTATATGTTTCCCTCCTTTCACTGAATATTATTAAGTACAATCTTGTTGCTTGTGTGAGTAATCATAGCTGCTCTGAGTATAAGAAGGTAACAGTCATACTGTGACTAGAGAACAGGATTCTACAACACATGCACTTTTTGTCAATATGATTTTGTCCTTTGGTGATGAATGGAAACAGTTCAAGAATGCTGGCCTTTGGCCAATAAGGCTCTACTTTTTTTGCTTGAGCCAACTATCAGTCCCTACTCGGAAGCTCTGTTATAAGGACAGCAGTTTTCTCTCCTCCCTTTGCATAGCTGAAATACAATGACCTTGCAAGTTAAACAGACACTTCTCCTGCTTTGGAACTGAAAGAAAGATGTGAAGTGTCTAGAGTAGAGCAAGCCATCCAAATACCATGTTCAACATCATGTCTTCAAAAACATGCCTTCCCAAAGGCCTCAGACTGCGGAAGGTGATAAAGACAAATAACGTCTGAGAAGCCCTCATGGTATAGAACAGAATGTGAGACCCCCAAACCAAAGGCACCGTAGACGCTTCCTGAGGAGAATTTTGGAGCAGAAAGAGGAGACTATGAACACAAAATTCTATTTGGAGTTTGGTTCATAATAATGTACCTATGTTAGTTTGTTAGTTTTGACAAATGAATATTGGATAATGTATAATAAGGAATGTTCTATAGTGCAACATGGTAACTTGGCTGGTTGGTTTTATTTTTTAGCTTGACACAACCTAAAATCTCATGGGAAGAGACTTGCAATGAAGGATTATCTAGAATGGGTTTGTATATGGGCCTATCTACGGGGAATTGTCTTAATTAAGTTAATAAATCTCAGCCCACTGTGGGTGACCCCATTCCCTGGGAAGGGAGTCTTGAAGTATCTAAGAGTGGAGAAATCCAGCTGAGAAGTAAGCAAGAAAGCAGTGTGTATTTATTCTCTTCTATTCCCGACTGTGGATATGTTGTGGCTAACTATTTCAAGGTTGTTCATTTTGACTTCCCTGATAAAGGACCATAGTCTGAAATTATAAGCTGAAATAAGCCCTACTCCTCTCCTGTACATTGATTTTTCTTCCAAAATAATTTTATCACATCAGAGGCAAAACCAGAACAAAAATAATAAGGGAATTAGGTAGAGAATGTGATAGGCAAAATAATTGTCCCCTGTCAAAGACCCAGGATGTCTGTGAACACATTAGTCACAGCATCTGTGCATGAAAAAGAGGAGTGTGTAGGAATCAGGGTCAGGCTGATACAGTAGGAGACAAGTTTCTGACTTTGAAATTCAAAGGAGGCCTCCATAAAAAAGAGAAAGCCTCTGAAATCTGGAAAAGAACAGACTGTCATCTACAGCATCCGGAAGGCACACAGCCTTGCTAGCACCATGAGCAGTGTGTTCTGCAGCCCTGCCAGCCCTTCACAGTGTGCAATGGGCTCCACAGCAGTTCTCTCACCTCTGCAACAAATAGTAACAAATTTGTAGCATCATTTATATGTCATCTAAGAGTCACAAGAAGTCTGTGTATCACTGTCTTTGAAAACAGCCCAAAGTTCTATTGTACAAAATTTAACCTTACTTTAAAGGTGTTAAGGACAGCCACAGTGTATTGACAGCATTGCAGCCCTTCGGTGTTTCCTCCACCCAACACAACTTTATACACTCAAATACATCTGGAATTCCTTTTCATGGGATCTGGAGCCTTGGTCATCCCTTTTGCTCAGCTTTGCCAAAGTCTGACACCTCTGTCAGATGCCATGTCTGGGTAGAAAGCATTTGACACACTGTCTCCATCCCAGACCTCTGACCTCCCCCTTTTCCTTACCTGTTGCCTTGCTACTGCTGCTGAAGTGTGAAAGTATTCGCTACCACCTCCCACAAAGGTTGGGCAAAACAACACCTTCTTATGTAATATATTTCACTGAAGATAGAAATTTAGAAAAGTGCTGAACTGTATTGCCATGGAAACCAGGCAGAAATGAAAATGTAGCCATTTCTTTCATGGGAGCAATGGAGTACCAGGAAGCTATTGCACCACCAAGCTAGCCCTCCCCTGATTCCAGGCAGCGTTCTGATGTTGACCACACTGGCAGTGTGGCACGCTTGCCAGCTCACAGTGCTCCCTTGAGAAGCAGAGTTGAGGAAGTGAAAGAGTCCATCAGGGGCACCACACCCAAAGCTTTCTTTTGGTTCCCGTCATTTCTATTGTTAGTTTTAGTACTATTTACTTAAATATGGCTATTCCTAATGTAGGTGGTCAGTAAATTTAAAAAAAAGTCTTTGGGGTACAAGGAGTATTTTCTGTCTGAGATTATTGATGCATGTTTAGGTGTCCAAATTGGTGGGTTGAGAAAGTCACACTTGAGACACCTTGTGTGGACCTTGGCTTCATCCACCTTGTATGGATCTCTGCTTTAATTATAATCTGCATGTGGGCCAGTAAGCCTTTGCAGTCTATATCTGCAATTTATCTCCATCTTTTCCATCTTTCTGGGGTGTGTGTGTGTGTGTGTAGAATTAATACTGCATGATACATCTACTCACTTGTCATTTATACTGATTTTTATCTTTTATTCTAGATCTAATTATTTTCACATGTATCCTGCTAGGAAATCCTGAGAACTTCCCAGAGCAGGTTATTAACTGCTGAAAGACCCAGAATCCAAAGCTAAATCGTTCAGAGCGACATATGACTTCTGTCAGGACAGAGTTCTAACTAGCTAGCACCCAAGTACAATGAATACAAATGCTCTCTGTTAATAACTCTCCCGAACCACACTGACAGAATACATCTGAACAACGGGTTAAATTTCTGACAAGAAAACCATTACCCTAAATATTGTAGATCATCATAATATCCCATTAATACTCTACCATGCCATATCATTCCATACCATACCATACCATACCATACCATACCATACCATACCATACCATACCATACCATATCATACCAATGCATACCATACCGTACCATACTGTACTGAACCGTACTGTTTTATATAATGTTATTCCATTCTATCAGAGTATAAGAAAGTATTTGTGGTTTTTATTTCTTTATCCTGACAAGATTTTTTTTTGTATCTAAAAATAATCTTTGAGTTTGAAGCTCTGAAGAGTCCATTGTCTTTGGGACAGAGACAAATTGGTCTGCATTCTTTAACATTACTTTCTCTGGATCTGTATTAGTGATGGAAAAATCAGCAGGAATATTTATTTTATTTTATTAACAATGGAGGGCATTTTCACTGAGATTAAGACATTGTTTTCTTTTTTTTTTTTTCTGTGTGTAGGGTTAGGGCTCAGCTGTAAGTGCCTGCTGCATAAGCATGAGGACCTGAGTCCACTTCTGAACACTTCAGTAAAAGCTGGGGGTGGAGTGTGCATCTCTTACCCCAGTGCTGTGAATGCTGAGGTAAGGCAGAGAAAGGGAGAGCTGCAGAGCTCACTGACCAGCTAGTATATTCAAACTAGCAACCTTCAGCTTCCGTGAGACATCATGGCTGAAGGAATAAGATAGAGAGAGGATGGAAGAAGACACTTGACTTCATCCTCTGTCTTCCACTGGAGCATGCAAGAGTCAGTGACCTCACCCACATACCTGTGTACACACATACACACACTGCAATACCCAGTAAGTAAATAAATCAGAACTCTTCCCTTGCTGCATTTTTACAGGGAGAAGGATTTTATCTAATAATCTGCCAACGACTCCTTTTGTTTGAGGCAGTCAGTGGCAGTCTTTAATATGATTTTATTTGTGTTTCAATAAAGGAAAAGCCAGGATACAGACATAGAGGTTTATACTCTGCAATCTTTCTTGAAGTGTGAAGGATGAGAGAGAAAAGGGATGAATGTGCACAGCCCCAGCACCTCTGTCTGAATCTTAAAATGATGCATCCTTCGATAAACATTAAATCTTATTATTGCTTTAAGGCAATAAATCTTCTGAGACGTGGGGGAGGCAGAAACACCACTGCACTAATGAGATTACTCTGAAAATAAAGCGGTGGATTAGTAAAATCTAATTTGGAAGTGATGAAGTACATGTGATGTCCAAGTAATTATTCCTGCACAGCCGCATCCACAGGGAGCTGGAAGTTATTGGGCAGTGCACTGTGTTAATGATTCGGCTGCCTGACATTTGAGTGAATGTGCTGACCGTCTGCCGTGTCGCCTCTCCCATTGTCAACATTCGCAACTGGTCCAGCAGCTGTGTTCAAAATGCTGCCAGAGAAAATCTGAAGCTGAGTGTGTGTGTGTGTGTGTGTGTGTGTGTGTGTGTGTGTGTCTGTCTGTCTGTCTGTCTGTCTGCATCTGTGTGTAAGTATGTGCACCATTGGGTGTGTTTGTGTATGCATATGCATATGTGTATAATATGTTTTATGTGTAGTTGTGTGTCTACATGTGAGCCTGTGTGTATGCATATGCATATGTGTGCATCTGTGATTTTTATATGCATATATGTGAATATCAGTATGTCCATATATACCAGTATGTTCATGTGTACATATGTTCTTGTGTACATGTCTGTGTTTATATGTATGTGCATGTGTGTCTTGAGTCTGTGAATAACTTCTTAGGCTAGTACTTTAGACACTTTAAAATCTGGGCCAAGAGAGAAGTGCTTTTGAAAGAAAGTCATAGGTAGAACCCTAACATGTGTGTGTATATGGGCATAAGTGTGCATTCATGCATGTGCACGTGTGTGCACATGTGCCATGGAACACATGTTAAGTTAGAGGATGATGACTTTCAGGAGTCAGTTCTCCCCTTAGTGTTTCTATTTAAACACTAAGATCAAGCACATCCGTTGATGTCTTTCTGTCTTCATTGGTCTTTCAAAGGCATAAAGCTGCTGACTGAGATTAACTCAAGGATCAATGGAAATATTTCTCATAAACTCTTTACCTCTTCCGTTCTTGATTCGTGGAGCTCTCTGATCAGAACAGTAATGTAGTGGCTTTATGACAAAAGAACCCTGTGGCTTTAATATCTAACTAATTTGACCCCAAGTAAAATGAGTAAAAGATACTAGTGAAGTTGAAGGACCAACCAAGCCTAACAAGGGAAATGCACGATGAAGAAAACCTCTTGATTTTTAATGCATTAAGAGTTTACAGAGTTATTGTTTATGTTTGAGGCCCCCAGGAGGCATCACCAGGACCAGTGAGGGCATCACAAAGAGTGGTGGTCGGGGCTGAGAAGCAAAGCAGTGGGAAAGAAGTGTCAGAGAGGAGATGACTGCCACAATGGAGCAAAGTCGCCCTTCATTCGGGATGAGAACACCTCATTTTACAATTCTATTTATTTATTTATTTACTTACTTATGGTTGTGTGTTTATATGTGTATGTATGTATGTATGTGTGTATGAGCATGTGTATGCATTCATGCATGTGCACATGTGTGCACATGTGCCATGGAACACATGTTAAGTTAGAGTATGATTACTTTCAGGAATCAGTTCTCCCCTTTCACTGTGCTCACCCATGGAATTGAACTGCAGCCGTTGTAGACCAATGCGTTTATCTTCCTTCCAGTGGTGAGTGCAAGAGCTCATCTATTTCTTCATTAGAGGTTGAATCCCACCCTCTCCCATCTTTATGCTTGATTCCAGCTCCTAAGTATATCACCTTAGCTCCTTCTGTTCTGAGAAAGAAGCTGCTGGCTGTGCTTCTGCAAATAGATCCTATTTAGAAGTACACCAGAGATTGGCAAGCTAGCAAGATACAAGCATTTGGTGGGGGAGGTTACTGGTAGAGGTAGGAGTGGGCCTGAGAAGAGTTGGGAGAAGGAATCACATATGACTATGATCAGAATACATAATGCATATATGAAACACAAAATTAATAAAAATGTTATATTAAAAATAAGTGATATGACACTTTTAAGAAAAAAACAATAAAGCAAGAGCAAAGGAGCAGCCAAAGAAAGGGAAGTAGCTCTTCTACTGAGCAGGACTCACTCTGCATGGAGGAGGTGCCTAAGGCACTGACACCCAGATTCTGCATGGATACAGCTAAGAAGGCAGATAAAATAAACGGCTTCTTTCTTTCTTCCTTCCTTCCTTTCTTTCTTTCTTTCTTTCTTTCTTTCTTTCTTTCTTTCTTTCTTTCTTTCTTTCTTTCTTTCTTTCTTTCTTTCTCTCTCTCTCTCTCCCTTCCTTCCTTCCTTCCTTCCTTCCTTCCTTCTTTCTTCCCTTCTCCTCCTCTTCCTCCTCCTCCTCTTCCTCCTCTTCCTCCTCCTCCTCCTCCTCCTCCTCCTTCTTCTTCTTCTTCTTCTTCTTCTTCTTCTTCTTCTCCTCCTCCTCCTCCTCCTCTCTCTCTCTCTCTCTCTCTCTCTCTCTCTCTCTCTCTCTCTCTCTCTCTCTCTGATGGGTGCTCACCTCCTGTCTTGTGAATATTTATGCCTGCACACAGGATTGTGGAAGGTAAAGGAGGTACAGGCTACCCAGTTCTCTCACTCTGTATCTTAGTGCTTTGACACGGGATCTCTCATTAACTCTAGACCTAATCTGGCAGTCACTGAGCAACACTGGCAAACTCTCTTATCCCATCACGCCATCTCCCCTGCGCTTTGAGGGGAATCTATGCGGTTTTCAAAGGAATCTATGTACAAAGATAAACTGGGGTGGCAGGAAAGTTGTTCTTCCTTTTAGGGATGATAAGACAGGTGCTATATTCTGAAACTAAACAAAATGAAGATAGAAAAAAAGAAGAGTCGGGAAAGGGGAGAAGGAGAGAGAGAGAGAGATTGAGAGAGAAGAGAGAGCATAGTGGATGTTGAAGAAGAAAGGGTTGCTAGTAGGCAGAAAGCATAACCCCTTTGGTCAGACTATGAATGGATGAGTCCATTAGAAATGGCTGTTGCATGGGAAAGGATTGATATCTGCTAACACAGTTGTGTTTTCTATTGCAGGGAGTGGATGAAGTCCTGAGTGGATGTGTGTTGTTGACACAAGCATAGCCATATCAAGGTCCTTAATGCCCTAGACCCAAGAGAAGGCAAAGCCTTCCTCAGGTGAGGCTCAGAGGAGTGACAGCACATTCCTCTGGTCCAAGTATGGATGTTATGAATGATTGTCCTTGAGCTGAAACCAGTGTAGACAGAAACTGTCAATCACAGTTTCCTCCTTAGGATGATGGCAACCTAACATTACATTTTTACAGAGACCTGATACCAAGATATGGTTTGACAATTCTCCTCCAAGGTCAGTTGTATATAATAAACCCATCTCTGTGCTCACCTGTATACAATAAACCTGCCTCCTTGTTCAGGGTTAAAATCTCCAGGCTGCTGGTGTAGCTTCATCATAGCAAATATCCACCTGATTCCACCTTTGCTGTCTGTATCTTTTTCTTTACGTGTCTCTGTCTGTCTTTTCTTCATTATGTCCTTGTCCCAGTCAGGTCAAATCCAAAGTTGTACAGGTCACAACAGTCTATGTCAACCCAGAGATCATGCTCTGTAAGGCCCTGAGACTCTTACAGATGTAGAGACGAGTAACATCAAGGCTGTATGATAGTCTTAGAATGCTCTTAAAGGTGACATTAGTTGTATGTCATTTAAGTCTATGTGCACTCAGCGATGTCATGGTGAGGGATAATTACATTCTTGTTATACCTGAGACAGGCTGCAGAATTTGTATTCTAATTGTTCATAGAAATATGAATGTGTCCCTTTGATCTCCTTTTGTTGTCGAATTGCTCTGGCTAGGACTTCAAGTACAATGTTGAATAGGTATGGAGAAAGTGGACAGCCTTGTCTAGTCCCTGATTTTAGAGGGATTGCTTCAAGCTTCTCACCATTTACTTTGATGTTGGCTACTGGTTTGCTGTAGATTGCTTTTATCATGTTTAGGTATGGGCCTTGAATTCAGGGACTAGAAATCAGGGACTAGACAAGGCTGTCCACTTTCTCCATACCTATTCAACATTGTACTTGAAGTCCTAGCCAGAGCAATTCGACAACAAAAGGAGATCAAAGGGATACAAATTGGAAAAGATGAAGTCAAAATATCACTTTTTGCAGATGATATGATAGTATATATAAGTGACCCTAAAAATTCCACCAGAGAACTCCTAAGCCTGATAAACAGCTTTGGTGAAGTAGCTGGATATAAAATTAACTCAAACAAATCAATGGCCTTTCTCTACATAAAGAATAAACAGGCTGAGAAAGAAATTAGGGAAACAACACCCTTCTCAATAGTCACAAATAATATAAAATATCTTGGCGTGACTCTAACTAAGGAAGTGAAAGATCTGTATAATAAAAACTTCAAGTCTCTGAAGAAAGAAATTATAGAAGATCTCAGAAGATGGAAAGATCTCCCTTGCTCATGGATTGGCAGGATCAACATTGTAAAAATGGCTATCTTGCCAAAAGCAATCTACAGATTCAATGCAATCCCCATCAAAATTCCAAATCAATTCTTCAACGAATTAGAAAGTGCAATCTGCAAATTCATCTGGAATAACAAAAAACCTAGGATAGCAAAAACTCTTCTCAAGGATAAAAGAACCTCTGGTGGAATCACCATGCCAGACCTAAAGCTTTACTACAGAGCAATTGTGATAAAAACTGCATGGTACTGGTATAGTGACAGACAAATAGACCAATGGAATAGAATTGAAGACCCAGAAATGAACCCACACACCTATGGTCACTTGATCTTCGACAAGGGAGCTAAAAACATCCAGTGGAAGAAAGACAGCATTTTCAACAAATGGTGCTGGCACAACTGGTTGTTAACATGTAGAAGAATGCGAATCGATCCATTCCTATCTCCTTGTACTAAGGTCAAGTCTAAGTGGATCAAGGAACTTCACATAAAACCAGAGACACTGAAACTTATAGAGGAGAAAGTGGGGAAAAGCCTTGAAGATATGGGCACAGGGGAAAAATTCTTGAATAGAACAGTAATGGCTTGTGCTGTAAGATCGAGAATTGACAAGTGGGACCTCATGAAACTGCAAAGCTTCTGCAAGGCTAAAGACACCATCAATAAGACAAAAAAACCACCAACAAATTGGGAAATCTATCCTAAATCAGATAAGGGACTAATATCCAATATATATAAAGAACTCAAGAAGGTGGACTCCAGAAAGTCAAATAACCCCATTAAAAAATGGGGCTCAGAACTGAACAAAGAATTCTCACCTGAGGAATACCGAATGGCAGAGAAGCACCTGAAAAAATGTTCAACATCCTTAATCATTAGGGAAATGCAAATCAAAACAACCCTGAGATTCCACCTCACACCAGTCAGAATGGCTAAGATCAAAAATTCAGGTGACAGCAGATGCTGGAGAGGATGTGGAGAAAGAGGAACACTCCTCCATTGTTGGTGGGATTGCAAGCTTGTACAACCACTCTGGAAATCAGTCTGGCGGTTCCTCAGAAAATTGGACATAGTACTACCGGAGGATCCAGCAATACCTCTCCTGGGTATATATCCAGAAGATGTCCCAACCGGTAAAAAGGACACATGCTCCACTATGTTCATAGCAGCCCTATTTATAATAGCCACAAGCTGGAAAAAACCCAGATGTCCCTCAACAGAGGAATGGATTCAGAAATTATGGTACATTTACACAATGGAGTACTACTCAGCTATTAAAAAGAATGAATTTATGAAATTCCTAGCCAAATGGATGGACCTGGAGGGCATCATCTTGAGTGAAGTAACACAATCACAAAAGAACTCACACAATATGTATTCACTGATAAGTGGATATTAGCCCAAAACTTAGGATACCCAAGATATAAGATACAATTTACTAAACACATGAAACTCAAGAAGAATGAAGACCAAAGTGTGGACACTGTGCCCCTTCTTAGAATTGAGAACAAAACACCCAGGGAAGGAGTTATAGAGACAAAGTTCGTAGCTGTGATGAAAGGATGGACCATTTAGAGACTGCCGTATCCAGGGATCCTTCCCATAAGCAGCTTCTAAACGCTGACACCATTGCACACACTAGCAAGATTTTGCTGAAAGGACCCAAATATAGCTGTCTCTTGTGAGACGATGCTGGGGCCTAGCAAACACAAGAGTGGATGTTCACAGTCAGCTATTGGATGTATCACAGGGCTCCCAATGGAGAAGCTAGAGAAAGTACCCAAGGAGCTAAAGGGATCTGCAACCCTATTGTCGGAACAACATGATGTACTAACCAGAACCCCGGAGCTCTTGTCTCTAGCTGCATATGTATCGAAAGATGGCCTAGTCGGCCATCATTGGAAAGAGAGGCCCATTGGACTTGCAAACTTTATATGCCCCAATATAGGGGAATGCCAGGGCCAAAAGAATGGGAATGGGTGGGTAGGGAAGTGGGGGGCGCTATGGGGGACTTTTGGGATAGCATTGGAAATGTAACTGAGGAAAATATGTAATAAAAATATTAAAAATTAAAAAAAAAAGAAATATGAATGTGTGTGTGGCCAGCCTTGAATCCTTGAATCATTTGAGTCTAAACAACAAAATAGCACGTTTCTGGTCTTTGCTATGTTTCCCCAAAGGAGAAGGTTGGAGAGCTGCAGAGGCAGGTCGGCTTTGTCCATTATGGAGCAAGTGGAAAATAAATGAACTCTTTATTCAGGTCTAGATCCTTTATTCCACTTCTTATGAGTAAGTCCCGCCAATAGCTCTGGTGGACTTTATTTCCCTTTTTTCTTTTTAGATTCATTAAAAGACACAAACAGCAGGTGTGAAGGACCATACCCTGATGCTGTCCTGGCATAGCTCAGAGCTCAACTGATTTAATTGCAGTCATCAGCAGGCTGTCCATGATCCCCATGTGATACCTCCATGTTAGCAGGCAAAGGAGTGTCAGTACCTCAAGCACATACATGTTCAACTATGAGATTAGCATTTATTTTTTTAAAAAACTGTACCAACCCAGAGCTATGATGATGTGATTTTCATGTATTATAGCAATTAATTGTTATTGCAAGACAGGTAAGAGAAGTTGAGCCCTGACCTTATTCTCACAGGCAGGTATCAGTCACATCACCTACAGGGGATACCACCTGAATCCTGTCTGCTGGTGATAACCTGGAAACCCATATGATCTCATACACTCAGATTAAGCAGTTATAAAAACAAATGCTTCTCAACTTGTCCCTTTAAAACATCTTCTTCTTCCCCCAGACACCTGGGTACACTCCCATCTTGGCAGACACCATGGAGTTATATGAATATTTGTCAGTTAGCATGCTGGGGATAGACACTTTCCATTTCATCTCCCAGCACACCATATCATTTCTAGTATAGGTACTAACTGTGATCCAGAAGAACAAAACACTATGAACCTGTGATCTCCCTCTAGAATAGTCTAATGGAACTGACTGTTGGTTGTAAATTTTGAAAATGGGGAAAAAAATCATTCTAGAAGCCTTGTGATGCTCCATACTTGTATGGCCCATCATGCCAGCAATTATAGTGTTAAGCAGTTGATCATGGGAAGGATTTTAATAAGTCATATTCCTTATAAGTATGTCTCTAATATATCCAAATATTTGGCCAGAACAACTTCCCATACAGGAACACGATCCAAAACACAGTGGAAAGAAAAAAATCTTAGTGAGAGTCTCTGGGACAATTGGATTCCATTGTTGTTGCTCAGAGCCTCTGCTTCCATGTGGAATGGGGAAACTGTAGCTTGCTGTATCTTCTACGACTCTGTAAAGCAAAAACAAAAACAAAAACAAAAAACAAAACAACAACAACATAAAAGACTCTGTAAAGCATCCTAAACTATATTTTCAGAATTCCAGTGATATAGAAATGAATGATAAATAATCCATATTCTTAAAAGAATATGTGTTCCAACACAGGAGACAGTGAATCCATCGAGCAAGCAACCAGTATTCAGTAGTAGTCTGCTCAGTGTGTTAGGGTATCTCTAGGGTCTAAATGCTGTGACATGTACTGGGCTTCTTTTACATTGTCGAGTAAGGAAGTCTCTGTCAGAATCCATGATAAAGATGAGATGGCAGAGGGTCCTTGAGGAATCATGCCATTATATATGACAAGACACATACTAGCACACATCCAAACCAGAAATATTTGGAGTCTTGCTTGATAGCAGGAACATGGCAGGATATTAGCTTACAGTGACATATGGACGTGATCTCTGGGGAAGAATGGTGTGGAAAGAATTTGGATGTTCCTACTGACAGTAGTGTATGTAAGACCACAGGCTTTCAGGAAGTGGATACATTCTTCAAACTGTACAAATACAGCCCATTCAGTGACAGAGGTAGGTTTGGATTTGATACGTGTTCAGAATTCAAGGTACTTTTTGATCACCCTGGAATATGCTTAGTTTGTGATAGACAGTGGACACTCTTCTTCTGGTTCTATTCCAGGCTTAGACTCAACTGGCCCAAGCATAACCTGATGCTGTGAGAAAAGCATTAATAATTCACTGTTCTAGGGCTCTGATGACCCCAGTGGGTCTTGCAGGACCTCTCTGTCAAGGTGTTTTCTGCCTTTTCTGCAGTGTGTTCCTACTGCCTGGAAAACACATGAACTGGGTCCCACTCCCTGCAGCCTGCTGAGGCTTCCAGCTAGAAGCAATGGAGGAACACTATTCAGGAAGCAACATGTTTTTGAAAGAAACTCTCTTGAAATATTTATTCTCTATGTTTTATTGATTATGAAAACATGTCTGTTCTCCATCTCCATGCTGGACACGGGTCTCAAAGCATACTACTCACACTCAAAAGCCTGTGTAAGATGCATTTCTAGAATATTCTTCTATCAATGTTATATCTACCTTTTCTTTATGTCTAGGTGACAATTTGTTCTTACATGACCAGTTGCCAGACATGAGTAACTGGATTACGCCCCTTACCAACCTTATTTTGATGTATTATAATGGATACAAAGAGGTCAAGTCATATGTGAGCATATTAAAGAATCAGCTATAATATTTATCATGGAGGACAGTGATGACTATATTGTCACAGAAAATCCCATTACACAACATTAGGGTCTCATGCCCACAGAAACTTATTTCAGTTCTCATTACTGGGTATGAATGTACTGCTATGAAACTTCACAGTTTGTATCTTATATATGTCATCAGTTTTTAATAATTCTCCTTTAAGTCTTTGCTTTGATTTGTTGAAAAATTGACTTAATGTACACCATAGCAATGTAAATTTTGAGAACAGATCCTTTATTTTTTAATTTAATTATCTCAATGGTATCTCAGTCTCATATACTTATGTACGTATATATCTCATACATATGTCACACACAGATATATATAGATATACATACATATATATGTATATATATGCATACATATATATGTGTATATATATATGTATATATGAAACACACACATCCCAATGATATTACACATACATGTACTTTAATATGTTGGATGTTATCAATGTACACAAATTACACAAGTGTAATTAGTAAAATACGATTTTTCTTTGAACATATGAGCAAAATAAAACTCTAGACATTGACTTGGGTGCAGCACTTCATTTTAAAATTCTAAATATCTCTCATTTGCAATCACTCTGCAGAGGTGTCTGTCACAGCTCAGTGTATCACCCCGAAGCTGTCACAAGTGACCTGTGAATTCACACATTCATAATCATTGGCAAGCAGGCTACTGCTCCAGCATTCACCCCAAGCAAAGAGCTTGGCTCTGGCTATGTTAACCAGCCAGCACAACATGTGATCTGAACATATGGTCAAGTGATTTGAGGTTTAGAAAAGCGAATTTCTGGAGGAGCTGGCCTCTGAGCCCCACTGTCAGCATGAAAAAAGATCTCCTTATTTACCAGGGTGAAAAGAAAAGGGCGCCTTCAATTACTTCACCCAGAGCCCTAGACAATGAAACAGGAGGTGAAATCGCACATTAATAGACAGGAGAGCAAGTGTGAGATGCTTAGCGAGTGCTGCAGAAAGCGCACAAAAAGTAGTTTACAGCTCTGATTGGAAGTGAAAACAGAAGAAATTGGAAGCGAAGTCCCACAAATTAAAATTAAAACAGCAGTTCTCCCAAGCTCCCTGACCTCAGCCCCCAGACCATCCCCCATGCTCTAATTGTCCCACTTCAAGCCTAATGAGTTGGGTTGGGAAAGACGCTCCTGTAAATGAAACCGTTCATCATTTTAGCATTCATTAGGTAGTTGAGTACTTGTTATTAATGGTTCAAAGTACAACAATAGAAATCAGTCATTGCCAGTATTGTTCGTATTCAGCAACCCGAGAAAATGGTTTACCATAAGAAATGGTGAACTGTTAAAGAGAATTGTCCTGGCTGGTTTTTTTGTTTGCTTGTTTTTGTTGGTGTTGTTTGTTAACTTGACACAATTAGAGTCATCAGAAAATGGAGAATCTTAATTGAGAAAATTTGCCCAGAAGATTGGCCTGTAGGCTGGACTGTGGGGGTATTGTCTTGATTAATGCATTATGTGGGAGGGCCCAGCCCACTGTGGCTGGCACACCTAGGCAGGTGGAGGGTTCAATATGAAAGCAGGTGAAGCAAGCCATAAGGAACATACAGTAAGTGGTTTTGTTCCATGGCTTCTGCATCAGCTGCTGCCTCTAGGTTCCTGCACTGCCTTCCCTCAGTGATAGGCTATGACCTGAGAACTGTAAAATGGAACAACCCTTTGCAAGTTTCATTAGTCATGTTTTATCACAGCAATAGAAGCCATTCCTAACACAATAATCTTTGGCTGACTCCTTACTTTGCTCTTAGAGAAACTGGAAACTGGGTTTTCTTTGCTCTTTTATTCACTGACATTGGCATTTTTATTATGGCTGTTGGTTGACTTTGTCTCCTCCTGAAGTTAGGCAATTAGCTCCAAATCTCGTCTTCTCTGTCTAGCTTTGTAGTTACATACACAATGAGGGTTCTCTTACTGCCTGTGTCAGAGCTGTGGTGACAATTGCTGTCTGAGAAACCTGCTTAAGGCAGTGTCTAGCACAAGATAAATGTCTCACAAATCCTGTCTGTTCTTATTCCTGAATGCACAGCACTCACGCCCAACCTTCTGGACTATGAATAACAGCAAGCCAATACAATTTGATGGTATAATATGGTTCCCCAGTATTTCTAGATACCTAAGTAAATAAAGGAAAATCACGATAACCACAATGTAGGAAATACTGGCAGAGATTTAAATATTTACTAGGTTTGTGTATTAAAGAAAGTAAAAAAAAATTCCATTAACTGTAAATAGAACTATTTATTAAACAAACAAAATTGAAGCGTGATTTGGCAAGGTCCACATTCTCTTTTAGGAATATTGATTAGGTGATAATTCCTTACATGAATGGACAAAGCCATATGATTAATTCCTTACACATAATTATCATAGCATTTTGTATGTTTGCAAAATTATCTAGAAATAAATGCTAATAAAAGACTCATACATTATAGTAAATACATATAACAAATTTAAGCTAGCTGTTAAGACATATAGTAGTTATTTATATATTTATGAATAATAAAAT
Source organism: Mus caroli (assembly GCF_978045245.1). Lineage (NCBI taxonomy): Eukaryota > Metazoa > Chordata > Mammalia > Rodentia > Muridae > Mus > Mus caroli. Next base: position 95,331,924 of record NW_028227263.1, read on the forward strand.
GCTAGCAAGATATGGAACAATATACTTTAAATGTTTGGACTATGCTGAAATTTCTGTACTTATACACATATTAATCATCACAGAAAACAAGCTTTTTTTTATTTTTATTTTTTTGGTTTTTCGAGACAGGGTTTCTCCATATAGCCCTGGCTGTCCTGGAACTCACTCTGTAGACCAGGTTGGCCTTGAACTCAGAAATTCGCCTCTCTCTGCCTCCCAAGTGCTGGGATTAAAGGCATGCGCCACCACGCACGGCAACAAGCGTTTTAAAAAAGATTTATTTATTTATTATATGTAATTCCACTGTAGCTGTCTTCTGACACTCCAGAAGAAGGCATCAGATCTCATTACAGATGGTTGTAAGCCACCATGTGGTTGCTGGGATTTGAACTCAGGATCTTCGGAAAAGCAGTCAGTGCTCTTAACTGCTGATCCATCTCTCCAGCCCAGAAAACAAGTTTTAACATATACATTATATGAGACTCTTACAAGGTGTGGTGCTCTTTTACTACAATTTCAGAACTTAGGAGCTGAAGAGTGAGGTCAACCTGGGCTTCATAGCCCAACACTACCTCAAAGATAAGCAGAGAGGAAGACAAACAGCTATATGGAGACTTAATGGATCCCAAGAAGTATTTGACAGGCTTAATAGATACTGAAGGTCATCAAAATCAACTGTATTCATTTTTTGGTGGATTAATCATGAACTTTACTATTTAGGAACAAGGAACGAAGTTGTAACAACTTTATAACAGACCAGCATCAATCTTTATGATGAGCATTATATTTCAGTTTGATATGATAGCAATGTCATTTTATAGACTAAGTTTAAATTACCCTGAGCATTTTATGTAAACAATAAAATGCTGAAAATTTCCCAAAGAAGATGTAGGAACCATTGTTTTATAGCTTATCTTTATAATAACTTAATATTAATATTCACAAAAATATTGTAATAAAACCCTATACTTTAAGCTGTTTAAAATACCATAAAGGGTTTGTTTTTAAAAATGAGGCAGAGAGAAAGAACCAATATTTGTTAAAGTCTATGTGTCAGTTGTCATGATGGTCATATTTTCATCAATCTTCACAGTCCTTCTGTAAATTCAAAGGAATATTGTATATTCTAATGATTCCTTACAGTTCAAATAGCTGGGGAGCAGTTAATCCTTGCTCAAATTCCAATGGACTTGCACACAAGAACAGCATGCTTTTGTTATTCCAAGGATTTATACCTGATCAAATATACTCAGTGCAACAGCCATGATATGCAAAACAACACAGCACCCAGGGACAAAGTGTAAGGGTCCTTAAGGAGTGAACACCTGTGTCCAAGGGATTGCTGTATTTGGGGGGGAAGTTGAGGAAAGTCTTCCAGAAAGATGAAAAAATTAAGCAGAGTCTGAAGAGATCATAGTAACGGATTCAGAGTCTTCTGAAGGTCAAAAGGAGACTTGGAAGGTTTCTGACTCAGTCTGTACCATAAAGGGGTTGTGTAGAGAGGTTCTTCCAACTGAAAGGCAAGCAGTAAAAACAGACAAAGGCAAGCTGTTGTGTTCCCAAGATGTAAGATGTATTTCAACTCAGTAAGTAACATGTCCAGCTAGGTCAATGCTTCCAAGTTTTATCATGGATGCTTATTTCTGCTGCAACAATTTTTAAGACTTAGAAAATACCACCAATTGGGATGGAAACGAAAGTCGCCAGCAACAGCAGAGAAGACTGACATGCAATTTAGTGTCTGAAAAATGGTTTCTCTCCATACCACTTTGGGTTAATTGAAATATCCGGAGCCAGTCTGTGGCTCTGATCAATCATGTGGAATGTGGTTTGGAAACTATTCCTTATACACTAATTTAACACTTGACCTGGTGCTTCTGGAAGCTTCCAGTGGTTACTCCTAGAGCCTAGGAAGCTCAAGTTCCTCGGTGGTTCTCAAATCTATATCTTTATATAGCAAGCGCTTGCTCACTCTCCTGACTTCACCTGGCATGTGATGTGGCTTAATGAATACATTTTATGTAACCTATAGCTCAGTGTTTACCATAAACTACTCCTTAACCAGATAGATTTTGGACACACAATGAGAGACACTGAACATAATATGAGAGGCTTCAGTAGTGCAATAGAACACACACACACACACACACACACAAATAATTGATGAAGCTTTTCCTAGGATGCTTTGGCTACTGAACATCATTGCCCAGAACTCTAAAGAGTTAGATGTCACAACATATACCTGGATAGGTTTGAGCATGATGGCAAAAGGCTGCAGACAAGGGCTGGCATCCCCTAGTTAGTTGTTCTCTCCTCTGTCCATTGATAGCATTGTGTGTATAGTGGGAAAATGGTAAGCAAGAAGGGTGAGAAGTGTGTGGGCTTTGCCAAGAAGTAAATAATGTGGGTTTTATAGCACAAATGTGTATTTTATTATTACGAGTATTCAAAACCAAACACAACCAAAGAGATTTTCTCAGCTGGGCTTTGTTTTGTGATCTTCTGCATTGCACTCGACAAATTTACAGTCTTCTGAGAAAGAGGGTTCCATGGTAGGACCAATATCCATATCTTGATATGCAATGTTAAGTGTAGACAATTCATGCTGATATTTTCTCATGCTATGACTAGTAACATTGGCAGGAGTCAGCAAAACGAGTAGGTGGGCAAGAAAGATTGCTTAAAGCACAAAGGTTTGAAACGGCTTCTTTGAAACCCTTTTTTTCCCTCCTTTTCATAATAATTTCCACATGGGCCAGTGAGATGGTCCAGCAAATTATGGTGTTTGCTCTATAAGCCTGAGCCTGGTAATCCATCCACTGATAACCACTGAAATGTGATAAGAGAGAACCATCAACACCATCAACTATCTTCTTTTCTCTACACTACTGTGGCACAGCCCCTCACCCCAAAACACTGCAAAGAAAAAAGAAAGACCGTTACATAGGAATAGTTTCAGAGAGGTCTATGTAATACTGATAGGGGTTGTCATCTCTGAAATCTTTTTTTGATGGTCAAAGCTTTGGGTAATTATAACTCAGTGGGAAATCCACTGCTTTGGGCTTAAAGCCCAATCCCTGAAACATTTTATTTTCATCTTCCCTTCCCACCTTTGAGAAAATTCTTCTTCTAGGTGGTTAGGTTTTGGATCTGAGAGAAACTGTCATAGCTTAATTATATTCAAAGCTGCCCTCTTGACTTCTATTTCAGCTGTGACATTGGCCTTCACACTGGTGTTGGCTTGTATTCTCTCTGGATGGAGAGTGAGAATTTTGTGTTTTCTTTGCCTGGCCAGAAATCTGTATTCAGTATAAGACAGTAAAATTCACAGAGCGGAAAGACCTTCAACACAGTATGACCACTGTGGGATTCATTCCTTCCATGCCGAAAGCTACAAAAATCTTTTCACTATACCTTCTAAAAACTTTTCACAGTAAAGATCACAGATAGGGAAAATGAAATTATAATAATTACAATCTTTTAGAGCCCCATTTCTTTAATTATAGACACTGTAACGTTGAATGCCAGCTATGTAGTGGAATATTAGCATGCGTATTTTATGGTAATATTTATCTGATTTTTGGAACTCACAAAACACAAACATTACTACTTTATTTATTTAGATATTAGATCCATGTACTGAATAGTTTTATGGTGTATATGACAGGGTGCGAAATATAGTCGCACAATTGGATTATAGTTGTACGAACTTTAACGTATATTTATATTCAGTGTGCCATGTGTCTCTCATTGTAGATTATAAAGGACTGTGTGGGTATTGTAGATTGACAGTATGGGGCCCACAGAGTAAGCAGAATTCTGGAGTCACATATACATGAATAGTTATGTATAATATAGATTATTGTCATCTTCTTAGCTCATGTAGTTAAAATGCCATGTTGTCTTTTAAGAGTATGGCTACTAACTTCAACAAGGTAAATTTTTATTTGTTTTTTTTTTTTTTTTTTTTTTGTGGGTTTTCGAGACAGGGTTTCTCTGTGTAGCCCTGGCTGTACTGGAACTCACTTTGTAGACCAGGCTGGCCTCGAACTCAGAAATCCGCCTGTCTCTGCCTCCCGAGTGCTGGGATTAAAGGCGTGCGCCACCACGCCCGGCCAAGGTAAATTTTTAAATAGAGAAAAGTGATAAAACAGTCACAAAATAAAAATCTAAGAGCTACCATGAAACTCTCTTTTTACTGAACCAATGCAGTCTTCTTGGTATGTGTTTTCAATTTCTTCACCCAAAATCTGTCTATTACCTTGGGCCTTTGACACCATTATTACTATATGGTCTGAAGAAATAGTTACAAAAGTGGGTTGTAAACTGCATTAACAAGTGATAATAGCATGTCCTAACATAGGTAATACTGTTCCCTAAGCTGACTGTACTCTACCCAGTCACCCACTGAATTGCACCAGTGAGTGGGCAGTCCGATGGCCATACGTCGGTATCACATTCTTCAGAAAACCTCCTGGTTCTGTGGACATGGCAACTGTATGTCTATCTTAGAAAAGAGAGACTTGTGATAACACAAGTGCTATCAGAAATTAGATGATAAGTGAGGATCCTGTTCTATACAGTATTGGCCACACTCCTACCATGTTTTCAAAATAGCAACCAATAATGCTTTGAATATCACCTAGAGCAGAGAAGACAAGTTCCTTTCTTGTTTGGGTTTGTAGTGTTAAATACGTGGTCTCACGATGTAGCCCAGGCAGGCTTCAGATGCTCAGTCCTCCCTGCTGTCTCCAGAATGCCAGTGCTACAGGAGTCTCAGAACACATGCAACTTAGGAATAGAGAGCCTTCTTATACATTAACATTATATGGTTTTTCAAAATTCTTATTAAATTTCCATTATGTTTCTTGCATTTTCTGATCCTGAAGTGATCAAGAGTCATCAAAACTCAAAAGTTTATTAATGAACCAAATTTTATCTTTTAATTCTGCCTTAATTTTCATGTAAGGATAATGCCATGAATGTATAATGCATACTTTCATAATCTCCATTTGGGAGTTGAAATGCATACTTCGGCCCAAAAGTCAAGATTTAGAAGTTCAGTTTGAAGTAGGTAGAGAATTGCTATGTTATGGCCAGTAGCCAACTTGGAGTAAAATTCTTAACATGTGAGTTGTTTCCGTGTCCTTCAATGAGTCCAGGGTTCTCAAACTGACCTTCAAGTTCCAACTGATCCTTTTAAGTCCAGAAGTGAGATCTTTCCTACAGCAGATTCTTTTCTGGAGGAATGACTTAAATCCTGAGGCTGAGACACTGTGCACTTCCAGTGGAAATAAACAATACCCAGTCCAGTATATAGGAGGAATGTTATATCTGAGAAAAGAAAAAGATGATTGGGTGAAAGTTATCTGTGAAGAAAGACAGATAGGGGAAGCAGGAGAGAGTCACAATGACCGACGCCAATTACTCCCGTACGTGCTTCTATGGAGGTGATAGACTGCTATTCAATTAACATGCATGTAACTGAATGAATGAATGAGTGAGTGAAATAATGTCCTTTTAAAATTGTATGAAAGAAACTGCCAATGACTGAGGGACTTTACAACCTTTAATTGCTCACATCAAGGGTTTCCTAGCCTCGAGAGGTGTATGAAAACCTATAGCTAAGACAGCAACTTTCTGAAGCAGAAGAGACCGTGCTAAGTATTGCAGAACAGCAGCCAGAGAGACACTGTTGATGGTTTGTGAGCCAAACCCAGAGGTCTGAACAAATGCTAGCACTGTTGATCTATCAGAGACAGTTCCAGTTCTCTTTCTAGAGACTGTCCAAGCCCCTTCCAACTTTCCCTTTAATGTCTGTGCCTTTTCTCTATGGGCCCAACTTATTTGTGTCCTCCCCACAGCATATTTGAGTGTAAATGCTAGTCCTTCTGCCCAAGTGTACTGCCCTATGGTACTCATTTGTCTATTTCCAAAACCCAATTCAAGTGAACTCCTCACTGAATTTTACTGTCCTTTCTCTTCCCAACCCTCCAGTCAAATTTTTTTTTCCTCTAGTGTCACTTTTATTAGGAGCCACCAGGACACTAGCCATGTTGGTTCAAAATTACAAATTCACACCCTCCTATTTCATTAAGAATTATTTGAAAGCCATTGTACCATGCCAATGGTTGAACTTTTGGTATAGATCATGACACATAACATACAGTACGTCTAATAAGTAAAGCTATTGGTGATTCTAAAGTGGAAAGATGCTCTTAGTCTCTAGCCAGGGACTCATTCAACAACACATGCATTTGCACATAGCCACAGCCACAAACTTATATTGAAAAACCTCCCATATTATAATTTGAAAATATTATTTACTCTCTATTACTCATAGAGATAGACTGTTACAAATATCTCATGCCCACTACCTTCTGTCAACTGATCTTAGATGTCCTGGTCTAACTGGGCTCCAGTTATAGATTCCTTAGGCTTAGCCTACAGCAATTCATAGGTTGCCCAGGCTCAGCACACAGTAGCTTGTAGACTCTGGCCTTTTGCCCTTTGCTCTTGCATCTATTGCTGCTGCATAACTGCTAGCAATTCTCTAGGGAGTGTGCCTCCAAATTTGATTTGTATCTGAATGAAAACCCTGTAGCCATTTGGAGATAAGGTCAGCTGTTGCGTGAGGGTTTCAGCTCTTTGACACTGTGCAGAGCTAGCTTGTGTGCTGGTGGCAAACTGCATCTAATAGCTGCTAATGAAGGCAGCACTCATTCCTTAGGCAAGCATCTCATTCTCTTCTCCATTTATTTGACCTCAGATGCTTCAAGCAAGCTTTGCACATCTCTGAGGCAAGTACAACCGTGCCACTTGTGACAAAATGAGGACAGGACAGATGGCTAAAAGGTGCCCTGAATGTAGTTCACAGCACTGAAAATGTCGCACACATCACTGCAATGGCTCTGTTCATGATCCTTCTTCTGGAGAAGACCAAGATACTGTATTTTCTAAGGGACTATTTTCCAAGCAGAGATTCAATGCTTGGATGAGATGGCATTATATAATCTTCTAAACAACTTCATGAGCTAGTTGCTCTTATCACTGCATCATGTAAAGGAGAGAAATCGGGATTGATATACTAGCCTAAATTATTTTATCAGTGTTATAACACATAGAACTTTAAGCTGTCCATTTGCCTTCTACTCTAGGGTAATAGATACAAAAGGGATCCTGCTGATACAACCTTTCATCCTCTGTTCATGCTGCCATCTTCACAGTGTAGTCACTATAAGTTGTTCTGTCCAGGGGCTTAGTAGCTGCGGACCTAACATGAAAATTTCCAAACATTTAAAGTAATTGATAACCACAAGTCAGTTTAACAGAATTTTTCTTCAAGACAATTATGTCATATTTTATTTAGTCTTTCAGAAAATATAGAGTTATGAGGTTCTGAAATAAATGATAGGATTCTACTAAAATGTGCATTGTATTTTGAATATGCACCCATGTGAGATATGAAGTCTATAGTATGCTTTAGTATGAAACATACATGTAGAATGTGTCTTCTCATACCACCAGCAGCTTTATGAAGAGCAAGACCTTGCCTTGTTCAACACCCCCCCCCATTTTGCCCCTTCTCTCACATGATGCCACCGGAGACCTTGCTTAAACTGATGTCTTCTATACATTTTTAAAAGATAAAAAAAATGCTACTTCTAATGTCCATTTTAGGAGCTACATCTTGTGCCCCATACCTGTCACACAAGCACTGAGATAGCTGACAAGGGAAGGTTGCCACATATTCCAGGAGGCCAGCTAAGACTACAGTGAGATTTTATATCTCTTTCTCTGTCATTGTTGGTGACTCTGTCTATCTGTCTGTCTCTCTGTTTTTCTTTCTGTCTCCCTATCTCCCTGTGTCTCTGTCTCTCTCTCTCTAACACACACACACAGTAAAGTTTATTGTAGTACCATAAGACGTTTATATTATTGAACTCAAGAGGAAAACAAAAGAAGAACCTGATTATTACTAAATTCACTAATTCAAATATATAAATGGAAATATAATACAATATGCTCAGTATCTAATCTGATTCACTATGTAGGTTGCACTATAGGTTGTACATCTTCTGCTGCTTTTCTTTTCATTACTGTTATTTAATAGATTCTCTTCTTCATTAACCTTAGATGGTAATTTCCTGATCTGCCATTGTCTGAGAATCTGGACTCCATCTCAAACTTCCTTGTTCCCAATACTATTTATCTTACACCCCAGACCTCTCCCCGTTTGCCCACAACTCTTTGAAGATCACTCAGTTTCAAATTTATTATGGCATATTTATTCATGGGACACTGACCTTTTACTGATTCTCCTATTAAAAAAAATAATCATTGTGTTAATATCGATATTATACCTTCAGGATTGAGACACAGAACTTGACAATATGATAAACTCTGAACAATACATTGACCTGATCTATTTTATTACAAAGAAGGATATAGAAGCCTTGGGAGGAATTTTCGGGAATTTGTTGAAAATTACATATCAAATGTCTGGACCTATTTCTCAGTCCCATTTTGCTACTGGAGTACACTGTCCTGTTAAACCACCATCTTTGACAAGCACAGATAGGAAGGAAAGAATATAACCCATTTCATAGACTTGCACCATACTAACATATGAAGCAGTAAGCACAAAGTAATAAACAGAAATTGCTGTTTTCTGTGCATCATTGCATGATGCCCAATGTGCAAGCTTAACTCATTAAGTAGCTAGTCTAGGCATGTATACAAGCACACAGAGAGGGGTTCTCTGAGGTGACTGAGTATGATTCCTATCCAGTAACAAAACACAATGGAATTTGGGTTCTGACGAATCAGTAACATGTCACACGAAAAAATATACCATAATAAATTTGAGCCTGGATGACCTGCAAATGGTTGTGAACACATGAGGAGAGGTCTGGGGTGTAAGATAAATAATATTGGGAACAACCAGATAATGAGATGATGAAGAATCATGAAATTACATTCTAAGGTTAATGGAGAAGAAAATATATCAAATAAGAGTATTGGAAATAAAAATAGCAGGTTCTGTACAACATATAACATACATAACCTACATAGTAAATCAGATTAGCTACTGTGCACAGTATTTTCTGTCATGTGGACACCTCCATCTTTGTAGGTGAAGTAACAGACAGACTGACAGACACAGGAATATTCCAATTATTAAGTGGAACTAGCCCTGCAAGTCTGCCTCATTTGAGTAAACATTCCAGAAGAGAAATAGCATGATAATAACTGAAATGTATAGGATTGGTGGAAGGAAGGGAGACTAGAGACTGGCATAAAACCCAGTGGGGGAAGCACCATCAAAGCACTAGTGTAAAGACCATGAGAATGCAGGAATCAGGGGAAATAGAGGAGGCAAGGGTATAAATAATAACAGCAATAATATAGTTAATAATACAATTGTGTAAACTGGGTAGTGATGACAAATTAAGATATGGTGCCACTTACCAAGCTAGGATAATTTGGATGTGAGAACCCCCACAGTCTCTACAAGGCAGTCTTTCCAATGACTTGTTTTTAAGAAGACAGCAATAGTTTGTGGTAATATTGAAATTCTACACATGAATTGGACCACTCAACTGATAACTGTGATTTTTTTAAAAAAGGCTCATGATTTTAGCGTGTTTGCAAAGAGCTTCCAAATACGCAGCAGAATTTATCACTAAGTGCTCAATGTATTCAACTAATATATGTGTTAAAATGCATACTATATGTCTTACTTTTGACTAATGAGATTTCAAATCCACCCTGATTCACTCCAGTTTACAGAAGGAAATTAAAAAATTGATTGGTTACTTCCCTCCCTGTGTATGAACACCTTGATTGGCCAGCTGCCGGTGGCTAGGCAACCAGGCAGAGACTCTATGGAGTAAGCAGCAGACTTCATCTCAGCAGGAGCTGTGCAGCAAGAAGCTCTGGGATCAATTAAAATGCCAGGCTTTTCCAGGCTTGTTTCCAGAGCATCTGGGCATGATTCCACATAAATTTAAGGAATTAGAGATCAGACAAAGGTAAACATTTCTGTGCAGTGCTTAGCTCTGATTTAAAGAGAGAGAGGATGGAATTCGCCACAGTCATGGAGCCTTGTGGGGGTTTACACCTCTAGTAGATTTCTTTTCCCTTCTAAATTGCTTTATTATTTTAGGTATGTGGTGTTTGAAGGCTTCTTAAATCATCTGTGTTCCTTTGGGAAGGAAGAGAGAAAAAGAAACAAAAGAAAAGTCAGTCCTTGTTTCATAGACTAAACAGTAGGGTGTGACTCATTCATTAAGTTTATAGTCACACCACTGAAAGCAGAATTTATTAGGTCTTCATTTTCTTTGGTCTTCTGAGTCTGGTTTAGAAAGAAAGCTCATACATGGTCCCTAAGACAAAGAAAGACCATTTCTTCCTTAGAAATAGTGCAAGTCTGGCCTTTTTGGTGGAATCTCTGTCCCTTTGTCTCATTTTATTCATCTCAACTGCTTGTGTGCTGCAGGCTTTCTATCTGGGCAGAGGGAATAGGTTAGAGGCAAAAGGCTAGATCAGCAAGCAATACAACAATGATGGCTTGTTAGAAGGGTATAGTGTCCAGAGACGCAGCTGGGTGGCTGAGAGAGTACTGACACTGTGAAGTGGCCATGGATTTCTTTTAAGCATCATGAAAATAGCAATGTTGTGATAGCACAGACACAGCCTACAACTGTCTTTTATATTTTATAGCAAAGCAGAGAGACATCAGCTCTGGTTACATGTCCAGTCTGTCCTAGGGACTATGTGAATTGGGCAAAACTCAGTATTTTCTGGATTGCTTACACATGGGTAACTGAATGGCTAGACCTTCAACATTACTTCCAGTTTTGTAAATGTATATAGCTTTGCAGTCAATAATTAAAGAGGTGAAGAAGCAATGGTTATTAACCTTTTATATTTGGGTTCCATACTATATAGCTACTTTATGTTTCAGTCTCTTGAAACATTAAACATTGTCTCTATACTCAGATGAAAAACATGGTGTTCTGTAATGTGTCAAAGTCATACACCAAGGTAAAGACAAACCATGTACTTTCTGTTCCCAACCCCTCCAAATCCTCTCACTCTAGAAACCTAGGGCAATGAGTATTTTCTACCTAGAGTTTGGCTTAGGCTAAATTCTCTCTCTCTCTCTGTATCTCTCTGTATCTCTCTGTCTCTCTCTGTCTCTGTCTCTCTCTCTCCTCTCTCTACTTCTCTGCCTACATATCTATCTATCTATCTATCTATCTATCTATCTATCTATCTATCTACCTACCTATCTATCTATCTATCTATCTAGTTTATAATGTTCATTTCCAGAGGAATATAAAAGCTTAGGAAAATATCAGTTTAATTATCTCTTGCCATTGCAGCAACAGAACTGTAAGACAAATGACAATCTCCAAGCAGAACACAAAGCATGACAAAAGCCTTGGACTCCAGCCTGGTACTGCAACTCTGGGTGCCTTCAAAGTCATAGGTCACAGGTCTTCCAAAGGTACAAAAGTATACCAATAAGATAGTGAGTGGTGCCTTAAAACTAAGCTACATGTAGAAGGGTATTTTAGATACCCATTAGGCACAAGTGCCTGTGATTTCTTTTGCTATTATGAAATTGCCATACTTATGATCTGAGTTCCCTGTTTAGAGACCCTGGGATGAGCAAGCAACAATTTAGTAGAAGTAGAAGAGTTTGGCCATGAAGACATTAAGCAGGAACTGTTTCTAAAAACTCAGCAACTAACTCTGCTGTAGAGTTGGTGTAAATGAACCTTAGGAAATGCATCATTTGTTTAGAGAGAGTCTGCTCATTTCTTTTCTATTGCACTTTTATGAAGGGAGTTCCTCAGTAGTAGAGTCCCAAGTGGTAGTGACATATTGTCCAGTTTGTTTCAGAATGTAAGTCCTGCCCTGGTCAGGGATATACCCCTGAAGTTTGTGGAAGCCCCACCCTCACAGCTCCTGTGAATATACGGATATACACTACCATTTTGGAAACCTGATGCCTCTAAATCCATAAGAAAACATTCTCTTCAAAAAACAGACCAAGCTCCACTTCATTCGGTTCATGGGATCCAAGCAATTACTATCTTCCCTTCAGTTCCTCTCATTCATTATCTCCTCTTTTTAATTTTCTCAAATTCTTTCAGATTGGTAGTATCAGAAATTGCTGACATCACTCCTCTATACTGCTTCTCTTGTTGTCTCTGGCTATAGAACCCCTGGTTAGTACCCAATGTAATTTCCTTGGCAAAAGTTCAGGCCAAGCATGATGGCAAAAGGACTGGACAGCAAGGTCATTCTCCTTATAGCAAGTACGGAAGAGACCAGCCTGAAACACATGAGCCCATCGAACAGTAAAGAAAAACACAGTCATCCTTTCAGTGTCCATTTCCAGTTATGTGCTTTGCTCCTGAATATGTAAAAGGCTGAGAATTTCCAGTTCTTTAGTTTGACTTCCTTTCAGGATAACAATTCATTTTCAGCCAATTTATTCATTTTCTCACTTTATGAGGAACCACTGGGAAGAATGAAACTGGTTTTTCAACACTGCTCAGAAACTTCTCAACTAAGTATTTAATCTCATCACGAATAATATTTCCCTCTGACAGACCAGCAGCACAAGAGAGCCTTCACCCAGGAACTGAGCGCACTGAGGAAAGACCTACATTAACAGCAATCTTCAGCAAGCTTCCAACACAGCCCAGAGCAAAGCATGGAATCTCAACTCTGAGTGGCAGGACTCACCCATTAGCAACCCAAAGAGGACTCACAATGCTACAGGTAAGGAATAAGTTTCTGCTGGCTTCTCCTAGGCTGTGGATTATCAGCCCGAGAATTATAACAAAATACTTGACGCTGAGAAGCTTAAGCAACAAAAATGTAATTGCTCACAGCTCTGACCACTGGAAGACCAGTGTTCCAGTTGGTTTGCTTCTGCTGAGGGCTTTTCTCCTGACTTGAGGCAAATATTTTAACATTATATCTTCATAGGTCTTTCCTTAGTGCATGTATGCGAGGAAGGAGAAAGGAAAAGGTGAAAAGGGGGAGGATGGAAGGGAGGAGAGAGGAAGTGAGGGGGATTGGAGAATCCTAGCCCTAGTGTGTCACATTTAAGCACAACAGTCTTAGCTGCTTAACACCTTACATCAGGAACTCACTTAGCCTTAATTCTTTTTCTTAGAAACTGTCTCTTATTTGGGCTTCTAAAATAAATTTCTTTACACTAGATCTTTCATAAAGAATGGAAATTTATTCAGCACAGGTAGAGAGGGCTGAGAAGTTTAATATCAAGATGAAGAGGTCTTAGTGCCTAGGGTGAGTCCATTCTGCATAGATGTCATATTCTATCTGTGCCCTCCAATGATTGAAGGGTTAGCATCTTCTCTCTGACCTCTTCCAAGGCTATACAGTGTCTCCAAATAGACACATTAGGTCCTGGACTTTACTGTATGCATTTGGAGAGGAAAACAAAACTAGTGAGGCTTTTTTTTTCTTTTCGAGACAGGGTTCTCTGTGTAGCCCTGGCTATCCTAGAACTCACTTTGTAGACCAGGCTGGCCTCGAACTCAAAAGTCTGCCTTCCTCTGCCTCCCAAGTGCTGGAATTAAAGGTGTGCGCCACCACACCTGGTAGAACTAGTGAGTCTTAACAAAGCAGCTCAAGAAAATTAGCTAAGATACATAGTGTTTTTCTCTGAAGAGAAATATCTGGTTCAACTCCCAGAGTAAGAGGAATATCAGCAATAATATATACTCCAAAGGAGTACTGAAAAAAGGCAAGTTTGAAATCTTAGGGTAAGTTGTTAACATTTGTAGTTAACTTTAGGTCTGGAAGGAAAGGCTAACATCAAGGACCTCTAAACACAAATAAACCAGTGACAAACAATCCACTTGCAATGATGTTACTAGGGCAACAGTAGCTATAGACACAAGCTCCAACCCACTTTCAAGTAACAGTCATCACTTCAAACTATATACTACAAGGAACAAAAGAGGCTAAAACATAAAACAAATCCCTGTTCTACTTCACACCTATAATCGAGCACTGTGAGATGAAGGCAGAAGAATTCTTCTTAGTTTAAGGCCAGCCAGGAATACAGAGTGGCCCAATATATCAATAACACTGAAAGGAATATTTATTCATTCTACAAACTTACATACACTTTGTTGATGACTGGAGCTGAAGATTTTGGGAGTGAAAGAGAGAGAGAGCGGATGATGGAGGAGGAGGAGGAAGAAGGAAAGTGGAGCAGAAGCACCTGGCCTGGAGAAACTGCAAGTCCTAAGGGTTCTCTTCTATGGGGAAGATGGTAGTGTAGCGGTAGATCTGCCCAATCTAGGCCCACAGCATGTGTTCATGTTAACTGGGTCATGTTTTCATTGCCTGGGCTTATTTGTGCTGGAGATTTCCGGCAACAAATGACAATTGAAAATAAGATAATGTTATTTATTAGACCATGTCAAACCCTTATGGGAAATTCACACCTTTATAGAAAACTCCATCTTCACTGCTTAAACATTTAGTGTCTCTTTTATGTTGGCAATCAAAACATTGGCTTGTTTTCTGTTTCTTACCATGTTGTCATACCTAGTCTCTCTAGTATGGTGAGGAAAATATAAAGAAAAACATGGTACAAAACCCAAAAAGTATAAAGGAAAAAGAGTGGGGGTTCAAAGGTGAGGTGATGCTTTATTTGAGGAAGCACCAAAGGTAGAATTCTGGGAAGAGTTAGAACCATCAAACCATTTGTCCACTTAACTCCTTAAAATATCTGGATTCCCATATGCTGGCTAAGTGGGGCCTCCAGGGAGATAACTGGCTTTTCTGGCAGGAGTTTAAGGAGTTTGTGCTGGTTTGGAAAGTAACTCTGCTCCTCTGACAGCAGAAGGGCAAAGATGATAGTTTTTCTGTTCTGTCATGTTTGTCTGCAGCCAAGACACCATCATCACCAGCTGTTTGGACCCACCAGTCACTGCAATCAAGAGGCATGAAAGCATCCTGCCTTAGGTTCTCAGCCTCCGGTATTTTGATACAGCAACAGAGTGACTCACACTAAAACTTACAAAATATTTCTATATTCCTTTTTTCCTAATGAGATAGAGTATCTGACAGAGCCAAATCAAGAGATTTATTTCAGCCTCTGTGCTTCCGAGAGTTAGAGCCTATTACAACAAGAAGGACATGGTAGACAGCTTGATGCAATCAATGCTAAGATAAGAATATGGTTGGCTGTTTTATGCATGACTTCAGTTATGAAAGAGAGGGTCACTGGACAGGAAGCAGAGACAAGCTGTAAGACCCACTCTCAAAGGCTACCTCTGTCAATCAGAAATTGCCTGATTATTATACAACCTCCCAAAGGAGCCCCACCAGCAAGGAACCATGGGTATAAACACATGAACCTGTGGGTAGCACTCTATATTTTAATCATAAAAAGTGTTGAAAAAATAAGAACATCTAAAATAAAAATTTAAAAAGTCCATGCTTAAGTATTACAGTAGTCATTATCAAGAAATAAATTCTCCAGATTGACCTATGGACAATTCCAATCAAAATCACACCCCAAAGTGTTGAAATTGACAAAGATTCTAAAATATATTTGGGATTATAAATGGTCTTAGAAATTCTTCATTTCTCGTTTGGTTCTGAAAGATTGTGTTGTTGGTGTAAACTCCTTGCTAATCTTTTTTTTTTCTTTTTTAAGAATATTAAGTGTGTATTATTTTCCAAATTTTACCAGTTTACTCTGGAATGTGTTGCTATGGAATCGTGTTCCTTTGGTAAGTCGCAATGGTCTGACCTTTTGTTCTAAACATCTTTCATAGTGTAGCTTTCATTGTTAGAGATCTTCACCAGGGATGTGCCTTGGTGTGCTGTTTTGATCGGCTACTTTGACTTTATTTTCAGTTGAGGTAGGGAATCCTCTGGTAATATCACCAGCTTACAGAAGATGCTGTGGGCCTATTGTGGGTAGAGAAGAGAGCCCAGTAGTTGGAGGCAGGTGTGTAACAATAGTAGCAAGTTGCTTCTGCAGCAGATATGACCATGGGGGCTTCACAGAGATGGGTCTAGGAACATAAAGGGTTTTGAATACATAAAACAACCTTTAAAAAGAACAAGTTTAGGAATTAACCCAACAAAATTAAAACCTTAACATAAGCCTATAATAATTAAGATAATGTGGGATTGACATTAAGACAGACATTTGACTCAAGGAAACCAAGTTCACAGTGAAACATCTCTTCCCTTTACATTTATAGATAGTTGGTGTTCCATAAAGAACCAAGGCATTAGCCAAACATCAGGCAGTGCTTAGGGAGTCTTGTGGAAGAGTTGGGGATAGAATTGTGCAAACTGGAAAGGTCAAGGTCAAGGACAACACAAGAAGACCTACAGAGTCAATCTACCTGGGCCCATGGGGATCACAGAGACTAAAAAGCATGTAGGTGCTGGATCTAGGTCTCCTGCACATTTGTAGCAGATGTATGGCTTGGTCTTCATGTGGGTCCCCTAATGATTAGAACTGGGACTGTCCTTGACTCTAATGTCTGCTATTGTATCCCCTTCACCTGTCTGGACTACCTGGGTGGGCCTCAGTGGGAGAGGATGTGCTTAACCCTGGTGTGACTGAAGTCCCCGTGGTGCCCAAGGGGAAGGGCTAATGGGAGAAGGCATTTGTAAGGGAAGGACTGGGAAGAGAGGAGGAAGGGAGGACTATGATGGGGATGTAAAGTGAATTTAAATAGTGAAAAAAAATAATAAAACACACATGCTAAAGTGCAAGAAAGAAAATACAAAAAGAACCAAGGTATTTTGATTGAAAATTTTTACTGAAATGAACTGGATATTGGGGAAAATAACTAAGTCCTTATTTAGCATTCTACCCAGCACCAAAATGAAGACAGAAGCTATGTGTTCACAATAGCACAGGAAGAAGGTCCTGGCCACCCATGAGCAAGACCCCAGTCATCCATAAGCAGTACTGTCACCACCTTTGACCAGGACCCCAGCTACTAATGAGCAAGGCTCAGCAGGACCCCAGCCATCATTCTGCAGGTAACATTTCACTTTTATTTAAACTTCTTGTTGGAAATGGCTTTAATTTATTCATTGTTCTTCCAGGTGCTTCCCTATGGGAGGAGGAATAAATAGCAACATACTTTTTGTTCTTTGACATTCCTGTTTCAATTAGAATTTCTCAGGCAACCATGGAAATGTTATTGCCATACTAACATTCTCAAAGTCCCAGAGTCTCTGGGAACCCCCCTCCCTGAGGCCTGGCCCCATTTCATGAGCTGAAATTAATTTCCATGTTTATTCAAGACACTATGTTTTGTATTTGTATTATGCTATAAATGCTTGATATGCTTTGGGTGAACCCTTGCACCCAGACACAATGCACAGCCCAGGAAAAACCCTGGACTGAATTAGCTTACCACAAACCCTGTTAGCCCCTGGCTGCATCAAAATAACCCAGCACCCAGTTTCCAAAATCAAAGTAAGGCAAGTGTCTGAGATGTCTTTCTGTGGCAGCTAATGAGGTGTTATTTTGTAATGCCAAAATGTGCTAGCAGACAGGCATTTATTCATTTATATTCCAGGTTTCAAAGTTCAAGTTATAATTGCTGCAGGACCCATGGAAAAATGTAGATATTTCTCTTTTGTAATTTTTCTGAGTTTCAAGTAAAAATATTAGATTTCAAATGATAAAGTGTGTGTGTGTGTGTGTGTGTTCCTGTTCTAAAGCAATTAAAACCAGACTTAAGGGCAATTCTATCACCCTGTATCAAATCTGGATTCACATTAACCTGGGTTTAATTCCATTGCTGCTTTCTGTTGACCAGGTGAAGTTTGAACAAATTATCTCAAAGACCTAACAGAAGTTCTTCATCGGTAGAAAGGTAAGACACCTACTTCCCGGGATTGTCATGAGGAGCCAGGGAGGGTTGCTCATTTGTATTATAGGTGAGGCATCTGACTTACCTTCAGTGTGATCATTCAGTGCCCTGAACTGCAACAAAAATCTTAGACAAGTACATGAATATGACCTTTATCTCTCTCCAAAGAAGCTTGTCTGTTAGGGACCACAGGCTAGTGCATAGGTGTTTGGTAAACAGGAACTTTTAAGAATATATTGATGGCATTGTGAGATTCCCCTCCTCTCTTCTGGAGTAAGGTCAGATTAGCACAACACAGGAAGACTACTAGGTGGGTCCCCATTCACAGCACACAAATGAGATAGGTGCATAGGTCAGAGCAGCACAGCATGGGATCCAAGGGATAGATAGATAGCCCAAGACCAATTTCTAGAGCTCTGCTCAGTTTGGTCTTGGGAAAATGACTTAAACCATGCTTACTCCAGTTTCTTTGTCTCTGTGTGGAAACAAGAGCACCCATTTCATGGGCATCCATGCAGCAGTTTAAGATAAATATCATGTTTTAGTGAAAAAGATAGGCTGTGCCAGCTTAATTTACATTTTGATTGATAAGGCAACCCCTATGCCCCGGGATGAGGATTCTGATACACACTGATAGCTTCGTTATTTGAGGTCATAACTTAATTTGATTTCTAAATTTTTAAGGGATATCTTACAAGGTTGTTTCCATTAAAAATCTGTTTTGGAAATCCTAATGCTAAGTTTTAAATGTCAATAGTCCTGAGAAAGGTAACAAAGCAAAGAATTAACAAGATGTCAGAGTCGGAGTTAGCCAAAGTATATATGGACGGGACCCCTGTGCGTTCGTGCGTGCGTGCGTGCGTGTGTGTGTTTGTGTGTGTGGGTCTGTGTGTGTACAGATAGAGAGAAAAAGACAGAGACAGAGAGACAAAGAGAGGGATTTATTAGATGTCTTTGTCCCATGATATTTAAGGGCTAGAAACCCAGTGTAGTTAGGAATTGGTGCCACTCATAGTTAAGGTGGGTCTTCCCACCTCAATTAGCTTCATCTAGCTAACCTCTCATAGGTGTGCCCAAGGAAACCTAATCTAAATAATCCCTCACAGGAGTGCCAAAGTGTCTCTTAGGTGATTCTAGGGTTAAGAATCAATATTGGGTGTCTAAGTCCAGTTCCTGCATGTTCCCTGGTTGGTGGCCCAGGCTCTATGAGCCCTCATGGGCCCAGATTATTTGATTCTGTGGATCTTCTTGTGGTGTTCTTGACCCCTCTGGCTTGCTCACTCCTATCCCCTACTCTTCCACAAGACTCCCCAGGCTCTGCCTGATGTTTGGCTATAGGTCTCTCCATATGCTTCCATCAGCTGCTGGATGAAGTCTCTCAGGAGACGGTTATGATAGATTCCTGTCTGTAAGCATACCAGGGTATCACTAATAGTGGCAGGGTCTGGCTCTCTCACATGGAGTGGGTCTCAAGTTGGGGCAGTCATTGGCTGGTTGTTTCCTCCGCCTCTGCTTCATCTTTATCCCTGAACATCTTGCAGGCAAGATAAATTTTGGGTTGAAAGTTTGATGTGTGGATCAATATCCCCACACCCTCTCTGGAAATCCTGTCTGGCTAGAGGAGGTGATCATTTCAGTCTCTATCACTTCCATTGTCTCTCTGTATTCTCTCCCATCCCAGACATCCAGCTAGTCACAAATGATGCCCCCCCCTCAAATTTCCATTCTCACTACCAGGTCTCTCTCGCCCCCCTTCTCTCTACATGTGATATCCACCCCTGTTCCCATCCTTACCTCTTCTCCTATCCGGTTCCCTCTCTCGATCCACTTCAGATGACTATGTAGATTCCCTTTCTGAGTAAGATTCCTGCATCTTCCCTTGAGACCTCCTTATTACCCAGTTTCTTTGGGTCTGTAGATTGTAGCATGGTTGTCCTGCATATAATGGCTAATGTCTATTTATAAGTGGGTATATACCATACATGTCTTTGTGGCTCTGGGTCACCTCACGCAGGGTGATATTCTCAAGGTCAATCCATTTGCTTGCAAAAATTCATGATGCCTTTGTTTTTAATAGCTGAATAGTATTCCATTGTGGAGATGTACCACATGTTCTTTATCTGCTTTTCAGTTGAGGAACATCTAGGTTTTTTCCAGTTTATGGCTATTACAAATAAAACTTCTGTGAACACAGTTGAGCAAGTGTGCTTGGTGGTATCATTTGGGTATATGCCTAGGAGTGGTATAGCTGGGTCTTGAGGTAAAACTATTCCCAGTTTTTTGAGAAACCACCAAATTGATTTCCAAAGTGCTTGTTCAAGTTTGCACTCCCACCAGCAATGAGGAGTGTTCCCCTTGCTCCTCACATGCTATTGCTTGAAGTTTTTACCTTAACCATTATGATGGCTGTAAGATGGAATCTCAAGGTTGTTTTGATTTGCATTTCACTAATGACTAAGAACTTTGAACATTTCTTTAAGTGCTTCTCAGACATTCATGATTCCTGTGTTGAGAATTCTTTATTTAGCTCTGTACCTCATTTTTTAATTGGGTTGTTTGGGTTGTTGGTGTCTAACTTCTTGAATTCTTTTTTAGATCCCCTCCCCACCCCACCCCTGCCCAGTCCCCACTTGTACTGCCTGGTTGGGCATCAGTGGGAGAGAATGTGCCTAGACCTGCTGGGACTAGATGCCCCAAAATGGGGTGGTACCCCAGGTGAGCTCCCCTTTTCTGAGGAGAGGGAAAGGAAGCAACAGGGAGGGGATGTTGTAAGTGTGGGACTAGGAAGAGAGAAGGAAGAGGGGCTGAGATTAGGTGATAAAATGAATTTAAAAACAAAAAAGAATCAATATTGAGCACCACAGGTTTCAGTGGATCCAATGAAGCCAAACCACAGGGAACAGCGTTCATCCTCCTCATTCTCCTGATTGAAATGTTAATCTCTCCTAGAAATGTCTTTTCAGAACCTACTTTATTTAACCAACTATTTAGGTGAACTGACATGTAATATGCCAACAAAACCCAAGATTCTACTGGCAAGTTTCTCCAGAAGCAACACACATATTCTTACCATGAGTGAGCAGGTGCTCCTGAACTGCTTTCTTTATTCCTAACAGTCTTAGAGAACTCAAAATTAAGACACGGCCTCCCTACCCTCTAGGTAACTCCTAAGCCTGTGTTAAAGCTTCCTGGTTTTGAGCTGTTTTGTGAATTTTTCCTACTGTTTTCTACTTTCAATTTCTAATCATTCCACTTAGAGTTTTATTTTATTGTAATACAGTATTTGATATTGCATTTTAAGTTCACTAGTATTTTTTTTACAGTTCCTCAAAATTCTTGCAAATCACCCAGTCACTTTTCTTTAACTACTTCAGCTTTTGATGAATACATTTTTCTAAAGGAGACATGACTTTGACCTTCAGAGTTAGTCAGCGTGTGTCGGAAAGTTGTTGTCAAGCTTCTGTCATGACACTTTATCCCAAAAGTTCTACTTAAAATCCTACTTCCTGGAAAAAGTCCCTCTTCCACTGTACATTTTAAACATTTAAAATCTCACCCCAAGTCAAATTCCTGGTTTCTGCTCTTTGTGGTTTTGCTTGCTTGTTTGTTTTTGTTTTCCTGAGACAAGAGTATGAGAAAAGTGCTTCTTGGCTAGGAATTGAGCGAACTTCATTTAAAAAAAAAAAAAACCTTTTCAGTCAGAATAGAGTTGCATGCTTACCTCTAGCTGCAAGGTGACCTGGAGAAGACACTGTGTTTTAGTGACAAAATCCAGTCATGCCAGAAGGAAGGTAGGGGTGGATAAAAGTGGGTGGGAGGACGAATCTGGTATCTGTGTGTGATAAATGATGAGGAGGGTGGTGATCATTTTGATAAGCTTTTGCCACTTTCAGTGTTGGATCTTCAGTAGTAAAGGATAGCCACTGAAACTTACTCTGAAGCTGAGGAAAACCTTGAACTCCTAATTCTCTTAACTTCACCTCCCAAGTCAATGGGGTTATAGACATGCACCATCAGATTCACCTTTATTGTGTAGTTTGGAGGTTTATTGTTTAACTATGTCTGTGTTTTGTGGGAGTTTGTACACATATGGGTGTGTGTGCCCAGGGAATCCAGAAAAGGCTGTTAGATCCCGAATGGAGTTATAGGCTGTAAACTGCCAATCATGGGTACCAAGAACTGAACCCAAGTTACTTGCTATAGCAATATGCAGCCATAGCATTGGAGATTTACTATGCATTTTGAATCCCAATATCGTCTACTGAATTTGATGAACAGAGTCTAAGTGCCACTCACATTTAAACAATTTGATGAAAGTATCATGTTTCTTCCATTGCAACTCATAGTCCTTTTCCTACACCACGACTCCCTCGTCATCTTCCCAAACTCTCAACTCCATCATGTCAGAGTCCATCAGGCACAGCCCACGGAACTCCATATCAGTCAAATGGTTAAATCCAAAGTTCCTAGAAAATTCAGTTACAAGCAACTCGAAAAAGCAGTCTGAAGAAGTCAGCTATTTCGCTGCCTGCCCAGGATGCTTCCTGTTCCAGCTCCAGCCCTGTAAAAATAAAATGTCGTGAGTGGAAGCCAACTCATTACCCCATGAAATTACTGCAGCACATGTGCTTATGAATGTAAGTCAGATCTTAACTTGGCAGCAGTGTTTTACAAGAAATGATTTCATTGTGTTGGTTTTATATTTATAGGCACTTTTTTTTTGGCAGGTAATCCCAAAGATCAAATTGTGAGAGCAATCTACTCTGGGGGACAAAACTTAGACTTTCAGTGGCTTGAAGAGATTACCTGTCCTGTATCCCTGACAGCCTGGATCCAAGTTCCTGGGATTTACTGCATACCCTGCCTCCTCTTCCCATCAGTGCTTACACCCTCTGTGCTCACTGTTGGTCACATTATAGCACACTGATGCCAGGTTATAACACCATTAAGATTTGAATGGCTATCCTGGTGTTTGGCAGTAGTGTGACTTGTCCATACTGCAGATCCCCCTTTTGCCTCAATGTACTTTACTATGAAAACAAGCATCATTATGTCCAGCTCATAACATTGTGATGGGTATTGAATGAGTTAATATATTGACATTCTTAGCATAGCTCCCAGCAAGCCCTGTTCTGTAAGTGGTAGCTATGACTCTTATTGTCACCCAGATGGATTATAACAATAACCTGGTGTGACCTAAATTAGCCAGCCACATCGCCCACTAAGTATGCACTACAGAATAGCATACAGACATTGTGTAGAAATACGTGTGGGAAAGGATAGATATTCCTTGGGAATAAGAGACTCAGAAAACTGGGGTAGCATGAGTAGTTACCTGGGATTCAAGTTTACTATTTCTTCTGCAAGCTTAGGAAGTATAAAATTTGAGAGAACCTCGGGATTTATCCAATATATTTCATTCATTTTACAAAGAAAAACAGACACATAAGTAGCATAATGATGACAGTTAATTAGTGGAGAACAGGGACATCATTTTTGTTTCCTGTGTCCCAATGTAGGAATTATTCTTTTTATATCAAGACAAGAGAATCCTTTCATTCCATTTCAGATAAAGATGAGAAGAGAAAATGAATCTGGATGGATATTTAAACCCTGGAGATATCTGCTTACAAAGAATCTGATTTCAATATGGAAGTATTCATCTGATATGCCATCTTGGGTTTTTACAAGTCTATGAGCTTGGCTTTCCAGAGCTGTTATGCAGCTGGTTCTCCAAATCTGTTTCTTGAAAAACAGTGAAAAATGAGAAACCTATTTCAATATTGTGGATGAAGCTTGAAATCTTCAAGATGGACAAAAAAATTTAAAATGTTGTGTGTAGGCTACACTTGAGTGGCAAGCATAAAAATCTCATCTTATCCCTGCTTCATCTTAGCTCTATGGATGAACTAACAACTAATTACCATGATGTACAACTGTATACTCATTCTCTAGGAAGCTTTCATTATCTGTCCAGGAACAAGCTGTTACCCACCTCAACATGTCTCAAACTGACCAGAGAGGAAACCAAATCTCAGAAACTGCTAGGTGAATCTTACAAGATCATATAATCAGTGAAGGCCAGCTGGATTAATACAAAACAGAGCATAGATGTTCACTCACATGTATTTACATGCACATGCAACTAAAGTACACAACCAGTAGAGTTCCCTAGATTACGGTAAAACACACACACACACACACACACACACACACACACACACACACATCAATTAATTGGAACATGGTTTCGTTAAAAACCACAGCCGAACATACACCCACTCTTGCAAAACATAGCAAAAGGATGTTCAACATCCATCAGTTTGTTAAGATTTCCTATAGCTGAGACCCAGATCTCAAACTTGAATATCCAAGTCTCTAGGGACAAAACCAAGTAACAAAAATACATTCTTCTTGGCTTAGAAAACCCCCCAGGCAGTGATATGAGCAGGGAGCTTAGATTTTTAAAGAATTTTTTGAGAAACAGAAAAAAAATAGAAGTCAGAATTCAGACTTAAAAATAGTTCTGCTTTAAGGTCATTTTAAAAATATTAGAATTAAGTAGAGAACCAGAAAAGCAGATTGTCATAGCTTTTCATCAGGACTCTTTTATCGTTACCTCTAAATCAGTATAATATAAAAATTTTTGCTCCTAGTTATTTCTAAATAAATCATAACTTTTTTATCACCAGTATAGCACTTGTTTGTAGTTATTGCATTTTATACCTAACATTTTAGTTAAGTATTCTTTACCCATGGATCCTGGAAGAAAGAACTTTGAAATCCGGTGTATTTTCCCTTTTCTCTAATCTCTATTGACTTCAGTATTATATTGAACGCTAAGCAGGTAAGGTCACCCCAACAGTTTTGGAGAAAGTCATGGTTTATTAAGGATTAAAGTTGCTTATACATCAGAAAATTCACTCTTATCTGAGTCTCTGAACTCAACAGGTCCTTCATGTGTGTCTTCCATAGTACAGTAATCTGATTTAAAATTAGCCTTTCCTAGAATGTTCTTGAAATATCAGTTCCCTTTAGAGATCAGCTTTTGGTACCCAAAATGTGGTATCAATGTCTTCTCTAAGTGTTCCCAGAACAAGCTGACCCAGAAGAAAGACCTTGGAAGACTCAGGATGGCAAGTTTTAATTTTACTTCTATCGACTTAGAAAACAGATTTAACTGATTAATAAAGAAGAAAATATTTCTGGTGTCTGAGTCCCTCTCTGACATCAAGCTCTAATTGGGAATTAGTCAGTGTCTCCCATTTTCTTTTAAAATGACTTTTAAGTGCATGTGTGTGGATGTTGCAGAAGTCATGAAGTAGCATGGGTTACTTCATTCCAGCCTCCGAATCTCTCTCTCTGAATCCCTTTATCCTCCTCCTAGTGTATCTGCATTACAGACAGATGCTCTATACATGAACTCAAACCAATAGATAGAAGGACTCTAAGACTAGACACTGCTTTTGATGCACTCAGCCATAGACTCTAAGCATTCAATGCACCCAGGAAAAGGCCAGTTGAAGGGAGAGCGGAGGATGAGCCCTTGCAACTGCCAACAGCAAGGCTACCAACACAAGAAGAAAACTCAGCCAGCTCAAAACGTTAGTTGATCTGATTCTTAAACTCTACCAAGTTCTTATTAGGGAGAACGTCCTGTAGTCAGTCAATCTGGGGTTTTAGCAATCTAGTAGAAAGTTTGCTTCACACACCCAAAGCTGTGACCTTGAGCCCAGAGCTTCAGGGAAAGTTAAATCAGATCTATTTGAAGACTCTATTTAATAGTTTTATTTTTCTTTTGTCCCTAATAGGTTTGGCCTTGTGTCTTTTAAATTAAAATGGAGTATAGTCTCACGATTATCTTGTTATCTGCTGGCTACTACAGCAGGCAAACTAGACTCATCTTCAAGTTTTTTTTAAAAAACCTGTAATATTTGTTTGTTTATTGTATGGTGTGTGTGTGTGTGTGTGTGTAAGCATGTATGTGCAATCAAGTGCTGTTGCAGCTGTGTAAAAGTCAGAGGACAAGTTTTAGGAGTCAGTTCTCTCCTTCTGCTGCAGGTTCAGAGGATGGATAGACTTAGGTCCTCTGGCTTGCACAGAACCTGCTTTGTACCTCCAGCTATCTCACTTGCCCATCTTCAAGCTTTTGGCTGAGAGAGTTCCTGAGCTGGATCAGTGGGGTGAGCTGGGGTGAGGCAGCACCTGCTCCCCATGACCAGTTCCTGTAGCTCTCAGCCTGTCAGCCAGTGTGACAATGGCTTAATATCTGTAAAAATGCCAGTGTCCTGTCTGTCATTATCTACCAGGGAACAATTTTGTGTCTTTGCCTCATATCCAAATTAGAGTAAAATGAAAGATTCTGTGTTTGCTTCTGAATATTTCCACTTTCAAAAGGAAAAAAAAAAATATGTGAGAAAATCATTAAGGTCTCAGGTGGCTCCCTAATGGGTAAATTTCAAACTGTGTTTACTTTTAAAGAACTGCCTCACCCCGGAAAATTTAATATACCTTTAACAACACTTGGAAAATGCAGGTTTAGATTTCTATTGGGATATTTGACATTTAATGAAGCGGAATGAAAAGGATTGTAGCTGCTTCGAGAAATGAACTTGATCATGCAGGTGCCATTTCTTTCTTTCTTTCTTTCTTTCTTTCTTTCTTTCTTTCTTTCTTTTTTAGGTTTTTCGAGACAGGGTTTCTCTGTATAGCCCTGGCTGTCCTGGCACTCACTTTGTAGACCAGGCTGGCCTCGAACTCAGAAATCCGCCTGCCTCTGCCTCCCGAGTGCTGGGATTAAAGGCGTGCGCCACCACGCCCGGCTCGGCAGGTGCCATTTCTTGACACAGCACAGTCCCTACTGCAAAACTATGGCTACGTTGTCAAGTGTCTTAACTCTCACTTCAACGGAGAGCCAGCAAAGAGAATGTGGTCACACTGTCCCAGGGAGTGACTAGCAAGTTAGAAGGAATCAGGTCTGTTTCTGGATTTCTTTCTGAAAATTTAGATAGAAATTCTTTAAGATATATTTATGATCTTGATGAAATATTACTGGTATAATGTGTGTGTGTGTGTGTGTGTGTGTGTGTGTGTGTGTGTGTGTGTTGTATGGAGACATCCTTGGTGTTGTCCTGAGGTATTGGCTTGAGATCTGTTATCAGAAAAGTCACCGCATAAGACAAGGAAGGTGAGTGGAAGAGTTCTTGCTGCATGCTCGTACCTATGAGAACATTGGTGTTATTGTCAAGCCTTCTCCAAATAATAGTATTACTGTTGATGCCTAGATTCACATCACACAAATATCGTCTGTTTCTTACAACACATTTCAGTTCTATGAGATGGACTGTCATGTGTTGCAAAAGCTCCCAAGCAGCTAGAAACAGCAATGGAATCTAGCCTGTGCAGACCCTCTCACCACAGAAGCATGGGCTTTAAGATGTTTCACAGACCACCTTACATATTTTTAATTTCTCCAATGGAAAATTCTGACGGCTAAGTTCTCTCAAGACCTTTCCAGAATCACAGCATTGGTTTGTAGTCATGTCTTCAGGCTGCCAGGCCGTGGTTTCCAAGTGTTTTTCCTCAGACACTCTTCCTGCCCTTCTGTGTTGTCTGATCATGGGCTACTACCACGGGAAATGTACCATGTTCTGCTGACATAGCATGTCAGAAAGTGCCGCAACCTCAGTGCTCAGGACACAGAGCCAGGGGATCATAAGATGCAGAGTGAGTTCCAGATGGTGAAACTTTATATAAACGAAGAAAGAATAATGTGGTGAGGAACATCAACTGTTAAATTGTGTTATTTCCAAATATGAAAGTCTTCTTTTTAAAAGACCTTTTCTGTGAACCAAACACAGCCTACTATATGGTGAATCTGAAAAGCCTGTGAAGGATTCATTGCAAAGAAAGAGGAAGGTGAAAGCAAAGACAAGTGTGGGGCCTGCTCACAGCTCACTCTGCTTCTGGTGTGTGGTTCATTCCAATGCACACGCATCTTGGTGCCCGCCTGAGCATCATTCCATGAGAGCTGTACTTCCTTAGGTGTCCGGGACCCCAAACCAAACCCAGTCGTGTGTCAGAATTCCAAGGGCAGCATTTGATGAAGAGCACTGCTTTGCCCCTGTTAAGAAAGCAAACAAATTGGGCTGTACAAGGCATAGGTTCAGTTATCATCTACAAATAAACCCTGGTAATAAGGTTTAGGGTTCCTCTCAGTTGCATGTTGATGATAAATTCTCAGTGGAACTGCCTCAGACCCATTAAAGCAAGCTTGCTCCTGCCACCGTGGCTGTTAATTTGACAGGACACTGTCACATTAAGTAGAACAAACATGTTTTCGCCCAGTCGGCCATCCAGAACCGATATGGCTGTTACTTTAACAACTGGATATTGATTGGAGTCGGTCACCCCTCCCGACCCTCCGCTGGGAGGTGGAAACCAATCTGAGGCTGGCTGAGGCTCTGCCTGTTTGGCACACATGGGTACCCTGTTAAGAACAGCCACAAATTTTAAACCATTTAGCTTCCTGTCATGCTCATCCTTCAGAAACCGCCTGCTTCTCATTTGTATCAGGGGGCAATAGGCTCTGAATAAATCAGTATCGTTAATTTTATGCATCTACACAGTCAGCTGGGAGAGCTATTGTTTTTAGTATTTACCATTTAATATAAGTACAAAACATCCTAAGACAACATAAAAAGACCTTATAGCAAGTCCAAAGAAAACTAAAAAATTTAAGAACCATTGAATTATAAAGGAAATGAGCTTGACTTCCTTTTGTTGTTGTTGTTTTAAATTGTGCATTTTTTAATTATAGTCCACTTGCCAGATAACATCTGAAATCCTGTACATCAAGTTACTGGACATTATATTGATATATAACTTATTATTAACTGTTGGCTTTTTGCCTCCCTTACTAATATAATAGGAATACCTGGTATTTAGCAAGATTCGCTTTCTAGCCAGTAATTGACTTTCCAGAGACAAAATTTCATGTGTGAAATTGCTGCACCTCTACTGACCTGGGCCTCTTAGTTGGCCTACAGTAGTGCAGTGCTCTGTGCACAAAATTCTCTTTACAGTGGAACCTACATTTGAAAAGGTCATTTAAAGACTATGGGTTGAAGCTGTCCTAGATTATTCAAAGAAATGGGTATCTGATATTTTCTTGATATTTCCAAAGATTACAAGCTAATTGAATTCACGACTACTCTGGAACTTGCATTAAAAAGATATTGTTTTACTTGGCAAAAATGCATTGACATAAAATCTAACTCATTGCTTATGTAAATCCCCTGGTTCTATGGTATAGCTCACATTTCTGGTCATCATGGATGTAATTCAAGTACTTGAAAATAGACATGGTATGCTTCCATCCACTCCAAGTCAAACAACACGTTTCTTTATATTAGTCCTGTGGCCGCTGTTAAGGTTCAGGTCTAAATACACAGTGTCCCTGACAAGCTCGTGTACTGAGTACAATTCCCAGCAGGAGGTGCTCTTTGGGAGGTTGGGGAAACCTTGAGAGGTGGGGCCTTGCAGGAGGAAATAGGTCCCTAAGGTCGAGGGAAGGTTGTGTGCAGCCATGGGACTATCTCCTCTGCAGGGACAACTACTCTGTTCTGCTTGCATCCTCCCTGCAGTGGAGACTGCAGCCTCAGAGACGATGAGCCAAAGTCAAGGCTTCCCTCCCTCGCCGAAGTTATGGTGTTGGGTATTTTGCCATGGTGATTAAAAGTCTAATTAACATAGTGACTGACATAGAGAACATGTCTATTTATTTACATGTTTTTCATAACCCCTTGGGCTACAATGGAAGAAATGAATAGTTTGGGTAGACTGTGTAGTCCTCATGTGGAAAAGTAGTTAATTGTGTCATCTTGTCTGTAGATATAGCAGGATTGCTGAGTGTTGCCCTACACCACGGTGTGTCTTAAGCCCTCTTAATGTGCTTGGTTTGGTCATCTTTTAGTTTTCTCTGCTCTCATGGGCCTGGCACCCCAAAGACATGAGAGGCTTATGTTACTTCTTGTGGAAGTTATTTCTACTGATGCAGGGAGAAATCCATCAACATTAAAAACTCCTTCACGATAAAGGACCTTATGAATAAATAAATAAATACCCCAAATTCTCAGAAAAGTCACTGAGATTGTCTGGCTTAAGTGCAGCTTGTACTTTATCACTGAGTCTATTCTCACTTTGGATGCTTCTTTAAAATGATGATGTGTCTCAGAAGAAGGCCTGGCTTAGCCAGTGTAAGATTGTGGGTTCAATCCCTGGCATTAAAACCCGAACAAATGAGAACCATTGAGCACCTGTTTCTTTACAGTGTTGTTCTAGATTCTGCATGAAGCACAAAGATAGAAACGCAGCAGCCTCTGGTTACATAGACACATGCCTTTGTGAAATGTGTTAATGACTTCGTTTTATTTTTAGTCTCCCCTGAGTGCCGCGAGAGTGGTTACTTTGCTCCCTTGTGTTTCCACGGAGTCAAGCACAGCTCCTGGCCTGCAACTGATGGCCACTGTACATTAGCTGTATAGGCAAAGTAATCAGAAAGTGGAGGTGAGCACAATCACATGGTAAGGTTGTGATTACAGGCTAACTTGGTGGTATTGGCTACCTGAAATTTTGGATCCCTCACTGTAGATAGATCAACCTGGCCACAACAGGGAACTGGGTGGAGACTACATCATGTAATGTACTTCCTTTTTAAGAGATGGTCCTTTTGATGGTGGCCATATTGACACTTCTCACATGAACCTTCTAGTTCACGATTTAAAATAGAGATTCTGACTAGGTGTGGCAGCACTTACCTATAACACTGGTACCTGTTAGGAACTTTAGGAAGACAAGGTTAAGCTCAGCTCTCAGGTCACTCTGGTCTTTGTGAGACCTTGCCTCCAAAACATTAAAAATCCCTGATACCCATGTTTGACATCTGGAGCAAAAGTACATATTACACCCACTGTACCAGAGCCTTTTGTCCTGAGTACATAGATCCAATGAAAACTTGCAATTTGATGCTCTTAATAGAAGATGATGAAGCTGCAACACGAATACCAATAGTCATCAAGAACTCACATGCACAGGGCCCACTTCGAATTTTTGTTAGCTTTGGGTTCTAACAAAATAGATGTGTATCAATCTGCTTTTTGAGGGCTCTAATTGGTTTCACTGGCACATATGAAGTCATGTGGAAAACCTCCACCCTGTTCTTCCACTTAAAAACTTCAAATGTGACCAAAGTCCTTTAAAGTTTCTTCTCCAAGCAAAAACTTGTTTAGACAATTTGACGTTTCATTTCGCTTTGCTGGTAGAGCATTCTGAGGTCTGTTTGCCCAGGATCCAACATGTTTTTGTTCCAGGGGAACCTGCTACACATTGAAGAGAGCAAGTGGTCCAGGAATCCACAGATAAGCCTCTTGTTCTTGCACTCATCGAGAAACAGCTCACTAAAGCGCTATGCTCACCTGTCTCCAAAGACACAACATGTACCTCACACATGTACCTTGCTATTCCATCTCGGCAGACTCCTGGGAAGGTCATGGAGCAGTTTCCTGTCTCCAGACAATTCTTGGCTGCTGATTCATAATCTTGCTATGTGTTTCCCTGAACAAACCATACAGTGGTCAAGGCACAAGCTGTAGGAGTGAGATGTAACTACTAGTTGTATATGAAACTTTAGGTGGTTATTGTTTCAGCTTCTCCTTTCTTTTGATCTCTACCTGGTTCACGGTGAGCTTCCAGGAACTACCAGCCACTGTTCCTGCCCTCCTCATAAACTAATTCTATTATTTGCCAAATATACTATAAATGTCATAAGGTTTTTGATTTATAATTGATATCTATTTACAGATGATAAACTGGACCACATCTGATTTATCTCTAGCTTCAGCTACTAAAACAGCCCTGGGGAACTCAGGCTTATAAGTTCAATACTGTCTACATACTTTATATTGTCAAGCTTTCATGCCCTGCAGCTAAGCTAAATCTGATGGAAATGATTTTTTTTTTTAATTTTTTACGTATGAGTGTTCTTTCTGCATGCATGCTTGGATGTTAGAAGAAGGCATCAGATCCCATTATAGATGTTGCTGGGAATTGAAGTTAGGATCTCTAGAAGAGCAGCCCATGCCATCTAGAAGAAGAGCCATCACTCCAGGCACCAAGGAAAATGAATTTTTTAAAGTTACCATCTCAGCATCCTTGTCTTGGTGAATGCCTTGCATTCAGCTTTTCTGCACCCTGCTCTGAAATAGTCTCTCTGTACTTTTTACACTTGATCCTCTGGCCTAGTTGCAATATTTAGGTAATTACTCATCTTGTGGTGCTTAGGTCGTATTTTACCTCAATCTATGAGTCATCTCACTTCTGACTCTTATGGCCACTTGGATACCTTAGCTGTAGATTGCACAGATTAGGGCATCATCTTGTATTGGACTTACGGCTAGTGCACTAGTATGCTTGTAGTATCATCTCTAGAAAAGACCCATGATACCTGCTTAGCGGCACATCTGTCTGACTTGTCCTCACTTGTGCTTTGCTCTGAACATATAGGGTGAGAATACCACACTGTTAATAATTCATTGCGTAGTCAGTACTGATGGGTCTGTGGAAGTATATCAAAAAGACCCGGGGTCCAGTACTTAAAATTTCATTATCAGCTTCACAAGCCAGGGAGGATGAGGCTGCTAACCTTTCTTAAAAGCAAACTGTGAATGGTGAGTCTGACCTCCCTTGTCTTTGTGGCAGTGACCCAGCACCAGCTCACTCTCAGAGCAGGGGCATAAGGCTTAGCACAGATGTGGCTGACACATGTCAGCTGAGCCAGCAGGCTGATGGAAAGTGACTCTGGCACCGCTGAGTTCAGATGAAATTAAGGATTCATGAGAGCACAGAGTACCCAGAAAGCACAAAGCCCCAAATGAATCCTGAATGAGTCACAAGGGAGATCTGGCCAGGCTTCAAATCCCAAATAAGCAAGGAATTGCCTTTTGATGATGCTGTAAATATCATCATCACCTCAGAAAACTGGGTCCCCCTTTAATCCTATCAGGAATGGGCAGGGCATACTGCAGAGCCTGCCTTCCTGATGGTTTGTGTAGGTGAAGCTGTCTACACAAAGCAATTCTTCAAGGACTTTTGAAAAGAAACTGATTTTATTAAGTTATTACTTTAATTTTTCAGCCTTACCAAAAATCATAGGTGGGATTCAGATAAATTCATCTTCTTTCAGCCACTCCCCAGATAACAGAGTTATGTTGCTCCCGTTCTTCTCTGCATGGGTCTGTACGATTGCTGACGGTGAAGCATTGCATGTCAGGAGAAACTCGACATGTCAGGATTGCGTGATGGATTTATCCTCTAATTCTGAACACTAAAATATCATTCTTTCTGCTATAGACAGAATGCAGAAAAAAATGACAATTGTGTATTTGCCACAATGTTCTTAAAGGCACTGGGCTGAATGTTCTCAGAATCTCTAGAGCTTCCGTGTTTGTGTATACTTTGCTTGTCCTGTGCAGCTGCTATGAGACCTCTCCCTGCAGTACTGAATGGAACAGACTTTACTCCCAGCCCACATGTGTGCTTAGGGCTGCTGCCTTGTCTGTATCTGCCAGCGAGGACAGACCATTCTTCAGACCAGATTATTCTTTCAAACTAGAGGAGGAGGAAGGTCCTGCTTTAAACACCAATGCCATGCTGTGTCACCTATCAGGTACATAGCGACCTGCCTTACATACTGGAGGTCTGTGGTGGAATTCTTCAAGCATGAACAGAGATGCACACCCCACATAAACCTGTTACAGGGCTGTATTCCTTCCAAGGCAGCTTTCAAAGTAACACCAAAAGAGGGGAGGGAACCGAGACCTAATTTAGAGAAAAATAAATTATGTATGTGTAGCCTCCATCGACACGGCTGTTCCCGGCTCTAATGTTCAGCAAGCTGATTAAACCAAGGCAGCTCTGAGCTCTGGGCTACGTGAGCAGAATCCCATTAAGGGAGACTGCTTGACTTGATGGGGAAGAAGGTTTCAGCTTCCTCCAGGCTCCTCCTGTTTCTGAGTGTGTAACCACTTTCTGTGGTTATTTGTTAGCAGAGGGAAAAGAGGCAGGGAAAAAGAAAAAAAGAGAGAGAGAAAAGAAGCCTCTTTATGGTGCCATTTTAGCAGACATTTTCTAGAAATATTATTGCACCTTGCTTGACAAATGCAAATAATATCTTATTCATTTAACTGATCACCATAATACTCTGAAACAGTCATTGTTTGTCAGAAAAACATCTTTGGACTTCAAGAATTATCCGATGGTTTTAATTACTCTCAATTTTCACTGTTAAAAAAAAAGAAAGTGGGTTTATGGAAGTATAGTCTACATTGAAAGTTAAGCAGTACATGTTTTTCTGCACTGAAATGCTATAATTTGGAAGGTATAATACATAAGATTCTGTATTTTTGTAATTTCTCACACCCTATCTTCTCTACACTTTAACCAGGTTTTGATCGCTGCATGTTCGTATAGGACTGAGATGAACACAAAACCCTTATGTTTATTTTTACTATTTTATAGTAATTTATATAATTTATATAATTTTGTGTATAAATTATAGTAATTCATACAATTTATATAATTGTGTGTGTGCATCTCTCTCTCTCTCTCTCTCTCTCTCTCTCTCTCTCTGTGTGTGTGTGTGTACGTGAATGTGTGTCCCTGTGAAGTTATGTGCATCTTAGTGTAAATATCCTTGGAGGCCTGAGGCTTTGTAAGCACTAGTGAATGGAGTCACAAATATTTTGAACCATCAGATGTGGGAGATGAGAACTGAACTTGGGTCCTCTAGAAGAGCAGAAAGTACCCTTAACTACTGAGCCACCCTCCCCCCTTTTTTGCTTGTCTGTGAAGTTCTCCAGCATGACATGTGGTGATGAAAATGTGTTACAATATTAAAAGTTTGGGCATGCCTGCTTAATCTCAACAAAGTAGAGAAAGAACTGACTTTTTTATGCCTTCATTGAAGCAGGGTCATGGTGGGAGTCTCAGCTGACCTGAATTTATGTAGTATACAGACACTAGAACTCTCTAAAACTTGTGATCCTCCTGCCTCAGTGTCCTAAGTGCTAAAATGACAATATGGGCAGCATCTGAGAATGGTATTGAAGGGTGTCCTCTATGGAAGTAATTGAAAGTAATAAAAGGTAATCTTCTTATTCATTCAGTAATCATTCTTTTCATGTCAATATATAAATAACAATATGTAAAGGCCATCTAGATGCACATTTAACTTATGTCCTGGTAGAAAAAAAAAGCCAAGATATTAAATAGAATAGATAACAAACAGAATAATAAAACCTATGTGTGTGCATTTGAACATGTGTCTACATCTATTTACTATTTTGCTGTCTATTAAATCAGTGGGTGGTAAGTGCTGTTGAAAAGCAAGCTTACAAGCAGAATAATAAAGAGAGTAACATGTTTAGAATAAAGGGAGGTGTGCCTCTGTTACAATATATTCAGAGAGGGAGCAATGGCTCCCTCTTGCTAATAGATACTGGCTGATTGATGAGAAAGAGAAGGGACAATAGAGACAGGCTGGGGAGTGCTCAGGCAGAAGGGACAGCTAGTCTGTTGTGTGTACCAGACTGACTGGTCTTAATGAGAAAAGCAGTTCCATTGAAGCAGCAGACTCATGGATTACACAGAAGGCGATGACTTAAGTTGAAGGAATTGTCTGTAGAGGAAACACCAAAGCCTTGAAAGATGCATCTTTGAGTGATGAGAAGCTGAAGGAGCTTTTAAATTAACAGGGAAAAGTAACACTCTCCAACTCATCCTTTCAGTTCTTACAAGGATCCCACATGACCCTGCAGATGACAGAAGTCAGGCAGAAGCAACAGCGGTGGTGAGCAGCTACTGACTTACACTGACGGTCTGGAGACAGCACTGAGGAAAGTCTCCCTGCGCTTCAAATGAACAGTTTGAGACAGAGAGAACTGAAGACCATGGTGGATGTTGTAGCCTGTGTGAGTGGAAAGCCAGAGGCTGTGCTCGGCAGAATAGGGGAGACTGCAGTAGGAACAGGCAAAGCAGGACAGAGCTCACATGGGTAATTTGGAGTTGGTCCCACTTTGGGGTCTCTTAGGCATTACAGAGGACATGTGGAGTAGCTCACTAGGCAAGATCCTAGAACTTGGGAGCAGGAGATATTCTTCGATTCACATCTTGGATCATTGTGCCTTGAGCTCCTGCCAGAGCTGGGAAATTGGGTGAGATCATCTGGAATGTAGTGCACAGAAAGGATGGGTGACAGATCCCACGTCATGGTCATAAGAGATGGAGAGCATGGAAAAGTCAGCTACTGACACTGGGAGTTAGGTACCATGGCTGGGACCTAAGCGGTGGGTGTTGTCAGAAAGGGTAGGCCTTAGGAAGCAGCTGAGACACAAATGGCAGATCTTGGAGCCAACTCTCTCCACTGAATTGGGTCTAGTGGTGGCCATTCTCAACTTCAAGCATAGCAATGACTTCATAATGTCTTCATGTTCTGTCGAAATTCTTGTGCCCAGCATTATTCTATGCCTGATGGCCTGGGGATGGCTGTGAAGAGCCAATAAGGCCTGTCTGCTAGTTCTATTACATTAGCATCAGGGATACTTCCCAGTGGCAGTAAACAGGGATTATTTTAAAATGTTCCTCCCTCACTACCACCCATCTACATGCCTTTACCTCTATACACAGCACTACCACCACCTCTATACACATCAACACCCATACACATAACACCATCACCACCACTACCCCTACACACAACCACCCTGACTACCCATAAACATAACACCAGTACCACCACCCATACACACGCTACCACTACCTCTCCTACACACACTATCACCTACACACACACACACACACACACACACACTTTCCATACACACCAACAATGTTAACACCTAACCACAACCAGCACTACCACCATTTCTTCTGCATACCACCACAGCTACCCCTACCTATTATACACAACACAACCTTACATGTACCACCACTGAACACCACCGCACAGAGAAGAATGCTAACTTTCCATTTAAATTCTAAGAATTACATTCATCCTGCTAGCCCTAAAAGTATACTGGAGGGTGAGGGCTGAGAGTAACTCAGCAATTAAGAGCACTTATAACTCTTGCAGAGGACTCTCAGTTCCTAGTAACCTCATGGCAGCTCATAACAAACTGGAACTCCATTTCTGAAGGCTCTGACTCTCTATTGGGTTTAAGGGTTCCTATACACACATGGTGCCATAACTCACAAAGGTGCACATGTGTACGTGTGTGTGTGTGTGTGTGTGTGTGTGTGTGTGTGCGTGCGCACACACACATACAAGCAATCCATCAATCAATTGATCAGTTAATAAAAGGTTCTAAAATTAAATGGGAGCTGGGGAGATAGGAAATCCATTATAGCCTTCTGTCTATAAAGTGCATGATTTGACATTATAAATAGGGGCTGGGCTTTGCTTGGGCAATGGCTATACTTGTAGATGTTATTAATTGTTTATATTTTCAGAATCATTATGGCATATTAATATATGTATACACACACACACACACACACACAGAGATGTATGATGATTTTAACAAGCCCTTCTGACATCCGTGTCTGATGGTGAGTTGCCTTGACTGATTTTAAGAGCAGGTTCTGAAGCCACTGAGAGTTAAATAGCTCTTCTAAGTTCACACATGTAGTAAGCTAATAACCACCACCACCACCCCAAACCCCAGAAGTCTGTGTCTCGAGCTCTCAGCTCAGCAGCTCAGGGTGGAAGTGTTCATCTCCCAAGCGGTCTGCCTTTGGCAATACATGAACCTTCAACTCTGTTACCAGCTGCTTCTTCTGCAGCCAGCCCTCAATTTTTCTATCAGCTTGAGCTAAAACAAAGCGTTTCATGGTCAGTCTGACTAACAAGTCGCCAAGAGACATTTGAAATATGGCATTCATTCCATTCCTTCAGGTATCTAAGATGAACTTGATGGTGTTACTAGCTAGTGGTTTGGGAATCACCTTGCCATGACCTTGTCAGCCTCTGGGTTTGTTCTCTTGGCCCCATTTCAAAGCCCTCATACCATACCTACAATAGAGCAAAAACTAGAACTTCATAATAATCAAGAATTATTTGCAAAGAAATAAGATTTTTATATTATCATTTTTGCTTGAGTGAATTGTGTCTGGGATGACTGTAAAATAAAACAGGAAAGTCAAGCTTTGTGCCAGAGGAGAAATGGAATAACTTGAATGCCCTAGTATGGAAAGTACATAAAAATATCTATGCTACTGGAAGGGTATGAAGCCGTTTCACTTCCTTCTTAAACACAAACAGACCAGACAGATCTGTCCATTTCCTCCCAAGACATTGGAAAGTATTGCTTCATTGATAACACCGTGCAATAACTCTAAACTATGTTTAATGAATGCCAGAAAACCTGTGAAGTACTTCAATTATTCAACATGCCTTTCCCATCTAACAGTACAATCAGTTCACATAAATCTTTGCAACATTCCACAGAAGAGGAATAACTGGCTGGCTGGTAGCAGGCAAATGTGATGTCTGTGTCTGCTATTATTACAAGCTGGTCACACACAGCTTCACCAGCCTTTTCTGTCCTGCTAAGTCCTTCTATATATCTTTGGGAAGGATGTCCCTGTGGTCTTCTATGTGGTCTTGAGCTGTGACTCTTTATCTGTCTGTCTGTCTGTCTGCCTGTCTGGTGTATGCATTTTGTGATATGGGTGTGTGAATGTGTGTGTTTGTGTGTGCATTCTATGTAGTTTGTGATATGTGTGTTAAGTGTGTGTTTGTATGAATGTGCATTGTATACTATTTAGTATGTGATGTGTGTTTGTGATGTGAGTGTGTGATATATGTGCTATGTAGTGTGTTATATGTATGTGGTGTATGTATGTGTGATGTGTGTATGTGCAGTGTGGTTGTGTGTTACATGGTGTGTGATTTGTATTGTGTGTGGTATGTGCAGTCATGTCCTTTCCTTTTTCTTTTCTTTTCACTCAACAGGGAGGGTAATGCAAATGGAGAGGGCAAGGGAAGGAGAGGGATCCATGAAAACAAAAAGTGAGCCTATCAGTGTCTGAGTGTGTGAGCCCAGATTCAGGGAATGAAATGAAGTGGCCGATGTGGTAATAATACTAAAGGTAGGAATTCAGAGGTGATTATGTCATGACGGGGGAGCCCTTGTGAAAGGGCTTGGGGGGGGATCCATTTCTTCTACTCCTCACAAGTGAGGACACTGAGTTCACTCTGGCCAAGCAATACACTCCTGGGCATCATTTTCACAATGAACCTTCACCTGAATCTGGACACGATAGCAGTTTGATCCTGGCAATTCCTACACTCTAAAAATATGGAAAAATTTTTTTACTATCATATATTGACCAGACTCGTGCATTTTCTTAATGCAACATTAATGAACAGATTGTAGCCTTTAAACTGGAAGGTTTTAAAAGAGAAAGAATAATGGAGGTGAAATGTCTTTTGTGTTGGGAAGAATAAGGGAGTCAGCAGTGTCCAACAGCTTGTAATCACTTCCCGCTATCACAGCAAGATTAGGGGAACTCCTGTACACTGGTGCTTTCATTACCAACTAAGAGGTAAGAGCTGATCAGCTACAAGCCTCAGAAGAAAGTGTTTGGAAGGGAAGGAAGATACTGGAAGCAGAGCTCAGAACCTTTGTCATCCCATCATCCTTGGCTGCTGTAGACAGTAGATTATTTATGTTGATTTGTTGACAAAGGGAAATATTCTACCTCACAGGTAAAATCCCATCTGTATGTCTGAGGGCTAAAGACCATGCGTAGGTTTATCAGACATTGCAGTGAAGACTAACTGAGATAAATCAAGGAAAGCTTTTAGCACAGTAGTGGTGCCAACACAACTACTATTATTCTTAACTATTGTTGACCCATGATTCCAACAAACACGGCAAAGTTAAAGATTAATATAGAGCTTATATGATGTACACATGCTGGGTCATGCATGGTACTGAGATATTTAAATGTGCTTAGTAAAAGAGACCTTTGTGATTACTCTCAGATCTGCACAAAATATAAAACCAAGGAATGGTGTTGGACATCCCAACATTACATTTAACTGACACAATTTGAGCCAGGATAACTAATGTCTGCATTCAAGAACAAGAAGCTGTGTCAACTCAATCGGGTTTTCACAGTGCCAGCAGCACTAGACCAGCAAGAGCAGAGAAGACTGCTTCAAAGGCTGGGGCTGGGGCAGGGTTGGGGCTAGACTGGTGCTAGGGGTAGGGATGGAGCTAACGCAGAGCTGATGCTGGTGCTGGGGCAAGCTGGGGCAGGACTGGGGCAGGGCTGTGGCAGAGCTGGGGCAGGGCTGTGGCAGGGCTGGGCTTAGGCCTGGAGCTGGGGCAGGGCTGGGCCTAGGCCTGGAGCAGAGGCAGGGCTGGGGCAGGGTTGGGGTGGGGTCTCAGTTGGCAGAGTGCTTATCTGGCACGCATGAGGCTAGATAATAAAATAAAAAACTACAACAGCTAGACTTGTGCAAGATGGCTACTTAGATCTTCACTGACCAGGGTGTGGGAAGAAAACATCAGGAAAAAGTTTCTAACTGAGCTCCTCTCTTGCTGAGGAAACCTCTACCTTTCAAGGAAGCCCCAACTCTATGCCAGCCTTCCCCTAAGACTAACTTGTACCTGGGCCCGGAGAAATCCACAGAGCAGTTCTGAATATCTAAGCTGCCTAGCATTGTGTGGCCTGCTCTACTAAAAACATTTGGGTTTAGTGATGCATTCTTATCTACTGAAACATTTTTCC
The DNA here is from genome assembly GCF_978045245.1 of Mus caroli. Classification (NCBI taxonomy): domain Eukaryota; kingdom Metazoa; phylum Chordata; class Mammalia; order Rodentia; family Muridae; genus Mus; species Mus caroli. The sequence goes on from NW_028227263.1 coordinate 95,372,696, forward strand.
CCCCACAGAGTTTGCTAGATTATTAAAGCCTCCTAAATAATCTCTTCATAAGCAAATAATTCTTAGAGTAAACACTTGGTTACAGGTGGCTAACTTGGAGACATTAGAATACTTGTCAGAATCCCTGAAAGCCTTAACTTACAAAGGAAAGTCTTATTTTCCCACCACACCCCAGTCACTCCTTAGCGGAATGGACTAGAAATGTAAAGTCTAATCTGATAGCACACATGGAAACTGCAGAGGATGGTTTACTCAGAGAGGCTGAGAACATGGAGGAAAGACAGAGGTAAAAAGCTCTTCGAGGGTGCTGGGCTCAGAATCTTGAAGGGCTTCAAATGAGATTTAATGAAAATGAAAAAATAAAGCAACCCATATCTCGCAGCCATAAATAAAGAAATAGAAACCACTGGCGTTTGATGTGACAGCCAGGCACAAAGAGAAGAGGGGAAAGGGGATTTTGTCTTTTTCCACTTATAAATCCATTAATTTTTCATGATGTACTCAGCCTTGGAGAGATTTTATATACAAGAGGGATTTTTATGAGTCCCCAGAAAGAATATATGGGAATCAATAAGTTGTCAAACAATTGGATGTTTCGTGTGGATGAAAAAACGCTATATTCATTCTTTAAAAAAAAGAAATCAGGCAGAATCTATTATATCTTCTTGTGAATGCTTTTCATTCAAACCTGAGACAAAAGGCTTGCTGCTGCTAAGAGAGTCAAGGTCTAGAATAGCTATGTACCCTCTTGTTATAATTCTTTTCTTTAAAATATGCATTCGTGTTCCTGAAGGACAATCCTCGTGTTCACCCCGCTCCAGGACCTGATTAATGTATCCGGGTGTGATGTATATTTAAGTCAGATTTGTGGCCCATTAGCAGTGCAGTCCCCATGCTTCTTCCCGCTGTTCTACTCCGATCCATTCTGCATCACACAGGATTCATAAGCCTGCCTCTGTTCCCATAACATTTTATCAACACATTGGCAAATCACATGTGTATCAAGGAGAAGTAGGTAGAAGGTAATGAATTTATAACAGCCTCAGGCTATTCTGTGACAAATTAAATATCACTCTGACTACTGAGGTCCTTCCCAGGCAATTGGTCAGAAGGAACTGCAGACAGATCGAAAACAACTCAGTAGCTGGCCCACATGTTATATACTATAACCCTGAACTAGGCAGAAAATTACACAACACTAAAAACTAACCTCTCATTCCTACAAGAATGTTGCTTGAGATTTTCATAGGAAACTGGCTTTATGCTGAGTCTTAAAAATCATAGCCATGGATAGCTGGTGGGGTTGAAAGATGGTGGGACGGAACCCTGTCTGTACTCCCAGACCCTGACATATTTTTCATTTTTATGAAGAATGTGCTTCAGATTAATTAAAAATACAAAATGGAGAAGTTGTCAGTTTGCATAAGAATTCACATCTATTTTATTTTACTTTCTCCTCACCAGTGGAAAACTACTAGACTCTAGAACAATGGCCCTCAGCCTGTGGGTGGCAGCCCCCTGGGGGGTCACCTATCAGATATTCTGTATGCCAGATATTTTCATCAGAGTTTATAACACTAGCAAAATTACAGTTAGGAAGTAGCAACAAGAATAATTTTATTGTTGGGGGTCACCACAATATGAAGAACTGTATTAAAGGGTCACAGCATTAGGAAGGTTAAGAACCACTGCTCTAGAATGTTGGTAGAAAAGAGGTGAGAAGCACCCAGGTTTTCCCTCAATGCACTGTGTTTACCCTGACTTTCAACAGGTTTTAGTTTCTGAAAAAACAAAAACAAAAACAAACAAACAAAAAACCCAAACAAACAAACAAACAAAAAACAACCCTTGTTTCCGCTCAATCTGAGGGACTCCAATTAAGTCTGGATTCAAAATCTACAAGATCTGTTCAGTGGTAGTTAAATCTAGACAGGAACCTGAAAGGTCCTGCAGCCAATTGTAGGATTTATCTGTTCAGGCTGTAAGGTTGTAAAATAAGAGGCTATCATTTATGTCATGTATACGTACTCCCTATAATGTAAAATAAGGCTATGAACAAGAGCAACAATATATCTCCTTTCTTTACATTAATTAAAGTGGAAGATGTTTCTTATGCTTAGATCATAGTATTGAAAGCTTTCAGAGCTGAAAGAGATCCTAGGTCAAGCCTATGAAGGGTTTTCCAATGGTGAAGTCTACAGTGAGTGCTAACATACAAAGTAAGTAAGGGAGGTTTCAGAATCTTGGTAGTTATTAGTTCTGTCTAGTTTTCACCACAGGTACTTCCAGGCTCCTGTTTGAGAGGCCACTTCTACTGGACAGTTTGTACTAAATCTGACTGGTGAGCTCAGAGTCCAAATGAAAACCATCATGAACTGTGCATGCCCCTTGCTTTCTAGACAAGTCACCTCCAATGTCCATGATGGTGTATACTGTTATTTTTGAGTGGCTGTGTAGCAAATATCCTCTTTATTATCACAAAACTACAATAAACAGAAAGAAGAGAGGCAGGAGTGGTTGGTCTAGCTATGTAATCTAGCAGAGCCTGTCTTGTTTGAAGGTCGGTTTAAAGACTACAATTACACACAAGTTTCTATACCAGGAAAACTTTCAAGGCTCATAAGAAACTTAAATATTCAAAGAGGGATAGGTGGGAGAGTTTCTTCCCCCCCCCCATATCTATTTACCACAACTGCAGAATATGTATCAGGATGTCAAAGACCGTATTATTCCAAAAGCAATTAGGGAAATAAGGGTGTGGGTGTTTTTGTCCAATTTAAGCTGTTCATAAAACATTTCAAGTTCAAAGAAAGGATGTCTTCTACAAGATTATATTCAGGTGGGTAGAAATTAGCATCAGATGTGGAAGGTCTCTTGGCAAGATGATAAAATACCTTCGCAAATGCTTCTGATATTGCTTTTTACCATACCTCTTATGTAAGTTTTCAAAGGGTCTAGTGTAGTATTTCCTATGTAGCAGGAGGATCCAAGCCTAGAAGTCACACCTGGCAACATGTGCTTATAGTCTCTGCTGGAGATGCAGATTAATGGAATTTGCTGACCGGGTAGTCTGGTTTACTAAGATGAATTCTAGGCCAGTGAGAGACCTTGACCACCTAATTAAATTAAATCAAAAGAATAGGAGGTGGAAAGGAGACTCAATGGTTAAGAGCACTTTGCAAAGAATTTGATCTTTGCAATAATAAATTGGAAATGTATAAATATATAATAAATTAAAATTTATAATAAATAAATAAGTTAAATAAACAAGATAAAAATCCAATTATTTATTTTCTTACAGAGAATCAATATAAGGAAATCACAAAATATTTCCAAGACAAAAGCTGGATTCAGTGTTTTTGGTTTTGGTTTGGGGTTGGATTTTTTTTCTTTCTTTCTTTTTTTTTCCATTATAATTTTTTATTGGTCATTTTATTTATTTACATTTCAAATGTTATTCCCCCTTCCCAGTTTTCCTTCCACAAGTCCCCTATCCCCTCCTCCCTACTCCCTGCCTCTATGAGGGTGCTATTTTTTTGTTGTTGTTTTTGTGTTTGTTTTCAATGTGGAAAACAAACACAAAAACAAAAAAATCTAAGAGATATCTTTGGAACTGTAATTCCTGGGTCTATGCAATAGCTCCATTCCCTTTATAAAAACCTTCGTGGGGGAGGGAGGTCTTTCAGCCTGAACTGAAAGGAAAAATACCTAGTTCCTGAGCTTATTTTTATGCTAAAGAAGACAGGCTTGGAAGCATTTCCTTTTGATTGATGCAGATACACTGGCAGAAGCCCCACACCCCCAGCTTTACAAGTCCACAGCGGTGAGAGCCATGCCGCCTCTGTGGCACTAGGAGGAGGCCATTGGACAGTCTTTGGGTGTAACCACAATATAACAGGAGAAGAACAAAAGCTGCTTTTTCTGTAGACAAAAAAAGAAACGGAATATGGCTATATATTTCTTAATTGAGAGAATCTTCAAAATCCAATTCTTAAGGTTATTTTGGAGTCAGCCCTCTGCTTGCCCTCTGGGCTTCACTGCAGTGTAAATCATCAGGTGATGCCTTATTACATAAACTGCAGACAGGTCCTAACTGTAGCTGCTTTAAAATGTGGCTGCAGAAAGAAACCTTTCCAGTGCTGTAGGAAGTACCCAGATTGCACCGGGTTCCTTACCCTGGTGAAATGAGATTTTTAGTTACAAAGTAATGAAATGTGATTAAAGTATAAATAATTTAAAAGATCTGGGTATTGGGCTAAACACTGGTGTGTGAATAATTTCATGTCATGCACCAGGGAGTATGTTGGTTGGCAGGCACAGGTGGGGAGTATAAAATGCTAAGGATTGCCTTGAGGGGATCAGATATAATGGCCAGAGCAGGCAAACCTCTTTTCAGCCAAAAATCCTCCTTCAGAAGCCTGCTGCTGTCCTGCTTCCTTCTGTGGAGCAGATCTGCTCAAGAGAATATTGTTGTTCAGTCCAGAAAAATACCCTCTGCCTCAGCAGACACGTGTCACTGAAGGGCCAGCCTTAGAGCATCACCCCCACAGAAAAAAGAGAGCATATTGGGCTAAATAGGAATTGCAATATGGATGATCTTGAAATATGACTGTTGTATCAAAGGGCTCCCATAGGGGATAGGGGTATGTGATAGAAGCTCCAACTAGGACTTGGAAGGAAGTAGTCACTTAAACCTTGAAATCCACCTCTTCAGGAATATTGTTTTCCCCAGACAACCCCCTCCCACATCAAATAGAATGTCTATACTTGTTAAAGTACATTTGTCAATAAGCAGAGTCTGTGTTAGTAAAGCATTGTGGTCTGTGTCTCACATGAAAATAGAATTTTCTCACATGTATCTAGGATCCAAAGAGATGTCTCAGTAGTTAAGAACATGTGCCTCTCTTCTGACTTTGGTTCCCAGAACCCACATCAGTGGCTCACAGCTGCCTGTAAGTCCAGCTCCAGTGAGTCAAATGCCCTCTTCCTGTGTCCACAAGCAAAAACCAACCAATCAAACCAAAGCCATTCAGTTGGATTCCTCCTTCCTGGCTCTCCAGTCACCCCTACACCTTGCAAGCATATTCATCTTGAAGGTCAGTGTCTTTTTCTGCCTTGCCATCCACTTCATTTCATATTCGCCTTTGCTCTGAAGTATACTCTCAGGAATGTTTTCTAGATCTGACAGCCTTTTAAAATCCTATTCCCAGAGCTATGATTTCTAAAGAGAAATCAAGAGCTATGGTAGTTCAGAATAATGCATCCTGAGAGGTGGGCTTCCTGAATTTCCTGTCAATGATTTGTAGAACAAGAGGCATCCACTTGCTAACCAAGCTGAGAGCAGAAAGAATGGATCAATTTCATCATGCCTTTCACTCATTAGTATAGTTCATAAACATGCTTTGGGGTCTGGTAAAGCTGAGCTGTGTGCACATGACCAACACGTGTGTAAAGATCCTCAAAGACACAGATGTCCATTTAAGGAAACTTGCAGTTTGTTGAAAGAAGCAGATATTCAAACAAATATTTAAAACACAGAGTGGAAGGACAAGAGATAGAAGCAACCACAACATGCGATAGAAGACAAACAGGTGAACAAGTGACTGACCAGGAAGATGTGCTGATGGGGGCCTGGATTTGGAGATGGAATTCCATTCATGGAGGAAAAGGGGAGTGTACACACAATGCTCTGATAAAGGCATGGGTTAAGGGCGTGTGCCTAACCACAGAGACAGGATTAGACTAGTGAACAAGATTGTACAGGTCACCGCAGGCTGTGTTTGGGAGTCCGATGAAGACCATCAGCAACTTCATTTGTTTTCTACATCTACATTCACATCTGCTGTAACAAATTACTACAGACATTATGGTTACAAGTAATGAGGCAGTTTCCTTCATGAAGTTAGGACCAGTGTCAGATAGTCAAGCTCTAGTGACTGGAACTGCATAGTCAAGACACAAGGGAAGCTATAATATCTCTGAGGTTTCTGGGGAATAGTCTCAATTTTCTTACTTTCTAGATAGTAATTCCTAAATTTCCATCATTTCTTAAACTGTTTAAATTTTCTCCTTTTTCTGACCCTCTTTCTTCTGCATCTGCTTTCTCCTCTAATAATGGACAGCAATTAGGTTATGAATTCTTAAAACTATAGACACTATTTTCCAATAGGATTGAATTCTGAGATTTGAAGCAGATGTGAAGTTAGGAAAAGATTATGAAAAATCGATACAATAATCAATGTCAATTTTGAAGCAAGCTGATAGTGATACTTAAGGAAGCATCAGTATTATACAGTGTCTCCAAACTCTTAATAAGCACAGGTGCTCTGGCTACTTCAAAAGTAGCATACCCTACCGTGGAATGGTAGTTCAGGTATCAGGTAGGAGTGAGAGGAGGTGATAAAGACATGATGATGGTGGTGGTGGTGGTGATGATGATGATGATGATCTTGGCCATCTTGATGATAACATCAGAATGCTTCCTTGCTTAAAGCTCTCTGATGGTCTATGCAGTCTATGCATTGCCTTCACATGGCTTACAGAATAGACATAACAGTATAAGCATCATATTCTTTTCTCAGTGAAGCTTAAACTTCAGCTAGATTAATGTTCTCGACACTTAAGTAGACCATGCTCTCGTGTCTATCATTGTAAAAGCTGTATATTCTGACCTAAATCCTGCTCCTATGTTATTGGCCATTCCCAAAAGTTTTAAACCAAGTTCTTAACCACCACGAACACACCACAAAGCACATAGAAACATACTCAAGCATGCAGGTCTTTCCTCCTGTGAGTATAATTAAATTTCTGAGAAAATCTATAAATCTAATATCAAAGAGGAAATACCCAGCTATGTGTATTTCTTTCTCTGTGTGTTAGGTATGCACTGAGGAAGGTAATATAAGTCCCTGAGAAGTAGTTTCTTAGTTAGGGTTTTACTTCTCTGAACAGACACCATGACCAAGACAACTTTTATAAGGACAACATGCAATTGGTGCTGGCTTACAGATTCAGAGGTTCAGCCCATTATCATCAAGGTGGGAGCATGGCAGCATCCAGGCAGGCATGGTGCAGGAGGAGCTGAGAGTTTTAGATCGTCATCTGAAGGCTGATAGTGGAATACTGACCCCCAGGAAGCTGGATTAGGGTATTAAAACCTACTCCCAGTGACACACCCCTCTCCAACAAAGCCACAACTCCAAATAGTGCCACTCCCTAGGCCAAGCATATACAAACCATAACAAGTAGCATCAGGAATGTAGCATGTATTTGATAAATAGCTAATAAAAAATAAATGTTCCAAATGACTATTTCCTTTCATCCATGGATATATAAATGTTTTAAATTTTCCCCTGCAGTGCACTTGACGTAAAAATCTCTGACACCTAGAGGAACCCTTGATAGATATCAAATAAAAGCATAAACTTGGGACAGCAAGGGACCTTTCCAAAACTTGCAGAAGGGTTTACACCATCTGCCCAACCAAACCCAAATGAATAAAGTCATATCTACCTCTCCAAGACTGTGAACTTTACAGCTGCAGAAAGGTGCATAGAGCTGGCCTGCACTTTGCTAACTCTCTCTCTCACAAAATGCCCCAATTATCTGTATGAAATCAAAGTTTTGAATAGTTTAAACAAAACCTTCTATCCATTAACTCCCGTGATGTGGGTTTATAGTTCACTTTTCACCAACAGTTACTCCCTCAGTCAGTAACACACTGATCTACAAATGGTGGAACACCCCATCTCCAAATTGCTTCATTAACCCCCAAGGAAGGTGCAGGAAGGCAACAGAGCATTTCCTGTCCTTTTCAATTTAATTAATAAGTTGCTAAGCCCCGAGTTCTTATGAATATTTAGAATGAGAAACCTGTGATATTTTTCTCTTTTAAGATCATGCTCTCATCAATCTATCCTAAAATACCTGGTGAGCAACTTGCATGGCTGATGGGGTAGAGAGCCTGTTTCAGCAAAATGGAGTAGGACCCACGTTGCTAATGAGCTCCCCTAGTGAATATTCTGTTGTCATGAAGACTTGCTGCATTTGAAATGAGCAAGAATAGTTCTTGAAAGGGAACCTTGGGCCATAACTAGGATGGAGCAGTGAAGTCAGAGGGGACCCTATAAACAGATCAATAAAGCAACGTCAGCATTTACTTTTAAGATTTATTTATTTTATTTATATGAGTTTCTAAGTGTCTCTATCTTTGGACAAGAAGGGAACATCCGATCCCATTACAGATGATTATGAGCCACCATGTGGTTGCTAGGAGTTGAACTCAAGACCTCTGGAAGAGCAGTTGGTACTCTTAACCACTGAGCCATCTCTCCATCCCTGACAGAATTTTTTTTTTTTTTTTACATTTAGCACACAGAGAAAAATAAATCTTCCACCAGTCTATGCTCTTTTAGTACCTCAGTGAGGTAGCTGTGATCCCTATAACTGTGAGAGAATGTTTAGGCTACTGACAGTGTATTATAATGGTGGATGGAGTAGTGAGTGACTGGACACTTCTTTTGCTAGAACTAACTTCATGACAGATGTTGGCTGGAACTGGATCATGCAGAAACAAGAATGGATGAGGTGCTCACTTGTTTAGTGATTGAAATATTTTATTTAAGAAAGCAAAACCTAGTGCTGGAGAGATCGTTCATTGGGTAAGAACACTGGCTGCTCTCCTAGATCACCCAGGTCTAATTCCAAGTACCCACATGGAACTTCAGAACTGTTATTCCAGTACTAGAGGCTCCAAAGCCTTCTGGGCTGCCCTGGCACCAGGTACACATGTAGTAAACATGCCTACATGCCAGAAAAACACTAGCAAAATGGAGGAAAGACAATACAGTCCCAAAATGTGATTAATTTCTAGCCTGACAAAGAAGATCTATTAACTTGGATATAAATGTAAACAAATGTATCCTAGGAATGTGTGCCAAATACATCGAACACCTGCCTGCTAGGTGGAATTACAGGAACTTTGTGCCATAAAAGTAAAGGGTTAGGAGTTAATGATTTTCAAGAAATATTTTGCTATCATAGCTTCAAGTCTGTGATAGATACATGCTAAAAGATTTCTCCAGAGAAGAAGGCAACTGGGTTACTCTCATATGATGCCTAAATGACTACTAGCCTTGGTGTGGAGAGAGCATTCCTCTGGATATGGCCCCAACCCCAGGACAAGGTTCCTTACTTACTGTGTAAAGCAGGCTGGCCTTAAACTCACAGGGATCCCTTTTCAGATGCCTCCCAAGTGCTGGGATTAAAGGCGTGGCCCACCACACCTTAGAGTGTTTTTGAGACAGGACTCTGGAAAGGGCAGCAATCACAGACACTAAAAACCAAATCAGAGAGGAATAACTTTGAATAGTTCTGTTACAAGGGAGTGTTTTCAAAGTATTATCTCAACAGATGAGTAGATAATGAAAATCTGCTGCATATACTATAATTTGAATATTATTTGACTCTAAAGAAAAATCAAATCACAAAATTTCAGTAAATGGGTGGATTTAGAATATATAATAGTAAGGGAGATCAGACAAAAACAAACAAACAAACAAACAAACCCCATTCTCCCTAAAATGCAGATCCAAATCCATAACTTAAATTTGTAATCTAGTAATCAAGTGTACCTGTGGCATAGTATACCATTTAGAAAGGTGTAGAAGGAAGGTGATCTTAAAAGGACAATAGTCTCACTCATGGGCTCACATACATAACACACTTTCTGGAAGTCCTTTGGACGTTCTCACACACAATGAATCCTTAAATAGGAAGTGTTCACATGTGATTCCACTAGGAACCATTGCCTCTCTGAAACATCTGAATTTTAAGCTATGTTTTTCATTGCTTGAATATTCTGTAGGCTGAGGTTCTCTGCAAGTTCTACTAAACCTAGTGTGTTTTATTCTTTAACGATGAATTTTAGCTTTCCAAGTAACACCGTGAAGATTGCTATGGTTAAAAAAAGTCATAATTTTCAAATTTCTGAGATGTCCTGGAATATTGGTTTACTGTCACTGACTCTCAAAGAGGAGCATGTCAGAAATGATGGATAAACCACTTATGTTATCAAAGTTATAATTCTAAAAGGTATCATTGATGCTGAATAAACATAATTAAAAATTAAAATTATATTAAAGGAAAAATAATCTGAAAACCTCAGGAGAATTGTATTGGCTGCTCATCTCCTCTACTCTGGGCTAGTCAGACACTCTTGGTGTGCCCTGTGTCTTTGAGCTATGACTCCACCCACCCACCCACACCCTCCACTCCCGCAGATGAGTCCCAACCTTTGTTTTTGATAGAATTTGCTTTGGACAACTTGTCTTTGCATCTTTGAATACATATGTTTCCTCAACACCTTGCCCATTTTACAACCCAGTGATGCTCGCAAGGACCTTGAAGCCACCCCAGTAAAATGCAATAACATGGAAAACAGTGCTCAGCTTCCCAGTATCTGCACGACAGGAGGAGCCCACTTCGATGGATATTGCTCAGACTGCACAACCATGTTCTGTTTCATACACATGTGGAAAATTTGTTTGTTCAAATCTTACCTTTGGGAAAAATCACTAAGCAAATGCAGGTGACCTATGACTTACCCTCAAACTATGCCATTTTAAACTAGGTCAGCCTCACACCCAGACACTGACTCAGTGAAGATGAGTGTAGACTCAGTTCTGGCCCCTGAATTGTCTTTGCCAACTATGTTGTTCCCCTCAGTGGAGTTTATGACGGCACTGAACTTCAGTCATCTTACATACCATATCTTAGGAAGCTTTAGTGTCTTTGCTACATTCTTCCAAATTCCTACATTCAATGTGGTTGACACAAAATATGTTTCCTTTTGTTCAACTAATCTCCCATAGTAAGAATTTCTTGATAGGCAAGCTTATATATATATATATATATATATATATATATATATATATATATACACACACACACATATATATATATATGTCAACTTCTAGAATGATCTGTAATCTTTAATGGATGGCATTAGTGGTGGTATAGGAATGACTGATAAACTAAAGTTCTATATTGGGTCCAGACACCACCATACTGGAGTGCCAAACAGTAGGCTACTAGCTGGTTAGCATCTGATAGGTGCGGGCACTGGTGAAGAACTCATATCAAGGAAAAGAGTGACCTAGCTAGTGGGAACCAAACAGCTGCCTATCTTCTGAAATGCCTTTTACTTCCTATATTGCTTTCTGGGTTTTCTTTTTTTTCTTTTTCTTTTTTCTTTTTTCTTTTTATCTCAAATACTGTTATATTCATTAAGCTGTGCTTTTCAGTTTACCAAACTTATAAAATCATGTGTCAACATTCTTCATTTTCTTTTTGATAAGAAATGACACTATTTTCTGGATCCACTGCTTACGTTATAAGTTTGATGATTTAATATTAGGGTATAATGAGTTCCACAGCTTAAAAGGAAAGGCAATGCCTTTGGTCATTTATGACTCAAGACTTTTAAACACCAGAGGAAATAACCACCTCAAAGCTGATACAACACACAAATTTTGCTTCATAAGGAAGAATCCAGCCACATGAACTGGATCTTGGTGCTAAGGAGGGCAAAGAACTAAGGCCAAGTGCCTCAGACAATCCTGTTTGTGTGCCATCTGTGAATGGGATGCAGTCTTGCCTTCCTCTGACCAGGCCCATCTTGATGAAGTCTTCTTTGACTAACTTTGTCACACAAACACACACCCTTCAGTATCTCTCTGAATTCGCTATTTCTGAGTTTAAAAACGAGCTAACTCTGATTTTTTTCTTTTCCCCTTTCCCTTTGGCCTGTTCCTTCCTGACATTTTGATATCCCTTTAAATTTTGCTTTGTGTAGTAACTTTTCCTGACACAGGAGTTGGGTCTCTCTTTGCCCTTTCTTATCTGCCCCTGTAGTCCTTGATGCGGCTCTACTATAACAAGTATTTGCAAAGAGTTCTCTGCTGCTGGTGAGTCTTAGGGGATCCATAAAGACAATGAAATAATACTAGACTTTTGCTTGCTTTCCCCACTTTATTGGCATATGTGCTAGCAATGTAAATGCTGAAAAGACCATGGGTGCCTCAGAAGGAATCAAAAACATCAACACCAAACTCTGCAGGGTCCCTGAATTCTCTACCCAGCAGAAACAGGATACAAAGCAACAATGAAATAACCACAAAACTACCATGAGAGAAGGTCTTGAATGAAACAGCAGAATGTGTTAATGTTGTTAAGTATTTAAACATGCTCATGTAAGTCTTCAATGTTCTATGTGATAAGCCAACCAGAATGCACCACAAACATGTCACTGTACACACAGGACGGGAAGTATAGCAAAGAAACCCTTTCTGTGGCTGAGAATTGAATCTTCCATTTTAAAATGGAATGGCAGGTTGTTTAAAGGACCAATGGACTAACATCTGATTGGGAGACATTTTTCTTTTCAGATAAACATAGCAGGACTATATATAACATTAAGTAAAACAATGAGGGTGCTTTTGCCCCAATGATAAATTCTGAGGTTGTCAATAAAATTAGAATTTTGAAAAATGAATATGTTTTCCTGACAGATCTATGGACACATTTGTGTGTTTTGATATCAAATAAATACTTCAATCTGTGAAAGATGTATAAACTGAGGAAAATAGTATTTTATAAATGACTAGTGCATGGTGTTATAAAATCATGATTCATTGAAAGATCCATTCATGCTAAGGAACAGATTGTTGGCTTGTGATTAAATGGAGCATTAAGTTCATTCATATGGTTTTAAATTTAAAATTATACAGTACAATTGATGATTAAGAAACTACCTCTTGTCAAGTTTCTCATATAGTATCAAAAGGCAACCACAATTATCTGAAAGGGCTCTGGGCCTAGCATTTCCTTTCCATCTTCACTCATCCTTTGGTACCCAGGGAAGAATAGTTACAGAACACTCTTACCACATAGATAAGAAGCCCACTGACACTCAAGATCCTGACCTGAAGTGGTAGAGTATCTCTATACAAACCACACACATCCCCCAATAGATTAACTCGCTCCCAGACCTACTTCGTCTTAATAATTACTAATACTGGTAAATGTAAGAGATGAACTATATTGTTCAGAGAGTAATGGGGATGGAAATGAATCCCTGTGAGGCATACACAAAACAGACATGCCTTTGTAAGACTTCTACTGTATCCTCGGTTGAGTCTGTAAACTCAGAATTCTTGGATAGAAAGGGTTTAGTGTCTTCACCTGGTGAAGTTAATCTTCATACAAAAGAAAGTCCCAACAAATTGAATGAAGAGGCAAAAAAGAGACTCCAACCATGCTCATTCACTGGTATATCAAAGAGATTAGCAAAAGTGTACCATGAGGACATTCTTCAATTTATTTTTTTCCATTAAAAAATGTAGCTATTTTAATTAAATATTTCAACATTAATATGTCTTGATACAATGAATACTACTTTTAGATAAAGTAAGATTGAATTTTGTTCATTATTTCTTAACACAATCAACAGATATGGTGCATGTAACTAAACATTTTTAGTTATTCTATGATATGATTTTTTTGAAGAATCCCACAACAAAGAAAGTTGGTTATCCATGCTTAATAGCATCTATTTTTAAAGTTTAAATATCTATTTCTTTATTTTAATATTTACTGGTTATCGTACTGTTGTGTCATTAGTGACAAAAAGAGCATGAAACAGTTATTGGCATAGATTAGATATTCAATAAATATTTGAGCGCATGCAAAAATCCATTAAAGATGACAAAACCAAGTTTTATGCCAAAAGTCACAGATAGGTCAGTTGAGATTCAAATTGAGCATCAGAGAATTTCATCGTTTATTTATTCTAGAAAGTTGTCTCTACAGCAAGGATTTGGAAGGGGTCTGTCTAGTCAAAGCAATATCAAGAGTCTTTTGAGCTTTCCAGGGCATTAGGATATTCTGGACTTGAGATAAAATTGGTTTAGAAATGTAGAGAACCATACAGGATATTCAAGTTCAACTTCTTTGAGCCTTGCCTATGCTCATAGAGTTGATTATTAAAAAAGCTGAATTGCTGACCCCTGCCTGGGCTTCCATCACTTCTACTGGGAAATGTGTATGAACCCAATACTGTGAGGGTCGCACAAAATGATTTTCATTTTTTCTGCCTTATCCCAGACTGGCATTTCTAAGACCAGAGATGATGAAGAAAGATATGAAAGAGATGAACCCCATCATGCTAAGTTGAAGGGTTTGACTTCTGAACACAGTAGGTCTATGTTTTTATCACTAATGTTTAGCCTACACATTGTTTAAGGGTGTGCCCCATTGAATGACACCCAGGCACCAACAGGAGTTCCTTTCAAACCACAGTCTGCAGAACTTGAAATACATTCTAGTCATGTTAATGATTGGTAGATATAGCCAGTAAATCCAGTGAGAGATCCTGGACCTTTTGAAATCCTTGTGCCAAATATCTGTGACAATTTACATCTTTACATTTGTCACTTAGCCATCAAAGTAAGACAGTTACTAAATCATTCTAAATGCTGTAGGGGGGAGATCTGAAGTAGTGGCACAAATAATGGGAAGAAGCATGTTTAGGCAGGTGTGGTGGCATATGCCTTTAGTCTCAGCACTCAGGAGGCAAGAAGCAGACAGCTGTCTGAGCTCGAGGTTAGCCTGGTCCACAGAGTCTAGGACAGTCAGGACTACACAGAAAAACCTTGTCTTGAAAAACAAAACAAAACAAAACTAACAACAACAACAAAAGCATGTTCACATGTGCATTCACATGTATCATAGTCAAGGAACTGAAGAATAAAGAATGAGCCCACACTTCCTGCACATTAGCCTAAGAAAGTTCAGAAAGATGCCAGTCTCCCATTGGTTCTAGCACTCAGAGAAATAGCATTGATCAATGCTGGTCTTAAGTACTGAGTGGCTTCTTTGAGACATAAGCCCTCTGGCTTCTGGCACACAGCAGATGATCAATATCTGATCATTGTGTGACTAATTTTTCTCAGTCCCACACATATGTCAGGCAATTCACCACAGGTATGGTTTCTCTAATCTGGATATACTAACAGCTAAACAAATCCTGCTGTCTGTGGCAGATGAGCTTAACTTCGTAAATCATAGAGGTTTGGGTACTTCTGCTGGGAAGATTATGTTTTATCCACAGATGGGCTTAAATCTAGATCACAGCTATCAACCTGAAAAATATTTATTTAGCTTATAGCCTTACTATAAATTTTGAAATATTAGCAATTTGAAAACTGTATACATTATCATTGGGATATTGTAAAGGAGAGATTTAAAGATCTTAGATTCAAAGTTATTATGTTTTTATTTTTATTTTTATTTTTTTATAAAAAGAACATTTAAAACTTTCCTACGTGCTGTGGTCTGAATGTGTGTTCCCATCCCCTGTTAATATGGTAACCACAGTCAACAGTGTGGCTTTAGGAGACCAATCAAATCACTGTGGCAGAACCCTACTGTATCTTCAAAAGAGATGCTGAGAAAGCTACCTGTCCCAGCCCCTTTTGGGCAGTAAGGGCCCAGAAGCAGCTCACAGACACTGAACTGACCTGTATCTGTTCTTTGATTTGGACCACTGTGAGAAATAAAAGCTTATGCATAAGGCACTCTGTGTATAATATTTTGTTATAGAATCCTGAATGACATCTGCAAACTCTTTTTACTATTGATATTAAGCCTTTAATTTCCAAGTTTTAAGCCAGCTAACATCCAGACAATCTATGTGCTTGCATACTTTTGGTGACTTGATTTAATGCAATTCTTTGTTGTCTGAAAATACTACATGGAAAATTCCAGGCCCAAACAACAGTGTAAAGCCATGCATCTTTCTGAGTAGCACTTTAAGTCTTCATGCTGTCCTCCCACCCTGTCCAGGATGTGAATCATATCCTGCACAGGGTCTCCACACTGACGACAGCACACACTCATTGCTCTCTACCTTCTCCATCATGGCCAACCACTGTGAGTAACAGGACTGGTGTTAACAGGAAGCATTAGCTTACACTATGTCACAACTCTAACAGCTTACGCGTACACTTCTTATCTCATCTTGAAACCAAGTATCACATCACATTACCACAACAAAGAGTAGGAAGTGCTGAGAAAGAGGGGGAGAGAGTAGGTATGTAACTATAATTAGAGTATTTTATTGCATTAATTATTCTTAATAGCTTACTTCTTAATAATTACTTAATAATGCTTAATTGACACATTTTTACCATAAGCACATAGCATAGAAAGCACTCATTGCTGTCTACGTTATCTAGGATCTCAGGCATTAGTGAAGTACACAAACAGATCTGCATTTGATAAGAAATGACACCATTTTACCAGGACCAATTCTCAATACCTTAAGATTTTGTAACGCGTTGTTAAATATAGCTATTATTAAAGATTAAGTTCTAAAACTTACAATTATACACATTATATTTAAAAGGAAAATAACAACACTTAAAACCCATCCCTTCTTGCCTTCCTACATTTTGATGTTGCCCATGCTTTTGCGTTTATTAAATCTCTCCTATTTGTTTGGTAGAAGGACAGCAGAAGCAGTTGCTGCTACTAGACTCCCACCAGCTTTGATTGTCAGCTATGATGGGAGTATTTACACCAGAGATATTACGAATGAGTCTTTTAAGACCCACTGATGGGCTGGAAGTTAAGAAACTGTTGGAAAATAGAACATCTACCACTATGTGCTGAGAGTTCTAGAGCATTTCCTGGTATTTTACAATTTCTGCAGTGTGGGTGAGAGAGAGATGGGGGGAAGGACAGGGAGGAGGAAGGGGGAAGGGAGGGGAGGGGGAGGAGGAGAGGGAGAGGGGAGACTGTGTCCTCCCGTTTCTGAGGCCTTGAGGAATTAATTCTTGACCTCTTTACTCGCATAAGTCAGTGCTAAATCTCTTGGTCCCAGTGTGTGTTTTTAGCTCTTAGATTCTACAGCTATGACAATGATAAATGATCTTTGCTCCCAGTTTTAAAGGCAATAAAACTAAGCTGATTGTATTTATGTGTTTAGGAATATATATGTATGTACGTATATGCATGTAACAACAAGTAATGAAAAAAGAGGCCATGAATTTGAAAGAGTAAGCAGAGTTATTTGGGATGGTTGGGGGGAAGTGACAAGAATGGGTAACGGTTTATCATTATATTATAACCTCATAAAAATAAGAGAAATAGTTTTTAAAATATATGTCTTAATTTTTATGTCACTAACAATCCACATCACAGTATTAATGATCTTTTCTAAGCACCTCCTTTCAAGATTTAACATTCAATGACATCATTGTAATTACAGAAGCTGGTGTTTTCAATCAGCCAAAGGTCAGGCCAGTTTCTGTTCTAGATGAAACATCTAGACTTGCAGCAGACACACAAACACAAACTAACAAAAGGCACGGAGGGTCACCCATCCATCAGGTAGAAACCCAAGTTCTCAAAGCAGAGATGAGACAGAATTTAATCAAGCAAACCATTACCAGGCATGCTTTGCACCACCTTGCAGCCCAGAGTGAAGACAGCGATGAGTGATTTATGGCCCACACAGACCTGGAGGATTAGGTTAGTGTGAAGGACTATTTAGATTGGGTTGTCAGGGTTGATTTTATTTGTTTGTTTGGTTGGTTTGTTGTTGTTATTGTTGTTGGCAGTGGTGGTGGTGGTGAGTTTTGATTGTTGTGACAAGGATCACTTATGTAGCCCAGGCTGACCTCAAACTCAGGACAATCTCCCTACCTCGGCATCCAGAGTGCTGGGATGACAAGCTAGAGTCACCAAACAAAGCTGCCTCTGTTTTGGCTTGTCCAACTGGGACAAAATGCAAATGGAATATAACAGAGAAGACTTCACTGCCTCAACCTGCAGCCTTCCTGTGCACCTTGTCTGCTTCTCCTGCCCTCAAGCAACCCTGAGGCCCTAGGGAGCCAGAATAGGCTCCCTTCTGACTGGCTGCAAACAGAGTGGGGCCTACAGGGCCACAGATGGAGAATCAACCACCCTTCTTTGTTCTGAGCTTGTTCCCAAGGCCAAGGCTAGGTCACCTTCACACCCCCCCCCCCCTTCATCTCTGCAGAAGGTTGCCTCAGCCTGACTCCTTGTGTGTGGGCTCTCATCACCATGGCAACCTCCATCTTCAGGTGGACTTTATTGAACACCTGAGGGCACTGCCCTCAGCTTGTTACTGTAAGCTGTGGGGTTTGTTGTTGTTGTTGTTGCTGTTTGTTTTTGTTTTGTTTTTTTTTTGTTTTTGTTTTTGTTTTTTGAGCTGCTGGCTGCTTCCATAGATTAAAAATAGACAAAACAAAACAAAACAGTCTCTAGAGATTTCTGCTACATTCCTGGGGTCAAATGTCAAGGCTTCCTATTCTCTTCCTCCAACTGTATGCCATAGAACAAACTGGAAGGAAGAAAACCCTGACTGCCACCCTTGTTTATAGATGACACCTGGATGGTGAGAGATCTCCTTTTCCCAGCTGTAAACCACAAACACAGCTGGCAGGCAGTATCTTGTTCATAAATGTCACTGGAAGGGAAACTGGTATGATTTTCCAGGAGGTAAAATTTTAAAGAAATGATAGTAGGGTTGACCAAAACACACTTGTGAATATTCTCACAGCACCATTATGCATGTTTTTGTTTTTGTTTGTTTGTTTGTTTTTCATCAAGTCAAAAACAAAAAGAGTGGACTAGCTAGAAATATCAGTTCAGGGAACCTAGGCACAGTGACTCAGCCTGTAATCTCCATCCACAAGAAACTGAGGCAAAAGGATTATGACAAATTTTAAGCCGGCAGGGTTAGTTCACAGTGTTAGAACCACAGGGTTAGACCCTCAGTGAAGTTCAGGCTGGCTTGGTCACAGGGTGAGGCCTTGCCTCAACTAACAATAAAGAAACCAGTGCAGTGATATTTTTGTAAATATTTATTTATTCTTTGGTAATTTCATATGCATACACAGTGGTCATATCCACCCTAAGTACATCCCCTTCTCACTGAGGTCACCCTCCAACTCTCAGCACAGTATACCTTCCACCTTCATGTCTTCTTCCTTTGTTCCTTTTGCTTCTCCCTCCATATGTATGTATGTATGTACCTGTGTATGTATGTATGTATGTATGTATGTATGTATGTATGTATGTATGCATCTATCTTCATCATCACCACAAAAATTCTATCTATCTATCTATCTCTAGTTCTAGCTCTAGTGATGTGGAAATTTCTGGTTTCTTAAAAAACTCAGTTGTGTCATGTGATGTTTTTCTGGAAGTTTTCTTCTGAGAGGGAATGTGATGTTTTGTTGAAAATAGACACTGGAGAAGGCATGTGATATTTAGAAAGAATAAATATATATATTTATTTAAAAAAATATATAGTATGCCACAAACAGTGAGAGAATGCTATTGCATTGTTTTGCCATGTGACACTTTACCTCTCCATTGGTCTTTGTTGATCTTTGCTGACTTTGCTGCTCTTTACAGTCTAGAAAGAAACGCCAAAGAACCTTGTATTATTCCAGCTGAGTCTAACTGCGTCTGCTGCTCATGCTGATTCAGCAGAGCCTTGCTGTTTCTGCTGGATTGTGCTACCTCTGATGATTTGTGTTTGATGTTTGCTATTGAACCGGACTGCTGGTATCCTGACAACAAAAAGCAGGATTGCCCCAAGTAACTACTTCTAAACAGGCCCACAACACCCTTTCCTATTAATCTCCTTTTCCCCTACCTCTGGTCCATGGCTTTAAAAGGAGGTTGAAGTGTTTAAGAACCCTAAATAAGGTGGGTTTTGAAAAATCTAAACCTACACTCCAGCCCTAACTCTAGCTCTCTTTGTAGCACATTGAGTCCAATTAGTGTTGCCTGCAGGAATGCTATCTTTTCTTATTGGCTTTGTCTCATGCTGGTAACCATAGCTGTAGTGAGTTCATAGGCACAATGGCCGAGTCATGTCCAGAAGACAACATTTTAGCATACCTCTTCCCATCTGTCAACTATTACATTCTTTCCACCCCTTCTTTTGAATGTTCCCTGAGCCTCATGTTTCTGGGGTAGAGGAGTGATGTCAGTGCCTCATTTAGTGTTGAGAACGCAACACTCATTAATTCTCGGTGCCTGGACCAGTTATGAGCCTTTGTACTGACTGCTGTCCACTGCAGAAGCTTCTCTGACCAAGATGGAAAGCAACACTAATCTATAGATTTGCATATAGTAAATATTTAGACAGTCTGATAATATGTCCATTTAGCAAAACAACAGTAGTAGGTTTCCTGTAGAGCCAGTGACTTCCCCAGCTGGGGATTTTTGGCCAGGTTTACTGTACAGGACATGAATTTTCCTTCAGTGGAGTGGGTCTCAAATCAAATCAGGAATTGATTGGTTACTGGCATAACTTTCATTCCACTGCTGCACCAGTGGGCACACTTGCCTGGAAGGTTAGCACTGCATGATTCAGACCTCCCCATGGATAATACTCACTGGCCTGCATACTCACCTTCCAGCAATATGAAGACTAGACAGAAGGGAGGAAACTTTTAGGTCAGTCCCAGCTTGCTTGATCTGCATCTTGCAACTAAAGGATGTTGTGTGTTCTGCAGCACATTATAGTAAGCTACCAAGACCATGGGCAAAAGCCTGTGTTGTTTTGGAGACCTTTCATAGTTTCTATTGTACTAAAACATTTCTTGTTTCTATTGTGTCACTTGGTTTAAAGTGGTTCATAAATACATAAAATGGAATATGCAACTATAGCAATATAACCCCCATCCATTTACAGACAGACTTCAGTGAAATATATTTTCCCAAAGGAAAATGGAAATGTTCAGTAGGAGAAACTATGCTTAACTTGAGTTATTTATAATTACTATTTCTCTCCTTCCCATGCAAAGTACATGAATCAAGTTTGGAAGGAATTGTTTTTCTTTTTTATCTATTCTATACTATAGGAAATAAAATATAAGTTTCTCTTAAAATAAAAATATTAAGTAATATCAAATCTCTTTAGTATCCCAAAACTATAGTAAGGATGAGGACATTCATCTTGGTCTGTACCCTGGATGTAGATTTTGAAATTGAAGAGTAATTGTTGGATTAGAATGGAATCCATGAGTGATGAAAGGCTTGGTTCCAACATCAGGCTTCTCAAAAGGAAATCAATACTCCCTTCATGAGGCCTCTCTGTGTCTGGGCCCCGGAACAGTGGGGAAAGAATATTAATTGCTTGATCCTCACAAGAACCACCGTCTTCCATGACATGAGATATGGTCCTGCAGCTTTTAAGAATCACGCAATATCAAGAAGGAAGCCCCAGTTCCTGAGGAAGGGAAAGGCTGAGAGATTCCTGACCAGTAGAGTAAATGAAACCCAACAATGCTTTTAAATATTAAAAAAAAATGTAAATAGGCACAGATTAACTAAAAAAATAATGTAGATTTTCACATTATTTTGTAACAGTAAAATGAAGAGCCCATATAAGTGTCCAAGTGCTAGAGAAATTATGTTGCAGCTGGCTGGCAAAAAAAAAAAAAAACAAAAACAAAAAACAAAAAACAAAAAACAAAACAAAAAAACCCAAAAACTGCTGTAGCTGTTAAAACTGAAGATGTGCAATGCCTCATCATAAGGGAAGTGTTCATATGACAGGTATGGTAAAAATAGATGGGAGGAATGACCCAGTTTCTGTAAAATAAGTTTTATTGTATACAATATTTAATACATTACATACAGAGCTAAAAATTTACAATCCAGAATTACAGTTTGCTGGTTAGATTTTATTTTAACTACTCTATAAATCTATTTATTATAAGGTAGTTAATAAAACATCTGTAAAGGATATTTATTTGGTCAGTATCTAGGTCAAGGTTCTCCATGTTCTGATCAGTTTTGAGGCATGTGGTTTGTAGCTAACTTGAAACATTTTCTTCCTGTTTTCAAATTCAATCTATTTTATGTGTATGGGTGCATGCCTAAACATATGTCTGTGCCTCATATATATGTCCAGTGCTTGTTGAGGCCATAAGAGAACATCAGAGACCCCTGCAAATTGGAGATACAGTTGTACAGTTGATTTTGAACTGTCATGCTATTCCTGGGGACTGAACTATGGTCTTCTGGAGAAGCAGTGAGCACTCTTCAACTCTGAGTCATCTCTCCAGCTCATCAAATCACTTTAAAGCATGTATCTTGTTAATTCCAGTGATTAAAGGATAACAGATGACCTTAGTTACGTCACTCACACTACATCTGTACTTGGACCTCATATTTCTTCCATACCTGGTTTGCAGAGCACATAGAACTTACCTGAGAGTGTCTATGTGCTTAGAATAGACCTCTCTGAGTTTCCGTAGATCCCACATCTATAAATGGTGAAAGAGTTGTTCATATGATTTGAAAGTACAAAGGGATTATCCTCTCAGAGTAGACAGCCAAGGGTTTTTATCATAACTTTGCATGAAATTTACTGCCAAATCCCTCCTAACTCATCAGTGCTATGAACCCCAGCACTACTTTCTTGTTTACCTCCTGTAGTTGTCTGTCATGCTCCTTTAACAGTGACTACAGATAGAGTCTTTGTACAGGGTAGAGGCTGTGACACCTGATTAATCTATTCATATGGTTAAGCATCAGATATTCTGTTTTAAGATTTTTTTGGGGGGGGGGGGTTCAAGACAGGGTTTCTCTGTGTAGTCCTGGCTGTCCTGGAACTCACTTTGTAGACCAGGCTGGCACCTTGAACTCAGAAATCCGCCTGCCTCTGCCTCCCAAGTGCTGGGGTTAAAGGTGTGTGCCACCACGCCCGACTGATATTCTGTTTTGATAGAGAAATTAATGTGGAAATTTCTGGTTTCTTTGGAGCATTGGTTGTGTCATGTAATGTTTTTCTGGAACCTGTCTTAGGAAAGGATGTTTTTGCTGAAGCAGACATATGGGAAGATGTTTTGCTAAGAACAGACATGCTGTGTTTTTCTAGAGGCAACCTAGACAAAGGGCATATGATGTTTTGCTACAGTGGATGCTTGAGAGAATATGAAATGTTTGGAAATGATATAAATATAGTCTAATGGACATTGGACAATGCTGTATGGTATCGACTTGCCATAACATTCTTTGCTGGTCATCGTTGGGCTTTGCTGATGCTGGTCTCCAATGATAACACTGGGTGGTATTGGTACACATTAACATTTGTTGTTGGTCATCATTTGTCATGATTTCATAGAGAGAAACACACTGTAAAACTATGGTGGTGTTCCAGTGACTTCTTGCCTCTTCCATGAACTTGGGTTGATTGGCAGAGCCTTACAGTTTCTTTTAGATTGACCTGCCATTGCTAGTTCTTGAACGGTGTTTTTGAGACTTGCCATTGCTAATTTGTCAATGGAGTTTGCATGTCCTGCAGTTGTTGATTCGTGAATGGTGTTTGCGAATGAGTCAAGCTTCCGCTGCTGATTTGTGTAAACTGAACTGCTGATATCCTGATAACGCATATTGGATTTGCTCCAAAGAATTATTTCAAAGACAGGTCCACATCTTCCTTTGCTCTATTAACCTTTCCTCTCCACTACCTCTGGTGGGTGATGAAGTAGAAAAGACATTAAAACATTTAAAAAACCCTTATTAAAAGTAGGTTTTAAAAAATCTAAGCCTATAAGAAATACAATGAAGCCCACACATTTAAGCAACCACAATCTATCATTCCTATCGTCTACAATTAATAAAAACTTGGCTCTGAACCCAGGAATCATAGGCTTTAAATCTTTCTGTTACAGGTGACCAAAGTCTTTCATCATTGTTGCAATGACCTTTTTGACCTAGATTAGATTCTTATCTGTAGAATGTCCCTTCTTTCTGCCAAATTTTGAGTCTTCTCTCAAAACTCAGATGTAATGCACACTCTCAATCATCACAGGCAAGTACAAAGATTATCTGTTATCTTATATGTCTCTTGATGGTACTTATCACATGGTCATAGGACATAATTAATCATTTTCAGTCTCCACCAGTAATCTGCGAGTCTAAAAAATCCATGTTATATGTCTGTTTCTTTTCATGCATCCATTGCCCAGAACAATGTCGGAAACACATAGCATCCTTGTGAATGTTAAGAAGTGTGAATATACATTTCTGCTTACTAATGATTACCGCATGTGGCAATTACACTAGCCCACCACTGGATGAGGTGTCACAGGCAAGCAAGAATTGACAAATGACCAGATGACACCATATACTGTGAGCTCAGCTACTACAGTGCATTTTTTTTCTTTCTAGATTCTGGTTAAATGCGGAGTGAATGTTAAGAGAATGAATGAAAATGGCATCAGGAATTAATTTTTATGGTTTTCCAGTCAGTCTACTCAGAAAAGAAGAAGAAGAAGAAGAAGAAGAAGAAGAAGAAGAAGAAGAAGAAGAAGAAGAAGAAGAAGAAGAAGGAGGAGGAGGAGGAGGAGGAGGAGGAGGAGGAGGAGGAGGAGGAGGAGGAGGAGGAGGAGGAGGAGGAGGAGGAGGAGGAGGAGGAGGAGGAGGAGGAGGAGAAGGAGAAGGAGAAGGAGAAGGAGAAGGAGAAGGAGAAGGAGAAGGAGAAGGAGAAGGAGAAGGAGAAGGAGAAGGAGAAGGAGAAGGAGAAGGAGAAGGAGAAGGAGAAGAAGAAGAAGAAGAAGAAGAAGAAGAAGAAGAAGAAGAAGAAGAAGAAGAAGAAGAAGAAGAAGAAGAAAAAGAAGAAAAAGAAGAAAAAGAAGAAAAAGAAGAAAAGAAAAGCCAAAAAGTCAGCCATAGAATAGCTAAATTTAAGTAAAAGATGGAAGCTTCACAGAGGATCAAACAAGGGGATAGCTCTGTAGTCAGCAAACATAAAAGGAAGCCAAGACATCTCCTAAGGTAGCCCCCGTCTTTCCCACCTCACAAATGCCATCAGTGCAAGCCTGACACTCAGAACATAAGCCAGTATTATTAGAAAAAAGATCTTATTCTGCTCATCCAAGTCAGTATACTAGCTGGGTTGATAGAAGTGATGGAAGGTACCTAGCATTCATGCAATAAAATGGATACATGATAAATATTTAACAGAGGTATACCAATATGCTTCATTCTTAATGTTTGCCTCACCACACTGCTGTCTCTGCATTTTTATTTCATTTTCTCCAATGCATTTTTGGATAAGCTTCGAATAAATAAATGTATAAGGTGAAAATTAGCATGCAGTAGTGGGTCTGGTTTAAGCTAGATCTGGTCCTTTGCTTTACGTGTAGCCACATCTCTAAGGGAGTCTAAACTATCTGCACAGATGTGAAATGCTTTGAAGGTCAGGGGTAACATCCCAGGGACCCCCGTCCCTCATTTGGAAAGAAATACAGCCAACTTTCTGCTAACATATTTCCTGCATTCTAGTTATAATAATTGAGATTTGGCTATTTAAAGATTCATTTGGCTGTTGCTGAGGACATCTGCATTGTGGGGCTGGCACAGGTTTGGGGGTCATTCTGAAGGCTACAACATTCTCATAGCTGGTTAGTGGCTCCTTGTGGTGTTTGTCTCCACATAAGTAACAATTTTCTATAAAGTTAACTCACTGAATTGGAGTTGCAACCGACTTGAATTACCTCACTCATTCCATGAATCCATTCATCTATACTGAATAAATTCTTGGATCTCATGTTTTTTCCATACCTGATTTCAGAGCACATATACTTTACCTGAGAGTGTGTGTGGAGGTTTGGGTCTTCTGTATTTATAAGTGGTGGAAGAGTTGTTCATGTGATTCTATAATGGAAAACACACAGGGATTATCCTCTTAAAATAGGTGGCCAAGGCTTCCATCATACCTTTTCATAGCATTTACTGGCAAATCCCTCCTAACTCATAGGTTCTGTGTAGCCCAGTCCTGCTTTCTCATCTTTTCTAGTTGCCTACCATGCCTCTCCAGCAGTGACTGCACATGGGATCTTTATACATGCTAGAGGCTGTGATACCTGCTTAACCCAATATGGTTAAGGATCACTCTGACCTTTTGTTTTGATAAAGAAATAATATGAAGTATAGACATTTAAGCAGCCCAATCCTACAGTTAATAGGCATTCAGATGTGAACATGTATCATGGCTTCACATGCCATAGGTTATTCGCTGTTTACTGATATATATATATATATATATATATATATATATATATACATACATATATATACACACATATATATATCCTTTTCTTTCTACTCAAAGTATTCAGATGCCCTGCTTTTACTTAATCCTCTCCATGAAACTTATTTTGTCTATTTTTTCTCATAAACCCTGAGATTAGACAGAACCAACATCCATATGCTCTAGATATTCCTTGAGTGCCCATGTTCACTGTACTCATGAGCCTACATTATATGGGTGACTAGTCTTTTTCTGCCACTCAGGGAAACATATGTGAACAGTTGTCTAAACTTCAGTCTCTCTCTGAAACTCATAGGTTCCGAAACATACTAACCCCCCAAAATTGTTTATTGAGAAACTAAATAAGATGACACATTAGTTGGAAAGTGATAATTTTTTTGTGCCCAAAGTCCAGGATACAACTTGACTTCTAATTGCAGCTACTTATTGAGCCAATAACGTTTAAGAGAATAAGAATAAACCAATTCTATGTACAAGAGTATATCATGGATGTTATCAGCAAGACATAGTATCATGAAAAGTATGGAAACACAAAACACAATACAATGTCTCCCCAATGTGATAATATTGACCATAAAGTGTCACACAACATTCTATGACTTTAACAGCTTTCATATGTATGAAACATAACAGCTTTAGTACCATTTAATAAAGAAATCTTAGGAGAACGTCCAATGCCCAGGTCTTGTTTCATAGTGGTTGCTCCTATTATTCTAAAATTTGACCTAACATTGTTTCCAAAAGCAGAGAAAAAAAAACTTAGTTTACTTAGAAATTTATTGAACATCTTTATCTCCTGATGCTATATCCTACTACACTGAATTTAATAAGCATGTTTTCAGTAGTACAGGTGCTCAGGTCAAAAGCTCACGTCTGGAGATGGTTCCAGCCAAATAACTCCCGGTTATATTTTTTGTTATAAAAATCCTGAGTTTCCAAATGGGCTTCCCTTTGCACAGATTACTCCAGAACATTCTTCAGAAAATACAAGGTAAAGGAGTGAGATAGGCAATGAGTTGAAATATATAACTAACTCCTTGTCACAGGAAGTCAGTTGCATTCTGGCTATCTTTGAATGACAAGTAATTCGTAGTTAACTGCATGGAAAAGACGTTGTTCCAGGAGTCTGTATCTTAATCATTACCCTGGATATTTGTATGTGACTGGTCTGGCAGATAGGCTCTTTGTCTTTAAATAATACCAGTAGGTTGGTACGCTGGCTTATACCTGAATTTTCAAGTCTCCGGAGCTTGCCCCAGGAAGATCCCAAGTTAGAGACCAGCAGCTGTTCCATTTTCATCTCCATTTAGTTTAAAAACAAATGAATGGATAAACAAAGAAATGGAAAAAGAAGAAGGGAAGGAATATCTGTAAAATTTGTTAGATAAAAAACTATATTCTACAAAAAGGTATGTATACATGTTAACTCATATTTGAGAGGGATTATAATAGAATTCAAAATATCTGTGTGAGCTTAAAGGATGGTTCTCATCTGGATTTACTTGAAGGAACAGCTGGAAGAATTTAGGATGGTCTGTTTATATATAATGCCATGGTATATTCGTATGTGGAACTGTACCATGCAAACTAATATATGTTAGCAGAAAACATAGCTATTGTAGGTCTTTTGTGAAACTCCCCACGTGAGTATTATGAGCTTAGGGAGTCAAGTGTGAATTTCCCTTCCTCAGTTTTTCCACATGGCTGATATGTAGTAATTTCTTTTATATGACAAGCTATAGAAAGTATCAAATATCAAGAAATATATAGAAGACATTTTAAGAGCCGAACTATTATTTGACTTATAATAAAACACATTTCCCTTTTGGAAAGCTTGGCCGAACAACATCCACAGTCTAAGTGCTTGCAAAATCATCTCAGAACATCTGTGCCCACAACCCAGAACCAACCTCTAGAACAACTATTAATGCTTGCTGCTCTGCCCTAAAATGAGCACAAAGTTGAAATGACAGTTTAAATCCGAGGGGAACTGAGACATGAGTATTTCCAAAAACAACGAATTCAAGGATTGATGGAAATGCAGACTGTGCCTGTTTCTTCACAGGACTGTGCCCATTGCCCATTCATTAAACTGATGCCTAATTGGAAGCACATTTTCCTTCAGAGAAATGATTGTTTATGAAAGGAAACAATTCCTTAGTCCCTCTGTGCAAATCAAAAGAGAAGCCCGGTGTCCTTGTGTGGTTTATACTTGAGATTTTGATTAAAAGATACAATGAAAATCCCAGAAGAACTTAGCTCATGGTGAATATTTGAATTGAACATATTGAAAAACGATTGTGAAGATTCTCAAAATGCATTTGGCAACCAGATCTTTTTTCAATATGTGACCATGAACCATCTTTTCTGAGTCATGGAATAAACAATCTCCATAAATGTAAAAACCAGAAATTTTCTAAGCAAAGGCCACATCTGTTTTCCACTCAAAGTTAATCTTCATCTCTGGGTTTGGCGGCTGATATGGTCTTGGGTTGGAAGGAATTTTTGTCCAATTCCCTGATATGGCATGCAAGGAAAGTAAGAGGCAGGGACTCCTCCTTAATTGTCTCTACAAGTTCTTCCAGATCTGTCCTTGTTGAGGTCTCATTTCCTTTCCACGGTAGTGCAAATGGATTCCCTTACTACATAGAGATTTCCTTGCTAGAACTTAATGTAACTTTTGCTTATGTAATTTAAAATCTTGATTTTTTTTGAATTAGTGTTTGTTCTGCAGACAGAACCTTGATTAGATCTAAGCTCAAAGTCCTTACTGAATAACATGGGTATTCCAGGCATATATACATATATAAGGAGTGTGTATTTGTACATGATATATATATATATACATATATATACATATATAAGGAGTGTGTATTTGTAAATGTGATATATATATACATATATATATATATATATATATATATATATATATATATAGTGTGCGTGTGTATGTGTGTGTAATTCCTAATATGTATAGCAATAAATAGCTAATGAGTCAGTGTTTTGAAAACATGCAGTTGCACACATGTGTGTATTATTTCATTTATAAATGAAAGACTACAATTCCACAGATATCAGACAGCACATATGTTATTCTATGGTATCTACTTACTATTTATGTAACTGTGTCATGTCCCATTCCATTTGAAATTATGCAGCAAAGGGAGACTGGAGCAGAAGAGGTGAAAGGTTTGCCGTAGTTGTAAACAGTGGGACTTTACATTCCAGGGTTCATAGGTTGAGCAGACATTTGATTGTTGCAATTCACAAGCCAAATTTACAAAACACCTGCAATTGGTGGGGCTAACATGTCTTGTCTGGTTTTGTGGAAAGAGCAGATGCATTTGGCTTTTTGATAAGAACACCTGTTCCCAGGGATAGTGTTCTGAATCAGATGATGAAGTAGACATTGTCACTCAGCTGCAAACAGAGCCACGTTCCCTTTTGACCTACAGAGAAGCTTGAGTCCTGGTGCTGGCATAGAATTCAGATGAGGTCTTGGAAGGAATATAATGTGGGGTGGCTTTCATTCATTTTTCCCTATTCGGGGGAACCGACTTGTTTCTCACATGTAAAAAAACGGGTTCATTAAATTTTAGGACATATTCTTTGGGCAATCCCCTCCCACCCTGTGACCCTCTAATAAAACATGAACATACACAAGAGTGAGAAAAAGAGGGAAAAATGTAAGAATTGTCTGATTTCTTAAAACTTTCAAAACAAGATAGATAAATACAAGGACATGATAAATGCTCTACGGATGCTCCAAGTTAGAAGGAGTATGTCTGTTAGAGTCTTTAAGTTAAATCTACTCATTTTGACAATAATCAAGCAACATTGAGAAGATAGAAATACTGGGTATCATACTGTTGTTTCTGCTCTGAGTAAGTAAATGATCATATAGAGACTGTAGCAGTAAGCATTCATTTAAGAGCTGTCAGCTTATCTTATAATCATATGCTATTAGAGCATTGAATCAAGAAGAGAATTCAAGATGCACAGCAGACTCCATTCCATATTAGCTGGCGTACCATCTGGCCAAAGTGATCATGCTTATGTAAGCGAGCCATTTTGTAGAGTTCACTTGTCTGTTGCTTTCTAGTGAACTGCCATTTAATTCTTTCATTCACACAAGTATTTTGTAACATACTTCTTTAAGGAGCTGGGAAGATAGTTCAGAGCATTAGAATTTATATTAAAAAGAAAAACATCTGTGTGTTGTAAGAATTGGGATGCTGAAAACCACAAGACTGAGGCGATAGAAACAGGAAGATCCATACTTCTAGGTAATCAGACAGCCCAGCTGACTCCCTCGGCCTCCAGTCTCAGTGAAAGATCCCATCTTAAAAGACGACTAAGCACAAACACATTAGACTTCTCAAGAGGAACAAGGTTGAGATCTGGCCTCCATGTACATCCCATGAATAATTTCATGTTTACTTGCCATGAGAGAGCTCAGTTACTTGGTTTAACTGGCATGTTGCCATGCAGGGATCTTGTAGATGTCAGCTAATATTTGTAGTCAAATAACTTTAATAATGGAAATTTCTCTCAAAACCCAACGCTTACTGGAGAGCTGTGGAGTAGAAGTCCCCTCTTACACCTGCATCCCATACTCTGCACCTGAAGCCTGGCCCAGAGTCATCACATAGAAGATTAAAGCACTTTCCACAGAACTTCTGGCCACTTTATATTTTATTTGAGAAGATGTCTATTCAGGTCATTTGCCCATTTAAAAAATTTGGTTATTTCTCTTGACTATTCAGTTTTACAGATTCTTTATCTATTTCAGATATTAAGGCCTTGTCACATGTATTGGTTACAAATATTTTCAACAATGTCTCAAAATTGTTTTGATTCTTTTGTTTGTTTCCTTTGACTCAAATATGGCTTTATGTCTTCTTGTTCCTTACTTTCACTTGTCTGAGTGGTTGATGTAGGATCCAAAACAGTCACAGTCAGTAACACCTCACAAGTGTGCTCTTATAAAGACACAACTTCGGAGCTGACTTTGGGCTTTTGACACGAGTAGAGTCCAGTTTTGTTTCACATGGATATCCACGTCCCACAATGGTGTTTAGCGAAGGTTCTCCCTGTTCCTCTCGTGTGTTCTTAGCACGTTTGTCAGAGGTTCAACATGTTCAGGCTTGAGTTGTTTGTATGCTCTCTGCTGAACTGCTCTGTTGTTCTAAGGGCTCTGAGCCATTTTGCCTGACACAGCTTGGTAATATAAGTTGAAGTCAGGAAGTGTGAGGTCTCCAACTCAATTCTCTCAAGACTAATTTAGGCATCCAGTGTCTTTTATGACTCCATAGTGAGTAGGATCTCAACATTGCTTACAGCCAGAGAAATAAAGACAAACCACTGTCAGACAGATACTACCACACACTTGTTCCTATGACTTCTGCTGAGAAGAAACAGAAAGTGTCACTGAGAGTGTGGAGAAAGAGAAACCTTTGGAGTTTGTAAGAATCTAAATTTATTTTAAATACCAGTGTGGAGATTATGCAAAAAGTAAAAGAAGATAGGACTTCTGTATGACAGGGCAGTCCCTTTTCTGAACATGTAACCAAATAAAAGAAGATAAAGACTGTGGAGAGATAACTACATAGAGACATTCATTAAAGTGTTGCTCTAATGCATGCCCATTGGTAGATAAATGGCTAGGTAAACCATTGTGTGGTATGTGTGTGCATGTGTGTTGTGTGGTTGTGTGTGTATGTATGTGTGTGTGTATGTATGCATGTATGTGTGTGTGCATGTTTGCTGTACACCATGTGCATGTGTGTGACTATTATTCAACATTTTAATATGATATTCTAACATTTGCAATGACATGGATAAAACTGCAAGCTATTGTTAAATGCAATAAACCAAAGAATGAA
This sequence comes from Mus caroli, assembly GCF_978045245.1. Taxonomy (NCBI): domain Eukaryota; kingdom Metazoa; phylum Chordata; class Mammalia; order Rodentia; family Muridae; genus Mus; species Mus caroli. The sequence goes on from NW_028227263.1 coordinate 95,404,751, forward strand.
TGGAGGAAACAGCAAGCTATCTCTTCCATGTTGAATGTTTTAAAAATTGAATACACATAAGTAAAGAGTAGAAGAATGGTCACCAGGGGACACAGGGTGTGCTGGAAAGACATGACTCAAATGTACAAAGCTGTTATTACATTTCAGAGTCAGTTTTGGGATTCTGGGGGCAGTGTCGTGGCTATAGTTAATAATTTTGTATTGCAAATTTGATATTTGGTAGGAGAATAGGTTTCAGATACTTTATTGATCAAATATACAAACACATTTTTAAAAAGTGCCTCTGTGAGGGAGCTGGCATGCATACCTTTTGGATATTCCCAACCATTTCACAGTGCATATGAGCACATCATGTTTTAGATTCTAGATGTAGCTAGTGATTGTAAATCTGCAATGTCCAAGCTTTCTTGAGTCTTTAGTCTGCTGCTCTACCTTACAGGCTTTGAATTTACTGAGCTGCCTAATTCCATGAGAACTTTAAATTTCCATCTCTACCTCTCCATTTGTTATCAGACACTTTGGAGTGTGTGTATATATTTAATACATTATTTAACCTGTACCTAGAGGCAGATTCAGGTATCATCAGTCTTGAAGAAGAAAAGATGCAGTAACATTAATTAGATGCTGACTGTGAGAGCAATGTGCACAGCAAGGAACCAGTGTCTTCACTACAATATGCAAATGTCTTTGTTTTCATAAATGCCTGTCTGATACCAAGTGCTTTCCTTTATCTAAGAAGAGTGGCTTGTTTCCTGTTTTAGGCTCAGAGTATAGTAGGGAAATTCCAGGATTAATTATAATCCATATTTACCAGGCACTGGCATAGCCTCACAAGAGAGAGCTCTATCAGGGTCCTGTCAGCCAAATTTTCTGGCATATGCAATAGTGTCTGGGTCGTGGTTGTATATTGAATGGAACACAGGGCCCCTAATGAAGGAGCTAGAGAAAGTACCCAAGGAACTAAAGCAGTCTGCAACCCTATAGGAGGAACAATATATGAACTAACTAGTACCTCCCAGAGCTGTGTCTCTAGCTGCATATGTAGCAGAGGATGGCCTAGTCGGCCATCAGTGGGAGGAGAGGCCGTTGGTATTGTGAAGATCATATGCCCCAGTACAGGGGAATGCCAGGGCACGGAAGTGGGAGTGGGTGGGTTGGGGAGCAGGCTTTGGGGATAGCATTTGAAATGTAAATGAAGAAAATATCTAATAAAAAATAATCCATGGTAGAGAATTAGAGTATTTTATGGATGTGTATGAGTAACTTTCCAAGTGAGAAGCATCTCAACCTGGTTTAATGTGATTGCAAGGCACTGTGCCTTTCAGTTAGATGTGATTTTTTAAATTTTCGACTGCACAGTGCACCATCACACACTTTGACCGAGAACAGAACACAGAGAAACAGTATAAAGAACATTGCACCATGAGACAGTTCATCATGGTGCTGATGAGTGAAGTCTATATGAAAAACATAGTAATTTGCATTCAAAAAGAAATAGGGACTGGGAGATGGTCCAGTCATGAAAGTGCATGCCTCGTGAGCATGCATACCTGAGTTGGTTTCCCTGAGCTTACACAAAGTCAGAAAGATGGTCACAGTGTCACACTCTTGTGATCCTAACACCAGAGTGTCAGAAACAAGTAGATGCCTGGGCCTCACTGGCTAAGAAGTGTAGCCTCCTTAGTGAGTTCTAGGCCAATGAGAGACCTTGTCTCAAAAAAAAAAATGTGGATGACTCCTGAGGAAGAATACCTTAGATTTCTTCTCTGGCCGTCATGTGCATATCTGCATTTGTACACACACACACACACACACACACACACACACACACACACACAAACTTAAAACAACTAGAACAACAACAACAAAAACAAAAACAAAATAAAAAACCCCACAAGAAATAGCAAAATGGAGTATCTTGGTACTTAGAGCAGTTGATTTCCTTTTCTCTAGCTTCATTACCAAGGAAGTGTTCTACCAGGTCTTCAAGATATTTAGCTTTGCAAACCCATTGTACTCACAGCCAATTTTAAGTGTTAATATGTTTATTTATTTCAAAACTTTACCATAAATGCTGCACATAGAAACCAAGCTGCCCTTGTGTCCTCTCCTTAGTTGTAATTATCTAAGCCTTAATAATTACTCTGCTGGAAAAGGACTGCAACCCCATAAGAAGAGCAACAGTATCAACAGGACCCCACAGAGTTCCCAGGGACTAGGCCACCAACCAAACAGCATACCTGGAGTGGTCAGTAGTCCCCACTACATATGTGGAAGAGGACTTCCTTGTCTAGCCTCAGTGGGAGGGGATGTGCTTAGTTCTGTGGAGGCTTGATGCTGCAGAGAAGAGGAATGTTAGAGGAGTGAGGTGGGAATGAGTGGGTGGGTGGGTGGTTGAGGGGAGTACCCTCTTAGAGGTGAAGGAGAGGGGGGATTGGTGGGGCACTCTTGGAGGGGGGAACTGGAAGGGGAATAACATTTTAAATGTAAATAAATGAAATAATTAATAATAATAAAGAGAGTCGCTTTGAAAAATAATTACTCTGCTGGTACAGAGATGAATGAACTGACACATAAATGAATCCAGATGTAATTACACAAGTGTCCGCCATCTCCTCACTTCCTTCTTAAATAAGTCAAAAGTACTTCTATCCTTAGCAGTACTGAAGCTGAAACAGCAGGAAGCATGTACATTCAGTGTATTTGATGAAGAAGGGTGAAGTGGATGTTTTAATTTTTCAGAAATTCAAAGAACTTGCATCGGATGATGCAAGTGATTATTGGTGAGTGTATTAGTAGGGGAACTGCTCAGACTTGGTATATTTCTTTATCTGGGGTTACTGTATGGGCACTAAATACATGGTACCTTGAAGATAAAATATGCTGTCAGAATCTCCCTCTATCTATTTTTAGCACCATAGAACTGATTCTCTTTCATTTCATCTGAGATCGACATGCTTAGGTGGAATGACCACCGAGGGTTATGAAAAAAAAAAAACAAAAAAAACAGCACGCACTTGTGAAACTCACTTTTTAAACATGAAAGGTGTGATGTTTTATACTCTGTAGGGGGAAAAGAGGATAATATAGATGTAGGAAATAGAATTACATCAAAGGTTTGTGACCTGCAACATCTAAAGAATCCCTGTCTTTGAGTTTAGCTCTGGCTCATGAAGCCAGAATTCAAGTTCAAGGCAGAATTGCTTGCAACTTTTGTCTGCCCTAAACTCTATAGGGAGACAAGGATGGGTCCTACTCACCTCTCTGGGGTTTAGGATTTTGGCATCCAGAGAAGTCTACTGAAAAAAAATTAACCAACTCCAATGCTGGTAAGAATCAATAACTCAAACTCTAAGCAGCAAGCCTACTTGACTTTCTAGCTTCTCATTGTACTAGCTCTGTAATGTGTGTGTGTGTGTGTGTGTGTGTGTGTGTGTGTGTGAATGATGTGTTTCTTCATATGTGATATGGAATTATTAGTAACTCTTCAGTTACCCCACAGGATATTTTGTAGAAGGCTTTGTGTGTGTAGCTGAATAGTTTCCATACTTCATCAATATTTTAAAGAACCATGATCTAGAACCTTGTATTCGCCTTCTAAAATCTACCTCTCACCAGTCTTGACAGGACTATTGTGTGGGTGTGGTACAGTCCTTACTCTCTGGCCACAGCTACTGGTACTCTGAGCTGGACCCTGAGACTTTGGTGACAACAATTGAAGAAGGCAAACTGTCTTTGAGTAAGTTCTAGTCAAAGATACAAAATGCAGAAGCAAACTCTTTGGCGAGTAGGACCATCTCACCTGGGAGTGTGACGCTGCTGTTCTTTGGCAGAAAGGAGGAGGCCTATGTGAACATGGAAATAAGCATGAGAATCAGTGGTGTTGAGATTGGATTTGGATGTCTGCTTTCCTTTGGTACCGACATAGGCCCACGCCTGCATGTCCTAGGCCTTTATATGCTATGTTGCTTTACAATAACTTTCCAATACACAGCCTGTTACACTAATATTGGTTAGTTTGGGGCTCCTATTACTTCATCATTCCAGTGTCACTTGCCACAGGGTTTCTTTCTGTTCAGCAGTGGCAAATTGTCACCCTCACATTCAAGATGAAGAAGCTGACATTCAAACATGACCAATGTCTGCCCAAGTCAAACCATTGATAAACTTACAATCCAGTATAGGATATGAGTGTTGTTCCTACTATCTCTTTTCAGCCCAGCATCCTGCCTTTTGTTTTTCTCTCTCTTCCCTTTCAGCTAACTAACTCCCATGGAAACCTTGCAGTCAGTCTGTCATGAAGCTTCAGGACACTTTCCTTGATGCTGAGTATAAGCGATTTGCCTTTCCTAAACTCAGCGGTCTTGTTCTATACTGACGGAATGAAACATATTCTTTTGCTCTCCAGCCCAGTCCCCTCCCAATTCCCAGGAGTTCGAGCTCTGCTCTATCTTAAGGAGTGAAATGGAAAAAGACAAATGAACTAGACAGAGTTTAGACACTGGAGAATCACATGCCTACTCTGAAGTGTGCAAAATAATGACTTTCATGAAAATTCTAGTTTTCAATTCAATCAGCCTGCCCTTGAACTCATCAGGATAAAGTGCTATTAGTTCTAATGTTTTACCTTAGAACTTATTTTTTTTCTTTTAGTTTTTGTATTTCTTTCTTCAGACCAGAGAGATATAAACACAAAGGGGTATGCATAAGAAAGTATATATATTTTACATGAAATTATTTTATCTAAAATAATGACAATATTTTAAGGTCCTTCAAAATTAAACGAATTAGAAAGAAAAACAGAAACTATTTTAAAAGCTACATTTTGACTAATTCATCTTGAAATAGACAAAATTGAATGTATTTTAAAAGATATATCTATTTGGTTTTACATGGACAAATATTTGTTGCATGTATGTCTGTGCACAGCATCTGTGTACAGAAGGGAGGATTGGACCCTTAGATCTAATGTTGTGGATAGTTGTGGGCTACCATGTGGGTGCTGGGAACTGAAATGGGTCATCTTCAAGACCAAGAAGTTCTCTGAATCATTGAGCCATTCTTCTAGACCCCAATTTACAAGAATTTTTGGCAATGGGAAGTTTAAAAACTTATACATTTTATAATATAATCTAACACATATCTCCATTGTTTTGCATAGTAAATTTAAAAATAGTCTATTCCTTGTGATTTTAAATAATGCACTTTAGTAACAATAATCACTATTTTGGAGAGTAGATTTCTTGAGCATATTCCTAGTACATCATTAAAATGGTAGCTATTGACCAATACTGCCTTTTTCCTGTGTAAATTGTTCCAGGATGTTTGCTGGTAGCTCACTGATTTCCCTTGATGTTCTATGGGATTAACATGTAAGTGAACTCACACAGCATTTGACTTGCTGAAAATCCAACTTATTTCATGTAACATATGTGCATAATGTGTTCAAGTGGAAGGTATGGCATCATGAATGACAGGGTCTCTTGGTTTCCTTGGAGTTAAGTATATAGAGTCATACACACAGACATGTGTCCTATGTCTGTAAACGATACTGATTGTGTTCATTGAAACACTGACAAAGTGCTAAGGCTTTGTCCATATCTTGGTTGTAGTGGACAGTGCTGGAGTGAACAAAGCAATGCAGGTATCTCTTTGATATACTATTTAACTTTTATCTGGGCATCCAACCAGTAGTAAGACAGCTGTATTGTATGACATCCTTATTGCACATTTGTGTTTGATGTGTATTCCTGCATGTGGTCACCAGGATACATGCCTGTGTGAAGCCAAGAGCTTGATATCAGGTGTCTTCTTCAATCACTTTCTGCCTGGATTTGGAGCTCACTAGTGGCTAGATTGATTGTCAGTTTGTTATACTATATCAGGAATTTATGTGCATGGATTCAAACACCACCCTTACATTGTAAGTACATAACCAACTAAGTCATATCCCAGCCCTCATCTTTGTAAACATGAGTTCAATTTTCACCTCTCTGATCATTTTTGTTCTTGCTTTTACATGCCTGTTATCTATTTGTAACTATTTCTTGAGATACCCATTTAAGTTCCATCTGTTTCTCGCTTGTTTTATTGCTATTGTGCTGTTTGGGCTCCTTGTGGACATCAGTGGCTTGCTTACAAATGAGGGAGTTAAGCCGGGTGGTGGTGGCACACTCCTTAATGCCAGCACTTGGGAGGCAGAGGCAAGCGGATTTCTGAGTTCGAGGCCAGCCTGGTCTACAAAGTGAGTTCCAGGACAGCCAGGGCTATACAGAGAAAAACAAAAACAAAAACAAACAAACAAAAAATCCGAAAACAAAACAAAACAAAAAAGAAACCAATGAGGGAGTTGATTGCTTATCAGGTGCAATGTTTGAAAATATTTTCACCTTCCATAAAATGTCTCTCTTCTCTGGTGGTTTCCTCCTTGGCTGCATAGCATAGATGCTTTTCATATGATATAATTCATTTGCCTGTGTGTGCTTTGTTATGTGTGAGATGAGGATTCAGAAAGGAAAAAAAAAAAAAACACCACTACATCAACTGATGACACAGACTTTTCTGTTTTCTACAGTATTTCAAGTTTTCTTTAAAGCCTTTAATACATGTTGTGTTGAAATTTCCATATAATGTGAGACACTGACCTGATTTTGACTCCTGTATGGATGTATTTTTTTTTCTACATCATTTATCAAAGAGACATTCTTTTTCCTATTCTGCACCTTGGAGTATTTGTTGAAATTCAGTTGACCATAAATACTGTTGTGGGCCTCTTCTCTGCTATGTCCTCTTTGATGACACTCACTTCTTAGCAGATTTTTAAAGTAACACAGTGTACTGCCTCTAGCTTTATTCTTTTTTGCTCTGTATGGTCTTGATGATTCAGGATCTTTTATAGTTTCATACACAGTTTAGAAATTAGTATTTTTTATTTCTGTGATAAACTATTTTCAGATTACAATAGACTTGCATTGGGTTTGTAGGTTGCTTTATATGGTCTAGATATGTCATAGTGTCACATTTTTTTTTTAACTTTTGAGAGCTTTTTCATCTGAAGGTAATTCTAATGCTATTAAATTCACAAATATGCTATTTTTATTACCCAATTCTAATGATCTAAAACACACATTGCAAACATACAAATATCTATTCTCTCCACATGTCAGCGCCCATCCATCATTGTTTTGGAAATGGGGAGAATAGATTCCCCTTAAATTGCAAGTCAGTAGGTGTTTCTTTACAGTTAAGTTTAGCAAACTTCATACAAAGTAGTAATTAACAATGATCTTCTTTACTTGTCAACTCACAAGCAAACACCTTCAAAAGTGAATTTTGTTTAAGTTTCTGTACTAAAATGTAGAAAACCTGAATTCCACAAATATTTAAAAGTTAAAAATTCCTTAATTTTTTATTCCTGGTACCACTACCACAATTTACAGGGCAATATACCTGATGTAATGAAAAGAAAAAGAAAAAGAAAAAGCTACAACAGATAAAAGACCTCAGGAATGTACATCTAATTGACACTACATTGCATTAATCAGAGGCTGCCCTTTTTGTAAACTGTGGCTTTGACAGTCCTGAACAAGCAGGGCTGCAGTGACTCTTCTGACTATGGATCACCGTCCCTTCTGTGGCAGATTTTTACAGTTCCGCTAATGCATTGGGGACGACTGTCTCAAAGAAACCTGCAGCTTTCCTGGCAACTCCCTGCTCCCTCTCCTGCTAAGAACTATACCTGTTTCTGTTTTATTTTAAAACCATCTGCTACCATACCCACCACATCCACCTCCAGACCCATAGCCACCACCATAGGGACTGCCTGAGCTTCTTCCACCAAAACTGCCCCCCTTCATGTGTCCATAATTTGATTGTTGCTGTCCACTAGAATTTCCAAAGTCATTATAGTTCTCACCACCACCATAGTTACCTCCATCAAAATTTCCTCCTTCATTGTAACCATCATATCCCCCTCCTCCACCACCATATCCATCACCCTGGTTCCCATGGGTTGCCACCACCCACCACCACAATAACCTCCCCTACTACTATAACCAGGACCACCACTATAGCTGCCACCATTATCTCCTAATCCATTACATCCACCATCACCACATCCATAACTACCCCTGCTGCCACCACCTCTACCACCATAGCTTCCTCTTCCACCAAAGTTTCCCCCACCACCTCCAAAGTTTCCTCCATGACCCATAAAGTTGCCAGATCCACTTCCACAACCTCAGCAGACTGCATCTCTTGTTTAGAAAAGGCCCTTTTCACTTTACAATTATGCCCATTAATAGTGTGGTATTTCTGAACAACAGTTTTATCAACTTTGTCATGATCATCAAAGGTTACAAAAGTAGATCCTCTCTGATCCCCACTCTGCCTGTCTTCCATAAAGTCTATGGTTTCAATCTTGCCATACTTTTCAAAGTAGCCTCTCAGATTATATTCTTCCATATTTTTTTCTAATACCACCAACAAAAATTTTCTTCACTACTAAATGGGCACCAGGCTTTACAGAATCCTCTCTAGAAACTGTACTCTTAGGTTCCACCACATGCCCATCAACCTCATGTGGCCAAGCACACATTACAACATCCATCTCTTCAACACAAGAGTAGGTTACAAAACCAAAGCCTCTGAAACAATTTGTTTGGGGATCTCTCATCACCACATAGTGTATAAGTGTGCCCATTTCTCAGAATGTTCTCCTAAGCTATCACCTGTGGTTTCAAAGCTCAGACCACCAATAAACATCTTCCTCAGCTGCTCTGGTTCCTTTGGATCATGGCCCTCCATTTTGAGACCAGACTTGCCTCTTCCAACTAGAATTCCTAGTGTCACTTCTAATCCCTAAACATGAGACATATTTTTCATTTCTCTGTGTCTTAAACTTATTTCATTAAAAATTTGCTATCAATATATAATATAGTTCTTCAGTTTTTCTAAGTATCTGTTAACCGTGTGAGTGGGATTTTTTTATTGACATCTTTCAAGGATGGGTTGCTCTGAATGTATTCATAAAACTACAGCTGACTTTTATATGTAGGCACTGTATTCCCCAACATTATGGAATTTTGAAGATGTTGAGGTTTCTACATATAACCATGTCACTTACAAACACATGGTTCAGAATCTTCCTCTGCCTGCTTAGATGGTTTTACTTCCTGTCTTTGCTCAGTAGACATGAGAACAATGAGACCTTTGAAACTGATACTAAACATGATCCAACAGTAGCCAAATTCTGTTGCCACTTTGTTTCTATATTCAGTTTACCTAACGTATATTTTTCTTTTTCTCATGAACATATGATGAGGTTTTTTTGTCATATGCCTTTGGAATCAAATTATATAAGAAATTATTACTGGTGTTATTCATGTGATTTAAAAAAGTATTGAACCATCTTTGAATGTCAATGATAATAACTACTTGACCATGGAAAATGATCCCCTTCATGTGTAGAGCTTGGTTTGCCTGTATTTTACTGCCAGTGTATTAACATATGTGTTCAGCTGGGATATTGACCTATTCTTGTATTGTCCTTATTCAGCTTTTATATAAGGGCAAAATTAGCCTCATGTGTGTCTTTATCAGCATCATCTCTTCTTTGGAAGAGGTTAAAGGGGTGTGCCTTACTTCTTTAAGTATTGGTTACATAGCACAGATATTATCTGATCCTTGTCTTTTCTGGATGGAGTAAGTTTTACACAACTGACTCAGTCTCTTCTCTCATTATCTATCTGTTCATGTTTGGTTTAGTCTTAATAGCTCATGATAGACTGTCTATGTACCCATTTGTATGTTTCTTCTAGGCTATAAATTTAGCAAGAACTTAAAATATTTTCTCTCATCCTCTGTATTTTTACTGTATATTGCAATGCTTCTTTTCATATTTGATTTTATTTGAGTCTTTCAAAAAATGTTATGATATCTAAATTTTTGTTGGTTTACCTTTTCAAAATGAAATTCTTAGTTTTAATGACCTTTTTCATTGTCTTCCTGACCTTTATTTTTCTACTTTTTGACATACTCTTTGCTACTTCTGTCTTTCTACTAATTTTGAACTTAGCTTTCTACCTTTTTCTAGTTTTTTGAACTATAGTGATGCGTTGTTTATTTGAAAGTTATTTTTCATTTTGGATGGAGTTGTTTATTGTCAGAAACATCCCTCTCAAAACCACTCCAGATGTGACATTGTAACATAGTTTATATTCATTCTGTCTAAGATATTTCTTAGTCCTCTCTTGTACTTCCCGCTCTAACTTACTGTTCAGGTTCTTCTGTTTGTTTCCATATAATTACTGATTTTCTAAAGTTATGTTCCTGATTTCTTGGTCACTTTACTCAGATAATTTAATTTGTTTAAATGTAGTGACTTGTTTGTGTTCTTACACATCATCTGTCCTGTAAAGAGGTCGGTATGCTTAGTAGAAGTTTACGTGTTCTGCTGCCTTTTTTTTCCTTCATTTTTTATTAAATATTTTCTTCATTTACATTTCAAATGCTATCCCCAAAGCTCTCTATACCCCCCCCCGCCCTGCTCCACAACCCACCCGCTCCCACTTCCTGGCCCTGGCATTCCCCTGTACTGGAGCATATGATCTTTGCAATACCAAGGGCCTCTCCTCCCATTGATGGCTGACTAGGCCATCCTCTGTTACATATGCAACTAGAGACACAGCTCTGGGGGATAATGGTGTACACATGAGTCTTTTGGCCTCTGTTCTAAAGGATATGCTAAGGTCAATGGTCTTTTTGTTGATTTTCTGTCTGGGTGAACTGTCCATTGATTGAAGCCGGATGGTGAGGGGCTATTCTTCCCTCACAGCCCCCATCCTCCATCTCTCTTTTGCTTCATACATTAGGTGTTCCAGTGTTGGGTACACATATATTTATAATAGTTCCATCTTGATGAAAGGTTAACATTCTTATTATAGAATGTTCTTCTTTGTCTCCATGTGTTGATATTAGCCTAGTGTCTATTTAACCTGAGATTCTTTATTCATTTTGTTTGTTTGTTTCCACTTGTTTAGAAAATCGTTTCCATGTTTTCATTTCTGTCTAGAGGCTTAACATGTCTCTTATAGGCAACATACTGGGTACTGCATCTTAATATATTTCATTCACCTGTTTGCTTAAAGATTGAATCCATTTGCATGTAAAGAAGTTTTTGGTAGATGATAACTTACCACTGCTGATTTAGTCATTGCTTTCTGCTTGTTTGAGTGAATACTTCTGCTCCTCATCCTCTCGTGCCTAGCTTTGGACTACATCGTTTTCTACAGTGATGGGCTTTGATCCTTCCTTTGAAGATCTTTTGTGTATCTTCTGTGGAGTTTACTGTTCCACGAGGCTATGTAAAAATGATACAGTCCTGTCCTTCTTTCTCACACAAACATGCCTTAACTGTGACCACCTTACAAAATGCAACACTTTGTCTCCACTTTGTTGCTTCACTTTCTTGCTTTTGACCTTGTAACTTGTACATATCTGTCCTGTATACTGATAAGCAGCTAAAATTGCTTTTAACATCTTGAAGAATTTTGTCTTTTGTCACCATATGAAACATATAAATGATTTATACACCCCTTCAACGGAATATTGGGAATTTGACATGTAATTACTTTTACCCATGAGGTTGTTTCTCTTTTTTTTTTTTTTTTTTTTTTTTTTACTTTAAGAAAATTCATTTTTAATGAGTATGGTTTGAATCTAATTAGACTTTCTACCCAGAAACTTCCTCAGGCAAAGGTATGACCCCTGGGATGTATGCTTTAACAAAATGACTTAGCAGATATGGGAGTTTTGTATGTATGTGTTCAATTTGGTGTGCCTTACCTCTCAGCTGGATAGGAAAGAGAGTGTATCGTTTTGTATGAAGACCATACTGACATGCTTTTGAATTATGAGATGTCTGGCAAAAATGTGCCAATTTTAGACAGGACACTGTTCTGAAGTTGTGAGTCTGCCACCATCCTCATTAAAAAAGAAAAAAAAATCCTGAAAAATCAAATCATCATGCAGTTTTGGACTAGAAATTTTCAAACAGCTGCCAAGCAGCGAGGGGTCTACTTTGTGGTCAACAGCTACCCAAGTCGCTCTTTGAAAGCATTGTCTCCTTACCAAATGTGGGAAAGCATAAGAGCTCTTCAGCACTGCACAGACACAGCAAACAAAGGCATTCAGGGAGAGAGCTTTTTAGGGCGGTGCTGCTTGGCTCAGGAACACTGGGATATCGCTTCCTAGTGAGGAGCTGAGAGCATGGGGAAACTATAGAAGCCCAGAGAATTAGCATAATTAAACCAAGGCCAGACGATTGGAAAATTGAATTTGATCAAGGAAACGCATCCCTCAATCATAGCTAGCTATATTTCCTAGAGAAATCCTTAGGAAGGTCCTTACATCTTCAAGCTTGCAGGACTTAAACATGAAATCTTTCCCCACACCGTACTCACCATCTATGGTCCACTTTCCTTTTTAAAATTAAATTTCTATTTTTAACCATTGATGTGTTCAACGAATCTGTTTAAGCGTAGCCCTTCATTTACTGTGCCTGGCAAGGAAATGGTTAAAAATACAATTTACCGCAAAGGTGTTAACTACAATGGATAAACGGATTGAATGGATGTTTGTATTTATTACCAGGAAGATGAAAAGAGTTACTTGGAAATAAGCTGCAAACCTGCTCCCCAATCAACGGCAAGTGAAAATCAATAATTCATCTTCCTATGTCTTCCTGCCCTTGGCTGGCAATGCAGACAAAATTAACAGCAAGCTTGACAGCGGAAAGGGATGGCTGTACTGTACTGCATTCCCTGGGGCGGGGTGGGGACACCATTTCCATCCCAGCAGCACAGTCACCCCATTTATTACACTCTACTCTGGGAAGGGATGATGCAGATACTCATTCTGATTTAGCTTAATCTATTATCTATGTAGCTGCTGTTGGGTTATAACCTGAATTACATGCTGTTTCTTTTCGGAAAAATAGGTCATCCCTTGAATATGCCTGCACTGACCTGTGGGAAAGAAGTATCGATACCTTGCAGGGTCTATGGGCCATGGTAGAGGAGTGGCCACTGTGTATCATAATTAGAGATCATTTTGTTGTTGGGATCCGAACACCAGGGGAACAGTTCATGGGAAGGCTATAGATGCACTCTCATAAGTATCTCAGGAAAGAAATGAGATGTCTGATGCCGGAGAGATGGTTCAATGGCTAAGAGCACTTGCTGTTCTCATGGAGGGTTTACATTCAGCTCTCAGCACCTTTAGGTGTCTCATAACCATCTTTAGTTCCAGGATGCACAAATACTTATATACTTAAGTAAATAATACCATTTTCTTTTGAAAAATTAATGATGTGTAGGTATTCTTTATAGCAAAGTAATGTTATATAAAAATGTAAAATTGAGCTCCTCACAGCCACCTCCTGGAGAAGAATAGGTTTCCTATTCAAAATTTGGTTCAGGTATTCAGACTTAATACTAAAGGCATGCATGCCAAGAGATGAATAAAACATTAGTTTACAAAATAAAACCCTTTTATAGTAAGGTAGGCTCTTCCAGAATTTCTAGAATGGCTTGAGAAAGCACAGAGGGGTGGGTTGGAGCGTTAATCATAGTATGGTGGGACTGTAGTGACGTTTTCTCTCTTGGATGGAGACTACTTGCCTGGTCTGAATTCCTCCCAGTGTTCACAGCATGGGAATATGGGATATTTTTGTCAGCCTGCTAAAATGTACAGCCAAAATGAAAAGGGTAGCAATGCGGCTTGAAAACTGTCAACTTCTAATCTTCACAGTTTAGCTATACTCTTTGACATATTCTCTGTGTATTGTTTCCTGTGTATGTGTAAAAGATACAGTCTGTAAGCCTCCTATGCCTACTATCTAATAGGACAGTATATTCACTCTGGATGCTTAAATCTATCCAAGTAGACAAGGTCATATGGCCCAGATACAGAAGCAAAGTCATGGCCTCTTTCTAAAGTGGTTGAGGTCATATCCAGTAAAGGAGATGCCAAGAGCAGAACTCTGCAGCATCATTGTGCATGAGTCAATGTCAAGAGCTACAGAATTAGATCAAACTCAAGGATCATTATATAAGCATTAATCAAAGAAAGTGGAAAATGGAATGGGGTGTGATCACCAAAGAGAGAGCAAGTCCGTGTTACCATGGAGTCATGTAAAAATCAAGCATACCAGAGACTGCGTGGTTAGAGAACGGATGAGATCACAATCAATCAAATCAATCAGGCATGTCACAGAAAATGGACAGACAAATCTTTCACTTCATAAATACCTCCTGGATTCCAACTATATTTTTGCTGTTTCTGGGTGGTCAGGGTATATCAGAAAGCTAAATAGAAAGAGCTTGTGCACATAGCTGCAATCAGGAAATAGTAAATCTATAAATAGCTTATAAGAAAATGTGTCACAATCATAAGATTACTTGATTCAACCTGCATAGAGGAATTCCATGTAATTAGTTGGTTCAGCTTAATGGTTCTCAGAGCTGAATAGCCTACCCAAATCCTCCTGAGATGAAGAATGGACCCAGAACCAACTCTCTTCTCACTGGGCATTCTAGACACAAACATACAATTGTCCTTTACACAGGATTTCCAGGAACACTGAGGACTATCCTACCTGCTCCAGAGAAGTTTTTCTTTCCCATGGTTGGTGTTTTTGAACAAATTTCTCATTTGGTAAGCTAATAACAGTAATAGAACATTACAGAGAGCACTTGATTTCTTATTTTGCTTTATTAAGTACATAATAAAATATGGGAACACTAGATAAGATACAAAAACCACGTGACTGATCGCAGCAACGAGGTGGAGATGCTGTAGTAGAAACTTCAAGTGCACAGGCCTTGGAAAATTAGCAAATTTAACACTTCAAAATAGAACACATGTGGGAAATCTGATTGAATAGGCTAATATCTTTTTAAAATTACAACTAAACAAGAAGACGTGATGTCTCAGGACAGCATCCTTGGAGTTAGTTTTCAATGGCTTTCAGTTGGATTTGGTCAGAGTTACAGAGAACTTGACTAGAAGATGGAAAGGAAAAGACTTCTTCCTGCCCCCTTCCCAACAGCAAAGTAACAAAACTGAGTCTCATGGAGTCTCTGCACCAAAGCCAGACTTCAGTCAGATATTCCTTCTGACTGAACCTCCTTCCACAGCTTCAGCCAAGGCCAAGACCGCCTCCCACAGCTTCAGTCTGCAGGTCACCTAGAAGGTACTTCCTCCTCATGCCTTATGGCCTCTGACATAGAGATGCTGATGACTCTTCTGGTGTCTAAGGCTACTAAGTCAAGAGTGCCTTCACTATATCTCTGTGGCTTTCTTCCTGAGAATGAACTGGTATACTTCCATTGTCTCCATTTGACTAGCCTGGCTCTGTGTATAAACATGGACCTTAAATATACATGCTGGTTGAAGGCAAATGTAGCTTACTTTTCTATGTTGTATGGAACCAACTAAAATTAATCAGTTGTGGAGAAATGCTTTCTGGGATAGCGAAGTGGTATGTTGTAAGTGTCCCAGTACTTACCCCAGACATCTAAAGGATTAATTCTTAGGATGTAAAGTGAAAATTTGTTTAATCAACATCTGTGTTCTGAACATTGAAAAATACCTGATTCTTGATTTTTTTTCTCCCTGAGATCACATTCATGTTATCTGATTTATGAAGCTTTCATTCATTATTAAATACTTTCCTCACAAGCATAGAGAGGATATATCTTATTTCTCACTGGGAATACTGGGAAGAGAATACTGGGGAAATGAGATGCTTAGAGAGTGGAGATTGCTGTCAACACTTGAAGTGAGTTTGGTCTTCAAAACAGTTGTTTTGACAAGGTCTTCTCGATAATACTTTAATCCCCATGCTACACGTGTTAAGAGCTGTCATGCTTATCTTTTATCTCCACACCTGCTATGCTTGTCTTCTTTATACTCCAGATTCATGGATGTGGTCTTCTTGACACACTAAATAGATTCTTTGCTCAAGCTATGCTCTTTCTACCTGAGTGACCTAATAACAGATATAGATGCTTGACCTGGGGGATTGGACATGTAAGCTATGTCTTACCTTGTAGAATGTGTTCAAAGTATATATAGTTAGGGCATAAACTGAAATATCAATTACCATTTTCTTTTCTTTTTTTTTTCCACAAAAGAAAGCATTTAATAGGGGCTTGCTTACAGTTTCAGAGGTTTAGTCCATTGCCATCAGTGTGGAGAGCATGGTGGCATACAGACAGACATGGTGCCAGAGAAGTAGCTGAACATTCTTTTTTTTTTTTTTTTATAAGAACTTTTTTTTTTCCATTTTTCTTTTCTAATGAGTAGTCAGGGACAACACTAAGGTAAAAGACATATTCTATTTCTGTGTTGGGGTCTGGATTTTCTCTTTTTATTTTAGCTTTGTTTGTGTAGAAAAGTCAAGACAGCCCATGAGATTTAGAACTCATTGTGAGACTTCTCTTGAATGTGACTTTACAGGGAACATCATTCCCATGAAGTAGGCTTGAGTAATGGATGAACTTTAAACCATCTGTCTTAATCAAGCCCTTAAGTACAGGCTCTTCTGTATTTAAACAACACACCACTGTGGTCCTAAGCTTATCGAAAGGTCACACTGAGATGAATTACACGTGGAAGAGGAGGAAATGACATAGGAAAGGAGTGAGCATTTATCTCAGAGGGAAATGGCAGACCCAGTGCTGACAGCATTTCTCAGTGAGAGTCAGGGCTGATGATTATAAGGAAAGTAGTCTAGTTTGTATAAATGCCCATATTTGCAGGAGTGAAAAGAGAAGATTCTATGCCCAACCTCTCCAGTTGAGGATTTTCTGAGAGACCCATCTATAGCTTCTTGGATCTTCTTGTCTGGCCTGACAATGCCTCCTGGGCCAATAACTGCTTCTCACCGAACAGGAGGGTTGGAGTAGGACCAAAGTCTGGGGAGAAATTGTTGGGGCATGCGAAATCTCTGGAACCATGAGTGGGAGTCAAGTTTTCCTCCTTGACAGTAGCATCTCTATTAGATATCTTGTCGCAGGGATGGAAAGCCAACAAACACATTATCAAAAGTGGAAAAAAAAAAAAAAAAGGTTGTTGAGAGAATCAGTAAAGTGGGAAAGCAGGAAAAATAACCCCCGAGAGCAGAAAAAAAATGTGTAAAATACCAAACAAAGTCATACTACATGCATTTCTGTGGGGGCAAGGTTTATCTGAAGGAGAGCAAAAAAATAAAAAGAAAAGAAAACGTATAGGATGGTCTGTCTGAACTGAAGCAGAGATTGGGTATAAAATTGACAAGAAAACTGGAAGACTCCCCAGGGACAGGTTGGAGAAAGCATACCAAGAAAGGGTTCACAGGAGCAAGAGGAAGACAAGGGAGGAAAATGGTGGTGAATTCAACCATGGTACATTGGACATATGCAATGAAAAATTCAAAATAATTTAAGTAAAATAAAAAAGTTGAGTATGTTGATAATGTTGGGTCTTGTGTGTTGATCTTGATCATTACACAAACTCTCTGTCCTCTGTCAACAGTGATTTGTCAATATTTCCATGCTGGGTCCTCGAGGATTAAAGAGGAGTTGCAATCCTCTAAAGTAACTAAGTTTTTAATTCATTATGGTATTTGGTACTGACGACATGTAGGTGTATAGTTTTCCTTTTATTATTTTAAAAAAGTTTTTACGTTCATATATTAATTGCGCCCATGTTCATGCAACCACATGACAAATGTCTGTCCACTGACCTACAACTTGGGGAATTCATTTTTCTCCTTCTACTATGTTGACTATGGGGATCTAAGTCAGATAGAGAGGCTTGGCAGCCAGTGCTTATACTAGCATAGTTGTTGTACTGGCCTGTCTTTGCTTGCCTAAGTAGAAACAAAACAAAACAAAACAAAACAAAACAAAACAAAACAAAACAAAACAAAACAAAACAAAACAAAACAAAAAATAAAACACTAACCAACCCTACACCTCAAAAAACAAAACATAAAAAAACACATAGATTTAGTAAAGCAAAATATATCGCCTTGCTATTTTAAGATTTAGTAAAGTTATTTTTTAATTATTTGTATGTCATACATTTTATTTATATGTATGTGCACCCATGAGTGCCTTGTACCCTCAGAAGTCAAAGAGGTCATCATATCCCCTAGAACTGGAGCTACAGTTGCCTGTAGTCTACCATGAAGGTGCCGGAAACTGAACTCCAGTCTTCATCCAGTGTCTTTAACTGATCCCCTGCCCCGAGTTTTCTCCGTGCGTATATTTCTAGATGAACTCAAGATAATTCATAGTCTCTCTCATGATGTACACATTAGTACACATTAGTAGTAGAAGTTTATGAATTTTCCAGGATAATTATTTTGTTCATTGATGATAATAAAAAAAAGAAAAATAAGTTTTGGTATAATATAAAACTAGAGGTGAATACTTAATAACATAAAGATTTAGTGACATTAAAATCTTTTGGAAAGTTAAATTATATATGCTTGTGAGTAAGTGCGTGTAGTAAACGATGGTGTATTTATTTTCACAACATGATCTACCAGATTAGATAAATGGTTTGAAAAAAACCAACAAAGAAATTAATAGTTCTGGAAAAGAGGAAGAGATACGGCCACTTTTCAAGTTCTATGCATTTTATTCTATTGAGTGGCATGAACTGTGTCACGTAGGTATTCACCAGCTACTCAGGAATAACTCAAAAAGAAGAGGACAGTAGAGGAGTCAAGATGAGCTTTAGAAGCAGATGCATTCCTTGGCATAAGAAACTGAGTCCATAAGCCTATTTGTAGCTATCTTTAATAATGAGACTTTGTTTTCTGTTTTACATAAACTCACATTTACTGATGCAAAGGTAGAATGTGCCATTTGTCTTCTGTACTTGTGAGGCTTCCCTGGTTCTGATCTGGGAAGTCATGAACCTCAGACAACAGAAGGACAGTCTGTCCTATGTTCCTGTATACTATATACAGAATACAGTATTCTACACTGTAGTATGGACAGGCTCTTATCAATTCTCCTTCCATGTACATGGAAAAAAAATAAAAGTATAGAGATGATATTGGGAAGAAGGGACTGGCTGTGAGGAAAGGTGTGTCCTGTGTGGGTGACAGCAGCAGAGAAGTAGCTTCGTTATTCTGTTCCTCAGATGCTCTTAGACTTTTCTTGTTAACCATATAACTATAACCCTGGCAGATCAAGACACTGCGATCGATTTCATAGTCCTTCAAACGAACCTCTGTAAAATGACTCTCAGGAACTGTGGATACTGTTTATGGTAGAAGCCTGTCTAACAAGTAAAAATGAAGAGGGAGGCGTGTTTTTGCTTCTGAAACATGGTGTTTTCAAAAGAACAAAGTATTATGACCTAATATTGTGATTCCAATGCCTTAAATTTGAACTCTTATTAGACCGCTGCCTTCCCTCCTTAGGAACTCCCAGACATGCACTACAATCTGGCTAAGAAAAATGCCTTTCCTGCACTCTTTGGGGTCTCTGATTTATAGCTCTATTTGTTTCCAGTGTTCTTTAGAAGCATGCTAATTGTTTTCAAGTCCACATTTATGTTGAATGGGTACAATGCCTTATCTTCTTCTTCCTTCTTCTTCTTCTTCTTCTTCTTCTTCTTCTTCTTCTTCTTCTTCTTCTTCTTCTTCTTCTTCTTCTTCTTCTTCTTCTTCTTCTCCTTCTCCTCCTCCTCCTCCTCCTCCTCTCTGTCTGCCTGTCTCTCTCTGCCTGTCTTTGTCTCTGTCTCTGTCTCTGTCTCTCTCTCTCACACACACACTCATAGGCACACATTTTTTTTAATGAAAATAGATTCTATTCTCATACAGTAAATGCAGATTACAGTTTTTTCCTCCCTCTACCCCTAGTTTCTACTCATAGCCCCTCTCCTCCAGACCCACTCCCTTTCTGTCTTTCATTAGAAAAAAACAGGCTTATACAAGATAACTTTTGTTAAAGTACACAGTTATTTTGTGACCCTTTTGTGGTAAGCCATTTCCCATTTTAAGGATCTATTTTTACCTTTATGTATGTGCATATGTTTATGCCTGTGTATGTGGGCAAGAATTGGATTGCAGGCACTCGTGAGTCACCCAGTGTGGATGATGGGAACTGAATCCCAGTCCTTTATAAAAGCAGAAGCGTGTTCAAACGCTGAGCCACCTCACCAACCCTGGTACCATTTCAATGTTCTTGGAAAACCACATAGTGGGTCACTTACTTCTACGGGTTCAGACACTAAAATCAAAAACGGAAGTGTCACAAAAGCTGTGGAGTTTAAGTGCTAAACACTTAGATGTGCTAATGTGAACCTGTGTGGATGTTGGGTAGAAGTGTGTATTAGAATAGTGTTTCTTTCAGAAAAGACCTAATTCCAACATGTGGATTTAGACATGTATTAGTTCCTTTTCTGTTGTTGTGATAAAATACACTAGCATAAAAAGCAACTTCAGCATCCTTAATCATCAGGGAAATGCAAATCAAAGCAACCCTGAGATTCCCCCTCACACCAGTCAGAATGGCTAAGATCAAAAATTCAGGTGACAGCAGATCAGAGAAAGAGAAACACTCGTCCATTGTTGGTGGGATTGCAAGCTTGTACAACCACTCTGGAAATCAGTCTGGCAGTTCCTCAGAAAATTGGACATAGTACTACTGGAGGATCCCTCAATACCTCTCCTGGGCATATATCTAGAAGATGTTCCAACTGATAAGAAGGACACATGCTCCACTATGTTCATAGCAGCCTTATTTATAATAGCCAGAAGCTGGAAAGAACCCAGATGTCCCTCAGCAGAGGAATAGATACAGAAAATGTGGTACATTTACACAATGGAGTACTACTCAGCTATTAAAAAGAATGAATTTACAAAATTCCTAGGCAAATGGATGGACCTGGAGGGCATCATCCTGAGTGAGTTAACCCAATCACAAAAGAACTCACATGATATGTACTCACTGATAAATGGATATTAGCCCAGAAATAGAATACTCATGATACAAGATACAATTTGCAAAACACATGAAACTCAAGAAGAATGAAGACCAAAGTGTGGACACTTTGCCCCTTCTTAGAATTGGGAACAAAACATCCATGGAAGGAGTTACAGAGACAAAGTTTGGAGCTGATACGAAAGAATGGACCATCTAGAGACTGCCATATCTGGGGATCCATCCCATAATTAGCCTCCAAACGCTGACACCATTGCATACACTAGCAAGATTTTGCTGAAAGGACCCTGATATAGCTGTTTCTTGTGAGGCTATGCCGAGGCCTAGCAAACACAGAAGTGGATGCTCACAGTCAGCTATTGGATGGATCACAGAGCACCCAATGGAGGAGCTAGAGAAAGTACCCAAGGAGCTAAAGGGGTCTGCAAACCTATGAGTAGAACAACAATATGAATTAACCAGTACCCCCAGAGCTCGTGTGTCTAGCTGCATATGTATCAGAAGAGGGCCTAGTTGGCCATCATTGGAAAGAGAGGCCCATTGGTCTTGCAAACTTTATATGCCTCAGTACAGGGGAACGCCAGGGTCAAGAAGAGGGAGTGGGTGGGTAGGGGAGTGGGGGGAAGGATATGGGGGACTTTTGGAATAGCATTGGAAATGTAAATGAAGAAAATACCTAATAAAAATGAAATTAAAAAAGAACAAAATAAAAGGGGAGGAAGAGTTTATTTGGGCTCACAGTTCTAGAGAGAAAGAGTCAATTATAGGTGGGAAAGGAAGGCATAGTAGCAAGTGCAAGAATCTGGCTGATCACACTGCTTCTGTGCTAGGGAAGCAACAGCAAGTGAAGGCAGGCATTGAAAGTCAAAGCCCACTGTAGTTTTATACATCCACCATCAACGAGGCTCTGTCTCCTAAAGTGAAATACCAGCTTAGGCCCAAGAGTTCAAACCTGAGACTATGGTTTCTTCTGGACTACTTTGTCAAGAGAGAAACGGTGGTTATCAAGGTCATTGACACAAGCACACTGCAAAATTCAAGAATTGGTTTCTGCCCTCCTTCAAACAACTTTCAATAGCATCAAATGCAGTGTTCCCAGTTGGTATCCCGAAATAACTCCTAAGTCTGCATCAGCTAGCAAGACATGGACTGACAGTCTCTAAACACTCTGAAGTCTGACTTAAATAAATAGGGTATGTTGCATTAAGCACACAAGGAAAGTTAAGGAATAAAATAAGTGGGACAGGAATAGTTTTGGATCTGGGCACTACTCCCATTGATAGGCTCTGCCATCTACAAGTCAGCTTCCCCCATAAGAGTGATTGTAAAAGCTATAAGGTAGCTTACAATCATCTCTGGGAAAAGCTATTTCCTCTGTCAATCAGCAAGAAGAAACAGCTTTTGTTTGACAAAGGAAACTAAGTTGCTTGTTTCACATTGATTGGTAAAGGCTAGAATAGTATCCTATTGTAAAGAGAATTAAAGCAGTATTGGTGTCAGCAAGGGCTACAAAGTCAAGTATTGGTAATCAGTAATGACCAATTCATATTAATTTGGGTCTTTTCTGGACATGAAGGGACTCAGCTCACATCTTCAGCTCGTATATCATGAACAAAGGCCAAAAGGGAAGATGTTTAGTCAGGCCAGGTCGGCCACTACTTACCCACCCGTGTATGTGTGTGTGCACGTGTGTGTGTGTGTGTGTGTGTGTGTGTGTGTGTGTGTGTGTTCATGACTGGCTCCCTTCTTCTGTCTAAGTTGTGCTGAGTCCTAGTCTTTTGTTATTTTTCTATAAATATCCTGGCATGCCTCCCTATCTCCCATAACCCTAAGTATTATCAACTAGAAGATGATTCTCAAAATAATTTCTGTGCCCTGATGCCCTCACTGAGACTCAGGCTCATTTAGCCAGCGTGTTAAGTACTGTATTCACTTACGTGTTGAATAAACAAAGACACCATAGTAAGTACAAATCAACATCCCCACATTTGAGCCCCTGCTCCTCTCCTCTTTATTAGCCCAAGATTTTCAGTCATAGTGTCACCCACACAGGCTTCAAAACCCAAGAAGCTAGTCTTGGCTTCTTTTGCCTTCAAAGCCTCACCATAAAATGTGTCATGTTACTTGCTCAGCATTTTCTTCAAAGCACTGCATGGCATGCTGGTTGGCTGGTATTTCATGGTTCTTCTCTCTCTCTCTCTCTCTCTCTCTCTCTCTCTCTCTCTCTCTCTCTCTCTCTCTCTCTCTCTCTCTCCCTCCCTCCCTCCCTCTCTCTTCCTTTCTTTTTTTGAAGTGAGGGAGTTCTTCCCTTTGTCCAAAAACTAAAGCAAATGCTCTCCTGTGTCTCTTTTTGCGTATTTATTTATTTGGTGCATTCTCTTCCACAGGAGAACTTTAAATGTTTCCCCCCTGAAATGTAAGCCATTTATTAATTCTCTCCACTTAAAAGTTGGCAATGGTCTCCCACAAAACTTGAAAATCCAAATAGGTCTTGGTTTCCTTCATCCTTCTTCATGGGCAGTTTTTATCCCACACTCACACTCCACTCAGTTTCACAAACTCAGCTGATTGTTAATTCTTTTTTTTTTAATTAGATATTTTCTTTATATACATTTCAAATTTCAAATGTTCCCCAAAAGTTATCCCAAAAGTTATCCTAAAAGTTCCCCATACCCTCCCCCCCCACACACACTCCCCTACGCTCCCACTCCCACTTCTTGACCCTGGCGTTTCCCTGTACCGAGGCATATAAAGTTTGCAAGACCAATGGGCCTCTCTGGCTGCTAAGTGCTCAGCTTGCTCTTGCTAAATGTCACCCCTGACACCCTGGCATTAGTCAGGTTCTCTGGAAGAAGCGGAAAAATGATTGGATCAGAGCCTGCAGGGTTGCATAGTAACTATTTACATCTTGGAAAGTCAGAAAAACAAACAAACCAACAAACAACAACAAAAACATAAACAAAAATAAAAGCAAAAAACAGTTCTTCATGCTCAGAAACTGAAGTCTCAGACAAAAGCGACCAATGTTATAGCCTCTAGATGAAGGTGTGGAGCTCCCCAGGCAGTCACTGTGTGAGGTCTCAACCAGGACAAGTGGCTAAC
Source organism: Mus caroli (assembly GCF_978045245.1). Classification (NCBI taxonomy): domain Eukaryota; kingdom Metazoa; phylum Chordata; class Mammalia; order Rodentia; family Muridae; genus Mus; species Mus caroli. The sequence continues at coordinate 95,428,861 of NW_028227263.1, forward strand.
TGGGGTGCATATTTAACATACCAAAACACACCTGACTGCCCAGTTCTCCCAGTATTCCTCCACTCCTACCAGTTAAAGTATACAGCTGACAAAACCTGGCCCCTACCCTGAACTCTCCAACTTGGGGCTAAACTGCCCTTCCCCTTTCTTACCTTTCTCCTCTCTCTTCCCCTACCTGCCCTATGTCCCTGCCTCTGGTGATGCTGTCTCGTATCTACAATAAACTTTTTTTTTCTACAATACCTGGAATCAGATATGTCTTCCTTTTTTATTCTCCCCCCTCCTTTTTGTTTCATTCAACTGATATGGGCCATGATAAAAGGCTGAAGAATTTGGAGTGTGCTGTTGATCAATAGAGGCATCTCTTCTGCTCAACTACTTTCTCAAATGGCAAGCCTCACTGGGGACCCTCAGCTCAGTGGAATTGACACTCCTTCTTATAGATGTCTCTTTCCAAACCAGATCCCCATAGCTCAGTGGGTTGGCCTCTCTCCAGCTGCTGGCAATACTGGCTCATGACCTCTGCCTTCTCCAAGGAATTGCCCTCATCCTCTTCCTTGAGAGGTGATTTTCTTCCTGCAGTGACAGACTGAAAAGGAAATGACAGAAGGCCAGCCCTCTTTCTTCAAGGTGGGACTAAATGGTGCAATTGATGTTTTTAGAGCTACTGGTGAAACCAGCCTGAAGGGACCTTCAGCAGGGACTAAATGCTTTCACCTGCCTTCATTTATCCTAGTTCACCTTTCCTGATAGCACTCCTTAAATCACTCAAAATGTCCTCACCTTGGGTCCCGCTTACCCTGATTACAATTACTCTTCTCCGACTAGAGAGATGACCCAGAGATGAAGCCCTTGTTGCTCTTGCAGAAGACTCAGTCAGATTTGGCTCCTGTCACACAACATGATGGCTCACAACCTTCTACAATTCCCATTCCAGAGGATCTGATGCCCCTTTCTAGCCTGGTATGAGGCAGGCAGATGATAGACTCACACATATGCAGGCAAAGCACTCATATGCATAAAGTAATGTATAAATAAACATTTTTTACAAAAAGATTTTAAAGGTTTCAGAAGGCTCCATTGCAACCCTGCTCTAAGCAGAATTCCTAGACCGCTGCCCACTTTATATGGGTTCTAACAGGCCATTATGAAATTATCTTTTTAAACGTACTTTTAAAAAATTCTGTCTCCTAGACTTCTTACCCATACCCCACAGTGCACATCCATGCAAATTGCCAAAGGACAGCGCAGGGTAAAGTGCAGAGCAGTTTTAGATCAACAGGTAGACACGCTTTCTTTCTGGATTTGACTTTCTCAAAGCTGACCCCTGAAGTGGGGAGATTTTATTTTTAATAATATAATTTTTTTCTAAGCCAATAAGAGAAACAGGTGACTTGTGCCCCTAGGGAGTTAACCCTGGTCCTCACTGTAAAATCAGACTGACATTTATAAGAGATGCCTGAGGGAGGTCTAAGAATGGAGTCTTTAAAATAAGCCACCAAGCACTTTCCAAGTGCTGACCGAAGGTGCAGCTTGACCCTGAGACACTCAGCTCATTTCCTGCTAAGTTTTCCTTGCACACCAATACCAAAAACATAGCAAATGTCATACCAATAATTTGGTTCTTAAACTCTGCTATGAGAAACTAAAGATTATTATAAGAAATCCCCCCCCCATTCCTCTGTGCAAAATGGAGCTTTTACAAAAATCCAGATGGCTGAACCCTTCTACAGCTCTGAGCAGTTTTAGCCAGATGGAAAGGCATCCTCATCCAACCTCCCCTCTCTTTGTAAGCCCTCTGCCAATGGTCATATGTAGAAAGTGTGTGGATGGGAAGACAATAAATCCCAGAGCACCATGGGAGATGAAGTGAATATCTGCTGTGACGTTTAAAAATGACACAGGCAGTGCCCAGTGGGTGAATCAGCTCTCCAGCACCCAACAGGGCAAAGGCACAGAGAGTGAGTATTTATGGTTTTACTTGGTTTCCAGTTTTCTATACTTTGCTGATCTCATATAGGGGTGTGCATAGGGTTGTTGATTCTTAATAAACATAGTACTCCACAAAAAGCTGTATCTTCTATAATAACTGAAGTTGCTAATCACACTGAATGCCTTCACTGACTTCTTTAAGTAATGTTAGGTATAGTAACAATCACCAAGGGCTGGGCATCAGACTGAGTGATTTGGGATTTAAGTCATACCTCCAGAAAGACTTGATTTATGCCATGCTCATCTTATTGCTTGCCCTTTGATGCAGGATTTCTGCCATCTGATTCTTGAGGGAATCAGCAGCATGTCTTTTCAGGCAGGCATCATGTCAGCAGGACCTCAGCTCAGCATCTCTCTGATGTCTTCTTTGTCTTCTTTTCTAGGCAGCATCTGTATTCACTTGGCCAATGCTGACCAGCACTCCACATGCCCCATTCCAGACAGGGTTAATGGTGGGTTCAGATGGTCATGTCCCTTAGACACAGTTCTGCGAGAACAATGCCCATACTTAACCAAGTCAGACTATGCTGGCCAAGAATCTCATTGCCCTTAGTAAAGGGAAGTGGGAGCCTGACATTAAGAGTGGTTGCTTTGTGACTGGAGAGATGGCTCAGTAAGTAATAATTTGCACTATTTTAGTAGAGAGTTAACTTCCTCATATTCATGTGGGGTAGCTCCCACTGCTTATATCTCCAGCTCCACGGGATCCAGTGCCCTCTTCTTGCCTCTGTGGTACTTGGACTCACATGCATGTACCGACACACTGACACACACACACACACAAATACACTTATTTAAAAATAAAATAAGCCGGGCGTGGTGGCGCACGCCTTTTATCCCAGCACTCAGGAGGCAGAGGCAGGCAGATTTCTGAGTTCGAGGCCAGCCTGGTCTACAAAGTGAGTGCCAGGACAGCCAGGGCTACACAGAAAAACCCTGTCTCAAAAAACCAAAAAAAATAAAATAAAATAAAATAAAAATAAAAAAAAATAAAACAATCTTTTAAAAAAATAGCTGTTTTGTGAACATAAATTAATAATATATAATAATAATAATAATAAACTGCAAGCCTGATGATTTCTGAGACCATAGCAAAGTTGTTATAAGTAAAATGTGTTAAACTATTTCTCCCAGAAATTCCTATGTTGAAGAATTATTGCTTTAGAATGGAGAACTGGTCACTGCAAAAAAATAATTAGCTAATATGAGGTCATAGTAGAGTAGAGTCAGATCATACTCAAATATAATTTGTGTCTCTGTAAAAACGAAGCCATGTGTGGAGACAGAAAACTCACAGGAAGAATTCTGCACCAAGATTGGAGTTGTAGGGGCTGAGGAGATGCTCAGTGGCTAAATGTTTCTCATGAAAGTGTGTTGACCAGAGTTCAGATCACCAGACAACCCCATAAGGGCTGGGTGGGCTTTGCAGCCCAGCTGTAATTCTAGCCTCAGAATGCAGAGTTGGGAGACCACCAGAGCAAGCTGACTAGCAAGACTAGCCATATGAATGAGCTTTGTGTTTGATTGAGAGACCTTGCCTCAATGAATAAGGTTGAAGGCTGACCCAAGATGACTTTTGAGATCTACCTTAGGCCTTTGCATACATGTTGTAGATTTGGGAGTGTACACTACTCCATTCCTGTCAGTTGTGAAAATTTCTTGGTGAAAACATAAGAAGAAACATAGATGTAATTTCTAGCTTTAGCAACCTTGCTGCTTAGCACTCTGCTTGTGATTGTGTCTTGGAGTTTATGTAATATGTAAGTAAAAAATAAAATAAAAAAAAGAAGAAGCTTATCCAAGAACCTTGTATTTGCATTAGTGCTATTCCTGGGTTCTAGTTTTAAATACCTAAAAAATATAGCAAGGTGATCGAGAGAGGTGTTGAACTTGAGAACTTTCCTGAGAGGTGTAGAGTTTCCATGTATGATTTTACCTCACTCGTAAGGACCCATGCTCTGTCCAGGGGAGAGAGAGCAATCAACTGAGAAAAGATGATACACTTGGAAGGCCCCGCACTGAGCACCTTACACTCTCTTCTGGTTTTCTAGGTAGATTTTAAAAAAATAAACAACAACTACATCTACTTATAGTCTGTCACCACACCTGTAAATAGCATTATCCTAGATCTAATGATCTTGGTTCTACTTAAAACTATTATAATTTTAAATCCTACATCTAAGGGACTGCCTGACAGGCTTATCCTGTCCAGCTTCTTATCTGTCCCTAAGAGCACTTGGACTGATTATTCTCCAAACACACTGTAGTTAGCACACTTACCACGTATTCCTAATGTTGCCTCTTGCTTGCTGCCTCTCCTTCAGCTACAAGGTGTGCAGTGACTTTCTCCACCTCCAAATTCAGCTCTACCCCATCTATCTTCCTCAAGTCTCTTCCAGGAACAAAAATTCCCTATACAGGATAGTGTTACTTCCCTTGGGCATTCTGTATATTAAATATTTGTTAAGTTCCTGAACTATATCAGTCCTTGGGTGTGGAACCACTAACAACTTGTGTCTTTTACATGTTAGTGGAAGAAATATCTCATCAGTAGTTGCTGAGAAGAGAATATAGAAGGGTTAAAAAGCATTTAATAGTATAGTTGTATAAGAAATGTTTATAGCTTTCCAGGATATGAAGAGTCTGTTGTCTAAGTATAAGATTCTGGGTTTGCAAAGTTCCCTCTGTTTGCTATGGCAGATCCTATTCTTGCCCGAGCTTCCTTTCTTGTCCTACATTAGACTTCCTTAGAGATGAGAACAATTCCTATTCATTCTCCTTAACTGTCACATTTCAAATGCAATGAGAGACAGCAATGCTTGAAGGGAGCAAGGAACTGAATAGACAGAGAGTATGGCTTTGGAAAGAAGTGTTAGTGTTCTACGTTAAACCTAGGCAGATCTGCTTTTTCCTACTTATCAAATGATCCCCACATCTTTGTGTAATTTTAACATTGAAAATATTAAAAATGCACACCAATGCTTTCCATCCTGGGTCTTCTGCCCCTGCTATCTTCTCTGATGTTTGCTTGCTGGCACGCACTACCAGGCTAACTAGCTCACTCACTTTGATATGAATGCTGCCTATCACATCCCTGAGTTAGTTTCTCAAGCAGTCACTTTCCTCTTTTGGCCCCAAGTCTCAGTCTGCTTCCTGTTCCCTTTAAGTTTGATAGGGCTCGGGAAATGCTCTACCCATCCTAGCTATTTATGTCCTGTCATAATGGAATGTATTTTGTCATGACCGCCTTCCATCCCCACTTCAGGACGTCAGAGAGGAAATGGCTTTATAAATTCTACAATGAAACATTGTTGAACAATGTTTTCTTCCCTCAGCAGATTTAGAAATAAGAACCACACAAAATAGTCTAGCAGGACAAAGATGCCCTACTTCTGTGATGCTCATCCAACTAGAAATGAAAAATGGGTTGCTAATATTTTTACCGTAATAGGAATGTAGACAGAAAATAAACATACAGGTTTATCATTCATGGAATTCTGAGAATAACTCTAATGATCAGCCTGAGGTCCTCGGAAATTTATCAGAAACAACAGAATGAAATAAATGGAACTGAGAATAGTTCACAAACAATTTTGTAAACATTTTTAGACACCATTGAAACCATTCAATTCAGAGCACAGGGTCCCCAATGAAGGAGCTAGAGAAAGTATCCAAAGAGCTGAAGGGGTTTACAGCCCCATAGGAGTAACAACAATATGAACTAACCAGTACCCCCAGAGCTCCCTGGGACTAAACCAGCAACCAAAGAAAACACATGATGGGACTCGTGTCTATAGCTGCATATGTAGCAGAGGATGGCCTAGTCAGTCATCAATGGAGGAGAGCCCCTTGGTCTTGTGAAGGTTCTATGCCCCAGTATAGGGGAATGCCAGGGCCAAGAAGCGGGAGTGGGTGGGTTGGGGAGCAGGGTGAGGTAGGAAGGGATAGGGGATTTTTGAAGAGGAAAATGGGAAATGAGATAACATTTGAAATGTAAATAAAGAAAATATCTAATAAAATACTTCAACTTTTTTATAGTACAGGTTGGGGGACTCGGGTCCAAGCAACCTAACATGGCTTATATCAGAGTGTGTAAAACAAGAAAAACATTAGGCTGAGACTCACAGAAAAACTGTTATTTTCTCTGTTCATCCATTGCAATTAGAGTTGAGAGCCACTGTATTTTTACATAAATATTGATGGAATAATTTGATTGGTTGGTTGTTGTTATTATGAGAAGAGTCTCCCCGTGTAGCTCCTGCTAGGCTGGAACTAGTGATTTGCCTGCCTTGGCCTCTTGGGTGCTGGGATTAAAGGCCACTACATACTAACTTGAACACTATTGTCTGATAATAGTCATGGACTCCATAATATCACCATAGTTATCTCTTTATTTTCAAGTCTTTGCAGAGCAATCTTCAGACTTGAAGAGGCCTTCTGGAATGATATCCTTCACCAATGACATTGTTTCATGCATGCATTGGTTGGCTTTGTGCTGAAGAATTTTAGAAATGTGTGCAATCTCTCCTTTGCCTTGACTTTACTAACCAAAAGCATTTCCTGAGAGTGATCACATTAAATGTTTTTAGATCTAGAAGTGTCAAGTGTCTTTGAAGAACATGACTGTGTCTCCACTGGCAACTCAGAAATAAAAATAAAGAAGGAAAAGGACTGGAGAGTAATAAGGGTTGGTTTTTGTGTGTGTGAGTAAAATGTCATACCTAGCTAGATAATTCTTATTTCTACAATTTTTAACTCAAGAAAAGTATAATTGAAATCTTCATGTGAATTCCCAGAACAAATAATGATACTGTGACATATTTACTGTAGCTCCAATAAAAAAATGCCAAAGTTAAACTTTGATTCATGCCCTGTCTTCCTTCTCTGCAGATGCAATTATGAATATCTGCAAGTTACAACTCTGTCTTCTTTCTGTACATTGTGAATGATGGCTTAGTAAATATTTATTATTTGGCATCAGTCATATTTTTGACTTATATATTGGTACATATGTGGATGCCAGAAAACAAGTTGAAGGATTCAATTCTCTCCTTCTGTTGTAGAATTCCTTGAATGGTGTAGAGCCTACTTCTTGACTCAGCTCAGAAAACTAAGACCTCAGACTTAAAGCAATCCTCCTGCCTCAGATTCCCAAAGGCTAGGACTTATAAGCTTGACCAACTACATTTTAACAATGACTTTTACATAAGGGAGCTTCTGGCTTGGTAATGGATTTATAGTAAACATGGGGACACATGGACTTGAGTGGTAAAAGGAAGTTCTTGCAGGACCAGTCTGGAGTCTATTCTGCAGAGTCTCCAGGAAGTCAGTTACCACCGTAGTCATGATTTCTTACTTAGGAAATAGAAATACCACCACCACCAACAACCACCACCACCACCACCACCATCACCACCACCACCACCAACAACCACCACAACCACCACCACAACAAAAGCCTTTCAGTTTTAGAAATAAATATGAGAATAAAACAAGGGAAGATATGGGAAAGTAGGTCAGAAATGCAAAGTAGAAGATGTACATCATGGTGATGAGAGGGAGAAGAGAAGCCAGGGACTGTCTGACCAAGATGAGAGAAATGAAGGGGACATTGGTGCCACTTAGCTGGAGACAGCACTGAAACAATATAATTAGAGAAAATGCAAAGTTTGTGTAGTGTAATTGAGTGAGTGTATGGTGCTAGCTTTCTTTGAGGTATAAAGTGACAGCATGTGAGCTACCTTAAGAATTAGGCTGGGTCTGGTGTCTGTCTCCTCAGGCAGATGATGATGATGATGATGACGATGTGGAGGGGGAATCTATATTTCTTCACTTGTAACTAGAGTTGGTGGTTTTTCAGATATTTGAACTGACAAATACCTATTTAATTAACTTGTTTAAAGAAAATCTGGCTAAAAATAATCATAGCTCACCTAATTATAATTTGTTTCAAAACTAAAACAAATTATAAACAAAACTATTATAGCAATAGCTGTGTTGCTTTGACCAAGTCTGATCCTCCCTGCAGATCTCCAGTGTTCTCAGCTATTAAACAACAGTGTCAACTAACACATCACCCAAGTCCTTTGAGCAGTACAGTATCAGGAGTCTGATTTTATTGTCACTTCACACACAGATTCTAAATATTTAACCAAGATTTTATCTGTGTGTGTGTGGGCAAGCACACCTAACATGTGAGAGAAGTGCCTACAGATTCCAGAAGAGGTTGCCACATCTCCTTGTTGGAGCTTGAATTGCAGGTCATTGTGAGCCACCCAACGTGAGTGCCTAGAACAGCACCGTGGTCCTCTGGCAAAGCATGATGTACTTAGGCACTGAGCTATCTCTCCAGCTCCCTGACTCTCACTAGGTTCTATATAACTTATGAGCCATAGCACAAGCTTATGTTTTCATATCTGTAAAATACAGACTGAGCTCTGGCTGCGTTTCAGGTGATATACATATTCCATCAGATGTCTTCCTCACTGTTGAATAGTTTGCCTAACACATTTAACATCATAGCTATATTTTATTTTTTGCAGAATTAGACTTTTCAAGTTTCTCTTGGTTTATTGTTTCTAAACTGGGAATATATGGATACCAGCTTTAGAGAGCCACTGTGGGTTTACAGGACATCAGGGACAGTCACTAAAAGTGACTGGCAGTACCTAGTCCAGGCTCTGTGGCCAATGAAAGTACTTTGGCAGTGTTGAACTGACAAGTTGAAATTTATTTCCAAACTTTGCTTTAAATTTCGCAGCAGCTTTGATGACACAGCTATTGAAAGATAGAGTTTGACCCATAGTCTCACTTCTGAGCTTAAACTCTCCCTACAGAATCAGGTCTCCCATCTAAAGAAGAGTATTAAATCCCAAGGCACTAACTAGCAAGTCTGTTCCTGCTGAGCCTATATTTGGCACCACCGGAACACCCGTAAGCTACCTAATGTTAAAGCGACAAGCCAAACCACACCGAAAGTAATGTACTGATTTTACAAAAGGGTAAATAGAACATTTTATTAACACTTGTTTTGCAGCAACAAAATGACAGTTCACATCTCTTTACTCAGCACAGCAAAGGTTATGGTCACATGATAGTACTTTGAGACACAAAGCAGAGAGGGACTTCAGTTCCTTAAGGTCAGGAGTGGTTTGCATTTAGAAACAAACTTCACGTTGTATATTTGCAGTAGCAGGGCCTCCAGTCAAGAGCACAGGACACCAGACAGATCAAATACCCAAAACAGACAGGTAAACACACCAGGTGACATTTTGCATTTAATTGGGATGTGCATTCTTATCAGCGCAAAACATTAGAAAGAGCTCTGAGGTTAACTTTTTTAAAAGAAAGAAATCACTGCTACCACAAGCAACATGGGGATAATTTACAAACAGGAGGTGTTATGCTTTGCACTTATTGCTTGGTACACAAATGTTGCAGTTCCAGTTGAATTATATTAAGAAATGACGAGCAAAATGCTTTTTTTTTCCATCTAAAATTCTATGACTCTATGAAAGTAGAAATTGCAATCCCCAAACCCAACATTAGGTGTATGCTTGTTTTTGGTTCTGTGTGAAAAGTATTTGTTATGTTTGTGTGAGTGGATATGTATAAGATATACAGGGATGTAGATATAATTTTAATATATTTTGTACTATATACTCAAGACAAATATCTCTTATGTGGGACATTAGGCAATAAAATTGTCTACATATAGAATCTCTATTGTTTATCTCTTCATATTATATATAGCTTTGTGGCATGAGTTTCATATAGTCTCTAGTTAACAAGGAAGATTATCTAAATTTTCTATTTATTTTGTTAATATTGCATTTTAAGGGCTATATCATCATAGTAAATTTTTATTAGATTCTTTATGATTATACATATATTAATCATTTTTCCTAATGTAAGTTACAACCAGTACAAAGTTGTAATAAAAAATACATTGAAGTCTATTTCTTCTTATTTTTTTTGCAAAAAAAAATTATGTGATATGTTACATGAAAGTTGGATTTTATTGAAATGTGAAGGGTTTGATACTGTCAGGTAGTGAATGGGGGAGCATGGAGCATACCCCTCCCTTTACAAGCTCTCATTCATAAAAATAAGTGTTTGTGCCCAAGCATTTCACAAAACACTGCAAGATAAGCTTTTGGAAGATCACAAAATATCACACACTGTGCACTCCTAGTAAGAGTTCAGTACAATTTGCTAGCTACACAATATAGTTCTTCATTGAAAGATATAGCCACTCCATGATAGACACATAATGATTATAGTCAATACCCGATCTAGCCATCTTTCCTGTTCCACTATGTCTCTAGACAGGATTTCCCTGGGATAGTTTGCAGTCCAGTGTAATAAATGAATAAGTGCAGTTTGCATAATCCAGTAGCTTTGGCTTCCTAACTTCTGTAGGATGGCATGTGCCAACTGTTGTAGTTGTGCTCTCTAACATGGTGATGGGTCCAACGAATACCTACTTATTTCTACAGGAAACCTTTAAATCACAAACGAAAGGACAAATGGCCTTAATGGAGACGGCATAACGTGACAACTGCCACAGATTGCACTTGATGGGAATCTTATGGTCTGTTTTGAATTCAGATTTTTTTTGTTTTTGTTTTTGAACAGCAAGACTTGCTTGGTTGATATGTTTACATGTTCACACCACATTTTTAAAATTATTTTGTGCAATCACAATTAATTGATTCACAAACACTACAAATGAATCCAGCAACTAGCGTCGTTATGAATAATCATCTCGGTCCTTATAGGTGTACGCGTCTTGCGCACCTTCTTGCACAAATTCTTCCTTTTTCTCCCAGCCATTAGGCCAGCCTCCATTCTCCTGCGAGGTAGCACCGTAAGATTTGGTGGTACCGTAATTTATGTAATTCTGAGTGATGTCCCCCGTTTCTTCATCCAGTTCATCTTCGTGAATGAAGCCACATTTTTCTTCGCTTGTTTCCTCAGGGTCTGCCCAAGGTTGTTTCTCTCCTGAGGCAAATAGTGCATAAAATATGACTCCACCATAGTGGACAAGTGCAGCAATGAGGAAGACATACTGCCATTCTTCACGGGACTGTGGTGAGAAAAGCAAAGGTGTGAGAGCAAATCCCCAAACCAAAAAGCCACCCTGCGAGCGATCGAGTAAGGGAGCAGGCGAGCACTCTGCTAGCAAGCTTTCCACGAAGTGCTATCTTTGGGATTAGCCATGTCATGTGAACAGCTTCAAAATAAAACTACTTGCTTTATTATTTTCTATTTTTAAGATAAAGGTTTGAAAGTAACATTTCAAATACACCTATAGTCTGCAGAGTTTAAGAATTTCCCCTTTTATGTTTATTAATTATTCTCTAGACTTGCCTCTCTCTCTCTCTCTCTCTCTCTCTCTCTCTCTCTCTCTCTCTCTCTCTCTCTCTCTCTGTCTCTCTTTTTCTTGCCTTTTTTTTTTGATTGCATGTGGTAGCTATGTAACTGAGCTGCTGGTCTTGAACTGAGATTTCTCCTGATTCTTTCTCCCCAGGGCCCGAGTGATAGGCATGTACCAATCATCTCAGCCAGCTCATTGTTGGTTTGCCTTTCTCATTCATATTCTTCATTTCCATTCTGTCCTCAAGACAATAATAGCCTTCCTCATAAAACTACATTGGAATCTGAATTGAGGTCGACAAATAAAGCCGGGGAAAGCTGCTTATCTATGTTATAACATAGGGGAGAGCTTTGCAGAGTTTGGGGTGATAAGCTTGTCATAACAGGGATATCATAAGATACCTTATATTTTGTATAAGGCCCTAGATTGGCGTATTAACATGTCTAAATAAATAAATAAATAAATAAATAGTAGATATTGGAAGAGCTTGAGAAACAGCTTGTTTAATGATTGGGGAGGTGGATCATACTGGAGCTACTATAGAGATCTGTCCCTCTGAACTTCATTTGTCCTTCCTACTTAAAAGTGTGTGTGTGTGTGGGGGGGGGACACTACCAAAAAGAGAACAGGAAAGCTACATCCCAGCTATAAGAGAGAATCTTTGGCTATGGGAAGGCTCTCGCTCCTACCTTGTTCTTCGTCATTGCACCAACAATGATAGGGCAGACCATCCCCGACAGCGTGCCAACGCCATTTGAAATGCCCATTAAGATACTGGCATATCTTGGAGCAATATCCAAGTGATTAACATTGAAACCTGAAATATACACAGAAGCTTTGTCTCAAGGCAACATAAACTTGTAAGAAGCAAGTCCCTGGTACAGAACATCAGATCACATCATCCCAGAAGACACTGAGTACATTCTATATGCTAAACAGTCAACTTTTCACAATGGAGATTCCAGGACACCGTGGGCAGGAAAGGGTGTGCATTGTCTTTTCCTACACTTAACATGACTCACTGCAAACATTCTCTTAACAAATGGATCGGGTATAACAAAGAAAGAAAAGGTCAGCGGGGAGAAAGGTGAACAGTAATAAAGCTAAGAGATGTTTCTAAATGCTCTAAGTGTTGCCCAGCACATAGATAATTACTAGTAAAGACCAAGATGTAGTATAGGAAGACAAAAAAGCAAGGGTCTTACCAGAGATAGCAAATCCACTGAATCCTACTGCAAGCACCAAGAAGGAGATGGCCACCCCTCTAGTATGAGAGTAGCCAACAACCAGAAGCAGTGTGGCTTCCATGCCAAAACCTTTGAAGGCAAAAACATAGGAGAGTATTGCAGAGATTTCTGTAACCTTTTATAAGAATTCTTTTATTAGTTCTTTGAGATTTTCTTACAGTGTGCTTTGATCATATTCATTTCCTCCCCCAACCTTTCCAAAACCATTCCCAGTTTCTTACCCACCCACTTGTGTGTGTGTGTGTGTGTGTGTGTGTGGTTCACCTATCAAGTCAAATTTGTAGTGCCCATATATTATTGGGCATGTGGCCTTCCACTGGAGCATGGTCAACTTATTAAGAGTTATACTCTTTAATAAAACTGATTCTCCCTCTCCCGGTGGCTATCAATGGCACTATTTCCTTAGCTGTGGTGGGACCTGATGCCTGCCTTCTTGCAGTGCAATAGGCCATAAATGTAATGTGATTAACAACCATTATTGGGCCAAGAACCATCTACTATTAACTCTGCTAAATCAACATACTATTAAACCAACTCCTAATGACTTGTCACGAAACCCACTTATTAAGTTATCTCTGTAAGCGGAGATGCTTCTGCTAACAGTAAATGTTGATCAACAGAGAGACTCAAAATGGGTCAAGGTGAAGGAAATAAGAGACTGCGAATCTCAGCACTAAACAAAACATATATACCATATACACATGCGCGTGCGCGCGCGCACACACACACAGACACACACACACCTCTTCAAATGCTCAGGGATCATTGTGGAAGAGGTCACAGAAAGATTATAAGACACGGAGGCAGTGGGTAAGTGCAAGGAAAGAGTTTCTTCTAGACAGAGAAGGGCAGCTACACATATGAACCCAGTCACTGTGTCAATATGCAGAAAACCTGTACAAGCCTAAGTCAGACTAAACTCCAGAATAAAATTACTAGTGAAACAAAAATACTAGCATTTCTTACTCATACCAATTTGGACAGTCTACCTCAGAGAGACACAGCGTTAATAATTTATGCCACAGATTATTGCAGACTCTATTATATACTTTCAAATCCAAATTGATCTAAAGTTTTAGTCGTTGGAGGTTTAGTGACAATATATGCAAATGACATTGTTGAACAGTGCCTTATAAAGAGTTTTGGAAAACTTGGCCATGGGAAAATGGTCCGAAATGAACTATGAAGATCCATACCTAGCTGGCATGAAGTAGCCTGGCACACATATCGAAAATCATATTTGTATATGTGGATCAGAGGTCCCCAAAACAGCAGCATATGCTTACTAGTTCACACGCACTTACCCCCACAATTCATGATCTTCCTCACTGTCGTTGTTGAGAGAATTTGCTTGCTCCTTAGGAAATCTGCAATTTGCCCCCCGATAGGCACAATGATTGTCATGACAAGGTGAGGAACCGCAGACAACATGCCAACCTGACAAAAGCCAGAGAGAAGAAACGTAGTGGAGAATAAAGGGTGTGGGCAATTGAATGACCCTCCCTTTCTGTTAGCTGTCTTCATCCACTCCTATGGTAAAACGCTGTCTCCAGGTGAATACCATCTCTCCTAGAACAAGCAGTGATGTCGACAGAACAAACCATGAAAGCTAAGTAAATTTACTTTGATCTTTTTTTTTTTTTTGTATTCTCACAGAGGAAAATTTTTGTATTGCTACATTATGATCTAGTGCGCTCTAAGTTTATGAACCAATCCTCCTGAACCTTGTCAGTGAGTGAGTCACACTGGTTTTTCCAGTTCATATTTTTAAGTGTGTTTGCAGAAATGCATCATTAGGGAGAAGAAGAAGGTGATGTGTGAATGAGGGGGAGTGGAGATCTTTGAGGAAAAGATGCCTTTGCCCTTCAAAAGGGTACATTTAAATTTCTATTTTCTTGAGAAGGTGAAAGTCTACATATTTAAATTTAAGATAGCTCTTCTAAATTTTATAGCATAGGTTTCATTTATGTTAAGTGAATTGCTCACAAATTCTTCAGTTTGAGTCATTTGCCACCAAATATAGTTATGTTGCCATACCATGGTATGCAGCCTCTAAAGAGATTTCATAGAAATTAGAATCATCTCAAATCTAGCATGCCTTCAATATAATTTTTAACAATTAATTATTAACAATAGGGGCTCCCCTAGGTATTGGGGGAGAATATAAAAAACACATTTTAAATGGGCTATTACCACATGAATGGATTTTCTCACTTGAGTGTATTTTGAAGCCCACCTTTTGGCAAGGGAAAGACTGTGAGTGTGTGTGTGCTTGTGTGTGTGTGTGAGTATGTGTGTGTGTGTGTGTATGTGTGTGTGTGTGTGTGTGTGTGTGTGTGTGACTCTCTGCTGGATTATTGGATCTATGAGATGTACATTCTGGTTTTGTTTTACAATGGCACACAGAGTGTGAGTAACATTCACAAATGGGGGGTGGGTGATGACTAATTGGGAGAAGTGTCCTAAAACAGATCAAAGGTTTCAACTGATGAGTTCATTCTTCTAGCTGGGGTGGAAGTTTCTGGGATTCTATTATTGAATGAGGAAGTTGAGATTGAAAAGGACAAGTTTTAAACAGTTCAGTCAACACTTAAAGACTGAGCTCGTAGCATGTGTGCTTAAAAACTATGCCACCCCCTAAGAAAGAAAAGGAGATTTAACTCAAGAAAACTACAGATAGAGTATGAAGAGCAATGTCTTTTTCATGAGCAATAAATTGGCATCAGGCCTAATTAAAGGGATGCAAATGAATATTGAAAGAAGTGACACTGTATAATGTGTATTGTTGAATGGCAGAATATAAACAATATTATTATACTATGTAATATTACTTCAGTTTTGCTAACTTCCTCTGTTTATAATATATTCATATATAGTTTCATTAAAATCTGAATAAATTTGTGTTTTTTAGAAACCTTTCCACAAAAAAAGAAAAGGAGATTTACATAGGATACTGTGTGTGAATGTGCTTGTTTGCTTATAAGTGGATATTTAGTAACTATGACATAAGTAAATATATAAGGCAAACTGGATACATTCCAAGTATTATTTGTTTGAGAATAACATCTTGATCATAGTAGATATCCATCAAAATTCAATGTGAATCTGGAAGATGCTGAGGAGAACACATCCTGAAACACACATAAAGTTTTTCCCAGACTCTCATGCCATCCTTTCATTTTACATCCTTTCTCCTTGCTTGGGAGTGACATTTCCTGTGCCCACTTAAAGTGTTTTCTATCTGAAAAAAGTCTTACCCTGGGCAGCCCCAGCTACCTACTATTCATTTGAATGAATCTCTTTATCACTTTGTGTCAGCAAAGAGCAAAGATGAAAAGTTCTTTATTACTCTTTCATCAGGATCAGGAACAACAATGCTAACAGGTACATTTTGGTCCCTGCTTCAGCACTTGGAAGTATGGAATCTTCTATCTTCTTAGGCAAAATTTCCTGAAATTGTCCTTGTGTAGGTCTTTTGAGCTCCGGTAACTTATTATGAATAATTAGTGCACACATTATCTGACTAACCCATCCCTCTAGGATCATTTTTACTTGGCTCATTGTTTTTAAAGTTTTTGGAGGATGAGCTGGCTATTAAGAATCTATAACCCATTCTTCTTAGTAATCCCAGGTTCAATGACACTAGTTATCCCTCTTGTATGTCACAGTTGAATGGCAACTCTATCTAAACCACGTTTTGAAACTGTCAGGGGGCAGAGCATGAAGCATAGTCTCTCTAGCTAAGGAGCTAAAAGGAAACAAATGTCTCCTCTCATTTTAAACCCTATATTCTGAGGTTTAAAAGTGCTCATTAAATTCCTAGAATTGAATTTGCCCTGATTTGCCATTCTCAAAGGAGCTGAAAGTCTTTACATACTAGCATAGGGAAACACACACACACACACACACACACACACACACACAGAGAGAGAGAGAGAGAGAGAGAGAGAGAGAGAGAGAGAGAGAGAGAGAGAGAGAGAGAACTAATATAGTTCACTTCTGAGTATGCATACATTAAGTCCTATATATAACTCTGTGTGTGTGTGTGTGTGTGTGTGTGTGTGTGTTCATGTGCTACATAAGCACACTTGGCATAAAGATTAAGGTGTTTCCTTGTGGTTCTATCTATACAATATCTAGCTTAATGAAGTTTTAGAAAGCCACCTTCAATGTAAAAATTTTATTTGTATAATATCTGATTCACTTCTAAATGATAGTATTACAGTTCTCACCTATTAATTAGAAATCTAAGAGGGATAATTATTCAAAAATCAACCCTAAGTTGTAGGCCAATACTTCATTATAAAGCTTAGGTTCAAAGCCACATGACTTAGACACACCTGAATTTTTTACCATGCCCTCCTCCAAATTTTTTACAGGTAAGTTGGAGAATTTGAAACAATTTGGATCAGCATAATAAAAATCTTCAGTCCACATTGCATGTAGAATATATCCACAATTTTCACTTTAAAATAGCAATTGAATTAATCCACCCATGTGTAAGGTCGTACAGTTTTTGCAAACTACCCCAGATTTTATTTAACATTTTCAGTTAATTGGAGACACGAGCCCTGGAAGATCACTTCATTATCATCCGTTGGCACCTCTCCCTACGCCAACAAGTCCTGGCTTTATTAATAGCCTTTGTGTGTCACATTTGTCCTAGATTATGAAAATGGACTCGCACCTCCAACCGTCTTTGTTGAGAGGTGTGATACTCTCAGAGGTCTCCAGGCTGCCCTGTAATGTTTGATCAGCTCCAGGGAGAAGAGGCTGATCTACAGCAGCCATTCTGCTCAGGGAGAGAGGAACTGTTTCCTTAGAAACAGCCGCTTCAAAAGAGCTCTTAGGCCAGCAACTGCCAGGCTCAGGCTTTCTCTAGCCTAGCTCTCCGATAGCCTTTCAAGTAGAGACACAATATGAAAAGCCCAAGCCCAGCTGGACTTATGTAACAACACAAGGAGAGCTGGCAAGACTATTGCCAGCAAAGATAAATGGATTTGAGACTCAGCAGAGAGCTCAGAGCTGCTAAGTGTGTGAGGAGATATACAGGT
Organism: Mus caroli; assembly: GCF_978045245.1. Lineage (NCBI taxonomy): Eukaryota > Metazoa > Chordata > Mammalia > Rodentia > Muridae > Mus > Mus caroli. Next base: position 95,446,533 of record NW_028227263.1, read on the forward strand.
CACCTGATGTATGACACTAATGGGAATTGAAGCAGAAATGGAGTATCTATGTCCTGAGCTTAGTTAGTATAGTTAGGATAGCATTAGGTGATTTCAATAATTACCCTCAGTTCTGTTTTACCATCAGCTAAACAGAAATGACAATAACTATCCATCTGGTCTACCAGATGATATTATTCATGAATATGAAAAAAAAGAAACTTCCAGCATTCCAAACCCTAATACAAAAGGAGTAATTAAAGTCAAGTTCTCCTTATAGAAAATCTGGAAATGTTTTTATTTTTGTGTCTATTTAACATATGCCTCTCACACCTTGTGCGTGTGAATTGGTAACACAAGAGTTCTGTCTGCTACTACAAAGCTGCAAGCATTTCGGGGAGAGAAGTTATGTTTTATCATTGAATAACACAAAGTGTCCTATAATAGACTCAGTGAATGCTTGTTAGAGTAAATTTGATGAACAAAGTACAAGGCCATTTTCAGACTTTGGATTTGCTGGGTGTATCTTTCAATTGGACCTATCTCTGAGAACATGTAAGGAGAGGAGGTTGGTAGTAACCTAAACACAGTTCCCTTAGGATGGGTCACCTTTCTTGTTAGCAGATTGCTTGCCTCAGACTAATGGCTGTTACATTGGTTTGTGGGGGAAAATGCTGCATTGATGTTCAGACCCTTCGAAATGGAAGCTACATGAAGGCAGAGACTTCTAGTTGTAACAAAATAGAGTAGGATGTGGACACACACACACACACTTCCTGGTAGTAAATTATGAAGTTTAGAAGACAAACTTTTGGCTAAAGAAAGGATTATTCACTTAAGTACAAATATGATCTAATATTGTAATAAGGTGAATTTGTACATACCTTGCTGATTTCAAATCCAAAAACCTCCTCAAAATAGGCTGGCTGACTGATGAGCAGTAAATAGAAAGTCCAGCTCCTGCAGAAGTTTGCAACAATAATTGCGTAGACGGGCATGGACGTGAAAAACTTCCTCCATGGGGTCTTAAATTTCTGAAAGCCCCAAAAAAGAGTTACTCTGTTTCAGCATTTTCTGACTTAAATTGCTGCTGTCTATTTTCATGCTCATAGAATGGAATACTAGCATAAAATAATTAATTCGTAGCTGCAGCATCCCAGTTAACCTTAGGTGTGTGAATAATCATTAAGAGAAGAAACAAAATAGCAATCTATCCCTCTGATTTAGTCTAGTTTTTTTTTTAAAATATGAAAATTCATGTACTTAGAAAATAAATTCCAAAACCATGTGTTCTAAGTTCTGAGAGCTTAAAAAACAGCTTCCCCCAACCATCAGCAAAATACTGCCAAATGAGTGGCTCTGTGATATCTAAAGTGTTGAAAGTTCAATGTACTTGGAAAAGAAAAAGAAAATAAGAACAGGTTATTGCCCACCTCTCTGAAGTCAGCTAAGCCATCATCTCTCCCTGAATTCCCTTGACAGTTAGTGAAGATCAGTATATTTTATGACACTGAGGTACAAGTTCCTGGAGTAGTCCCATGGTGCTGAGTACAGCCTAGGACATCATTACCAGTTATTTCCATTTGAGTATTTTCAAAACAAACCTAAAATGTACCTAGAGAAAATTGCTGTGATAACACCTTTACAATTTAAACCTCCTACACTTTGATATTTTAGACCTCAAACTATTTCTCATAGTTACAAATACTTTCTTGATCATCTGATCTTGAAGACCGAGATACACCTGCTAAAGAGATAATCTTCTAAAATAACATCAATCAGTGTTTTAAGGTGTCCCTGACATGATAAAATGATCCAAACAAGAGGCAAAACTTCTACCCAGAGACTTAGTAAATCTTCCTGAGTGTTGAGTCCCATGATTGTTGCTATGAAACTTTCTGTGCTCAGAGTCACAAAATCACTTCAAATGTAGAACGGTAAGAAATCACGTGGTGGTGATCAGAAATATATGTAATACCAAAAAAGAGAAAAGAAAAACCCCATACCAATAACATAATAATCGCTGTAGTTTTTGGTAAATACTTGTATTGTGAGAGCATAATAGGTAAGCTCCAAGGGATAGGAATTTTGTTCTTAATCCTACATGTCACAAATGATGAAAATATTTCACAGGTAAATAAAAATACCCAAAGACAGGAGTGCATGCAGTAGGATACTGCTGTATGTGGAAGAGACATAACTGAATCATTAAAAGTAAACAACTTTTTTCCTGCTGGGAGAATATTGCTTTGCTCATGTCAGAGTTATCTTTCCTGAGAACTGCATTCTTCATGTGGTAGAGCACTTCCCCCACAGGAAGAGAAAACTGTCACTGATTATAACATGTATTGATTTTATCTTGTATGCATGCATAGTTTTGCTTCAGTGTATGTATGTGCACCATATGTGTGCCTGCTGCCCACAGATTGCTGAAGAGGGCATCAGATCAGATCAGATGGAGTTACAGGTAGTTGTGAGCTGCCATGTGGGTGTTGGGAATTGAGCCTCAGTTCTCTGGAAGAACAGTGAATATTCTTTTTTTTAACTACTGAGCCATCTCTCCTGCCCTTAACTCTCTTATTTTATGCCTTAAAAGCCTCCAGGAATTACAAGCAGATGTTAGACATTCTGACAGTGTTCTGTTATTTGACTGTTTAAGGAAATGTGATTATGACAGCAGCTTGTCCATATATGTATGATCTTTGCATTCTTTCCTTGGTCAAACAACAACAACAACAACAAAATTTCCTTGGAGAACAACATAAAAGATCTAAGTCATACAGGAGACTGTAATCTGCAATCTCTCACTGGATCCACTCAGAACAAGTGACAAAAAAAAAAAAAGATGACGACGTGGTACCTCCCACAGGTATTAGAAGGTAGTCTGGGTAGTAGAAATTTGAATGTGGCCATGAATTGGGCAGTGTCTGAGAGTCACTGCTGATTTCATCAGATCTGATAGATTTTTACTGAAGAGACTATGACACATTCATGGGTCAACAGTTTGAAACTGTCCAGAAAAACAAAAGGAAAGTAAACAAGACAAGATGTCAACTCTGGTTGCACCTGTGTAGGACCTTTCTGGACCTGGAGGAACATAGTCCCCCATCTGTGGCCTCTACTGCATGACTTTCTAGGAGGCTACAATTCAAGCTCAGGCCTTGAACATTCTCAGGATACTTGTCTCAAACTCTGAAAGAAATGGACCTCATCCCATAATCAGCTTCTAAACGCTGACACCATTGCATACACTAGCAAGATTTTGCTGAAAGGACCCAAATATAGCTGTCTCTTGTGAGACGATGCCGGGGCCTAGCAAACACAGGAGTGGATGTTCACAGTCAGCTATTGGATGTATCACAGGGCTCCCAATGGAGAAGCTAGAGAAAGTACCCAAGGAGCTAAAGGGATCTGCAACCCTATTGTTGGAACAACATGATGTACTAACCAGAACCCCGGAGCTCTTGTCTCTAGCTGCATATGTATCGAAAGATGGCCTAGTCGGCCATCAATGGAAAGAGAGGCCCATTGGACTTGCAAACTTTATATGCCCCAATATAGGGGAATGCCAGGGCCAAAAGAATGGGAATGGGTGGGTAGGGAAGTGGGGGGCGCTATGGGGGACTTTTGGGATAGCATTGGAAATGTAATTGAGGAAAATATGTAATAAAAATATTAAAAATCAAAAAAAAAAAAAAAGAAATGGACCTCATCCCTGAGACACATTCATTAAACTTTCTCATAATCACTGTGTGATCCCTTTGATGCTGGTCAAAAATAGATTACATAACTCTTGTACGCCTGAACTTGCATAGCTCTTGGCTCCTGTAAGAAGCACATTGGGCTGGTATTCCTGATACACAGGACTCTTCTTCCCTTTTTACTTCTTTCTCTGGGGTAGTTTGGGTACTCTCTGTGGGAATTCCCTAGCCACATATTTTTGATGCAAGGCTACTGATGTCAAAGAACCATTGTTGATTGTATTCATGGTGCTCGGACAAAACCATCTGAGACAATCTGAGCAGCAGCCTGCTTTGCTGTATGCAGAGTCTGGTCCCCCCAAAAAATGCTCAAAAGAACTTGAAATACAAGTTCTACTTCCATCTGATCTTATCTTTCAACTTATTTTGAAGTGACAGGAACATATGGAACCTTGTGAGAAGAGAGCTACAGTGCTTTGAAAAGGCAATGGTATACAGGAGGTGGAAAGCCAGAGATTGCACTGTTCCTCTAACCCAGAGCTCAGTGGCTCTCAACCTTCCTAATGCTATGACCCTTTAGTACAGTTTCTCACTTTTAGTGGCCCCTCAACTACAAAATTATTTCTGTTGCTACTTCATGACTATGTTTTACTGCCATTATTAATGGTGATATAAATATTTTGGGAGATGGAGGTTTGACAAGGGGGTCACAACCTACAGGTTGAGAACCACAGCTTAATCCATCTACTTTTTCTTTGAAAAAAAGGTAGTAATTATTCCCAGTGGAGTCTAGGGAGAGGGGAAAGAGAGAGAGAGAGAGAGAGAGAGAGAGAGAGAGAGAGAGAGAGAGAGAGAGAGAGAGAGAGAGAGAGAGAGAGGCTTAGAGAAAGATTAGAGCCAGACTACTTTTGTTTACTAAGGGCCTGTAACACGGTTAGTCCCGGAAGATAAGATGAACAACAAAAATAGGTATAGATGCCAATAATGAAATACTTACTTCCATTGCACCTAACAAATTTGCGCTCTCTCCAATGCTCTCCTCTATGTACCTACGTTCTTCATCTGTAATGGTAGGATGCTTTGCAGGGCTCTCATAAGACACCAGAAGCCAGAACATGTACCAGACCATGCCAAAGCTTCCTGCAAGAAAGGATTAAGAAATACAGTTAACAGCTAAAGGTTGAAGACAAATAATATTCTCAATGAGAACCATTTCATGTGGTGTGAGCACTAACTTAACCCACTGTTTCCTGTCCTCAGCCCCTGGACGTAAGATTTTTCAAAGATTGATGCCATGGTTTGTATCTTTGACTCTAATTGAGCAGGACTCATATACAGAAAACTTACATGCTGCTACTGAATGATATCAGCTGGAAATTTAGTCACACATCTCATATTTCATTCTTGAGCTGCTCCAGACTAGACACAATACCATACAACATAAGAATATTGAACAAGATCACATACCTATGTTTGGAGAATTCCATGCAATGAGGGATGAATATGTTTCTTATTTGCTGACCTTCAATATATATATATATATATATATATATATATATATATATATATATATGTGGTTTAAATTTCCAGAGAATGAGAAAAGTCTGCTCCCATTTCTAACTAGTACTTCTAAAGACCATAAACATATTTGGAGTAAAATAACAAGGAGTTTGCTAGCCTAAATGACTGTATTTGATGAACAAAGGCCTCTTCAATTATCATGGAAGCACCTTCATGTGATATGACAATACACTGTATATCCTAGCTCAGACTTTGCTGTTCATTCTTGGGAACTGACAGAAGTTACATCCCTAGGCCACAAACTGTCTTTTCTCTCTTCCAGTCCTCATCTTTATTTATTATTCTCGCCATGATCGCATATTCTTGTTGTGCATTATAAATCTGGAAGCCTGACAGGGGAGGAATTCCAAGTGACTTATTCTGCTCTCCCCACTGCTAGCAGGCCTTTGCATTTTTCTTTCAGACTCTTCCCTTCATCCCTTGGACAACAATCTAAATGCTCCTGAGCTCACTAATACTTCATGTTTGTCTATTTACTTTCTAAGACAACTTCCTTAACACCATATATAGCTGCTGATATGCTGTCTTCCCTTTAATTACTGAACATGGAAACATGTGATTTCAGACCAGATGTTATGTGAAGCACACACACACACACACACACATTATACACACACACACACACAGAGGAAAGACTTTCATAAACTTAAATCCTGTGTTGTTGGTTCTATGATTCAATGAGCAATATAATCACTCCAAACCTCTGCTACAAAATGGAAAAGGGTTTTGTTTTTTGATGCAAGGTCCTGTTATATGCCCTAGCATGCATGACCTCTCAATCAGAGCCCACTTGACTTAGCCTCCTAAGTACTGGGATTTCAGTGTGTACTACAAGACCCACTTGGAAAGTAATTGATGAACAGTGGAGCAGCTGGGACAGGATCCTTCCAGTCACCATCTGCACCCTGGAGCTAAGGCTGTCCCACAGCTCTCTGTACACTGGTCTCACCAGGAGAGAGCTGGTCTCCTAGGAGTGCTCTCACTCCTTGACTCAGAGGTGAGATAACCATTTCCTCTTCAATAACTGTCCAAAGCTGAATCTTCCAGGAGCGCACAGGGCACAGGAAGAGTGGACTAACTGGGGCAGGATCCTTCCAGTATCCATCTGCACCTGGGAGCTGGGGCTTTTCCTCAGCCCTCTGTACACAGGTCCTGCTAGAAGAGAACTGGTCTCCCTGGAGTGTTGACAAATGCTTATAGGCCCACAGAAGAGACAAGCTCCAGTTTGAGACAGCAAGACCAACTAACACCAGAGAAAACCAGAAGGAGAAAGGCAAGCACAAGAATTTTACCAACAGAAAACAAGAATACTTGGCATCATCAGAACCCAGTTCACCCACCAGAGAAAGATAATCCAACACACCAGAAAAACAAGATTCAGATTTAAAATCACATCTTATGATGCTGAGAGAGAATGTTAAGAAAGTCCTAAATAACTCCCTTAAAGAAATACAGGAGAACACAGGTCAATAGGTAGAAGCTCTTAAAGAGGAAACACAAAAATCCCTTAAAGAATTACAGGAAAACACAACCAAACAGGTGAAGGAATTGAACAAAACCATCTAAAAATGGAAATTGAAACAATAAAGAAATCACAAAGGGAGACAACTCTGGAGGTAGAAAACCTAGAAAAGAGATCAGGAGTTATAGATGCAAGCATCACCAACTGAATACAAGAGAGAGAAAAGAGAATCTCAGGTGCAGATGATACCATAGAAAACATTGACACAACAGTCAAAGAAAATGCAAAATGCAAAAAGTTCCTAACCCAAAATGTCCAGGAAATCCAGGACACAATGAGAAGACCAAACCTAAGGATAATAGGTATAGAAGAGAGCAAAGATTCCCAACGTAAAGGGCAGTAAATATCGTCAACAAAATTATAGAAGAAAACTTCCCTAACCTAAAGAAAGATATGGCCATGAACACACAAGAAGCCTACAGAACTCCAAACAGATTGGACCAGAAAAGAAATTTCTCTAGCCACAAAATAATCAAGACACAAAATGCACAAAACAAAGAAAGAATATTAAAAGCAGTAAGTGGGGGTGGGGGGGCTGGAGAGATGGCTGAGGGGGTTAGAGCACTGACTGCTCTACCAGAGGTCCTGAGTACAAATCCCAGCAACCACATTCTGGCTCACAACAAGGCCTGATTTCTTCTTCTGGTGTCTGAAGACTGCTACAGTGTACTTACATATATTAAATAAAGTAATTTTTTTAAAAGCAGTAAGGGAAAAGGGTCAAGTAACATATAACAGCAGACCTTTCAGAATTATGCCAGACTTCTCACCAGAGATTAAGAAAGCCAGATGATCCTGGGCAGATGTCATAAAGACCCTAAGAGAACACAAATGCCAGCCCAGGCTACTACACCCAGCAAAACTTTCAACTACCATAAATGGAGAAACCAAAGTATTCCATGACAAAAACAAATTTACACAACATCTTTGAACAAATTCAGCACTTCAAAGGAAAATAAAGGGAAACCTCCAACATAAGGAGGGAAGCTACACCCTAGGAAAAGTAAAAAAAAAAATGATTTTCTTTTAACAAATTAAAAAGAAGATAGCCACATAAACATAATTCCAACTCTAACTACAAAAATAGCTTGAAGCAACAATCACTTTTCCTTAATATCAATGGACTCAATTCCCCAATAAAAGGGCATAGTCTAACAGACTGGATATGTAAACAGGGACCAACATTTTGCTGCATACAGGAAACCCACCTCAGTGACAAAGACAGACACTACCTTAGAGTAAAAGCCTGGAAAAAATTGTCCAAGCAAATGGTCCCAGAAACAAGCTGAAATAGCCCTCCTAATATTGAATAAAATTGACTTTCAACCTAAAGTTATCAAAAAAGATAAGGAAAGACACTTAATACTCATCAAGGGAAAAAAATCTACCAAGAAGAACTCTCAGTTCTGAACATCTATGTTACAAATGCAAGGGCACCCACATTCATAAAAGAAACTTTACTGAAGCTCAAAGCACACATTGCACCTCACACAATAAGAGTGGGAGACTTCAACACTTACCTAGCTCTTATCAATGGACAGATCATGGAAACAGAAACTAAACAGAGACACAGTGAAATTAACAGAAGTTATGAACCAAATGGATTTAACATACATCTATAGAACAGTTTATCCTAAAATAAAAGAACATACCTTCTACTCAGTACCTCACAGTACCTTCTCCAAAACTGATCATATAAACAGTCACAAATCAGGCCTCAACAGATACAAGAAGAGTAAAATAATTCCATGCATCCTCTCAGATCACCATGGACTAAGGCTGGTCTTCAATAACAGAAATAATAGAAAGCCCACATACATGTGGAAGAAATAAAGAAAGAAATTAAAGACTTTTTCAAATTTAATGAAAATGAAGCCAAAACATACCCAAACTTATGGGGCACAATGAAAACAGTACTAAGGGGAAAACTCATAGCACTGAGTGCCTCCAAAAAGAAACTGGAGAGAGCATACCCGAGCAGTTTGACAGCATATCTGGAAGCTCCAGAATAAAAAAAAAAAAAAAAAGCAAATACACCCAAGAGGAGTAGACCACAGGAAATAATCAAACTCAGGGCTGAAGTCAACCTAGTAGAAACAAAAAGAACTACACAAAGAATCAACCAAATGAGGAGCCAGCCGATTCTTTGAGAAAAATCAAAAAGTTAGAGAAACCCTTAGCCAGACTAACCAGAGGGCACAGAGAGCATATTCAAATCAACAAAATCAGAAATGAAAAGGGAGATATAACAACAGAAAGTGAGGAAATCCAAAAAAAAAAAAAAATCATCATATCCTACTACAAAATCCTATACTCAACAAAACTAGAAAATTTCTGAATGAAATAGACAATTTTCTACATAGATACCCAGTATGAAAGTTAAATCAAGACCAGATAAATGAACTAAACAGTCCCATAACCCATAAAGAAATAGAATCAGTCATTACTAGTCTCCCAGCCTAAAAAAGCACAGGACCAGATGTGTCTAGTGCAGAGATCTATCAGTCTTTCAAAGAAGATCTAATACTAATACTTTTCAAACTATTCCATAACATGGAAACAGAAAGAACACTATACAATACCTTCTACAAAGTCACAATTATGCTGATACCTAAACCACACAAAGACCCAACAAAGAAAAAGAACTTCAGACAAATGTCCTTATGAATATTGATGCAACAATATTCAATAAAATTATAGCAAACTGAATCCAAGAAAAGATCAAAATGATCATTCACCACAATCAAGTAGGCTTCATCCCAGGGATGCAAGGATGGTTCAATATATGGAAATCCATCAAGGTAATCCACTATATAAAAAACTCAAAGAAAAAAACCACATGATCATTTCATCAGATGCTGAGAAATCATTTCACAAAATCCAACACCCCTTCATGATAAAAGTCTTGGAAAGATCAGAAATTCAAGGCCCATACCTAACTATAGTAAAAGCAATCAATATACAGAAAACCAGTAGCCAACATCAAACTAAATGGAGAGAAACCTGAAGCAATTCCATTAAAATCAGGTACTAGACAATGCTACCCATTCTCTTCCTACCTTTTCAATATAGTACTTGAGGTCCTAGCCAGAGCAATTAGACAAGAAAAGGAGGTCAAAGGAATACAAATTGGAAAGGAAGAAGTCAAAATATCACTATTAGCAGATGATATAATGGTATACTTAAGTGACCCCAAAAATTCCACCAGAGAACTCCTAAACCTGATAAACAACTTCAGTAAAGTGGCTGGATATAAAATTAACTAAAAAAAAAAAAAATCAGTGGTCTTCCTCTACACAAAGGATAAACAGGCTGAGAAAGAAATTAAGGAAATGACACCCTTCATAATAGTAAAAAATAATATATAATACCTCGGTGTAACTCTAAGGAAGTGAAAGATCTGTATAATAAGAACTTCAAATCTCTGAAGAAAAAATCGAAGATCTCAGAAGATGGAAAGATCTCCCATGCTCATGGATTGGCAGAATTAATATAGTAAAAATGGCCATTTTGCCAAAAGCAATCTACAGATTCAATGAAATCCCCATCAAAATTCCAACTCAATTCTTCAGAGAGTTAGAAAGAGCAATTCTCAATTTCATTTGGAATAGCAAAAAGCTCAGGATAGTGAAAAAATCTTTGCAACAATAAAAGAACTGGGGGAATCACCATCCTTGACCCCAAGCTATACCATACAGCAATCGTGATAAAAACTGCATGGTGTTGGCACATTGACAGGTAGGTAGATCAATGGAATAGAATTGAACACCCAGAAATGAACCCATACACCTATGGTCACTTGATCTTTGACAAAGGTGCTAAAACCATCCAGTGGAAAAAAGACAGCATTTTCAAAAATTGTTGCTGGTGCAACAGGCACATAGCATGTAAAAGAATACAAATTGACTCATTCTCTTCTTGTACAAAGCTCAAGTCCAAGTAGATTAAGGATCTCCACATAAAACGAGATACACTGAAGCTAATAGAAAAGAAAGTGGGGAAGAGCCTCAAACACATAGGTACAGGGGAAATTTTCCTGAACAGAACACCAATAGCTTATGCTTTAAGAACAAGAATTGATAAATGGGATCTCATAAAATTGCAAAGCTTCTGTAAGGCAAAGGACACTGTCACTAGGACAAAACAGCAACCAGCAGATTGGGAAAAGATCTTTACCAATCCTACATCCAACAGAGAGCTAATATCCAATATATACAGAGAATTCAAGAAGTTAGACTCTACAGAACCAAATAACCCTATTAAAAATGGGGGTAGAGAGCAATCCAAAGAATTCTCAACTGAGGAATACCGAATTCTGAGAAGGTCCTAAAGAAATGTTGAACATCCTTAGTCAACAGAGAAAGGCAAATCAAAACAACTCTGAGATTCCACCTCACACCAGTCAGAATGGCTAAGGTCAAAACTCAAGTGACAGCAGATGCTGATGAGTATGTGGAAAAAGAGGAACACTCCTCCACTGCTGTTGGGATTACAAGATGATACAACCACTCTGGAAATCGACCTGGCAGTTCCTCAGAAAATTGAATGTAGAACTACCTGAGGACCCAGCTGTATCACTCCTGGGCATATACCCAGAAGATGCTTCAACATGTAATAAGGTCACATGCTCCACTATGTTCATAGCAGTCTTACTTATAATATCCAGAAGCTGGAAAGAACCCAGATGTCCCTCATCAGAAGAATGGATACAGAAAATGTGGTACATTTATACAATGGAGTATTACTCAGCTATTAAAAACAGTGAATTCTTAGGCAAATGTATAGAACTAGAAAATTTCATCCTGAGTGAGGTAACCCAATCACAAAAGAACACCAAAGTATGCACTCACTGATAAGTCGATATTAGCCCAGAAGCTCAGAATCCCCAAGATACAATTCACAAACCACATGAAGAAGACAGACCAAAGTGTGGATACTTTGGTCCTTCTTAGAAGGGGGAACAAAATACCCATGGGAGGAGATACATAGACAAAGTGTGGAGCACAGACTGAAAAAAAAAAAAAGGCCCTCCAGAGACTGCCCCACCTAGTGATCTATCCCATATACAGTTACCAAACCCAGACACTGTTGTGGATGCCAACAAGTGCTTTCTGATATTAGCCTTATATAGCTGTCTCCTGAGATGCTCTGCCAGTGCCTGAAAAATACAGAGGTGGATTCTCTCAGCCAACCATTGGACTTAGCACAGGGTCCTCAATGGAAGTACTTGAGAAAGGACCCAAGAAGCTGAAGGGATTTGCAGCCCCATAGGAGGAACAACAATATGAACCAACCCGTACCCCTAGAGCTCCAAGGGACTAAACCACCAACAAGAGAGTACACATGGAGGAACCCATTACTCCAGCTGCATATGTAGCAAAGGATGGCCTTGTTGGACATCATTGGGAGGAGAGGCCCTTGGTCCTGTGAATGCTCTATGCCCCACCCCCACCCCCGTATAGTGGAATGCCAGGTCAGGGAAGCGGGAGTGAGTAGGTTGGTGAGCAGGAGTGGGGGATGGAATAGAGGGTTTTCAGAAGGGAAACAGGAAAGGGGATAACATTTAAAATATAAGTAAAGAAAATTTCTATTTAAAAATAAGGAAAGTAATTGATCCATAAGTTCTTGGCCAAAAAAAAAAATGTAGGTATAGGAGAGATGTTTATAACGCACAGAGCAGTAGGGGTCACTCTGAGCATCTGATAATGGAGAATTCTGTAACTTGGTGAAGATTAGCAGAGTGCCTCTCATCCCTCCATCTGTTCATCATGCTCACTAGCTGAACTCATCAACTATATCCTGTACCACTCTGCCCATTGCTACCATGAACTAAATGCATGTACCAGGCCCTGTGCTCACCTGGTGTTTTGTAACTTTTACCTTCTTCCATTTAGTCACTGTTCACATTTCACCACTTTAATTTTGAAAACAAAAATGGAATAGGCAATTCAAGATCCAATTTTTGTTGCCGACAGGAAGCAAACACGCTTTGTATGTTTTTTTAAAATATTTACTGCATATCCTTTGATTCAGAGTAAGTGATAAGTATTAAATGAGATTCAAGAAGACATAATGACTTATTTAAATTATTATTCCTTTATATTTTTAAAATATATTCCTATTGAAAATAAATGGTTTTCTTACATTTTCTGATCATAGTTTCTACTCCCCCAAATCCTTCCAGATCATCCCCACCTTTCCTCCCTCCCAACTCCATGCCCTATCTTTCTTCCTTTCTTTTTCTAGAAACAATTAATGCTTGGGATGTATATATGAGTTGTAAGAGTTCCATCAAATCTTCAAGTAAGTAGTAAACTTAGCCCAAATCAGGGTAGCAACTAGCCATGCTACAGTCTGTGTAGAATCACAGACTCTTGGGAAAACTGATTGGAAAAACAGGATTTAAAATCTGATTTTCAAAATCCTCTCTAGGGGTCCTCTGAGATGGCTCAGCAGGTAAGGACACTTTCTATGAAATCTGAGTTCCATTCTCAGAAGCAAGGCGGTGGAAAGAGAAAACTGACTTCTGCACATTGTCATCTGCCCTCTATACATGTACCATGGCATGCATGCAATGCATTCACACTCATACAGAGATCAAGAGAGACAGAGACAGAGGCAGGGATAGACACCAAGAGACAATAGATATATGCAAAAACATGTATGGCTTACAGCGTAGAACATTCACTGATCCAAAAATCTGTTAATGGACTCTTCATTACTCAAAGAACCCTTGTTATAAAGCAGTATTTGTCGGCATTCTCTAGGAAAATGCCCTTGCCATTTTTAGAATATTGCCAAGTAAGAACAAATGAATGTGGCCAAACTCAGAGGCAGCCAGACACTGTTAGACAGCACCATGTGCTTAATTTAATCCTCCAGATGTTTGTGCCCACACCGAACGATGATAGTAGACACTTTGAAAAGGGAATCTCCAGGGCAATCTGGAAAGCATTCAGCTTCTTATTAGTATATTTGCAGTAGGATTTCATCTTTATTTCAATGAGAGAGCTGGGTGGACTTTAACCTCCGCTTCTGTGACTGGTTATTATTGATACTGTATCAAAACTGACAGAGGAGTTAGCAGGACAACCACCCTCCTGCCCCCCACACCCACTCCGTTTGAGGAGGTAAAGTCAGGAAAATAGCCAGGAAACAATAGCAGAAAAGTGAGGTGAGTTGGGGCTAGCTTTTTAATCCCCGGCAGCTTTTAATCAGGAGCCCTGTATTCTCCTCACTGTCAGAAGCATATCACTTAAGACAGTATTGCAAAGTCTCCATAAGCAACATTGTTGCTCTTTAAGGCAAGAAATAGCAATGAAAAAAATAGTAATTTCAGAATATAAAGGGTTTTCTTTAAGACCAGAAACTAAGGAAATAATTGTGTTGTATGCTACCATATTTCTCTTAGCCTATGCATACTTCTATTGTAAATAAATGTGACCTACCATACACATAAAATACTGACGACCATCCAGTGTACTGCACAAGGATACCAGCTAAGGGCATTGCAATGACTGCTCCAGCATAGGAACCTGGAGGGGGAGGAATGAAGGAGGGAAGTAAGTGAAAGCAATAGTGAGTTTTTCCTCGGATACTCTGGGGTTGGCTCACACAAACACATGCAACAGCTGTGTGCATGCACACACACACACACACACACACACACACACCATTCCATTCCATCAAACACATGTTCACCGTACATCCTTACAGAAAACCACAGGACCATACCTAGAATCAAACCTAGGAAGCAGAACATAAAAGAGATGTGAAGAACTGTAACAAGGGTGTGGGCTGCAGAGATGCAAGAGCATTTACTGCTCTTGCAGAGGACACCGGTTCTATTCTCAGAACACACATAGTAGCTCACAACCACCCATAACTCCAATTCCAAGGGCTTTGATGCTCTTTTCTGGCTTTCAAGGGTGTGATGGATATTCCCAATTGTCACCATGACTCTTTCTGGAATAAACTACAATCCAGGAATGGAGGACACACCTGTGATCCAGATCTTGAGGCTGGAAGACACATGCTTTTGATCCAGATATTGAGGCACACTGGCCATGAAAAGTTTAGACCCAGGCAACGTTGACACCTTTAATCCCAGGAGAACAAGGCAAGAAGATTTCTGAGTTCAAGGCCAGCCTGGGACAGAGCAAGTTCTAAGTAAAGAGCAACTTAGATCCAGGTTTGGTGGTACACACCATTGATCTGGGGTAACACTTTGTACTGGAGGCCTACATAATGACAATAGAAGAAGGAAGGCTTCTTCTTCTCCTGCTTGTACTTACTTGCCACCACATCTTTTGCAGCCTACTTCTTCAGGATTCTACCTTATATAGAAAGCAAGCTGAGACTCCTAGCCTCATGGGACTGAGCAACTACTAAGGTGTTGGACTTCCCATTCACAATTGCTCATTGTTTGGCAAGTTGGACTGCAAACTGTAAGTCATTCTAATAATTTCCTATAATATATAGAGACATTCCATAAGTCTGTGACCCTAGAGAACCATGACTAATACAGAAGGGCACTGGGCACACAGATGATGCACTAACATACGTGCAGACAAACATGCAAATAGATAAGATAAAAAATAAAGAAATAGAAGCTTTGCAATTTTATGAGGTCCCATTTGTCAATTCTTGATCTTAGAGCATAAGCCATTGGTGTTCTTTTCAGGAAATTTTCCTATGTGCCCATTTGTTTGAAGCTCTTCCTCACTTTCTCTTCTATTGGTTTCAGTGTATCTGGTTTTATGTGGAGGTCCTTGATCCACTTGGACTTGAGCTTTGTACAAGGAGATAAGAATGGGTCGATTTGCATTCTTCTACATGCTGATCTTCAGTTCAACCATCACCATTTGTTTAAAATGCTGTCTTTTTTCCACTGGATGGTTTTAGCTCCTTTGTCAAAGATCTAGTGACCGTAGCTGTGTGGGTTCATTTCAGGGTACTCATGGTAGGCACTCACTGATAAGCAGATATTATCCCAAAAGCTTGGAATACCCAAAATACAATTCACAAACCACATGAAGCTCAAGAAGAAGAAAGACCAAAGTGTGGATACTTCAGTCCTTCTTAGAAGGAAGAACAAAATACCCATGGGAGGAGATACAGAGACAAGATTTGGAACACAGACTGAATGAGAGGCCATCCAGAGACTGCCCCACCCAGGGAATCTATCCCATATACAGTTATCAATTCCAGACACTATTGTGGATGCCAACAAGTGCTTGCTGATAGGAACCTGATACATATGTCTCCTGGGTGGCTCTGCCAGAGCCTGATAAATGCAGAGGTACATGCTCGCAGCCAACCATTGAACTGAGCAGAGGATCCCCAATGGAGGAGTTAGAGAAAGGACTGAAGGATCTGAAGGGGTTGCAAACAATATCAACCAACCAGACACCCCAGAGTTCCTAGGGACCAAACCAAAGAGTACACATGGAGGGACCTATGGTTCCATCCGCATATGTAGCAGAGGATGACCTTGATTGACATCAATAGGAGGAGGGGTCCTTGGTCCTGTGACAGTTCTTTGCCCCAGTATAGGGGAATGCCAGGATGGGAAATGACACCCTTATAGAAGCAGGAGGAGGGGGATGGGATAGGGGGGTTTTGGAGGGGATACCAAAAGAGGGGATAACATTTGACATGTAAATAAAGGAAATATCTAATACAAATTTTTAAAAAATAAACAATTTCCTAGACTTTTCTATTAAAAAATAAGGAAATAACTAAATCGATTTTAGAAAGGTATGTTTTACCTTTGCATGGTGCTTTTTACTTTCATTTTTTAAGTGTATAAAAGGGCTGGAGAGATGGCTCAGCCATTAAAGGCTAGGCTCAGAACCAAAAACATAAAGTATATTAAAAATGATTGTGAAAACAGTATCTCAGATTTGGACACAAAAACTGCAATATTTAAAGCCTTTGGTATAAAATTAATGTTTACAATTTCAACATCTTAGATAATAACATTGCTGATAATTTATTATTGGTGGACTTTTACAGCAGTTTTGTACTTTAAAGTGAATATGTATTGTCTCTTGTTATGAGTTAGGAATGGGACTTTTCTTGCCTATTTGGGACTCAAAAAAATTTTTTAAAGTTGATAGTCATGGTGCTGCATGCATTTAATCTCAGTACTCAGGAGGCAGAGGCAGGAATATCTCTGTGAGTTCTAGGCCAGCCTGATATGCATACAGAGTTTCAGGCTAGTCCATGTTACATAGCTATCTCAAAATTAAAAAATAAACAAGTAAAGATAAAACCACCAGTTAACATAATTGAGGATGGTTCAACTCCCAAAATAATACAAAACATAAAGAAAAGCTGGTTTAAAGATATCAATGAAAATTAAAATAATGGTCCAAAACCAGATACTTGGTAAATGCATTTATCAAACTTTGAGTTATTTCCCATGTCTTCCCTAGCCGTTTGCCCACCACAACAGCACAGCAGCACAATGCTCACCACAAAAGGAGGTTGTAGCCAACCTACTCCTCTCCAAAGGAGGGGCCCACTTGCTCCATATCCCATGACAGGCTGGGTAGGTGACACCCTGTGGTGGGAAAACAGACACAGGTATTTAGGATGAGGAGCCACTAGGAAGTTAGCACATCCCTTCCACGGGGCCTGTTTCCAATCTAATGGCTCTTAGTGAATCCACGGAATCCCGTTTGAAAAGCTCAACACACAGTTTCTTTAGATGCTCCCACCCATCAGGGGTTTTTCTCATCCTAATTTTCTTCTTATTAAAGTGAAAGATAAGACTGTCTGATAGGGCTGGTGAGATGGCTCAGTGGGTAAGAGCACCCAACTGCTCTTCCGAAGGTCCAGAGTTCAAATCCCAGCAACCACATGGTGGCTCACAACCATCTGTAACGAGATCTGACTCTGTCTTCTGGAGTGTCTGAAGACAGCTACAGTGTACTTACATATAATAAATAAATAAATCTTTAAAAAAAAAAAGACTGTCTGATAATCGGTTGACTTCTAAACACTGAAATTTGGAAAAGTTTTTCTAAGTCACTGCATTATGTGATTCCCAAATACAAGGACTCTAAATAAGAGTTCAGCCATCTTGAAAGTTGACATTAATAATAACTAGCTCTTTCTATAATTCTGATTCTAGCATATTATTTTCCATTTTGGAAGAAAGAATCTGCTCCGTGTTTTTATATTCACATTATTTTTCTATTTCTGTCACACTTCATGTGGAGAAAGAACTGTTCATAGGTCAAATTGGGGTTTTAAATGGCAGTCTTTCAAAGTCTTCTAGATACTACATCAAGATCCAACTGTACAACCACATGGCTAAGAATATACCAAACATGTCAGTGTGTTAAAGAAAAACAGAGACTTAGGATAAATCTCTCAAGAGGGATGGAGAGATGGCTTAGCAGTTAAGTTGAATCCAAGTTTGGTTCTCTTTACATATCTACAATTTGTCTATAACTCCAACTCCAGGGGATTCAATGTCCCTGGCCTCCTTTGATACCTGCACTCACATACATGTACATACACACATGTAAAAATACACACATATATATAAATGAAAAATGATTTAAAGATTAGTCTTTTAAAGAATATAGTCATGCCCAAAGGATGAGGCTCAGTAGTATGAGAACACTTGTTTGTCTAGCGTGCATGCATGGAGCCCTGAGTTTGAGGACCAAGTACAATGACCACCTTGGATTTCCGGTGCTTCATTTATAATTTTAACATTATGCAGTACAGTTAATACCTATTTATCCATAAAGACAAAAGTAATCATACAACTTTCAATTGCACCCAAACTTGACTTGATGCCACCCTGTAGTTCCTACCTCCACAAGTCCTTGCAATATCCTAACAAAGATGACACATCCATAATGCACTCTGGCTGCAGATGGGATCAGCATATTGAGGGTAGAGGTGAGCAGTATCGCAGCCCCAAAGACCCTGGAAGACAGAAATGGGAAAATATGAGTCAATGTGACTCAGACCACTCAAACCTCCTCAGGTCAATTTAAGTGGTTAAGAAAAACCAGTTTTAAAGTAGATATTTTCTTCCTATTAGAATAAAATAATTCACATGTGAATCATCTAACTGTAATAAATGTATCCTTGAATTACCTAAAAGTTACACATTATTTGATGTGCAAGAAACAAAAGGGTAGGCCAAAAGCAATCACATTTCACTGTTCCAGACATCCCAGTGGTAGATCTCACAGAAGATATTTTTCTTACTGAGTGTACCAATGTTAATTCCCTTTTTGTTCTTCCTTGTGGGATACAAAGGTGGACAGATTTTGCCTGAAGTACACCCACAGGATCATATATCTACAACAACTTAGGGAAGAAGTAATAATTGGGAGAAGAATGTTACCGATTTCTTTTTGCAAGTAAAGTTCGGATTTAATTTAATCAGTTTTGAAAGCTTCCATAATTTTTATGCTAATGAATAAAACACATCCTCAATGAAAATGACAGAACCAATCCCTTGCAGAGAAGTCTATTTTAGGAACAGATCATTCCCCAGGATCCAACCCAAAGTGTTACTAAGTTGTACTTTGACTTTTCAGTTCGGTTGGGATTGGGTGCATCATAGATGTTCCAATTTTTCCAGAGATATATTAAATATCACAGTTAACAACTTGAATTTCTGAAGGGCACGTAATGATTATTAACCTGCTACTGAAATTTAATAAGTTCATGGAGGGCTGAAAAAGAGAAGCTTTCTTCATGTCAGTCTAAGATTGGGACAGATAATTTTCTTGAAAAGTCAGCAGCCACATCTGCCTCTCTTTCCTCCAGACTGGAGATGGTTTGTCCCACCTCACATAAACACCGAGTGCCCTCTTTGCTCTGACATGGCTGCTGAGTGGGCATGTTCCATTTGGAGTCAGAGATGATATGGTGTGCTAAGGTTCAAGAGAGAGGAACCATGTTATCTGGTTTGTCCAACACATGTGTCTTCTTGTAGTTATTGTGGGAGTAGTTTGGATTAAATTTGTCTTTTAGGAATGTGTCTTTCTGCCATGAGCTTATTTCTATTAGAAAGAGGTTTTATGATGGTGCTGTCATTAAATTAAATGAAAAGGAGTGAAGTTTTATATGTTTCATTCCTTTGAGTTTCAGTTGCTGAACCACCAGCATTTTGTAGGGATAATCCTTACTTGCAGAGTGCTGGCATGCTCATGAAATGATGTTTAGTTCCATCCTTAACTTTACCTAACAGATACCAATGGCATCCTCCCTTTCAACCCCAACAGAAAATGCCTGCAGCAATTACCAAATATCACTTAGGGGACAAAATCAGCCCCACAGTGAAATCAGAGATGCACTATTTGTTGAGCCCTGACCACAACCACAATCATAGCTAACTACAAATAAGGCTTATTTGAGGAAAATCATGTGTAGACCTCACTGGCTGTAACTTCACAACCACTAAAGGCCCCATCAGCACAAGTATTAATTGACACATACCATACATAAAAACATGATCCTTGGGACTAGAGAGATGGCTCAGCGGTTAAGAGCACTGACTGCTCTTCCAAAGGTCCTGAGATCAATTCCCAGCAACCACATGTAACAACCATCTGTAACGAGATCTGGTGCCCTCTTCTGGAGTGTCTGAAGACAGTTACAGTGTACTTAAATATAATAAATAAATCTTTCAAAACAAAACAAAACAAAAAATATCATGACCCTTGTCTGTGTACTTTACTGCAGAGTCCACTGTGTGACAATTTCTGAATGCTTCTAAGTTATTAATTCTCCAACTGTCATTTTAAGGATTACCATTGCTTCTGAAAACACATTGACTTTATTCTAACTGATAGGAATGAAGTCTGTAGAACTTTGCATAAAGTTTGAAAGTAAATGAAATAATCTTATTTCATTTTAGACAATTGTTATACAAATGAAATTAAATTTCGAAGAAGCAGGATTCTTTTTTTTCTTCCATCCAATGTTTTATGTTTTATAAAGGAATATTGTAAGTAATGTGCACATATTTCAATAAAATATACAAGAGCTATTTTAAAAATCAAGTGAACATTTAATAACATAAAGGAATTTACATGTTACTCCTGAGAAATCTTGGCTAAACTATGGAGATTGTTACACTGCCCCAGCTTCTTCATGTTTTGAGTTTTCACATCAGGGCATAAATGAACACACAAAGTTCACAGCACAGAGGCATCGAGAGTAGGCCTCCTACAACAAACTAAGAGCTAGTGTCCTATGGCACTCCAAGCCAGGCAACTAGAAAGGGTTTATTCTGCTGTTCTTCATATTTCTTACCCTGTGCAGAAAGCCTTTATGTTTTCTCTTGCTACACCACCAGGACTGATAAGCTTTTCTGATCATAGTTCACCTGTGAACACTGACTTCAAACCTTTGTGAGGCACAGTATTTCTACTGTGCACAGATGGGGAAGGAGGATTTTCAGAGCACTTATTACACCACCTCCAACTACTTGAACTCAGCTAATCATCCAAGAAACTATCTGCCTGAGTTAGACTTTCTTTTCATTTTCTTGTTTGACAAATAAGGAAACTACTTTAGAAAGACTGGTCAGGAAAACAGCAAGTAACAGAGCTGAGATTTGAACCTAGACCCTTGCTCTTCTGTTACTAGGATATTACCAGTATTCAAAAAAGCATGAGGATGGCCCATAGTACACCAGGAAAGGAAGAGAGAGACAGAGAGAAAAAAAAAGAAGTCCTGAAGCAGCATTTTCCCAAAACCTAATAGAAATACAAATGGACAGAACAGCCAACTGAGGTTGACCAGAAAGCCAAGCTTTCACAGAAAAGCTTTTGAGCCATGTCTTGGAGATGAATACATCAAAGATAAAAGAAATTCTAAAAGGAAGTAATGAACCACAATTGTTCAAAACTGGAAGTGGTTGCAGTATGGACCACTGTACCTGATGTATTATGTATGTATTGTATGGTACCTGGCTTACTAGATGCCATCTGGGAACTGCATGATTTGGCATTATCATCCTACAAACACAGAACACCTCTGCACAGATGAAGAATGGCTAAATATCTAGTCAACATAATCTAAGAGTAGGTAGCCCATCTTTAACTGAAACGTCACTATTGGACACATAGCTGGACCAGAAAACAGGGCATTGTTGAAGATGACTGACCATGTAACGTAGGATATTAGGGAACCAAGAAAAACATAACAGATGAATGAAGAAGCTTGAAGAACATGGATAGGGTTGAGGCTTGGGATGTGCTCAAGGCTGTCACATCACAAAATGATATAGCTTGAGATGATTGTACAGAGGCTTAACCACCTTGTGACGATTAAGGTGAAATGAATGTGCAGTTTACTAAACTTAAAGGGCAGGAGATTTATGGCCCAGTAGGTCAAAAATGATCAGATTTACATTTTATAGAAGGAAATGGCCAAACCCACTGATAGTGGGGGAAAGGAATTAAGGCTGGCATACATATGATACATAATGTTTGTAATGTTCTTTCTCTATCACTTAATAACTCTAGGATAGGTAAGCTGATAACCTTCTGGCTTCTGAGTTCTTGCCGATCACAAAAATTGAACCTTACACCACTCACAGCCTGAAAGAAAGGATAGTAGCACACAAAAGTGACACCTCCAAACATGTATTTATCATAACTATTAAAAATAGCCAAGGTTCAGAATCCGTCTACCTGCTCAGAAAAAAAGGAATGTGAAAAAATATGGTCTTTACATAGTGGAATATTACTCAGCCATAAAGAAAACCAAAACCATGTCACTTGCAGGAAAATTAAGAGAAGTAAGGCAGACATGGAAAAGCAAGCAACCAACCAATTCAGGTTTTCGAAATTTTAAAAACAAAAATTATAAAGATATGCTGTAGTAGGTGACTACAAGGAAACTATGCTTTTCAAAAACAACAGAGCAATTGTACATATGAACTCATTGCAAGTGTGACAGCATTCACAAGATCTGTGCAAACTCAAGATAGACAAGATTCCAGCATGGGGTTGGGGTTGGCCATGGATCCCCTCTCTTAACTGAGGAGCTACTGGCATTTGGTAGCTGCTGGAGAGGGAGAGCCAGTTTTCTCTAAAGATGTGGCCCCTGGTATGTTGCCCACAGTTCAGTGGAAGGCCACATATACATGGGTATATGGCCAGCAACATAAATTAGACTCAATAGGTTGGAATAAAAACACCCCCACAAAGCTGGGTGTGTAATAGATCTGGGAGGGAGTTCGGGGGAAAGGATAAATACAATCTAAGTACACTGTACAAAATTCTCAAAGAACTATGAAGAAATAAAAATAAATGTACAGAAGAGTTGACAGAATAAAAAAGAAAGAAATTCTGAAGAGGAGGAGCCACAGACAAGAAAAGGCAGAGAGTAGAAGGCATGCTGAACAGTGTCAAAGCACAGTGGATGCTTGTATGAGAGCCATAGCAATGACCATGTGCTTGTGAAATTAACACGTATTCTTCAGCAACCATAATATAATAAATTATAAAGGAAACATACAGTCAGTAAAATAAAAAGAACAGCACCAAGCCATAGTTAAGACCAATGATGGCTTCAACCCAAATCTACATGACCTGGGTTCTAAAGTCTCCTTTACCATTGTCAACAAGAGATCTAAACCAGCCTGTGCAAAGTCCTGTGCATCATTCACTGTCTTCAAAACAGGAATGTTAACAGGCTCAGTGGTATAGATCTATGGTTCGTTGTACACAAAGAGAAGGGTGCTGAGCACATCCTAAGCACTTGAGGACTGTTTACTTGTACAAGGCAAGCTTGGCATAAGTGTGCTGTCGTAGCTTCTAGGGTTGTTAATGAAAGTCAGGTGTCTGCTATACAAAAATGTATCCATCAATATAAGCCAATCAGTTATTGAAGAGCATGTGTGAATCAGCTGTAGATTGTCACGAAACAATTGTAATACATTAGAAAGCTACTATTAGGGTCATAGAGATGGTTCAGAGGGTAAAGGCATTTGCTGTACATGTGAGGACCTGCCTGTAACTCCTGAGAGGCCCATGGTGGAAAGAGAGAACTGAATTTCATAAGTTGTACTCTGATTTTTCTCATGTGCACCATGGTACAGTCCTCTGCAAATAATCAAATTGCAAATTATTATGGGTTTTTTTTGTTTTGTTTTTTTTGTTTGTTTGTTTTTTTAAGAAAGCTGCTACTGCTACCATTCCTGCCCAAATGGTGTAGCCAATACACAGGGAGTCTCAAATGCTTCCAAGCTAATAAAGGTAGAAAACTGAGAATGATAACTTATGCTCACTGGGTCTGGCTGTAGAATTCAGATAGCCTAGCATTCAACTCAATTGTGTCATAAGAGCAGCAACAATGCACTAATACAAAAACTGCAAGAAGCAGCAGAGAAATGAGTAAAGCCCTTGAAAAGCAACAGCCATATTGAAAGATAGATGGTAGTAGGTGGTGGGGAATGAGGACGAGAGAGTAGCTTACTCCCCGACATACCCCAACCCCCCACACCACACCCACCTACCCCCACCCTACCTCCTGCCACACACACAAGGAAAACCTGTCCCTGAAATAGTTCTAAGAGCATCTTGAAGTCATTATCAGGGGGAGCAAATAATGTTGTCAAGCAGGTCTATATGTCAATAAAGAAACGGCAGCTGTAGAGCTGAGTGGGAAAGGAAGTTACAGGCCACAAAACAGGTTAGCAATGTGGTGTCTATACTACACCAAGGATAATGATGAGTGAAGGGCTGGCTATTATAGATTCTGAGGCTCAGAGTTCCAGACTCTGTGGAAATATGTGGAACTGAGAACTGTATTTCTCACAACCCCAGTGAGCCTGCTTGCTCTGTCCTGAGATGCACTGGTTTAGCAATGTCAGGAATTACCCGAGTCAACACATAAGGAAGGTCATAGAGTGGAAGGTCTAGTTCAGAGCTTTCTTTCTTCACAAAGAGCAAGGGAAAACAGAAGCACATGCTGCAATGAAAGATGTCATGTTTGTGTGTGTTTGTATGCCTGTGAGTCCCTGTGTGTGCAGGTGTATGTTGTTATGGAGGCCAGAGAATAAATTTGGAAGTCCTTGATGCAGGAATCATCATGTTTCATGAGGCAGAAACAGCCCAGAACTCAACATGTAGGCTAGGCTATACCTAGCATTTTTGTATGGGCTCTGAGAATCAAACACAGGTCTTTGCTGGTGCACGCAGCAAGCATTGTACAGGCTGAACTGTCTTCCAGATGCAAAATTAACATAAAGCAAAAGATGATCACGAACCAAAGTTTCCAGTCCGATTTTGCTGATGCTGCTGGTCAGAATGGTTAAACAGCAAGCTCATTTTGCTTAAGGGCATTTATACAACCTGACATGGTGCCAATTAAAAGAAGACCTGGAGATACTACCCAGCGGTAAAGAGCACTTGCTATTTTTCCAGAGGACATGAGTTCAGTACCCAGCATCTATCTTGGTGCTCATAAGCACTATAACTCCAGTTTCTGGGGATCTGATAGCATTTCTAACCTATGTAGGCATGAGTGTGCTTACAACCACACACACAAATAAAAACATACCTCTTTTAAAAGAACATAAATTTGGTAGTGACAGAGAGATAAATGATATACAAGCTTCTTTCCTATGGAGGATGCGCTTAGGTGAGTGATCATAACTTATACTTCTAGGTCTCACTTTTTCCATCAGTAAATTTCAATGTTAAAGCTTCATGGTACTGGTATAGAGACAGGCAGGAAGATCAATGGAATGAAATTGAAGATCCATAAATGAACCCACACACTATGGTCACTTGATCTTTGACAAAGCAGCTAAAACCACCCAGTAGAAAACAGACAGCATTTTAAACAAATGGAGATGGTTCAACTGGTGGTCAGCATGTAGAAAAATGTGAATCGACCCATTCTTATCTCCTTGTATAAAGCTTAAGTCCAAGTGGATCAAGGACATCCACATAAAACCAGATACACTGAAACTTCTAGAGGAGAAAGTGGGGAAGAGCCTTGAGCACATGGGCACAGGGGAAATTTTCCTGAACAGAACACCAATAACTTATGCTCTAAGATCAAGAATTTGCAGAAGCTAGAGAAAGTACCCAAGGAGCTAAAGGGATCTGCAACCCTATTGTTGGAACAACATGATGTACTAACCAGAACCCCGGAGCTCTTGTCTCTAGCTGCATATGTATCGAAAGATGGCCTAGTCGGCCATCAATGGAAAGAGAGGCCCATTGGACTTGCAAACTTTATATGCCCCAATATAGGGGAATGCCAGGGCCAAAAGAATGGGAATGGGTGGGTAGGGAAGTGGGGGGCGCTATGGGGGACTTTTGGGATAGCATTGGAAATGTAATTGAGGAAAATATGTAATAAAAATATTAAAAATCAAAAAAAAAAAAGAATTTGCAAATGGGACCTCATAAAATTGCAAAGCTTCTGTAAGGCAAAGGACACTGTCAATAAGACAGAAAGGCAGCCAGCAGATTGGGAAAAGATCTTTACCAATCCTACATCCAATAGAGGGCTAATATCAAATATATACAAAGAACTAGAAGGTAGACTCTAGAGAAACAAATAACCCTATTAAAATGCGGTACAGAGCTAAAACAAAGAATTTTTAAACTGAGGAATATCAAATGTCTGAGATGCACCTAAAGAAATATTCAACATCCTTAGTCATCAGGAAAATGCAAATCAAAACAACCCTGAGATCCCACCTCATACCAACCAGAATGGCTAAGAGCAAAAACTCAGGTGACAGCAGATTCTGGCAAGGATGTGGAGAAAGAGGATGTGCTGGTGGGATTGCAAACTGATACAACCACTCTGGTAATCAGTTTGGCAGTTCCTCAGAAAATTGGACATAGTACTACCTGAATACACAGCAATACCACTCCTGAGCATATATCCAGAAGATGTTCCAACATGTAATAAGGATGCATGCTCCACTATGTTCTTAGCAGACTTATTTATAATAGCCAGGAGCTAGAAAATAACTTAGGTGGCATTCAATAGAGGAATGGATACAGAAAATGTGGTATATTTACATAATGGAGTACTACTCAGCTATTTAAAATGATGGTCATGAAATTCTTAGGCAAATAGACAGAAGTAGAAAATATCATTCTGAGTGAGGTAACCCAATCGCAAAATAACACACATGGTATGCACTCACTAATAAGTGGATATTAGTCCAAAAGCTCCAAATAAGTGGGATACAATTCACAGACCACATGATGGTCAATAAGAAGGAAGACCAAAGTGTAGATACTCTGGTCCTTCTTAGAAGGAGAACAAAAGGAACTTACAGGAGCAAATATGTAGATAAAGTGTTGAGCAGAGACCAAAGGAAAGGCCACCCAGAAACTGTCCCACCTAGGGATTCATCCCATATCCAGTTAACAAACCCAGACACTATTTGGATGCCAAGAAGTGCTTGCTGAAAATAACCTGATATGGCTGTCTCCTGAGAGGCTCTGCTAGAGCCTGACAAATACAGAGGCAGATGTTCGAAGACAACCATTGGGCTGAGCATGGGGTCCCTAATAAAGGAGTTAGAGTAATGACTGAAGGAATTGAAAGGGTTTTCAACCCCATAGGAAGAATAACAATATCAACCAACCAGAACCCCCCACCCAGAACTCCCAGGGACTAAGACATCAACCAGGTTGTACACATGACTCCAACTTCATATGTAGCAGAGGATGGCCTTGTCATGCATCAATGGGAGGAAAGGTCCTTGGTTCTATGAAGGCTCCATGGATGCCCAAGTATAAAGGGAGGTGGAAGTGGGTGGATGGGTGGAGGAACACTCTCATAGAAGCGGGGGAGGGAGGATGTGATAGGGTGTTTCCATGAGGGAGGGAAACCAGGAAAGGGGATAACATTTGAAATGTAAATAAAGAAAATATCTAATTAAAAAAAAGAAGTTTATAAGAATAAAAACTCCATGAGAGTACTGTGAAGATGGAATGAATAGGTTATGGACCGTGCTTGCATCACAGTGAATAGTTATGAATACCATCATTAACATAGAAGTGCCTTAACCACAGATAGAGTGTTCAGAGAATTATCATTCCTCCACCTGTTCTTTCCATAACAATGTTACCCCACTAGATAATGTTATTTTTATGACGGCAAATGCACAGTGGTTTCATGTCATACTGAGGTTCTAGAAGCTTAAAGTGCATGAAACAAATGTAGCGGAATACTATCTTCCATTAAGTAACAGTGGATTGACTGAGATCCATTAGTCTCTTAATCAGTGCCTCATG
Source organism: Mus caroli (assembly GCF_978045245.1). NCBI lineage: Eukaryota > Metazoa > Chordata > Mammalia > Rodentia > Muridae > Mus > Mus caroli. The sequence goes on from NW_028227263.1 coordinate 95,474,582, forward strand.
GTGTCCCTCAGAGATACAGGATGAGAAATAAGTGATGATATCAGAAAATGGAGTGCTCTCTGTAACCCTCACCTCTCTTATTCCTTTATGCCCTCTCTCTCTCTCTCTCTCTCTCTCTCTCTCTCTCTCTCTCTCTCTCACACACACACACACACACACACACACACACTTACTTTGATTTTCATTTGGTCTTCTTTGAAAGTTGTCCCTAAAGTGCTTAAGAAATTCTTTGTTTGCTTGTTTGTTTGTTTGTTTGTTTTGAGACATGGTTTCTCTGCAATAACCCTGGCCATCCTTGAACAATCTTCTTAGACCAGACTATCCTCCAACTCAGAGATCTTCCGGCTTCTGCCTCCTGAGTGCTGGGATAAGGGCATGAGCCACTGGCCAGCTATGCTCCTTTCTTTCATGAGCAAGGGAACTGTGAAGATGCTCAGCATAGCAGGCCAAGTGAGGAAGGAAGGCTGGAATACAGACAGTAATGTGAGGTGGACACTTGTTTGCCCCTAATCTTATATGCCCCTCTGGGGGAGAAGGATAACAACTAGAAAGGCGTTTTGTAAACAACATTCTTTTCCCTTCTTACCCTCCTACAACCTTTCTACATAGAGGGTAAACCCTATTGGTAAGTCACCAGTCACATGTCCAGAAAGTTACTTGTATGTCTGGAAAGTAACACTTCCTTCCACTTTGCAAAGCTACTGTGCTTCTACTCAGAGGGGCTGACTTCCCCTCAGCTTGCTTTTGGCTAAAAGTTCGATTGTTTTTAAAGACAGATTGATGTATTATTTTCAGGTGTATGTGGCCACAGGAATCTGTGCACATGACATGTGTGCAGGAGCCCTTAGAGGCAGAAAAAGCTTGTCAGATCTCCTCAAGTTGGAATTACAGGCCATCTTGATGTGCTCATATTGGGTGCTGGGAACCAGAGCCAGGCACCCTGCAGGCACAGTAAGTGCTTCCAACTTCTGAGGCTCCCCTCCCTCCCCTCCCTCCACTCCCTCCACTCCCTCCCCTCCCCCATCCCAGGTTCCTAAAATATAGATTCTTATTTATATCTGGTGATATACTGTGAAGTCTGAGAAGTCTCTTTCCTTCTTCATTGTATACATGAAGTGATAGAACTGCTGAGTACCCTCAGGCTTAGGTATGGATTTGTGGTGCTTATGTACTGACTTTCATACTCCTGGTGTTTTAAAATTTCTCTAAGATGTATTTTCAATGTTTTTCCATAGACCCATGCATATAATTACATGAAAATAAGGTAGTTTATATGAGAACATTTTAATGAATTTGTGACACAGTAGAGTTCTAAGGTAATTTGACTAACCAACTATATATTTACAAAATTAATCTTTGGATTTGGATTTATATAAAATATCTTAATTCTCCTTTTTGTTTTGCTAGGCAACCCCTTTTTAGTAAAGAAACTAATTTAAGGTCAGTTTTTTTTCTCTAAAGGTGAAGAATAAGCAGGAAAAGTAATATTTGACTTCATATTTAAAGTATTTTTTTAAACTGAGAAAATTCACCCAAAATGAATGTTTGTCAATTTAGTTAATTTTTTTGAATTTTAAAACCCATTCTCCATAACATTTTAAAAGTGTATTTATGTTACTATCACACACACACACAGAGAGACACACACACACACACACACTCACATATATACATATACATATACATATACATATACATATACATATACATATACATATACATATACATATACATATACATATACATATACATATACATATATACTGGAATGTCTAAGCTATAAATAGAAGCTTCCAATAAAGTACACATTTCAACAATAAACTAAAGAATATTCTTTGCTTAATAATACAAAATAGTGAGATGAATCTAAAGTAGACAGACATTTAATGTGTTTTGAATTTCTTTTTGATAGCAGATAGCATATTTCTAACACAGGAACCCACACTTGTGTGACTGTGAGTCAGATGAGAAATCAGAGTCGGGACAAAATAAAATAACATTTTCAACTAATGTATTATTTTCTTTGCTTTACAAAAGCATTAGAAACATATAGCTTTTAGTTTTTCCAAAAAAATGAGAAACAATTGACACAAATGACTGCATTTACTTATTGAAGTTGTTTTTCAAAATAATAAATGATATGAAAATGATTTAAATTTGGTTCCCTCATTGTTTCCTCAGCTCAAATATCACAGACCAAATGAATCCTCTGGATTTTTATTTTCAAGTGAAGGACTAATTTCTATTGTTTTTCACTTTCAAGGTATACATGTGAACACGAATGCACACATGCCCCCCCCACTGATGTTCTTTCTCTTTTATAAAAAACATACTAATTTTTGAGAATTTCATACCAAGCATTCTGATCATATTCCTCCGCATCCCCCAACTCCTCCAAGCCCCTCCTCCATGGTCCACTTTCTCTTATTCATGAAATGATCATACATTCTACAGTCATGTGCAGGACTGGCTTGAGAATAATGTGCTCCTCTGGAGGATGGAAACATTGGGCTATGCAGACAATACGTACACTATAGACGACCCATGCGTGATTAACATGCACTGCAGTTGCCAGCAGGGAGATGTAAAATTTTCAGTCATGCACATTTCTGTAATCTCCTGACCCCAACACCCTGGAGAATTGCCTGCACCCCAGAAATATTTGCCCTGCAGACAGAAGCTGGTGGTTTGTCACCCATGCTGAGGACATCCATCTTCCCTAAGTCAATCAACTTGCTGCCATTTGGGCAAGGCTTGTCATTTAAAGAGGAGACTCTTGTGCTCACCGCAGGTGTGGGACTAATCCCTTCCTGCAGAGTTTGCAAGAATAGACTGATTCAGGCAGTTTTAATCTATTTAATCTAATCAAATCAAGGCCCAGGCACCTCCCTTTGTCACATCTGATGCCTGTCCCCATATTAAAAAAAAAAAAGAAAAAGAAAAAGGATTGCACAGGCTGGAGTCAGTCCTCCGGGTCCCTTGGTACATCATTAAGTTGTAAAAATGACTTCATCACTCACGACAGAGAAATTAGACTGCCCCAATGGTGGCATAAGGCAACAGGAGAATTATCCTACCAGCTGCCTACCTGACATTTTGCAAACCCTTCCTGCTACCCCCACCCAGAACTGCAGTGCACTGGCAGAATGGTGATGTAGAAACCAGAGCTGGGAGGGGGTGAGGGGTTTGTAAAATCAGGAGAGAAAAAAGCTTCTGTCAGCAAAGCTCGAGCGGGTCCTTGGAGACTCCTCCCCCTCCAGCCTATCTTTTCATCATTCATCCTGCGGTAAAGGGTATTTTCTTTTGTTAGAAAAAATAATAAAAGGTTCCATTACCCCAGATACCTAACCTATCGGGCTCACAATGGCAAAGCAGCTAGATGTTTGATAGGCTAATGGGATAGAAAAGGCAACCTCTGGCCCCCAAAGACTGGATACCTAGAAACCACTTCCACCACCAAGGACGGTGGTCCCTCCCCTGCAGCAAGCTTTATGCTTGGAATATGAAGCATTTTCTCATGCAGAAGAGATTGAAAATATTTCTCACTGAGGGCTAAGAAACTGCATCTGGAGGTGGACCTTGCCATGAAAAGGTAAGTAGACATGGAGGAAGAGAGAAACAGATAGATGATAGACATGTGGTACATTGATATTGATAGATTGATCATAAGTAATAGGTAGATGGGTGAAAGACAGAAATGGCTGATAGAAAAGAACGAAGATAGATCCCAGTAGATGCATATGTAGATAGATACATAGGTTACAGTGAGTGTGTATGCTTGGTGTCAGAACCCTGCAGCTCATTTTCAGAGATCATTATGATATATTGATTGAATATATTAACACACCTTTGTTATTGATCTCATAGAAGCAGAAAGAACTAACAAATTGTTCAGTTCTAGATATGAGACAACATGAAGTTGTTAATGCTAAAAATGTCACTCTGCTCTTTCTAAAAATCAAACTAACCAAACAATTTTTTTTTTTTATGATCAGTGAAGCCAAAAACTTTACCTAAAGTCTTTTACCTTTACAAAGAAAAATGCACATTAGTACAGAGTTTTAGAGCATGGATTTGGGTATTTCAGTTTTAGGTATATATTACTGTATATTTTAGGAATTGAGGTAAATTAGAATCCCAAGGATGGATTCTTTATGTTTTGCATACAAAAGGTCTAAATTTCTTGCAGTCATTCTGCAGTCTTCCAGGAGCCCAGACAGACAAGGGCATGAGTGGGGGAGGAAAAGAACTAAATGCCTCTTTTCTCCTGGAAAACTTTAACCATCTTCTGCATCATTGTCAGGCATGAAGTCTATCTCTCCAAAGAAAAGAACAGAATCACACTGCTACAAATGAGTTTAGAATTCAAGACACCCAAATACACACACACACACACACACACACACACACACACACACACAGAGAGAGACAGACAGACAGACAGACAGAGACAGACAGACAGACAGAGACAGAGAGATAGACAGAGACAGAGACAGACAGAGACAGTCAGAGACTAGAGACCCATAGAGAGAAACAGACACATATAAACAGATATACACATAGACACAGAAACACAGAAACACACACATGTATGTTTCTTCTCACAGAGAAAAAAGACAAATCTAATGATCCCTTGGGCTTGCGATGCCTAATTTATGGATTTATCCCCTGGATTTGAGGCCTGACAGACAGACTGGAGTCCTTCATTCAGGTAGCAGATGGATCAGCCCGCTGGTGTAAGTGAACTTCACAGTGGAGCACACAGAGGTATGCAGAATATTACACTCCCTGTAGAATTAGCTCATAGTCCTCTACTACAGAAGCCTGAGCTCCAGATGAGGTCCCTTTGCAACCTAGAGAATGTCACCACCTCTCTGAGCTTGTATTTCAGGTAGTATCTATTTGTGAGATGGAAGAGTTGGGCCAGATGACATCAGTCCACCTCCAACAGGGCTCCTGTCGAAGGAGACTATGCTGGAAATAAGTGTGGCTCACAATCTCTTATCCAAATAAACATTTTAAAAATTAAAATCTTCTTTTTTTTTCTCTAGCAAAATTCAGTTATAAAGACAAGAAGTGCCTGAAAAAAAATAATGTACTGTGGATTGCTCATTATTAGCTAGAGGACAGGAAAAGGGAGAAATGACTGCAGCTTTCAACGCAGAAGTCCAACCTTGAACTTGAAATTCTCCAGATGTGTTTACCAGGTTAGAGCTCAAAGCTAACACACACCAGAACCCCAGCACTCTCTTTATGACAAAGACTTCCATTTTAAAAATAGTGATTTTAAAGCTTTCATGTGAGCTTTGTATAATTTTAGTGAACAACAATTTAATTCTAATTAATCAGTTTGGAAAAATTAGTTCTTAAAGCAGAAATACAACACAACACAACACAACACACAAACATGGCTGTTACTATCACAGTGGAAATAATTCATTTACCTTGCTAAAAGTGAATTTTGAGAAGACTATGATATGATCATAAAGTATTTCTTTAACTTTTTTTTAATTTAGGGTTTTATCAATAACAAATGACATAAGCCAACAATTACATAGTTCCAGACACTTCTTTATATGCATATGCAGCCTCTGTGTAGCTATCAGGACAGCAAAATGAAGTAGGCACTTGCTTTAAACAAGAAGGCCCGGGGGGGGGGAGGGGTAAGGTTTTTTTGCTCCTAGGTTATTAAATAACATATTCGGAATTTTAAATTCATAAGGTTTTTCTTTGGAGGTTAGACTTCTTGTTTTATTTCTTTAGCCAAATATAGATCATGACCAGGTAATATTCAAGATGGTAGCAATGTCACCATGGAAATCCACACAAACAAAGAAGCACAGATAAGAATGTTACAGCTCACACCTCTTAGAAAATAAAGGCACTAGAGCAAGGTAGTTCCTGTGATCATGCTGGTTGGTATAACGCATTGAGAAATCAGGAGACTAGGAGCAGCTGAGGGAACTTGCAACAAAGGTTTAAATTATATTGGCACGCAGTTACATTGTGATACATTGAAAATAAATCCACTACATTTCCTTGGCCTTCTTTATTTATGTCTTGCAAAAAAAAAATCAATTATGTCCCTGGAATTAAAGTCTTGCCATATCCTCTTATAGTAACCCAAATGCAGGGTAAACACACTGTTGGGTAACTCTCTATGTGTAAAGAGTCTAAACTGCTCTGACTCTCACATGTCCTGTATTACTTAAAAAAAAATTAACTTGTTCCAAATTTTTTATCACTGTTTTAAAGATGTCCTAATCGTAAAACATTACAGATTTGAAAAGGAATCGTCCTCTGAAATCCCATCTTACTTCCTCCACAGAGGTGACTAAAGCCTTCCTCCCATAATACTTAATGACTCCTGATGGAAAAACAAAGGAAGAGGGATAAGAAGCATTCTGGTGAATTGAATGTCTTTCCCCCTGACTCCCTCAGCAACTCCTCTTAAGGAACAGGAAAGAGAAATGTTTGTAATTTGGTTAATAAAATGACCGAGAGAGTCTTGAGTCCTGACCAAGGGTGAAGCTGTCTTAACTTACCAAGAAAGTGGATAAAGTCCAATGTGCTCTTTATTTCCCATTGAGAAATCAGAACAGAGCATAGCTAGGATCCCTTCTCCCCTCAGGAACTGTCCCTACACCTCCTTCCTCCCCCAACACAATGGCAAACACAACTGGTTCCTAAGAGCCTCTTCCAAGCAAGACCGAAGAGAAGTCACCGGATTCTGCCCCAGGGAAATCTCAGCCTACAAGGAGGAGTGCTGTGAATGAACAGACAGGCAAGTCTCTAGGGCAGAGACCTGCCCTGCGTGTTCTACTATTTCTAGAAAAAGAAGATAACAGGACATATTCATTGTTCATCAATCAATTCTACAGGAGTCTTAGGGATCCCTATGTAGGAAGCTTTCAGGGACAAAATCCTAAGTGCATTTTCTAGCACCAGCTGAACATTCAAAACATGTTAAAAACAAACACATCTGGGTGACTGAATTATTTATAATTTTGGTCATTTTTCCTTAGCATAGTCCCATCCTCTCCACCCCCACTGAGCAAGAAAGGCTTTTTAGAAGCAGAAAAGAAAATGTCCACATACTTTAACCTATTTTCACAGGAAGCTCCTATGTGCTTAGAAGGTTTTTTATATTATAAAACTGACGCAAAGAGATCTAAACTCAGAGATGTGTGTCTCTCTAAATCTATATTTTCATGTCACTTTAATACATTTATCAACTTTCTCAGTCTGGTAGAAGTTAAAATATCATGTTTGGAGGTATTGAATCTCTTTCTTTTGAAATTATGTTTAAAGGTAAAGAGGATTGGGTGCAAATTAGAATTCTAAAGCTTTGAAGATTTTTCTCTGAAGAAAGCAACCCAGCTATCTAGTCATCCTGTTCCACGGGACACCAAAAATCGCAATAAGCTTTAAAAAAAAATCAGAAAAACCTGGTTTTCTGACTCCCCGCTGTCACAAAGAGGTAAGACTGGTGTCCTTGGAGTTCCATTCCTGGCAGGAGTCCTGTTAGCAGTTTAACTCTTGGCAAGCAGCTTGCTCTGCCATCTCAACCCTTAAAGGCAAGACATCCAGTTGAGATTTTCAATATCATTTGGAATTATTTGTTCGTGAATCCTCTGTTGATTTTTCTCTCCTTTAAAAATACTTTATATACATATACTTAAAGTATCTTTTTGGCAAAATGTACCTTTTTTAAGCAATAATTTTCGGGGAGGGGGGGAACAAGCAAAGAAACCATTTATTAGAGATTCGAAAACCAAGAATGTTGCTCTGTGTTCTTAATCACTAAGTGTCAACGAAGTTAGTATTTTCTTTTAAAAACGCCTCCGAATATTAGATTTTTTCTTATCACTTCCATAAAACTGAAGAAAGCCACCTGCTGGGTCCCAATGCTGGGTGCTCTTACCCCTTGGGTTATATAATATGCAAAAGATATCCTGAGCTATCTATTGTGCTTCCCTACACATTTTGATCAGCTTTCCTGAAATCTACAATCTTAGATGTAAACGCCTAAGATAAAATTCCAAGAATTCTGGAGGTCTGAAGACCTGTCAGCCCCGCCCTGCAGGACCTGAGGATAAGCCAGGGCATGGGCCCAGGATTATGTAGGTGAGCACTGAGAAGAAAGCTTGATAACCGGTCTAGGAGCTGACCTGATGGAGCCGATCTCCCTCTAGTCTCAAAAAACGTTTGCTGGCATAACGGGGGAAGGGAGGGGCTACACGTCAGAGATCTGTAAAAAGGCCCCAAGTCTTTATTTGGGATCTGTAAGCCGTGGGGTCGGGAGGAACAAGTGTTCAGCCTCGGTTCAGACTTCAAGAGGTAGGGTTAGCCCTGTTGACTTAATTTTTCATTAAAATGTATTCAATGAAGCAAACAGAAATGTCTCTTGTCCTCTGGTAGTCATGCCTTTTTCCTTAGTATCGCCACCCACACGTCTTCATGCTTCGGGTTGTCTCTGTATGTGAACCATGGGGGAGGGATGTCCCCAGAAAGCTGCTGCTAGGATTTGGGCTCCAGCCACTGCGACACGACTGGAGGTCGGAGGCTGAGGGACGCAGCTGAGCCATTCAGTTCATCCCCGCCCCCCTATGCACAGAGCTCATTAACAGGTGGAATCCTACCCCGAGAACCCTAGATCCCGCCTGCGTCCATAGAAACAAATCCTTCAGACCCACAATACCATCTGGGCTAGCTCGTGGGGTGGGGGGGGGCGGGTGTTGGTGGGGAGAGGGTAGCCATTGACGCTTCCTCTCTGCACCACCCGGCTTCTATCCGGCTACTCCCTTTCTTTCTGACTTGCGCGTCTTTCAGCACTGCTCCAGCTTCGCAGCACCCAACAGACACCAGCACTCTCCTTCCCCCTCCCCGCCCTATTCGAAGGCACCGGGATCGCTTCTCTAAGAAGCCTGATTAGAATGGCCTAGCGTGACTGACTCCTTTGCACAAATCTTGGAACTCCCGAGCCCTTTCTGCTACTGAAGGCGCCGCGGTCAGGTCTGAGGCCTGGAAGGTGTACCCAGCAACAAGGAAACGCCCTCAGGGGGTTTCCAAATTCCCCAGGGCGGTCTAGAACTGTCACAAACAGGAGCCAGTATTACCGGTTAGCAGCCAGCCGCGATGCGATATATCCTCCCGGAATCTGGGTGATGATATAGCCCCAGAAGAATGATCCGTGAATCATCCCCACGGTCTCGGGGTCCCAGTTAAATTTGGCTTTCTATAAGAATAGAGGGAAAACACAACGAAACAACCTGTCAGGGGTTGGGTATGACACAGTCAGTGCACACAATTCACTTTAAGTGGTCTGGGCGCCAGGGACTTTTATACACGCAGAGCATTTTCTGCAATACTGAGGCCAGGGCCTTATTTTCGTTTCATAACAATTGCTTCTGATAAGAGGAACTCTTTAAAAGAATGTTGTAGTTCACAATGAAGTAAGGGTTCCCAGACTGTCTTGGGGATGTGTAGTCAGTGAACCTGGAACCTCCTCACTTGGTAGAGGAATTTTAGAAGTCCCGTCTAAGAATTCGAACTTTCAGATGAGAATATTGGTTAAGGTTCTTTTAAGTGTTGAAGGCGTTAGAAATGCTGTCTTCCTTAAATCTGAATGGGTAGAACAAAAAGGTTTAGGGATAGTCTCCCCTGAGTTTGGAGAACTTATAAAATATGGTGGGAGAGGGGTGCACAGTTGAAGGTTCTCTTTCAGAGGTGTATAAAATGTCAAAGCCACACTGGGCCAGAACACAGGATATGCCTCTCAAGAAACGGGAACCAAATACCTGCAAGTTACTGTAAAATTCCAAGCTTTTGCCATGCCCAGGAAACCGGGCATGCGATTTTTCCCTCTTGCAATGAAAATTTCCTGGGTATCTTGGGCTCCAGAAAGCTCAGAAAAGCCAGTTCGGCTCTCCAGCGTGTCCCCAAATTCTGTGACCAAACCAAGCAGCTCTACTACATTCCCCGGAAAGATTTTTGTGCCCTTCAGCTCACCTTCGCCCAGAAGGCATCACTGCGGAACACATCTATAAAGTTACCGCAGAGAACTCCCCTACTCCGTAGCTTCTCTTCCAGCCTGGGTCCTACACCTTCCAAAAGGTCTCTTAGTCAAACCTGATATGGACAAGCTGATTTGATTGCCGGGCTTTCAATTTTTGTTTGTTTGTTTGTTTGTTTGTTTGTTCTGATAACTAAAGGCGGTTTTTTTTTGGGGGGGGGTACAAGTAGGGAGGGAGGATCCAGAGGAATCCAGGATGTGTGTGTGTGTGTGTGTGTGTGTGTGTGTGTGTGTTACTCCCTATTACTACAAGGAAAATCCTTCTGTTTAGGTTAGCAGACTTTGCTAGCTCTCAGCTGTCATTCTTTACACAAGCCCCCAGACACTGTCTTATGCCTTGCAAACGAGGGAGGAAAGGCCTGGACCAGAGCAGGAAAGGGAGAAAATAGCACTCTGGTTATCCGTTCTAGGCTTGGGGAAGGGTTAGACTGCACGCAAGCCTTACTCTTTCAGTGGGGAAATTGAGCTTAGACAGGTGAATGGCTGCGAGTCAGCCCGACGAGGGAGTTCCCTTTAGAGCTCGGTCAGTGCCCACCTCCTTGATAACTTTGCCTCCGCGGTGGATAGTGCTGTTGTTGACCATGTCCACGATGGCCACGCCCAGGTTACAGCGGATGCCGAAGGATATGCAGAAGCCGAGGCCGCTCATGATGGCTATGATGTAGCGGCGTGGCAGGCCGAAGCACGTGCAGTCGCATAGCGGAGCCTTCTTCTCAGGCACCTCCAGGGGCTTACCGTCCTCTGTCAGCTCGATGGTCTCTCGGTTGTCCTGCTTCTTCTCCAGCACTCTGTGTCAGATTAAGGAGAAAGGACGCCTGTGGTTAGACACTTCCCACCCCCTTTCTGTGGTGTAGGGAACAAAGACCGCCTTAAGCCTAGGCATTTGGTTTCCTCAACCCTTAGGCTCTGGGGAGTTGAGCTCTGTCCTCCTTTCTTTTAGAGACTCTTATATTGTGTGAAATTCTATACCCTCCTCCTTAGGCAGCAGCGACTTCACCTTATTACCCTCATGCCTAACTCAGTGAACGCCAGTTTTGGCACTTTAATATGTCTCAATTTACATACAGGTCCGCTGGACCTAACTTTTAGAGTCATTAGGATGAGAAGGACAAGTGTTGGGAAAGGAATTCCTTCTGCGGGATGCCATTCTGATTCCTAGGGGCTGTACTCCAGGTCCTTTCCTGGTGGTCCTTTCCAACACCTCCTTCTATCAAGGACTTAAGAAGGGCCTCTCACAGGATCAGAGGCATTTCTACCCATTTGCAGCTGCTTGGAGACCATGATCTCCTTCCCCTCATTTCCCCAGTGTGCAATTTGCAAGTGTCTTTCCTTACCCTGCCAAATACTTCCCAATCTTCTATATTGGGGTGCCATTTCAACACTCCCTCCCCCATTTCTCTCTCTCTCTCTCTCCCTTTCTCAATCCCTCCTCTCTTTACTCCTGTTAGACACAAAGGCATATGGCTGACACCTCAGCTTCCTTCCTACAACATGAATAATTAATCATTCACAATCTTGCGTCATTACTATCTCAGTTACAGCACACTGAAAAATATCGCGGGCCCATTTCCAGACACAGAAAATGAGATTCCTGGATTTACTAAGGGGCACCCACAGGGCGGTCTGTACCACTAAGAGAAAGATCTGATTTTAAAAATCATAAGATTTGACTCTTCTCAATCAATTCCCTTTAGGCTCTCATCCTTGAGGGAGTAGGGAAGGAAGAGACTTGGAATGCTGAATGGGCTTGAAAAACGGTGGTGCTGTTCTCCTGCTAGCATATCCATGAAATGTCCATTTTTATGAAAGAATGGGGTAGAAGGTAATAGCTATCTTTCAACAAGACTGGTATTTTTTGATATTTAAACTGTGTCTTCACTTATAGTGGACAAATATTTTTTCAATGCATCTTGTACTTACTATTCATCGTGTACATACCATTAAGTGGCACACAATTGCTTACACACACACACACACACACACACACACACACAGCTGAAGCCTATGGAATTTTAACACCAATTCAAAGCAGGTATAGCATGGAATATGGCTGCCAATAAACTTGTATCTCTATTCCAAATTCTCTCAAATTCTACTGCAGATTAGGTCATTAAAGTGTGGCTAGTGCATTGTGTGTGTTTATCACAGACACACAACCCAAGTACTAGGAACACGGCAGTGATTTTCTTTTTCTTTCAAGGAAGGCATTTAACCAATTTGATCATTTTTTACTTGGCTTTATACACCTGAATTTGTAAAGTTGAACTGTGTACCTGAGTTCCCCACCCCACAGTAGCCTCTAAGCAGCGGCAGGACTGCAGGGTGCTTGCTGCGGCATCCTTTGCCGCAGAGGAGCGTGATGGTGTATACTGAAGCCCACCAGAACCAAGCAGCTGGGAAAAAAGAGATGTACATTGGCCATCTTGTTTACAACTCTCATGGATAGCCAAGACTTCAGTTTCCAAATGTGAAAATGAATGTTTCTTTAAAAATCTATCTTCCTACTGTGTTTGCTGTCTCGTTGATTTTGCTTGTATCATTGGCAAAAAGTAGTATTAATAAAAGATGTAATACATCTTTCAGGACCTGAATTCATGCAAAGCACAGTATGCTTGGTGTAGCAATTACAAGAAGGGTAACATTTACATTTTTTCTATTACTTTTAAAGTTATTTTGCGTTTACTATTCTGGTTCTTAAATCACTGTGAAATTTCCCACACAAGATACAGACTCCTAAAACATAGCAAACAAATAAAAAATACATATACCATGTTTTAGATTCAACAGAGAAACATCAATGATCAATTATTGATATATTTTGATCCTGTTTCATTCAATACAGAATTTCCCACGAGAGAGTTCTTCACTATGTTTTTGCAGCTAAGGTCTAGATTTCTTTTCTTTCATTTGTCTTTGAAATTTATTTTTAAAAGGGGTTTTGGCTTTTGTTATTCACTTGTTTGGATCAAAGGAATTTTATTTGGGAAATCTATAAGAAAACAAAGACAGGCTTTATGAGCAGGTGCTGAACGAACATTTTGGAATTGCAAAGGAGGATTAAGAACTGAATTGGAACACATGAGAATCCCCAGGTAATGAAACAAAATCACACACACACACACACACACACACACACACACACCAGACAGGTTCTTTTAGTATCACATTCCTGCATTCATAAGCAGGTTTCCAGTGGAACCTAGCTTCAGCAATGAGCAACAAAAAGACTTTCCCACCATGTTACAATCTTTCTAAGTAATCAAGCTTTTCATAAATGGCTTTGCAGATTCTGTCAAGATGAGTCCCAGGTAAGCATGGGGTTGCAGTCTCTTACCTGTAGATCTGTCCGAGGGATTTTCCAGCAAAATTCTTTATCCCCTCTTTCCCCGGGGCCAAAATCCTTTGTTTTACCGACTCCATTCTTGTAAAGACTGGTGTCCAGCCTTACCAGATTTAAATTGTAGTGGCTATGAAAGACGAATTCTGAGCATAGTCTTAGTTGGTTAAGGTAGAGCTTTTTCTTCTCAGCAGAGGTGAGCTTTCCAGCAAGGCTGTGAGTTGGAGAGGGGAGGGAGAGCGAGAAAGAGAGTACAACAGAATAGCTGCATGCAGCCCACGGGTTTCCTAATAGGAGAATTGGTACACACAGTCACAAAGTCTCATTGGAAGGGGAGGATCCGGTGGCCGAGGGCGCGCGCAGTGCCGTGGTATTTGGGCGGGTGCTGATGAGTCCCTGTTCTGGAAGTCACCTCACCGAAAAACAACGTAAATTCCCGGTTTTGAAGTCTTATCGCAATCAAATCCGCTGTCTTTTAATCAGATTGACCAGAAACGTCATCGAACCCTTGTGTAAGGAAAAAAGCAAAAGAACCCTACTGTCTAAAATGGTGACTTTGCTGATCAGAGCTCATAGCTCTCAGAACCCTTGGGAGCTTCCTAGGCCTCAGGTGAGCGGCTGCTGTTAGCTTCCTGCCTTAACATGGTCTCCTCCCATCGCGCCGGCGTAATTGTGCTCTGCGGCAGAGTGGCAGAGTGGAATTAAGACTGAGAATGTTAGCTGATCTTTGCGAACGTGAGTGAATAACAGACACACAGCTGTGGTTTAGGCATCGCCAGGGGAGACCTTCCATAAAACCTGACCGCTCCCGTCAGTGCGCGCGTCGCAGTTTAGCATTTCAGGACCACGGACAGAGGAAGCTAAGGCACCTTGGATGCTGCTTTTGGCTAACCGGCTCGCCAACTTCCTAGGGGAGCTGGGCGGATCGCCCTGACCAAGGGCCTTTCTAGGGCTCTTCAGGAACGGATGCTATGGAAACCAAGTAGGGAGATGTCATCGTCTGCAGAGTTCTCAGGAGGAAAGCTGCATTTGGCTCTGCAAGGGAGGAGGGCTTTATTAAACATTGACAAGTTACTCTGCTTGGCCACCCGTTGCCCAGCATGTACATACTAGCTCTGACAGCATGGTGAAGAAGCAACGCTGTAGAAGCTTCTACTTTAGGTGTGTGGTATCCAGGTGAACACCTGGTTCCCCTCTGATATAAAGCTTATGTTTATGGGATGCATAATAATATTGCTTGTGTATTTGATTCAACCCCTAAGACGAACAAGAAAGGATGCAGAGAGAGAAATGGAAGGAGACAAAAAAAGAGGTGGGACAGAGAAGGAGGAAAGACAGAGAGATAATGACAGCTTTAACATTAGTGCACTTTCCGAATAAAGGACAGGCAGTCTGAAATGAATTCTTTGGAATTCTAAGTTTCTTTAATTAACTAATGCACAACACAATACTGAATTATTTCTAATTACAGGCAAAATGTGTACCTATAACTAAGCTTGTGAGCAAAGAGTAACTGATAATGTTTTAAAAATTTATTTCAATATATTTACACTCTACTTAAATTTTATTTTTCCCTTCTTGTGACACCTTTTCCGAAGAGGGAGGCTATTGTTTGCCATGGTTGCTTGTTGGGTTTTGAGAGATGGTCGTACAAGGTTTTCCATCTTAGTTGTGTATTATATCAGTGAACTTATATCATTAAGCAAAACAATTGAATTGTGCTGAATTAATGTGAGTTATTTCGCATGGACCACAACCCTCTTAGATGCAGTCCAGGCAAGTGCTTACGAAACAGACTGTCCTTGAGCTACATCCCCAAGGTTAAACCTTGGATGCTAGCTAAATCAACCAGGGGAGTGCGTTTTACATAGGGACTATTGGATTACATCACAGAGGTACATGCAGAGTCAAATAAGAATGTTCTCTGACTATTTCAAATATGTGGAAAAAATTTCCTAAAATAGAGAGATGAAAAAATCACAAATAGCTAAAACCGTTTGCAATTGTTAAATCCAAATCCAATGCCTATAAAATTGTATTTCATTAAGAAGTATGGTTGAGCAGGAATACCAGGATCACTTTTCTGTTATTTTGGGACATATGCATTATGTGAATGTTATATATTATATTACATATATATTTTAAAAACCAGGAAGTCATCTTCAAAAATATCCCTGGAATGTCACAAAATTGTATGCATTTCCATAGGAGATAGAGTATAAAAGAAAAAATATAGGGTATAAAGAAAAAAAAAACTCTTTTCAAACTGTTTAATTGCAAAATTTCCAGCTCCTTAGGACTTGTTTTACAAGAGCATTTGTTTATTGGTTATTTTATTTATTTACATTTCAAATGTTATCCCCCTTCCTAGTTTTCCCTCCACAAATCCCCTATGCCCTTGCCCCTCCCCCTACCTCTATGAGGGTGCTTCCCCCCAATCCTGCTTCAGAGCCCTAGCATTCCCCTACCCTGGGTCATCAAACCTCCATAGGACCAAGGGGCTCCCCTTCCAGTGATGCCTGATAAGGCAATCCTCTGCTATATATCCAGCTGAAGCCATGGGTCCCCCAATGTGTACTCTTTGGTTGATGGTTTAGTCACTGGAAGCTTTGGGGGGGGGAATAAAAGGGCATTTTTTAAAATGCAGATTTCCTTAGCTATTCAAGTCACTGAAATGAATTCACTTAGGAATATCAATGATTTTGGAAGTTGAGGTAAAACTGGAAGTTACTTTCAATGTCTGAGTCTGAGATGATGATGATGCAAAAATGATTCTCTTAAGCATTTCTTCTTAAGCTCCATCCCAGTTGACTAGAACTTAAAACCACTGAAAACCAAGATGGTTGCATCATTCATATCTATGCCATGTAGTAGTACTCCAGCATGAAGATACTGCTTTTAGGATACATAACTGCATTCATCTGCATTGAGAAATACCATCTAGTTTTCCTCCCTTTCCCAGTAACAGTCTGAGTGTCTGAATGGAAATAAGAGCTAATATTGATTTACTCATTCTAAAAATATTTGTTGAGAGCCGAGAAATGTACTAGGTCTGGAAACAATCCCTTGAAAGGTCTCACAAGTCACAGGGCAGATACACATAAATATCTGTAGAAATAATTATAGATGGAACTAGACATGATAGGAAGCCCTGTCTCTGTGTAAAAGTGTACGGGAAGCATTTTAGGAGGTAACTTAATATTTTAAAAGAAATTTAAGCCTAGAAAGTGATGGCAGCCCAGAGGGTGGGGAGGGGCGGTGGGCTGTACAAAGAGAGCTTGTGACACTTGGAGAACATTCCGGTCAGTGGCATGATAAAGCATAGTCATGAAGAAGAGGAAGTTCTGAACACGGAAAATTATGAGAATTGCTACTCAGCCCCCAGAGACTTGGTGGTGTCATAAGGCTCTGCCCATATGAGTAGCTGGTTTCACCATAGCACACCTATTTAACCAACCCAACAGATTTTCTTCAGCCTTCTTAATGGGGTTCAAAATCTCAAATACAGACCACAAACACCTTGAACCCTAGTAAATTCATTAGATTTATCTTTAGGGAAATATATGGTAATAATTATGAATATTACTTAGCCATACTTGTAAAAGCCTTGACTTATATGGGGAACCTCCTTTTCCCTATAAATAAAGTCTATCTAATTTTACCCATCACCTCTCTTCCGCCATTAGACAGCTTTCCCTCTGAAAGCACGGCCCCTTTTCCTAACAGGGTTTCATTCATAGAACTCATGTGCATAACAGATTACAGCTTATGAATGCGTCGCACTCAGGTGACCTCATTCATTCCCTTCTGTGAGCTGAGACAGTTTTATTTCCATTTTCTAGCGAAGAATGAGCTCTACACATTGCAGTAAACTTTGTACCTGGTAGTGAGGGTGAGGAAGCAGAATGGGTTGGAGTACTTTCCAAAGGAAGAGATCCTGTTAAAATAGAAAATAATTCAAGAGGTCAGGCAGAGCCCAAGGAGAGGCACACTTCCCAAGTTTCCAGGACATATTGTTGCCTAGGTCACACTTTGAACACCATTAGCTTGGAGGATTTAGCTGAGATTAGCTGGTTTGGGGTTGGCTCAGACTGTGTTGCTGTCATGACAGGCTCAATGACTTTACATGAATAAATTTCCATTTCTTCATTAGTACAAAGGAAACTATAGTAGGTTATTGCCAACACGTCTTGCATTTGCAAAATCACACAGCTTCTATTTTTCATTGATGGGAGTCATTTCTTTTTATTTCCTTCATTACTAAGGTGT
This sequence comes from Mus caroli, assembly GCF_978045245.1. Classification (NCBI taxonomy): domain Eukaryota; kingdom Metazoa; phylum Chordata; class Mammalia; order Rodentia; family Muridae; genus Mus; species Mus caroli. The sequence continues at coordinate 95,492,263 of NW_028227263.1, forward strand.
TTTCAATACTTAAGCTTAATGTTAATAATATAATAGGGAGGGGGTAGCAAAAAAAAAAAGCTTCCAAAAGCAGCTTTCTTTTTGAAAATTCTGTCTTCTTATATAGATTTACTGTTTTTTTTAAATGATTAGATAGGCATTTTATATATAATTGCTCAAATAACCATATGCATGGATACCTTGATATTTACACAAGGGATTACCTACAGCAATGTGGCCAGTTTATATTTGTTTGTGAGGAAATACTTGGAAGGATTATTTAAATGCCTTGCAAATGTTGCCCTCTGGTGGAAGGTTTAAGAAGAATCTTAACCCTTAATTATGTAACTCAAGCTACTGGTTTTTGTGTGTTTGTTTTTTCTTTCTCCTCTCCCCCCCCCCCTTTTTTTGTAAGTATCAGTTAAAATAAAATCTATACCTAAAAGCATAAAGTCCCTCTTGTGGGCAATGTGCATGCAATTATCAAACTGATTACACAATTTCTGTTACAGACTCACTGATGGCTTGAGAATCTCACTTGAACACAAAAGAAATTTCACTATGCTGAGGTTTAGAAATGCCAGCTAAGCAAGCACACAGGGGTGTTGTTTGACCCCTGAGACAGTTTTATTGACTCCATAGTAGATTAATTTACGATTCTCTTGTAGACTAGAGCTTCTTCCTGTATCATTGTGTACACACTTCTGTGGGTGTGTCTGACCATCTCCCCCCGCCCTGTGTGTGTGTGTCTGTCTGCTCTCTCTTCCTCTCAGCCTGTGTCTGACTGATCTTTTCCTCCTCCTCTGTGTGTGATTGTCTGCTCTCTTTCTCTCAGTGTGTGTGTGACTCTCTACTCTCTCTCTCCCTCTCAGTGTGTCTAACTGCTTTCTCTCTCTCTCTCTCTCTCTCTCTCTCTCTTTGTGTGTGTGTGTGTGCGTGTGTGTGTGTGTATTATAGGCATCATACTGAAAGTCATACATATATATTTTTTCCTAGGGTGTATTGCTATCACAAGTCAAAATTATCAATTCTCTAACTATCTGGGATAGAACATTGTGTTTGTTGTAGATTTTTGGCCCTTCTTTGGCTTCACCCTTTGCTGGGTCACGGCAAACAGCAAAAATTCTCAAAGAGTGAAATGTATTCTGGTGCTTTTTGATAGATTGTATGGCTTTATTTACCTCTGGATGCTTAAGTAAATGTTCACTGTAATAACCCCACACATCTTTCAGGTTTAGGCCAAGTAAGCTCCAGGATTCATCTTGACTCTTTTCTTATCAAGGGTTTTTAAGTGGACAGTTTTTAGTTAAGCTTTATTTGATTTTACTTTGCAGTATTATCCTCAGAGACTTTTCAAATAATTTATCATTCTACAATTTTTTTGAGTGACAGAAATAAAAGATATAATTCATTTTGAGTTTCATGTAGAGAACACAATTATGCTGCTGTGTTTTATGGCCTAATATAAAATCTCTGATTTCTCTGTCATCTGCCTAAGTAAAAGTATGTACTCAGGGAGTGTTAGGGAAATATACACTCTTGGGGCTGGAGAGGATGGCTCAGTAGAGTGCTTGCTGCTCTTTAGAGGGCCAGTGTTCAGTTCCCAGCACCTACACTAGGCATCCCACAATCAACCACCTAGAGATCTGACATCATCTTCTGGTGTCTACAGGAATCTGCAAGCAAATGCATATATATATATATATATATATATATATATATATATATATATATACAGGCACATACACATAATTAAAATAAATCCTTAAAATTATACATTCTTGCCTTAGCTATTATTTTTAAACATGAAAACATGTTTATGACTACATGTAAAGCACACGAATCTGTATTTATGATTAGAAATCTTATTTTTGTATGTGTGTGCTTTCTTTCGGTACTTAGAAGGAAATTAACTTAAAATTAACTTTCTTCAGAATAGCCCATGTTTTGAAGAAGACAGAAACCACTGCCGGAAACAATACAAAGAGCAATTATGTTCCATGCCAGGAAAGGACTTTCAGGCTTGAACTCCCCAGTCACCATTCTCTACCCAGCCTTGGTAACAAATTCCAAAAGAAGTTTGACTCCACTGGCCTCTATGAAACCATAAAAAGTATCTCCTTAAAGGGAAAGTCATGCTCTGTTCACATAGGCATATGTGAAAAATAAGAGGTAAAAAGTGGTACAAGCTATATGAATATAAAATAAACACACTCCCACTATTAAAGAAGCCAATGTAGAGGTAGCCACCAAGCATAGTGGCACACACCTTTAATCCCAGCACTCAGGAAACAGAGGCAGGTGGATGTCTGTGAGTTCAAATCTAGCCTGATCTACATACTGAATTTCTGACCAGCCAAGGCTACATAATATGACCCTTTCTCCAAAAAAAGAAAGAATGAAAGAGAGAGAAAGAAGGAGGGAGAAGAAAAGAAAGAGAAGAGAAAAGAAAAAAGAAGCAGAAGGAAAAATTCACAAGCTGTGGCTACCTCTGCTTGGTGCTCATGGTGTTTCACGGATTGGTATAGAGAATGAATTCCAAAGCAGATGTGCTGGGATTTGGGCATGTTTTCCCCTCTCTCTGGACTCTATAATGATTTTGTTCTTCTTCTGTCCTGGGTTATTGCATCTCTTTCCCCTCTACTATGTATTAGCATCCTATACTGACAGGCACTATTTTCCCTGAAAGAAGTTATCCAACATTACTGAAAGCTCCCACCTGTCAGCCAACAGTTTATAATTTCACTCTACCTTCTACATCATTACTCCTATGACAGCAACTGATTATGGAGTGGACAACTGACACATCTGCAACTCAACCCTTACACCCAAGTCGTTGTAGTGGAACATTGTGGAAAGCACGGCAGGAAGATAGTAAGAGTCAGAGCACCAGGGTGTCTCTTGTGAGTCAGTATCTTCCATCTATGTCAGGGAACCTGCATCTATGAATCTTTCAATGTGGCGATCAGTCTAAGACCTGAACAATAAGAATGCCAGCTGACATGCAAGCATGGATGTGTAAATCATAGAAGGCCTCACCCCTACATGAAAAATCATAGGAAATCAGTGCCTGACACACGAGAGAGAGAGAGAGAGAGAGAGTCATCTCCATGCTCAGCCTTGATAGGTTATGCTGTCTCAAATGGCCAGTCCTAAACATATATACATGCATATGAGCAACAGTAAATGGACACAGCAGTTTCTACACATGGGCACACACACACACACTCCTCAATAATTAGAGAAGAGGTCATGAATTTGAGAATAAGTTGGGGGAATACATAAAGAGTTTAAAGGTAGAGAAAAAGGAGTGTAAGTGATGTAAATACAGCACTTATATATGAAATTAAAAAAAACCCCACAAAACCCAAGCCATCAAAAAAAAAATGAATATACTATCAAAAGCAGAAAGGTGGGCAATCCGTTTATAATAATTAGCGTTATGCTTCCCAAACCAAAGATCCACATACATGGTTTTATTATAGAACAGACAATGTTTAACCATACTTAAGCATTCTCGAACTATACCTGGAAATGAGAAAACAAGGTCTCCAGAGACATAAGCAACAGTCATGTTTCTCTAGCTGCTGCCCTCTAGTGGCAATAGAAAAGATTACTTTGGCTTTAAAAGTGACGTTACTTGAAAGTGATGGTTGAGCAAGTTTAGAGGGATGCTAACGTTTTATGCACGATTTTGTCTTAAAAACACAAATACGCACATCAATAAGTCACAATCAATACGGTGGGTCACTTCTAGGGTACTATCTGCCCATGGGACAAAGGTGCCATCTTTGAAGACCGAACATTGCACTAGAACAATTTTGATAAGGAGTGACAGCCCTGTTGGTCATTTATGATGAGGCAGAGGCAGAGGCAGAGGCAGAGGCAGAGGCAGAGGCAGAGGCAGAGGCAGAGGCAGAGGCAGAGGCAGAGGCAGAGGCAGAGGCAGAGGCAGAGGCAGAGGCAGAGGCAGAGGCAGAGGCAGAGGCAGAGGCAGAGGCAGAGGCAGAGGCAGAGGCAGAGGCAGAGGCAGAGGCAGAGGCAGAGGCAGAGGCAGAGGCAGAGGCAGAAAGGCTGATCAAGTCACGCTGAAATGCGATCTTTAACTGGACAGAGGCAATGAATTTCTTTTAATTAGTATTTTATTCTATTTAAGTTAGATTTCCCTTACAGGCATCCTGATAGATACTATACTGGTTAGTTTTTATTATTAATTTGAACTAAACTAGAGACACCTGCTACACTTTGTGTAAAAGACAGTGTGTGTGTATGTGTGTGTGTGTCTGTATGCATGTGTACATATGACCGTATATATGTTTGTATGTTTGTGCTTGTATATAGATACATGTGTGTATATGTCTGTGCATGTGTTTATGTGTCTGTGTCTCTCTGTGTGTATGCATGCATATACATATGTATATGCATGCATATACATGAGTATGCTTGCATTTGTGTATATATATATATATATATATATATATATATATATATATCCATGTTTGTGCATGTGTGTTATGTCTCTGTCTATATGTATGTGTGTGTGCTTGTGTATGGGTATATGTATGTGTGTATGTTTATATATGTGTATGTGCAAATGTGTAGGTATTTAAGTGTGTCTCTGTGTAAACATGCATGTATAAATATGTGTTTGTGTATCTGTATATGTTTATGTATATATGGGTGTGGTACAGTATAAAGCAGTGTGTAACAGAATACGTACCACAGAAGTTAGTTTTATGACAGCTATATTTGGCTGGTTTTCAATGTTTGATGATTGTGTACTCCTCTGAAAGATGCACTTAAATCTCTCCCTGCCCCTCTCTTCTCTCTGTCTCCATCTGTGTCTTTTCCTCTCTTCATATAGACACATTTTCTATGTTCTACACTCTATTGACTGGAGCAATTAATGCTACACTCATCTCAAGGTCACATGATTCCATGGTAGAATTAAAATTCTAAGCCCTGCAAAGCCCTCACTGCTCACCACCTCACCTGAGTGATCACCAAGGTCACCCAGTTGTCACTTCTCTCATACACAGTGTTTTCTTTTCCCTGGGCGTCATGACATGCTCTGCTGGTGTGCTATAGTGTTCCTGTGTGTCCTCATTCTCCAACACTCAAATACAGCATTAAGATTTCCCCAGTGTGGTCAGACTTGATGCTCTCAGCTCCACATAGGCCACTAGATCCTCTGGGCGCTCTTCTCTTGTGCTTAAATACAAACCAAACACTCATTAGTTGGGGTGCACAGATGCATACTTGGGGCCCTTAGTCATTACCAATCTTAGGTGATCACACACCTCTTTTTTGAATCAACTCCTTATGGCCTGTTTCTTATACCTTTCCTTAATGACATTTTTCCTAGTTTCTGCAATAAGGAATTGGTGGTGGTGGGGTAAAATATTGGGAACTTGTGTATCTGAAAATTGATTATTTTTCTGCCTTCCCACTTAGTTTCCTTGTGTTTGTGAGTTCCAAGCTTAGTATTTTTTTCTGGTAATTTGTGGCCTCTTTCCTTCACTCTTTCTACTCTGTTGTTGATAGTAACCTCACACTACTCTGATCCCTGAGATTTCATGACATACTCTATGGTTTCATAAAATTCACAAAACTATTAAAAGATTTTTTTTTCCTTTTTTGAGTCTCTGCTTGTTACTCTGCAGCAAATTGCTTCCTGTCCTTCACATCTCAGGTGTTCGCCTTAATCTCTGTCTTAGTTAGGGTTTTGCTGCTGTGAACAGATACCATGACCAAGGCAACTCTTATAAGGACAACATTTAATTGGGGTAGGCTTACAATTTAGAGGTTCAGTCCATTATCATCAAGATGGGAACATGGCGACATCCAGGCAGGCATGGTGCAGGAGAAGCTGAGAGTTCTACCTCTTCATTTGAAGGCTGCTATCTGAATACTGCTTCCAGGCAGCTAGGCTGAGGGTCTTAAGCCCACACCCACATTGACACATCTACTCCAACAGTGACACACATTCTAGTCCTGTCATTCCCTGGGCCAAACATATATAAACCATCACAATCTCTTATAATTTCCTTTCCTCTGACTCCTCTATTCTTTCTTGAAGTTCTGTGTGTTGGACACCAGCCACACTAAATTGATCTTTGGTTTAAATGATAATTTTCATTTCAATGTCTTTATCCTGATTTTTCTTTTTGATAGGCTTCCATTTTTCTTTTCAGGCTCATTGATTTTTTAAGGTTGATGTGTTTATATTTCAAGATCCCCTCACTCTTTGAACCCCCATATCATTCTTGTTTGAAGGAGGTACTACTTTTTCTTCTTTCTATGAAAAATTTAAAATTTATTTCTACAATTTAGACTTATCCTTAGACCTCCATTTCCACTGATCTCCCCTTGGTGTATTATTCTAGATTATTCCAGGGTATGTTTTTTTCCCAAACATCTAGTAGTTATTAGCTGTTCATTTTGTCCATTTTGATAAAGGCAAAGTTGGCCTATAACACTTGTCAGCCAGGCAGCCCCCAGTGGGTAACAGTGGGTAAATGCCTCTTGGCTTTCATGGATGAGCTTCTGTCTACAGATCTTCCAGTCCTTTTCATAAAGAGAATTAGCCTATAGGGAAGAAGCTTTCTGGAAGCTAAACAGGAAAGGAACTGGGGACCAGTTCTTGCCATACATTTATGTTTTTATGTTTAGTTCATTATTTCCTTCAGGGCACTCATTCTTGATCCCTGTGTGCATGCTAGTTTTGAGGTTCACATTCATCTGTATATACTTCCATGTATATGCATATCCATTGCCTACCATGACTGTGAGGTCTATTTTCCTGGTTGTATAAGTCAGGGGAGAACTAAATATTTGTTATATAGACATGAAGGTTGAATGTGGTAGTATAATCCTGTCTTCTTGGCACTCATAGCAGACATACATGCAGGCAAAACACCAGGGGATTGCTTAACAGGTACAGAGGGTAGGCATCTGTTCTGCTCCACACAGCATGGAATATCAGGCTGGGGAGCAGTGCTCCCAGGTGGGAAAAGGTTACTCACTCTAAAACTGGTCCTTTGTCTCAGCTTTTTTTTTCTATAACCTCCCCCTTCCTTTTCAAAATGTTTACAGAGTTGAGAGCAGAGTGGGTCATGTGGGACTCATATGGTCTATATAAGCATGACTTTCTAGAACAGTATCTGTCACATAAGAACACCTGTGTGTGTTATGGCATTGAATGGGGGGATGTCCAGAAAATAGAGGAAGCAGGTGTTATATAGAATTATGGAAAGCTGTCCTTTGTGTTACCATGAGAACACAAGTCAAGGTACTAGGGACTCCACTTTAGATAGTGAGAAAATCTTAGCAGGTGTATATGAGAAAGGAAAGATAGATTTATTCTGCCCAGATAATGAAATAAATCAAGTAAAAAAACCCAAATAATAATAACAACAACAAAAGTGCCCATGCAAACAAGACTCGGTGCTTGTGTAGGAAACACATACAGATTCACATGTGTTCTTGCAACTGACCATGTTGGTGGACTTCTCCAGGGACATTCTCAACTCACTTCAATCATCATTTTGTTTTTTCTGTAGAGACTAACATCATTAAAGTAGAGCTCATCGTTCTAGACTCTTCCTAAGGCTGAATCGGGCAGAAGTGTTTCTCAAGAAATCTAGACTGCAGAGAAAGATGCATGGAACAAAAAAATGGCAAGGAAAGTTGGCATTGCACCCTCTTTCTTAGGAGAAAACATTCTTTAGGCAGCTGGCTATCCATGGTCTTTTGAACTGTCTAGGGATAAGTCAGAGTTACATCATTAATTCTTCCCATCTAAGCCCACCTTTCAAATATACTTCCCGTGAAAAAGACACAGGAGTAAGTGCGCTTAGGAAAAAGGTGATGGAGTGTTGTTAAAGGCCCAGAAATATGGTGCTAAGCTCTGGAGAGTGGTAGTGCTTCCTTGGTGGTAAGAAGGGGCCGGTGATTCAACCTGTTTGATTGTTGGCTTGTTTGTTTTTGCAAAGTTGATTCCTGATTTACCATTGAAACTTCCATGTCCCTAGAAAGCCCTGTCCCAGAGGTGGACAGGTCTCTGAGTTCAAGGGCAGCCTGTTCAAAAAAAAAAAATCCAAGACAGCCAAAGCTACATAGAGAAACCCTTCTCAAAAACAAAACAAAATGAAATGAAATAAAATAAACAAAAAACCAAACCAACCAACCAAACAAACAAACAAACAAACAAAAAGACCAGACAGTGAAAATCAATGCATAATGATGACCAAGTGAAAAGAAACAATGAGCTGTGCTATTTCTGGATGTATTAGTTGGTTTCTTTTGTTGTTATAAAACACCATTATCACTCTACAAAAAAACTTGAAGAGGAAAGAGTTTATTTTTGCTTATAGTCCTCTAGTTACTCTCTAGTTACTCACCACTGAGGGAAGTCAACCATGAAGGAACCTGGAGGTATGAATGAGAGTAGAAGCCATGAAGGATTGCATGCTGTTCACTGACTTGTTCTCTATGGCTTGCTCATCTTTCTTTTTCTTTCTTTCTTTCTTTCTTTCTTTCTTTCTTTCTTTCTTTCTTTCTTTCTTTCTTTCTTTCTTTCTTCCTTCCTTCCTTCCTTCCTTCCTTCCTTCCTTCCTTCCTCCCTCCCTCCCTCTCTCTCTCTCTCTCTCTCCCTCCCTCCCTCACTCTTCTTTTTTTCTTTCTTTCTTTCTTTCTTTCTTTCTTTCTTTCTTTCTTTCTTTCTTTCTTTCTCTCTTTCTTAGATATTTTCTTTATTTACATTTCAAATGTTATCCCCTTTCCTGGTTTCCCCTCCAAAAATCCCCTATATCCTCCCCCTTCCCCACTCACCAACCCACCCACTCCTGCTTCCTGGCCCTGACATTTCCCTACATTGGGGTGTCTGAGCTTTCACAGGACCAAGAGCCTCTCCTCCCACTGATGCCCAACAAGGCCATCCTCTGCTATACAGACAGCTGGAGCCATGAGTCCCACCATGTGTGCTCTTCGGTTGGTGGTTTAGTCCCTGGGAGCTCTGGGGGTACTGGTTAGTTCATATTGTTGTTCCTCCTATGGGGCTGCAAACACCTTCAGCTCCCTGGATCATCGTTTTGATTTCTTACACAACTCAGGGCCACCTGCCCAGGGGTAACTCTACCCACAGGGGGCCAGTCCCTCCCATATCAATTCCTAATTAGGACAATGCCCCACTGGCTAAGCTACATTCAGATTTAATGGGTACATTTTCTTAACTAAAGTAATCTCTTCTCAGATGGCCCTGGCTTGTATCCAGTTGACTAAAAGCCAACCAACACAGAGATAACATTGAATCAATGAACAAGGCCTAGTATTGCCTGTCTCTGACTTCTCTTAATCCAAGAAAATAAATGTCTAGCTTTACATCATTGGATATGGTTTTAGGAAAACCGCCAAGAGCTTTTAAGCTCTCTCGAATCATGCTCGCTCAAGTTAAGCAGTCATGATGTGACCTGCATTTTTCATCACTCGGTAGTATTCAACTTCGTACTTTTCTGCCAAGGGTGTCACGGATGGCTTCTAGGAAGGCAAACCCCACATTTCCTTGCAGAATTCTATCCTAATTCTGTGTTTTGAAGAATTTTCTAATCCTTTCATGTGTCAAAGAAGTTACTGGATAAAATGTGAGCATACAATTCAAAGTGAACATTGGACACACGATGTTAAAGCTTACTGTGGAAATCCTGCTGGGAAGCTTCGACTGCGTTCTACGGAAGCTTATGCTTACTTGGAACTTGGGAATTACTTCATTTCTCTCATGTTTCTGTTATGACTTTGAAGAATTGGTCCCCCCCCAAATATTTAGAATATCTTGTTAAAAAACCTCTTCCAAACCGGAGGAAGGACAGTTTTTAGTTGGGTGAAGTTTTACTAGCTTAGACAATCAAGAGAGGATGGGTAAAGAACTAAAGAAATGGATGAAGAAGAAAATAATGAAGCTGTTAATTGGCACTGATAGTGAAGAGTAGGCAAATGACAAAGAAATGAAATGAAGTTCTCAGACTAAAAGCAGGACATCCCAGGGCAGCCTGTGACTTGGTTTGAGCCTTGACCCTACTTGTCAGCTTATTCTTTTAGAAAGTCTTTTCATTTACTTTAATGTTTCCTCCCTTCAGCTCAGTGACTCTGTAAAATGCAAGGTGACCTCTGTGTTCTAAGAAAGAACGTTTTGTCAAGGGAAGATGCTGTTCTCAGGGCACAGTGCTTCTGGCCAAGTTTTCTTCAGACTGAAATACATCTGCAGCAATGGTAAAGTAGATGTCAGTTTCTACCTGCTAGTTCCTGCTTTCTTGGGATCATTGCCTATCATACATTTTCAATAAGGATTCTGCTGGGAAGGAAGTAAAATTTATCATTTATTCCTGGGACTGAAGCCACCTTCACTATTCACAGTCTCTTGCTGGTATGTCTACTTCCTTCTCAGCAGGATCCCATTTCTTCCTTGTGTGGTGTTTGTCAGAATTCAGAATGGCAAACACACACCACACATCTATGAGAGCAGCCTTTATAAATAATTACCACAGGGATGGAAATTCCAGTCATGGAAGCTACTTCTAGAGACTAGGTACTTGGTTCTATTGTTGAGCAATTTTTAAAGTAGTATTTGTTTATCATATGTTAGCATACCATTATCCAAAGCAGCAATAGTTAATTTGTGTATCTGAAGCCTTCCTGAAAGACTCATACACTACAAAGTTGGTGAAGGATGAGGCAAACAGACAGTAAAGTCATAAGAAAGCATGGGGAAAATATTGCAATCCCTCCATTATTCTTTGCATTGCTTTCCTCTCCAAACCCCATGTGTGCTCTCTTTCTCTGTGTCTCTCCCTGTGTCTGTCTCTGTGTCTCTGTCTCTCTCAGCTAGAGTCCATTTCATCCTGTCTTTACTTGCTTGCATCAATGGAGACATGGATAGTCCCTCAGGGGCATCCTGCAAGAAACCTGATTCCCTCCTTCAGCAGCTCTCAGCTGGAGTGGGACTTTATGGTCCCCTTCCCCATCTACATGTAGGTTTTGGGTGGCTTAGTTTTGTGCAGGTCACAGTTGCTATGAGATCATGTGTGCAATGGAAAACACCACTGGTCAATTGTTACAGTTGTGCAGCAGTCTCCTCCAACAAAACAGCCATTACCTTTACCATCTTCATCAGATTGGCTGTGCTGGTTTGTAAGAATTGGTCACATCCACCTTGTGGACTGTTGACCTTCCCTAACAGAAGAGTGGAGAGAGTCATTGAATCCTTACCTGACAGAGTGTCTAACCACTAGTCCTAGCCACTTGAACTGAACTTGGTACTGATTGCACATGGCCTGGAGGGGGTGGTGTCAGGGAGGTACTAGACTATATATATGGGAGAAGACTAAAGAAAGGGGCTCCATCTATGATGGAATTGGGGACCCATCATTAATATTTGTTGAAGACTTTCCAATATGGCTGCTAGGGTCATCCATGTTCTATTCTTGATAGTGTATTATTTACATAGGCATTATTTACATCTCTGGTAGGACTACAGATTTGAGAAATGGCTTCTTTGTATGAGATATAATAGCATTCAGAATTTTGAGATGGGCAGGTCACAAGACTGATGCCACCCTGAGCTATATATCTCAAAAAGGAGCAGTCACACCTCAGGTATGTACTCCAAAGAAACGAAATAAAATTTGAGCTCATGCAAAATTGTGTCCATGTATCTTTAAATCAGATGTCTTTATAATAGCCAAGCGGCTTTAAGTGGGTAATTTCTGTGGCACATATTCTTTATCTCAATAAGGCTCTTAATTTATTAGCAAACACATTCAGGTCTTAACGTAACCAATGAAGAAATGAGTACAGCAGAGCCACCAGAGAGTGCTTCCAGTGAACAATGAGGGGAGCTTGGTTCACTGAAAGCTTAAGCAGGGCTGGATTTAAGATTAGGAAAAGCAAAGCATGAGAAGGGGGAAACTCAATGCTTACAGCTGTGGAAGGTGGAGATAAGATGAGGGAGACAAATTGAGGAAATTACCTAATTAAAAAAAAAAAAAGATGAGGGAGACAGAGGGGAAAGTCAGATTGACTGGTTCTGAGTCAGTTCCTTCTCCTAGGCCTTAGCACAGGCAACATGTGTCCTGATACCCACCCTCTGCCTCACTCACCCAGACTTCATCCGTGGCTTCGTTGGTGGGGTGAGATTTTCATTCCTTGATGAAATCTTCATTCGGTGAAGGATGAAGTGGACCACGCCAGGATCTTGCTTGTCTCTCAGTGCAGTGATTCAGAGTTTGCCTTTACACAATCTCAGGAGACATCTTAGTGGGGCTTGTTTCTAATTTCCAGTTCAGATTGTGCCTTGGAAGACCTCGCCTGCATTTCTTGTTCAGTTTCAATCCTTATAACTCCTCTTAAGCACAGCACCTCACCCACAGCCTTACAGCTCTCCATATCAAGCAGGGCAGCACCTCCTTGACTTCCTGGCTGGGGAGTCTAGTAGAGAACTGGAAGATCCTACATAGGACTCCATTCACCTTGGCACACTAACGAGCCCCGGGACCAGATGATCAGATGAGATATTGACTCACCCTCAATTCCTGTGTATAACCGATCTCATAACGTGTAACGCTCCAACGCATGAACTGTGGCAGAATGAGAATCGTAGCGGAAGGAGGAGCAGGCTGTACCCTGGAACATGAGGTAAGCCTAGGGATCGCAGCCAACACACTTCAAAGGGGAGTGGAGCTGGCTTGTGCACTGCAGTTGCCACTCCATAAGAGTTATGTTGTTCAAGTTCAAGAGTACGCTGCAGGCATGGTGGTAATACCAGCACTCCGGAGACGGAGGCAGGAGGAAATGTGTGAGTTCAAGGCCAGCTTGGACAGACGGGGATAAACAGAAACACTATGTCTCAAACAAACAAACAAACAAACAAACAAAAAACTAAAAGCAAAACACAAAAAACAAAACAGAACATCATCATCATCATCATCAACAACAACAACAAACAAAGAATAAGATGCAGCAAAAGATCTTCCTTTTTCATAGAATATCAGAACCACAGGGTAATTTACTAAGAGAAGATGAACTGCAGCTCTCATGCACCCTGAAACTGTGAACCACACTCCTCCTTTATCCATGTCATCTCTCTCTCTCTCTCTCTCTCTCTCTCTCTCTCTCTCTCATCTATCTATCTATCATTCTGTCTATCTATCTATGGTTCAAATCAGATTCCATTTAGAAGACACAGCAGAGTGCTGTTTCCTAAGCTTTGTTAGGTGGATTCTCCTTCCTCTCTTTTTGCTGCCAATTCACTTGAATCCGAAAACAAGTTGTTAGCCCAAGTGAGATCTTTTCAATATGAATATTGATGCTTTTGCCCTGTCTAACATGGTTGTGAGATAGCTATGCTTTCTTCAAATTGGTAGATCAAGGTGCAAATACAGGTTCTCTCTTTTTATTTATAGATTTGATAAAGTTTCTTCCCTTTGCAAATATCTATAATAGACAAGTTGAATAGGAGGAATATTTAAGAACTTTCTTCTCAACCAACGTTTACTTGACAATCCTCAAATACACAGAGTTGAAAATAATATAATCAAATGACAGTATACTACTTGCACTTTTGACTCAAATTCTAATAATGTGAAGCAATTGTTTGTAAGATTGCACTCAGAAAAGTGGATAACATTTGAAATGTAAATAAAGAAAATATATAATTAAAAGAAAAGAAAAGAAAAGAAAAAAAAGATTGCATTCAGATATTTAATAAAGTGTGTGGCTGGAGGCCCTTTTCTAGCTTACATGGATGCTGCATACACTTGGTGTCAAGGCAAACTTACAGACAAAAATCTATACACATAAAATAATATAAAGTTAAAAAAATTACAAGACTACAAACAAATGTACAGGGAAAGCTACCATTTTCAAACTTTTAATATTGCCTCATTCACCACTTTTAGGTACGCAATTATTAGTTTTTTTTCTAGTCTAATTTCTATTTAAAAATGAAAGTTGTATATATTGATCATGTGTAATATGATGTTTTGAAATATGTAGGCAGTACAAGAAGAGATGGAGGCAGGAAGACGCATTGGTCCACTTGATCAGGAAGGTTCAGGCAGGCTCACTCTGACCAACTACTACTTATTGCTCCTTTGAAAATTCAGTGTGTGCTTCCAACGAAAAAGGACATGGTTTCACACAAATTACAGCCTTCATTGTCAGATAGTTGACATGGCACATGGTTTCTATTCAACCCCAAGACTGAATTTGACCCCTAGCTATTATAGCATCCAAAGCATCAGATCATAATCACAGATGTACTTGTCTTTCTTTAGTGTAGTTTGGTCTAGGACCCCTCTTTAAGGGCACTTTAAGAATCAGTTACTTTTTGGGTTGTTCTTCAGATGTCCTTCATGCTTACCCACAATTTGTTTTTTTTCAAGACAGGGTTTCTCTGGGTAGCCCTGGCAGTTCTGGAACTCACTCTGTAGACCATCATGGCCTTGAACTCAAAGACTAACCTGCCTCTGCCACCTGAGTACTGAGATTAAAGGCATATGCCACCACTGCTCAGCTACACCCACCATTCTATTGAGTACCTATTTTCAATTTGACTCCCGTGGTTTTACCTTTTACCCTTTGAGAATTTTCCTGCAGTGGAGCATAGCAAGATAGCCCAGAGTCAATGTAGATACCGCATGCTTCAGTCTTGTTGCCTATGAGTTCATGTACACACAAGACTACCTGTGTGTATACACAGTTAAATCTGCACTTATGAGACACTGTGAATTGTATTATCACTACTTTCATTCGAGGGTGACACTGCTTGCTCTAGTTTTATCTCTTCTGTTTCAGTAGCTACTCCCTTCTCGAACAATTGCTTCCAGTGTCTTTACATATCTAACCAACCCTACACATGCACTCATCCTTTCCAAGTCATCTTTCTCTTGGGACCACCCCCCCAGACTCAAAATTAGCAAAACCAACACAGATGTAAAGTTGGCTTCCCACATTTGGCTTTTGAGGTTTCAATGTTTGTATCAGTGTGAGCTCCCTAACTCCATTCCCCAGGCTTCCTAAACTACCCTCACCCTTGTACTGTCTCTGAATAGGCACCCTCTTCATGTTACTCAGCTTCCAGGCTAACGTTTATGTACACCCCATCTCCTTCCTCCATGCTCACCCTGCTACTTGCTCCAAGCTCCCCTTTGTAGGGATCCAGCAATTACTTTCCTGGGCAGTGATTCTCCATGTTGTGCTTTGACCATCATGGATGTTCTCTTCATCCTCTGTAGGTTCCAGCATTTGGTTCACAACTACTTCTGTCACCTCTGAGGGCTTTCATTTATTCCTGCTCCTAGACTCAGTCTTCAAACGAGACCACTCCACAATCTCACCAATGTAACAGTGATTGGTCTGAGTCCACAGTGCTCCTGTTTTACATCCACTATTTGATTTATTTGATCTCTTACCCCCCTGAGTAGAATGCTCTTTCCTACTCTTGGTTTCTAACTCACCCAGCAAAGCATTGGTCACAGCTACCTGTAATGGAATTCCTTCAAAATCAGGATTGCTTGCCTACTTTAGTTCTAGCTCCCACTGGAAATCTGCTGAGCACAGAGACAATCCCCACCCTCCATCTTACTGCCCCCCAAACACTCCCAACCCTACTGTCTGAGCCCCCACTTAATTTTTGCTGCAGGTTTCCTGACTTTTCTTCTACTCTTGTAGTAATAATGATACAATGGAGGAGACAGAGACAGGCTGAGAATGGCTCACTTCAGTGTTTCCCAAAACTATAAAGAAACACATTTTCCCATCTTATACAGCGTATGCCATGCCTTCTTGTTGTGGACTTTGTCTCGATAACTGTAGTCAAAATAAATTCATTACAGCCAAATTTGTTTCTGTTCTGAATATTTGATCACAGCAACAAGGATGAACCTGGACTGTCTCTCAATGCCTTTCATTCTAAGTTTCTGTGCTGGCCTGGTCACATCTTCTTATTTATAATGATGTTGGTAGCCTTTTCATGTTTTATCAGCTATCTTCATAATGTGTTTTGTGAAATGCCTAGTTATGTGCTTCGCCTACTGGTACAGTAAAACTATCTTTTAAAGTTTGACGTATCGGACTTCCTTACTTAATCTGGAGGAATCTTCTCTTTAGCAAATACTGTCTTTATCTGTGGTATAGATTTCCATGTTCTCAGGGAGTTACTTCTTGAACATAATTTTCTAGTTTTTTTTAAACATCAAATGTATCTATTACCCCTGTTCTTTTTCCAGTTTATCCAGCCCCACTTTTTCCTGAATGGGGAAGTTTGTTATTGCTCTCCCCCCGCCCCACAATTTTACTCATTTCAGTCAGTGTTTGTGTTATTACCTTTTCAGACTTTGATTTTTAGTTCACTGAATTCTCATAATCCCCCCTCCCCAATTCTTTGGGTTTATTTAGCCAATTCACACCTATCTATGTTCCCAAACAACAAACTTTGTTTTGATAGCTTCCTTTTCCAATAATGTGAGGACTAAAGTCATTATGTATTTCTGTTAAAACTGTGTTGAGCTGTTTTCCACCCACATGTAAATGGGACTCCCCATCTGTTCTGGGGTAGTCTTTAGTGTGTGGGTTCTTCTCATCCATATGTCAGTAAGAAATGTTTTCCCTGTTTCATTTCCAAACATTTCCGAGTCACTGCTGCTCCCTCTCAATAAGTTTAACTCACTACAGTGATGCAAGTACCCTGGCGAGCTCAGTCCTGTGAGGTTAATTTTGTCTGCCATGTGGTCCAAGATGCTTTTGAACAATATTCTACAAACACTTGAAAGGAATGTCTGTTCTGCAACTGTTAGATGCCATGTCAGCTGTCAAGTGGATTGCTTGAATTTTCCATCGTCTTCACTGCCTCCAGCTTTCCGTGTAGCCAATCACTCATTGAGAAAACATTAACAGCTCCCATCATAACTGTGGGTTCACTCACCCCACAGTTTGGCTCCTTCAGTAAGCATTTCTCTTATATGATTCCTGCCTGTTATTAGCTGGGTACATATTTAAAATAGTTGTACATTCTTACAATCACCATTCTATTAACAAAATCTCATTTTACAGTACTACACCTTGCCTTGTAACTGTCTTTGCATAATGTGAACATGAGTTGATTTTACTATTTCCCAAATCTTTTCTGTCCTCTTATTTTTGACCTTTCTGTGTCCTTACACTTCATGTCCTCATAGACTTCTCAGGGATTTCGTGAGGACGTGTGGTCCTTGCTGGACCCTATACTTAAATCTTTTTTCCAAATACACGCTAAGTGTATTGGAAGCTCAGCTAAGCTTTGCTTTCTTTCACTCACTGTGTCTCCTTTTGGGAAGCTCCATTTTTTTTTTTATCACATGGAAAATCCACCACACAGTGGACTTACCTCCCTGCTTGCCCTTCTCCTCCCAGTGAATGCTTGCACTTGGGTCCTCTGTTTTTATAATTTTCTGATGTTTTTTAATCAAGTATTTAGGGCTGATTATTTTTTCTTCACAAACTGCATATTTTTATTATTTCATGAGATGTAAACAAATGAAGCAAATTATTTACAAATTTTTGGGGCAGGCAAGAATGTGTTCAGATATAACATACATCTGCATGCAGATGCCTGTATGTAACCTAGTACAACAAATACATTAATTCTGTTTTTAACCATTTTGCCCACTTCCTGCCCACCTTTTCTCATGGTTACAACTGCCTGGATAAACCCAGTCTATTATTGTTGGACCTGGACTGCTGATTAGTAAGGGCAGAACTCCAATAAGCTGCCAGGATGGAGAGTGACTTCTAGGTATTTTTTTTTTGTCATGGTTTTCCTTGTCTTTTTTGTACTGTTTTATTCCCACTTCTTAGGATGCTATCATGGTTTTCTGGGTTTTAAAAGTAGCTGCATGTTTACAATAAAAACAATCCACCAGAAGATATGAATTCATCACGCAAATATTACATTATGAGGTACTTTTGAAAAGATGTAATTGGTAATATCACATACATTTTAATTCCATTGCTTTCTGACTCATGGTGTATTCCAAGAATTGTTGCATATTTCCTGGCTATGTTTTATTATTCCTTTGGTTGATGTTGTAGACAAAAAAGTAAATGATTAGGTTTCAGTTCTATGA
This sequence comes from Mus caroli, assembly GCF_978045245.1. Taxonomy (NCBI): domain Eukaryota; kingdom Metazoa; phylum Chordata; class Mammalia; order Rodentia; family Muridae; genus Mus; species Mus caroli. The sequence continues at coordinate 95,510,397 of NW_028227263.1, forward strand.
AGTTTACTAGTTGTGTTTGGTTTTGAGATTGTACATGATCTGACATTTAAAATGTTTTGAATGTGAGTTATAAGAACTTGTTTTAAATTTACTGAGAACATTTTATGGGGATAAACTTCATCTACTTTGTTGAACATGCTTTTTGAATGCTTTATAGCCTTACTAAGCTTAAGCGTAGGGATATCTTTGGTCTGTATAGTGGTCTGTACCTGTTTGTCCAAGAAATCTTTTCCTATAAGATCTGAGATGGCTAATCCTGTCAATTTGACTGGTCTTAGGATCACTACTAGAAACACACATCTGGGTGTTTCTAGATAAGTTTACATTGGAGGGAAGACACCTTCATTGGATATGGTTGGCGTCATATATAGACTGGGGTCCCCAACTTAATGAAAGGTAGTGGGCTGTTAACCAATATTCATACCTCCTGATTACTGATGCAACGAAACCAGCTGCCTCATGCTCTGCTATCATGATTTCCCCAAGATGAGAAGCCAAGTCCTCAGGAGGCAGTGAGCCCAAATAAATCTCACCTTCATTAATATGTATTGGTTGGGTATTTTGTCACAGAGATGAAAAATGTAACCAGATTTTACATGCCAAAATGACAGACAGCAGTAAAGCAGCTAAGGTTTCTTTATGTGACTCTTCTTGAAGATCAGCACGGTATGATGAACATACAATCCACCTAGCCAGTTTGTTCTCTTTTCTCCTATATGTCTACTCCAGATGAGCCCTGGGCTCCCATGAATGGAACTTGGCTGCAGATTGACATAAGCAGTAGAAGACCCAAGGCCCCTGTGCAGAAGTTCAGGGGAGTTCATGCCCATGCCTGATGGTCCTGCAGATTCCTGTTTGTCCACAGCCAGGTTTCAGGATCACAGAATGGTACATTTTATCCCAGACTATAATTTCAAAAGAAATGCCTTCCCCCATAATATTTATAATTTTGCTTCATTATTTACATCCTATATGATCCTATGATCAATCTATAAAGTACTTAGAATGTGATACGCTCATTTGGCATCTGAGCATTCTGGCCTTAAATATATATTGGTTGCATGTAGTGAATATAATATTTTTAAGAAGTGGGAACTAAAGGTGTAAAGCTACTCAACTGACAATCTTCAGATGTGATCAGAAAGGACAGGACTAGAGCAGCTAAAGAGGTTTGGCTGCCCTGATCCTAAGTAACTTTGCAACTGGTGGTAGGCCAGGCTGACTGTTTGGGAGTGACATTCTGAGCTAACCCTGTAAGTGGGTGTGTTTAGAAGTCTCTGCAAAACATCATATTTCATGACAAGCCTTCTTTAAAGTTCTTCATTTAAGAAATCAGCTCTAAATCCAAGCTGATTCAGATAGCGCTAAATGAACTAAGATGGTTTAAAAAACAATGCCCCCCAAGTTGGGAAGGAAAAATAGATGGGAGAGAAAAAAAAGCTGTAGCATAGGGAATAGAGTTAACAAATAATGAAATGGAGAGAAATGAAAAGGATATTTGTGTCAACATATTTGAAGTAATTTGTTACTTTAATCACTGAGTGGTTTGGCTTTTGAGGTCAATAACTGAAGACAACTTTTTCTGAATACCCACATCCTCCCTTTAGCAGAGAACCGAAATATATGAAGGAAAAGGGAAGGAAGGAAAGAGAAAGAGAGGAAGGAAGCAAAGGAGGAGGAAGGAAGGGAGAATGGGATGGATGGGCGGGGGGGGGGGGGGAAGGCCGGAGGAAAGACCAAGCTTGTATACCCTGAGTTAATCTCAGGACACAGCATCTCATATCAGGAGAGCTGCAGCCTGCATCCAATGACATATTTAGAGGAATGGGCACTTGTATCTCACACAGTTTAGGCCATACTATACATTGTGTTTTAAACATTGTCATTAATTTTCACATAATGCTAAAATAACTGACATACTTTAATTACTACACAAAAAAGTACATTCAAATTGCAAAAACAGTGACACGATAGTTCTATTGATTCCTTGTGGCAGAGTTCAAAGTCTGGCAGTGCAATGCCTCCCTTCACGGCATCATTCAATTACATAATAACAATGAGAGGTTCGTCCAAAGCAATGGATTGTCTTTTTTTTGAATGACCAATACTGTTGTTTCTGGAGAGCAGAATCAATGGCTGTTCGCAGTACCTGACCCTACAAACACACTTTGCAAGTAAACGCTTTCTTTTGACACACAGTAATTGTCCACCTGGAATTTCTCCAGATGTTCTCTCCCTCTTACTAACTGGCATATCAGTGAGAAGAGATTTGTATATTCCTATCCACAGCTGTATCCCAAAGAATTCCACATGAGATTCAGAGGCAACACCTCTCTTCCCTCTTGAAAAAAAAAAAAGGGAGGGGTTGAAATCCAGGAGTCCAGAAACACTGCCAAATTCAGATCATTTCATTTAATGATAGCCCCCTCCTCTTGACGCCTGAAGTAAGTGATGTGAAGGATTTGGGGTTTTGTGTGAAAAGAAACAATGGAGATGATGATGACTTTGAAAAGAGTTGTGTGGCTTGGGGCTTCAGCACTTGAAGACTAACTGCTTCTTTGAAGGATTAAAGGATCCCAGCCTAGAGTTCATGTGGAGTCAGGAGCACCTAGCTTAGCATTCCTACATCAACCAATGTGGTGGGTGAAGGGAAGCAAATCTGCTGTGACAAACTACACCCGGTTTCGGCTAGCAGACTTTCCCGAAAGTGACTCTAGCATCTCAGAGTCATGAAACCAGAAGAAAGTGCTCAGTGGGAGAGTACAGGGCAAATGTGATGCATCTACCGATGCATTCGATAGTGAAGTCACAGATTAAGCTTAAGATGTGCTTGCTGGAGAATAAACTCCAGCTTTGTTTATTTCTACGATTACTTTGGATATACAGTGTTTGTCTTGGTTTTGAACCTGCTGTGTGTGGGCAGCTTTGCAAGTCAGCTTTGTCCTTATCTTGCAGTCTAGCCTCATAATATTTTCAAGCCACAAAATTAAAGCATATTTCTAAAAAACAAAAAAAAACAAACCCTATAATCTTCCTTTTAAAAAATTAGCACCATGAAGAAGGTAATGCATACTGTGTGTGACAGGCATGGTGGTAACCATGTGATTTGACAGGCTGTAAGAGCCACACCTGTGGCTTGAATCATCCTCAAGACAAATGGTTGTCTTAAGTTGACCATCTCCATAGAACAAAATTATCTTTGAATTATGAAATCATTTCAAGTGACCCAAACATGCTCACAAAATCTACCTAGTATATGACAAATCAATATTGTCAATAATGTGATGTGCTAACTCTTTTATCATGTTTATAAAATCCATAATCCCCAGTTTTAGATACTTAATGTCTATCAGTAGTTAGTTAATACTGTGATATCAGCTATGTTGTAAAATACTGTTATTGGTAAGTGAACACTTCTTTTAAAAATCATGTGACCAAGCTTTTTGTATGTATGTGATTAAAAAAATACTCCTTTATAGCTGAATTCTAATTTAAATCTAAAGATTAGAGTACACTATAGTTGGACTATGTCTCCCACTCTGACGGTAAGTTACATACAGACACATATGTGATATCGTATTAACCGAACCAATGACAAGAATTGAGGTATCCACAAAGCCCTGAGTCTGGATGGGATCATTTAACAAATAGTCATTTTGATACCTCACCATCACTTTCTCACTTTGTTGATTATGTTTTGGTGATAAACTCTGTGCTCACAATACTGACAGAGGTGACAAGTTGAGATCTGAAATATTGTATCATGTCAAATCAATGTCATCTAGACAATTGCTCATGTGTCAAGGGCACAGAAAGAAGGCACTGGACATTGAAGGGCGATGTAGCCCTTGAAAATACTGTAAACATACAAGGTTTGGAGTTTCCTTATAGCAAAAGAGTCACATTTTGTAAACAGTTTGTGCCCAACTTATACAAATGGATAGAGCTCAAAAAGGCTTCATGATGCAAAATCAGCATTTAGAGAAATTATAAGTTTCACTTTATAATCAAATGAATTAATCTCTATGTATTGTCTTGCATTCTTTAACTCTTAAGAAAACACGCTGGCTTCATATAATACCTGAACTTAGAGACCTGCAGCCACCATGGTATTGAAAACAGTCAACAGAGCAGAGACACTACCTTTAAAAGCTGTCTGACTATCTTTTATAAAAATTCACTTAGTCTCATGGAAAAAGAATTCTACATTTCCCAGGAAAGGCTATCTGGGATTCTGACTGAAGCTAACTTTCACCGGACACTGTTAAAGATGCACTGCTGCTATGATTTTTATCCAGTGTTTGTTAGTAGATGAGATTTCTCAAGATTTCTGATTTTGGCTTTCATTTGTGTGTTTTACAACAGCGGATGTTTTAGGACATGGTGGGTCTCTTTTCTATATTTCTCTTTGAAACAACCTTTTTCTTGTTGGGAGGGAGACAGAAAACACTCAGTAGGAGACAGTAGAGATGTACAGTTGCCCTGGGTGGTAGCAGAGTACCTCCTCCCCCCCAAGGCCATGGTTTCACTTTAAGAAGCAACAATCCATGATTTCCTAGATTTCTGAATTCACAGGCTCCACCTGTAACTGTTTACAGGACCCCTGAGAATCCTGGGATCACCCAGGAGATGATGCCAGCCTATATTCTCTTCTGATAGCACACTGCCAACCTCTATTAAAGTGCATAAACACTCTGAGTTAAAAATAAAAGAAGGAAAGAAAAACAAATGGCTACATGTCTTCCAGCATCCAGCCTGAAACCCAGAGGCAACGGTGGATAGAGAAGGGGCTAAAAGCTTCTCCACTTGTCTGTGGATTAGACTATAGTTTTAGCTTTCAGGGAATTGTCTTCATCTACTAAAACATTCTTCATGATGTTACCATATTCAACATCCAAGTTTTCTTTCAACTTGTTGAGCTCAAAGTCATGAATAATTTTGATAGTCATTAACTTTTCTCGTTTGATTTTCTCCACAACATCTTTAGGAACATCTGGTATCAGCCAGGCTAATAAAAATTTAAACAGAAACACGACGTGCTAGGAGAGAGAGAGAGAGAAATAAAGGAAGATCAGTCAGATATACTGTTAGGATCACCGAGAATTTTACCAAGGAGTTCTTACAGGTACCGTTAGATTCTGATAAATTCTCTTGGACATAGGAAGCACAAAGTTTATCATATTTGTATATATGTGTGCATGCATATGTGTACCCACATATGCAAATACATACATGTGTTTATCCTGTAATTTTCACACAAACAATGGAATTAAATAAATGTATATTTATTTTATATTTAAATAACCAATTGGAGAAATGGATCATGACTATTTAAAAAAATATATACCCTCTACTTTATCTGTGTCTTGTCCTAAGAACCTAATAAAAAATTGTCTAACTTCCTTTAGAAAGGAAAGCTCACACTCAACCATGTAATTAGTGACTTATTGTGAAGTGGAAACCTAAGGCATACCAGTCATTTTATTTTAGATTATTAGAACATTTTTTGTTATTCTGTCTTTTTTTTTTCCCCAGAGCTGAGGACCGAACCCAGGGCCTTGTGCTTGCTAGGCAAGTGCTCTACCACTGAGCTAAATCCCCAACAGGAATGAAGGGGCCAGGCCTTCTGAAGACATTAGTGTAGGGAAGAATAAAACAAGATCATCAGTTTGATATTTCTGTGAGGAGCAGTTGAATGTTCTGGAAGTATGTGAGGAGGTTTTATGTTCATACCAGAAAGCCATGAACACAGGGCCACAGGCTGTGGCATAGTGTGGAGCCCATATCCACTTGGTTTGAATCTTTTCCTTTAATTCTGAGTATTTTTCTTTCTCTCTACTCATATGCTTAAAAATGTATAAAAAATGTCTTAATATGGGACTGGGTGATGATTCAATGGCTAAGAGCATCAGCTGCTCTTCCAAAGGACCTGGGTTCAAGTCCCAGCTCCACATGGTAGCTAACAAATGTAAATCTGGCTTCTGGGGATCTGACACCATCTTCTGGACTATGTGGGCACTTCGTGCAAGTAATAAACAGACATTACATGCAGCAAAAAACCTGTACACATAAAATGAAATTAAAATAAAGTGAAATACATATAAGAAGAATGCCTTGATAAACTGTGGACACCTCAGGAGAAGTCAACACCAGGCTCTTGGGTACCCTTGGATATATTTTCTGACTGTTCCCCTTATAGTTTTAAAATTACTTATTTAGTTATTGTATGTATCTGTGAACATTTTGGTGCCATGTGGAGGTCATAAGACAACATACAGAAGCTAGTTCTCTCATTCTTTCATGTGGGTTCAAAAATGCAACTTGAATTGTCAAGATGGGACAAGCACTCCCCTTCTGAGACATTTTGCTAGCCCCCCTCTTTCTATTAAATAAGTGAACATCAACCCAATACTGCTTTATACTGGTTAGGCTTGACCATCTTTTCTGCATCTGGAATAGCAGAACTACAGACTGAACTTTTGTAGGCATGATAGTTTGAATATGGTTGGCCCAGGAAGTAGCACTATTAGGAGGTGTGTCCTTGTTAGAGGAAGTGTGTCGCTGTGGGGGTGGGCCTTGAGACCCTCCTCCTAGCTGCCTGGAAGACAGTCTCTTCCTGGCTGCCTTCAAATCAAGATGGAGAACCCTCAGCTCCTTCTCTAGCACCGTGTCTGCCTGCATGCTGCCATGCTTCTTTTTCTGATAATGGACTAAACCTCTGAATCTGTAAGCTAATTAAATGTTTGCCTTTATAAGAGTTGTCATGGTCATGGTGTCTCTTCATAGCAATGGAAACCCTAAGACAGTGGGTTTCTCATGAAAGGTGGGTTTACTACCTCCACACACTAAGCTTGTTACCTTCTCCTTTTAATCCTCTGACTCTTGAATGGACAATACTATCCACAGTACAGTAAAATGTCTGATAAGAAAGTAAAAGAACTGGGGGACTTTTGGGATAGCATTGGAAATGTAATTGAGGAAAATATGTAATAAAAAATATTTAAAAAAATAGAAAAATAAAACCCAGCTAGCTCCTTGAGGCTGGACAGCTTGACTTTAAAAAAAAAAAAGAAAGTAAAAGAACAAAACAAAGAGGAGCCAAGAGGAAAAAAAGCTAATGAAGACAGCCAAGGCACAGTCCCATTTCTTACAGGTGAAAAAACATGACCACTGACATTTGAGGCAAGACAGGCATTGTAGCAGAGAGAAAAAAGAGGAAGGAAGAATTTGAAAGGACTTTTTTGTTTGTATGTTTGCACTCTTGAACTTGAAGAGTGTGTGTTCATATCTAGGGGACTAAGTTAGCATCTACAACAACCATGTTGTCCAATAGAGAATAACTTGTTTGTGATCTTTCAGATTGGCAGGTGAGGGAATTCTAAGAGTTTGTTCATTTTAAGGTCACACATAATGAAGGAGACTGGGTGGCACTGTACTTTATAACAGCATTAGGAGCTGGACAAAATGGAGCAATGTTTTAAATAATTTTCAAGATTGTTAAATTTAAGGTTAAAAAAATAATGGAAACAATTTCAGGCTTTTAATACCAGAAAAAAAGAATGTAATATTTGTAGGAAACTTTTAAATATTCAATATTTCAAAACCAAACCACTTGTAATTTTCCTTCATAAGTTCCTGAAAAATGAATCTAAAAAAATTAGGTATCAAACCAAAGTTTGAAAGGAGATTACTGGTTAGAAGATTGGAGTGTGTGTGTTTATGTGTGTGTGTGTGTGTGTGTGTGTGTGTGTGTGTGTGTGTGTGTGTGTATGTGTGTGTGTGTGTGTGTGTGTGTGTGTATACAGAACTATTTTAAGGAAGAAGATGATCATGTATAGACGAAGACAGTGTTGTGTGCTCTTGTTTGTGATATACCATTCTAAGATGTCAGCAATTATAGCCTAGCACTAAATTATGCACTTCAAAGTTGAAAGTTTGCATACTTACTTCAAGTTTTTTTAAACAAAATTAAAGTTAAAAAAAATCAGTGGAAACAACTTTAGGAGTACTATGAAACAGAGCCTTCAGAGCATGTGCTCTAAAAGTCAGGCATCTCCTGACCTTGCTGCCATTTTCTTTATTTTGCTGTTGCCAAGGTGCATTTACCAATTTTCTGTGAATAACAAGTTCCCATGGAGACATTGCAAGAAAGGTGAAGAAGCAAACGTCTCCATGACAGGTGTGTTTAGAAACAGCTGCTTTGGAAAAGGGCAAGTTAGAAGGGAGATAAAAAAGAGATGAAGAGAGTCCATGTCAGCTTACTTCCATTACTATGATGAAGGTCATCTTGGCGGCAAGAACATGCCAGAACTGCATGTTATGGCTGTACTTATCCTCATGATCAGGAGGGTACCTATAATCTCTGTACCTAAAAAGGAAAAAGAACAAAAATGAACCATAGGTGGATGGACTTCTAGGTATCGAGAGATGATCTACCATAGATTAATAGATATGATAGATGTTAGACAGATGATGGAGAGATTAATAATCTACAATAGATACAGATGATAAATAGTTGATAGATGATAGGTAGGTAAACAGACATAGACATGTATGTAGATGAGAGATAGATAATCTGTGATAAATAAATAAGTAGATAGGTGATAGATATAGATGACAGGTAGAATGACAGATGGATGTCAGACAGGAATGTTTAATAAACCTGAGTGAGGTAACCCAATCACAAAGGAACACACATGATACGCACTCACTGATAAGTGGATATTAGCCCAGAAGTTAGCAATACCCAAGATACAATTCACAAACTACATGAACCTCAAGAAGGAAGACCAAAGTGTGGATACTTCAAACCTTCTTAGAAGGGGGAGCAAAACATCCATGGAAGGAGTTACAGAGACAAAGTGTGGAGTCGAGACTGAAGAAATGACCATCCAGAGACTGCCTCACTTGGGGATGTATCCCATATACAATCACCAAACCCAGACACTGTTGTGGATTCCAACAAGTGCTTGCTGCCAGGAGCCTGATATTGCTGTCTCCTGAGAGGCTCTGCCAGTGACTGACAAATACAGAAGTGAATGCTCACAGTTATTTATTGGATTGAGCACAGGGTCCCCAATAAAGGAGCTAGAGAAAGGACCTAAGGAGCTGAAGGGGTTTGCAGCCCCATAGGAGGAAAAACAATATGAATTAACCAGTACCCTCAGAGCTCCCAGGGACTAAACCACCAACCAAAGAGTAAACATGGTGGGATTCATGGCTTCAACTGTATATGTAGCAGAGGATGACCTTGGACATCAATGGGAGGAGAGGCCCTTGGACCTGTGAAGGCTCTATACCCCAATGTGGGTAAATACAAGGGCCAGGAAGCAGGAGTGGATTGGTTGATGAGTAGGGGGAGGTGGGAAGAGATTGGGGGAGTGCGTTTTGGAGGAGAAACCAGGAAAGGGGATAACAAATTTATGTATTTATTGAAATGTAAATAAAGAAAATATCCAATAAAGAAAAGAAAAGAAAGGAAAAAAGAAAAGAAAAGAAAAGAAAAGAAAAGAAAAGAAAAGAAAAGAAAAGAAAAGAAAAAGAAACCTGACATAAGTTTTTATTATTTTCTTAGGAGAGTGGTTACCAATGCAGGTCATAAGAAAATAACAGATAATGTTAAACCTTTTCCTATTCACTCAGCTCTAGGCCTGCGCTAGTTACCCACGTAATCCCTATAATAGGAGATAAACTAGAGGAACTTATATAGTCTAATGCAGACTTTTCTCATCAGTGAACAGCTTCCATGTCATTTTACTGAAATACTCCTCCTATCTCACCCATCTGACTTACTATGTTGACCACTTCTGGTTCCCTGAGCCTTCGTTTTCTTTTAGATGTGTCCATGAGGCAATGTTCTCTTTCTGTACTCTTTTCAGTGCTCAGAATTGCAGATTGCTCTCTACCACAAAGACATCAGACTGATGTTCTTCAAAATTCAGTCCCATCTTTTACAAAATAATGAAACCAAGAAGTCAGACAACAGAGATCTCAGTCTTGAACACTGAGTCACGATCCCTTAGTATCCAAGTGTACTATAAATCAGTGGCTTTGTTTTTCTGACTGTCCTGTCATGGTTTTCTTGCTTTATTAGAATTCCCAAGGAAGAATTCAGAGTTGGGTTGAAATTAAGATTAAAGGCTTTTGCATGTACATATGTGTGCATATGTCTATTGGTCTGATATGTATTGACCATCTATTTATGATTTATCTACTATCTATCTGTATCATCTATTTCAGTATCCCTGCTTATCAATCTATCTACCATCTATTTATCTATCTTTATCATATATTTATATCATCTGCCTATTTATCTCTATCATCTATCAATTATATATATCTATCATATATATTTTTCTTTGATCTTTACTATATCTGCCTATCATCTATCATCTCTGTCTATAAATCTATCTTCATTATTTATCTACCTATACCATCTATGTCTATTATCTATATATCTATGAATTTATGTATCTATTTATGTATCTATTTATCTATTTTCTATTTATCTATCATCTATCAACCAAACTACTTGCCTATCTCCATCAGCCATCTTGCATCTATATATCTCTATTATTAACCCACCTAGTATTGACAATTATTTTTATATTCTATGGTATGAAGAACACCACAGAACATGATATACTGGGTGTGGTAGTAACAGTTCACATGTCCCACCTCACAATTCTATGCTGAAGAAAATCTTTAAGGTGGAATGAAGGCTGGTGAACTGGTCCAGTTAATATTAATATGTATATATTACCTATATGCATATATGTATATATACACACACATTATTATTTTATTGTTATTTCTCCATTTCTTAATATATTTTCTGAGAATAAATGGTGAAATTCAGGTAATTAACTATACTGACTGATTGAAAGGTGTTATGGAAAAAGTCCAGGGAGCATGGGCTAGATAGTGGGCAATATTTTCAATAATTCAAAAATGGGAAATTATTTAAAAAATAATATGACCTCTATCCATAATGTCCCTTCTTTTTAAGCAGTTTGTCAGTTTGTACAATGTGTGAATTCCAGAACTGATATCAACCCAAGAAATCTGTTGCCTTGAGTAAACCTTTTAGAGAGTAGGACACACATTAGGAAAAAGATAATTTAAGAAAGACATTAAAAGTACAGTGCTAAAACCTAGACAGAAGAAGACCTGCAGGTGACGAAGTCTTTTTTCTCCATGGGCACTGTGTGGTTGGGAAAGTCAGCTATCAGGAACACTGACAGGCTGTTATTGACGTATCCACTCAAGGGCTCTGTGGAATTCGTTGAGTAGGCATAGAAGTAAACTAACCGGGGGATGATGTCAGATGTGAATGAGACAATGAAGGCCTGATGGACAAAGGGAGAGAAAGATGATGAGCTCAGCCCAGCGCTCAAAGTCTAACATGTATGCAAGCCCACTTTTTTGAGCCACATGAATGTGAGATGACTTAAACACCACTCTAAAACATGCAAAGGCTCATAGGTAGCATGGGATCAATTTTCTATGATTTCCTAACTACAAAAAAGCTAAGGATTGAACCTATGGGTATTTGTTGCTCCAAAGCATGTTAATTGTCCTTGGCCTTGGCCTTGCCATGGCTCATGTTCCTGATTGACACATGCACTGTCCTTAAAAAGAATTCCCTCTGTCAGGGCTAGAGGAGAGATATGCAGGGATAGGGGAATTCATTGGTCTGTATCTCTGAGTGTTTTTGTGTCTACATGTGCATTTCTGTTTGTATTCATGTGTGTCTGTATATATTCTTAAAATCTGTGTGTATGTGCTTATAGGTGCATATGTCTGTATAGGTCTGTATAGATGTACCTGTGTGTATTCATGACTATGTCTCTCTGTTTGTCTGTGTGTAGCCATGTCTTGTGTCTGTGTATTGAGTGTGTCTATAGCAGGCTGATGAATGAAAGAAAGGACTGTGGGTTGACACTTAATTGTAGTTTACTACAAGTAATTTCAGAGCTTCATTCTATGGGGTTCTATTTTTTCCAAAGTAAAATAATCACAGAAATAGTTTGTATATTCTAGATCACATGAATGTACTTAGAACTATCTATCTGACTCTGGCGCCAGTGCATTTAGTGGTATATATTAAAAAACCCTTTTCTAGAGCTGAAGGGGATTGCAACTCTATAGGAAGAACAACAATATAAACTAACTGGACTCCCCCACCCCCAGAGTTTCCAGGAACTAAACCACAAATCAAAGAGTATACATGGAGGGATTCATGGCTCCAGCTACATATGTAGTAGAGGACTGCCTTATCTGGCATCAATGGGAGGGGAGGCCCTCGGTTCTGTGAAGGTTTGATGCCCCAGCATAGGGGGATGATAGAGCAGTGAGGTGGGAGTGGCTGAATGGGTGGGGGAGCACCATCTAGTAGTAAAGGGAAGTGGGGATGGGATAGAGGATTTGAGGAGGGGAGACAGGGAAGGAGGACAACATTTGAACTGTAAATAAGTAAAATCACCATTTTTTAAAAGGATAAAAAATTTAAAAATAAAACCTTTTTCTGCTCTTCTATGAAAAAGAGTTATATTTTGTATTTCTGTTGCTTATTGAATATGTCTGACACACTTTTCTCACAATCGGTAATTTCAGAACAAATTTTTAAAAGCCTGTACAGAGCAGTGTTTCATAGTTTCCATGGGTTTGGAATTTTCTTTTTGTTTATTTTTTTCAACAAATTAGCTCCTGCTTTATGTCATATTTATATGCATTATTCTTTTATTTTCTAAGTTGTCTATAATAAACTTTTGTTTTTATTTCTTTATTGCTTCTATCCATGTGTTATGTCTCTGAGTTTCCCTTTGGCAGCTGAAGTCAGATGCTTAGGGTAGGTTTTCCTGTCTAGGTTTTGAAAGAGCATTATCAGGTAAGGATTTTTCTATAGTGGTTCTCTAGCTCATTTCTCCATGTTCCCACTGTATTTAAGCTTCACAATTTCAACCACATTTCCTTTACACAGAGCTTTCTAAAATAAATCACAAATATTCAGTTGTCAAATCTCCTTTTGATTATCTCAGTAAAACTTCAATTGAAAAAACATAATTTTGACAAATATGAAGGCTATAAAATTAGGATTTTTAAAATGTCATTTCAAAAATCATCTTACAGTAAGTAAAATAAATAAATTTATATTTATATGTACATATGTGTATCCTCACTCCTTGACTGCATTGTTCAAACACGTTACATTATCACTGATTTTCTGCCTAGATTGGTGCAATTTGTAAAACAACATCATGAAATTCCAATGAGAAAGTACTGTTGTCTTCCTATTGCTCTTTCTTAGAAAATAACATTTAGGATAGCTTGTCCTTACAAACTATCACTGTGATGAAATTGGTACCAAAGAGGATTGAATCAGGTGCCATTCACATTTCTCCACCCCAATACATCAAAAAAGAAATGCAAAGTCGCCCCACGGAAAGAGGCACACTTACATTAGTTGCAACAGAAACGATGGCCATTCCAAAAAGAATGTCTTGCCAGACACCTATGGAGTGGGCTTTCGCTGCGACAGGTCTCCTGTACTGAGTTGTCAGCTTCCAGGCATCCACTCGGATTCCCATGATGTTGTTCATGAGAGCAAACAGGGGTGCCAGAGGAAAAGAGGCCACAAACAGCGTGGCAAACCCAAACTGGATAACTGAAGAGACACGGGTCATCCATCATTATGACACAGAGAGAAGGTCCATTCATCCAGTTCCTGCCACCTGTACACTCACCACTTTTCAGCTGGTTTGTTAGGAAGGGAATAATAACACTGATTCACCCCTCCTTGCTTTTTAAAGGAACAAACAAATTATCAGAGGGAGAGGCAGTGTGTGTTTCAAGGTGTCAGACTCAGATCTTTACCTAGAAAACTAGTTAATCTATTTAACTTCAGTATCTTCAACACCAAAATTAAATATAGCCAATGAGTCCACTGCACAATTATCTCATGACTAAAGGAATAAGTGAGAGTTAAGATTAAGTATAAATTAAGTCTTGGTTGGCTCTCAATGCACAGAAGCTAATGTTGTTATAAATATTTCACATCTTTATGCCAGTACCAAACTCTCCTTCCTGTGCATATGCATTCATTAGAACTTATATAGTAAGGAAAAATACTATTTTATCACCCTATAAAGCAGTATCTACCTATTGCACACCTAAGCTGCCTAAAATAAGATTTCCCATCTCCGTGTACAATAATGTACATAGTATTATCTAACTAAGGCCATACAATATAAAGTATATTATGGTAATTTTAATTTATCTTGAAGGGTAAAAATGTCTTATATCACAATAACAGATTTTAGATGAAATATATAGCATATCTAATAAACAGTAATCATGTAATGGTTTTCAGATTATCTCCTTTGTTGCACCATGATTTTGGTAATAGGTACATAACTGCCCTCTATAGGTCCAGCAAGGCAGGGGATGTCTGTGAGCAGAAGCACCCTTGGCAGACCACACAAGCAGCCAAAGCACCAGCCATCTAGGATCTCACCCCAGTGTGTCTTCTTTGTTTGATCACCAGACAAAGAAAAAGGGAATAATTTTTCTCCACCCATCCATCCATCCATCCATCCATCCATCCATCCATCCATCTGTCCAACAACCATCTACCTTCCATCCATCCATATATATATTCAAGTACCTTCCCTCAATCTGTTCTACACACACACACACACACACCTGCCATCTGTATATACATTCATCTGCTACCCATACATCTCTCTGCCATTAATTCATCCACCCATTCATTCATCCATCTTTATGCTATCCATATGCCCATCTACCACATGTGTATGTGCCATTCATTCATCTGCACACCTATCCCTCTATCTACCTATCCATCAGTCTATTCACCATCCATCTACACATACACAAAATCACATATCCTTCCATCTCCCAGTAGTCATGTATCGGCCATTATTCATTCATCTGCCATCGATAGATATATATCCATCCATCCACCCAATCATCCATCCATCCATCCGTCATTTTCACTCAATAATCTCAAGCATCCAGCATACATAAGAAAATTGAAAGAAATTAAAACTATTCATCTTATCAGTGTCGGTGCTGCCTCAGAGCCATGATTGAAAATTACCTGTTTCCAAGTACTCATAAAACAGCCCACGATGTCCGTAAATCTGAAGGTCATGATCTTGCTCCCAACGACTGTACAGTTTCTCAGAGTGGGTCCGGGCTCTTCGGCGTCTCCACCAATTAAAAATCAAGCTGTCAGAAAGGATAAAAGTTGACATGAGTCAGAGAGGCAGTGTGTTAAGTCTGGAAACTATCAGAAAGACAGACTAAGGACTTTAAGCTAACTCAATAGGAGATAAAGTCAGAATGAAAACCTAGTATAGTTTTTTCCACAAGTGGTGGTACTTAGGTTAATAGAGCATATTAAGGGAGGTGGTCAGGGCTTGGGGCAATGGCCAATCTCCATGTCTCTTAATGCTTAGAAAACAACTACAGAAATGAGAAATTTATCATAACAGAAAATGTAAATTAAAGGAAAAGCAGAGGCTTATTTAAGTAAATGCAATGTATTACAAGAGAGTAACCAACCAAATTCTATACCATATAAGGTGGATTATGGTAGTGTTGGATTGTGCAAAGAAATAAGTTTGTGTTCTAACTATCCAATTAAGCAATAAAATAGATACAATGACAGAATTAATGTTAAACACAAAAGCACTTGGTAGCAAATACCTTCTGAAGTTTGCTTCTAGCAAATAATCCTAGAACCAAGTTAGCTCAACCTGATTAAAAGAGACCAACAAAACAGAGGCAAATGTCCTCATCGGTGTGAAGAGCATTTGAAATAAAAACCAAAGCAAGAACATGCAGGGTCATATTCAAGTGAATGGTATGACAAAATAAATCATTGAAATAAAACAAACACTGAGCTGTGTTGCTGCTGGATAGTAGATCCTTCAGGGACTACGTTTTTGGAGTGGAAGAAAAAAAACCACATTCATAGTTTTACAAAACAAACAAACAAACAAACAAACAACCCGAACAAAATCTATCAACGGTCCAAGACAATAATAATGGATGCTCTCAGCATGCTCAACCTGAATGTCAAAGCCTGCAAATTTATGCATTTAAAGCAGTAACCCCCAAACAGAGTGATTTTGTAAGGGAAGATTTGCAACATTGGGAAACAGTTTTCAGTTGTCACAAAGGGGAGGAGATGGCCAAGCCCAAGCACCACTTCATGGTGACTCCAAGAATGCATCTATCTATCCCCACGTGCGAATGGAAGCATGGAGAAGCCGCAGGTCACTCATGACTGAGTGGCCTCATGAGATGACTAAAATGCAAAAAAGATAAAATTTATGACAAAAACCTATTTTCTACACATATACTTAAAAAAGAAGAAAACAAGAGTTGGTAGCTATTGCTTTTGAAGCATTACTGCAAATTAAAAAAAAGTAGATAAGCATGCATGTAGGGAAGGCATCAAATAGCACGAATAAGTGCACATTGGCAAAGGAGACACACACAGGCAGAGAGCCATCCTCTTATGTTAATTAATCAGGTAAAGGAAAAATAAGACCCCAAAGAGAAAGAGTTCATATGCGTAAAATGCATGAAGGAATAAAAAACATTATCACATGGACTGCTGCAGCAATTGTGCATTGAAAAGAATAAGAATAATTGTTTACATATAGCTTAGATCCAAACTGAAACACAAAAAGAGGGTAAAAAAGGAGGGCACACAGAGTAGTGTGGGGACACTTAGGACTTCCAAATGCTCTTCTGTGAGCTCCTTGCCACAGGAAATGCTGGATTCCCACAGCACGGGCAATTACCTTTAATGGTACACTAATGACTTCCGCTCTGTTAAAACCATTTTTATTATCTATGATCTATTTGAAGCTACTTTTGAATAACTGATATTTGCCCCAAATCAAAATTTATATTTTGTGTATGATTTTCTTCAACATTTTCTAAAATGAAAGCTTACTGATATTATTTATTTATTTATTTACTTACTTACTTACTTATTATTTTTGCAACCAGGCCAAAAATAAATTAGTCATGCTTGTACATATCACAGATTTCTGACATCTTCATTTCTCCCAGTTATCAATAGAACTAGTCTTTCAGCAACCCCATACTCCTGTCATTAACAAAGTTTTCTACTGAGCTTTACAATCAAGGGGAGTAAATTACTTTATCTTTGTTCCCTAATTTCTTAACCTCCCACATAGTGTTTAGAATCTGCGTGGCTAAGCAGAAAATAATGCTGATGTTTTCATGACATATATGCATGTGTCAACACAGGGAAAAAGGACAGTTTTACTATGTTGTGATACACAGCGCAGAAACACACCGTTTCTCTCAATTAATATGTTTTCAATTTCATAAAATAGATAGGAAATAAACTCATCCCCTGGCTTCACATTGCTTCTAAACAAGTATCAATCCCCACCCAAATTGAGGCTTTTATTATTTTCTCTCTTTTCATTGGTGGAAATATTCCTCTGATGTATGCAATCAGCTGGTATTTTGGTTATATGTACATTTATATAACATATATGTATATTTTTATGTACATAAAATATAGACATATATAATGTGTTCATTATTGTGGTTTTGGAGGAGGGAGCAATTCTTTTACAAATAACATAAGTTCTCTAAGTGTTTCCATGCCTAAGATTAAAATATAAACAAACAAACAAAAAAACTTCAAAAGTTCAATGTTTAGTAATAGTTACAATTAAATACAGCACCCCAGGTCTCAGGCACCATCTGGTAAGAGGGGGCAGAAAGAATGTAAAAACCAGAGGTCAGAAGGACTGGAAGAATGTGAAGCAAGGTCTTCTGGAGAGGACAAGACTCTTGTACTCATGCTCTCACAGTCCCTGTGGCTGTTACACACAACCTCAAACCAGTCAGCATTCCAGCCTGAAATAGTGTGTGTGTGTGTGTGTGTGTGTGTGTGTGTGTGTGTGTGTGTGTGTGTGTGGTCATGAGCTGTCAACCTTGGAAGATGGATTCTGGAGAGTGGGAATCATCTTTCTTTAAAACTGTGGCCCTTGCTAGGTTGACCATCCTGCAGTGGATGGGCCACACACTCATGAGTACATGTCAGTATAAACTGAACGAATGGAGCACAGCAAAAGAAAAGTGAGAGAAAAGGAAGTTAGAATTGGGTGGTGAGATAGAGAGTAGTGGCTCTCAGAGGAGTTAAGGGACGAGCAGAGTGAATAGGATTAAAGTACACTACATGCATGTGTGGAATTCTCCAAGAACCAATGCAAATTCTATATGATAGACATTTTATATTAGAAAAGTATAATATGTAATATGGAGAATAAGCTACTGAGGATCTAATATGTTATTTCCCCAGTTACTCAAGCAGCAGAAATGCACATTTAAAAGTTTCACACAGTGTGAGGTTCATGCCTTAAATCTTAGCACTCCAGGCTGACAGGTCTCTGCAAATTGTGAGTTCAAGGCCAGCCAGAGCCACATGGTGAGATGCTGTCTCAAAGGGGTACCAAGAAAAAAAAAAAGCTTATACTGAAACATCACATTGTACTCAGTAAATATGTATATGCAAATGAGTATATACAAGTGTCATTTGTCATTGAAAATAAAACTAAAAAAAGAGCTTTGATGGCCACACAAAAAATAAATACAACCAGAGCCTTTATTTATTACAGTGGCATCCTGCACTGTTCACTGAACATGAATTATTTCTGTTTGCACGGATGTTTTTCTAACAAAGATAACATGACAATAATAAGATGAAAGGATGGACCATCTAGAGACATTTAGAGACCCAGGGATCCATCCCATAATCAGCCCCCAAACGCTGACCCCATTGCACACACTAGCAAGATTTTGCTGAAAGGACCCAGATATAGCTGTCTCTTTCGAGGCTATGCCAGGGCCTAGCAAACACAGAAGTGGATGCTCACAGTCAGCTATTGGATGGATCACAGGGCCCCCAATGGAGGAGCTAGAGAAAGTACCCAAGGAGCTAAATGGGTCTGCAACCCTATAGGTGGAACAACAATATGAACTAACCAGTACCCCCCCCGAGCTCGTGTCTCTAGCTACATATGTATCAGATGATGACCTAGTCGGCCATCAGTGGAAAGAGAGGCCCATTGGTCTTGCAAACTTTATATGCCTCAGTACAGGGGAACGCCAGGGCCAAGAAGTGGGAGTGGAGGGGGAGGGTTTGGGGGACTTAGGGGTAGCATTGGAAATGTAAATGAAGAAAATACCTAATTAAAAAAATAAATTAAATATACAATATGTGAGTCATACGTACGGTTGAAAGGCTTCATGGATGTTTCCAAAAATCTGTTTTCCAATCATGATGATGGTTAGCTGGGTGGTCAGCTCTATCAGACAGCCTGCAGGACCACACTGTTCAGAAACAAGAGAGGAGGGGGCAGGAGCAGGAGAGATGGCTTAGTGGTTAAGAGCACTTCCAAAAGTTTCTGCTCTTCCAAAGGTCCTGAGTTCAAATCCCAGCAACCACAAGGTGCCTCACAACCATCCATAACAAGATCTGACACCCTCTTCTGGAGTGTCTGAAGACAGCTACAGTGTACTTACATATAATAAATAAATACATAAATAAATAAACAAATAAATATTTTTTTAAAACCTTTAAAAGAAGCAAGAGAGGAGAAAACAAAGATGTAGGTGGAGAAACAGAATTTTGTTACATCTGGAATATCTGAAACTCAAGAAGTTACAGCCAGGAGTTATACGGTTGGACAAGGCAGGAATGAAATTCAGAAGCCAATCAGTCCTACAGCTCATTTACCAGTGTAGCTGCATCACATCCATTTGTATACTCTGCTGGAGATACATACTTCTTAGACTTATTCTTAAACAACAACAACAACAAAATAAGAATCCTTATATCTGTCTGGGCTAGGGTTAAAAGGTGGCAGAATTTTCATGTGACCAATTTAGAAAACATTGGTCATTTCAACTGAGCCATAGAAGAACCCCTCCTTGATTCATGAACCTTTCCTGGAAGCTTTCAGGAATAAAAGTCCTATTCTACTTGCTTTATATTTTACTGCCAAACCATAGATAGGCTCTTTGATAGTGTCAATTGTGAACCTGTTAAAAATGTAGCAAAATTACCTGGGCAAAGAGCCTCTGGACATGTATGTGGAGGATCATTTCTATGTTATTAACTGAAGTGAGAAGACCTGCCCAGGGTGGGCAGCATCATTCCCTAGATTGAATCCTGGACTGTATAAGTGGAGAAAGAAAAGCTGTGCATCAGCAGGCAGTCATTGCTTCATTGCTCTCTGATTTCTGACTGTGGATGAGATCTGAATAGGTGCTTCAAGTTTCTGGTGCCTTAAATTTCTTGCCATGGTAGACTATACTCTTGAATAGTGAGAGAAAATAAACCCTTTATGCTTTAAGTTGATTTTGTCAGGGTATTTTATCATAGCAGCAGGAAGAAAGCCAAGATAGGCTCCATATCAAGTTTTGCTCAAAGGAAACTCAAATATCTAAGAGATGATGAAAGCAATCAATGGATGGAGTGTCAGGAGCCATCTAGGATAGGCTAAAAACTCACAAGTGACTTTGTGGATATGGTCCATTGTTTTCATGGCTGTCATGGGTAAAATTTTGAATTGCAAGGCCTTCACAGATCTCATCTCAGGATTGATTCTCGTTACTGTTATGTCTTTCCTGTCATTATTAAGTTAGTCTAATAATTCTTGGGCATTAGCCTATCCTATTGGGCAGATTTTGTGCAGATCAACGGAGATGTACTCTCTTGTAGTAATGCTATCGTATACAAATGGATGATTT
This sequence comes from Mus caroli, assembly GCF_978045245.1. NCBI lineage: Eukaryota > Metazoa > Chordata > Mammalia > Rodentia > Muridae > Mus > Mus caroli. Next base: position 95,531,232 of record NW_028227263.1, read on the forward strand.
CATATTTTTAAATAATGATTCTATAGAATACCTAAATTTATACAAGTAATTTTGAGCTCTTTATAGCATGAAAGCTGTAATTAGAGTTCTGAAAAACTTCCTGTGTCACAGGCTAACTACACTCAGACAGCAGACTTGGAACATATTTACAATCAGGGAAAACAATCCTTCTAGGCTATCTGTGAAACCATTATCTGATAACTAAAGGTAATAAACTGGGAATGTAAAATTTTCTGTAGGTGCAAGGACAGAAGATAAAATATTGACTGGATTTATCTATACAAAACTTCAAAATTAATGAGACATAAGGCAGATGACTCGCCTCTTGACAAACCATGCTAACTTATGATATAAGAATTACTGTTTTAAACATTTAATGAAATTGTGGAAGTAGTGATAGATAATGAATGTTTAATTAGGTACTAGACTTAATGGAAACATATGTAAATATTCCTGATAAAACTTCTTATTCAATTATTGACTTGATTTAATGTTTTGAACTTGTGATAAACTTATTTTGGAATGTAAAAACACTTAGAAAACCATGTGATCTATTCTCCTGAGAAAGTATGACAAACAGACAGAATAATGGCAATAAGGGACAGGATTTCTTTTATTCAGCAATAAAAAGAAAAAGGTTTTTTTTTTTTCACTAATAGAGAGACGAACCTTCTTTCAGAAATAAAGTGGGTGAGATTTTTTCTTTCTTATTTTTTTTCTTACTTTCACCAATAAAAATGTAGAAGCATTTTCTTTCTTTGAGCACAAAGGTTGTTATAATTCATCAGGAGTGCGGTTTTTCTGCATTGTCACTTGCTCAATGAAACTTGCTCACGGGGGCTTTGGCTTCATCTTCATTGATCGTGTGCGTGTGTGTGTGTGTATGTGTGTGTGTGTGTGTGTGTGTGTGTGTGTGTGTGTGTGTGTGTAAATATACATGGACACTTGTTGTGGGGTTGATGAGCCAGGTTTTTGGGAATAATCAGAATATATGTGTCTATGATTGTATGTGTGTGCATATTGCCTGTGTACAAGATTTTTTTTTCTGCATGCCTGACATTCTTTTCCTGGCTCTCAAGGAGTTAAGGGACTCCAAATCTCTTACCTGAACAGTGAGAGGACTTATGGAGAAAAGGACAAAGAGTCAGAATAATCACTTCTTTACTTATTGCTCCCCCCCCCTAAACTGCAGATGTCTATTGCCTGAAGCCAGAAGTGTCTAGCTCCAGAATAACAGAGAATTCATTAATTCTTCATAGTAAGCTACTTGTACTCTCACAAAACCAATTTTTGCACTCCCTCAAACTGCCAATGCTCCATCCCCAGTGGCTGCCATCCAGAGAGACAGCAGATGTCAGACAGGCTCCCAGCAATGGAGTCAGACTTCTACAACTTGACAATATCTGAGGCCACACATCTAACCTGGAAGAGAGTTCTTACCTCTTCGCTTCTCCATATGTTGAACATATATGTGTAACTCCCAGGATATCCCACGAACTTCCCTTTAAAGAAGGCCACATAGAAGCAAGATGAGTAATAGTTCACAAATTGGAAGAGAAACATCTTCAGAGTGAGGCTGCTCTCATACTCCTGGTGAGTTCGTGGTATTTCTGCCAATAATAACCATCAAGGATAAATGCGTTTCCTTGAATGCCATACTTAGAATGCTATTCATACCATTTAAAAATGTGTGAAAATGCCCTTCACTCTGACCTCAGTTGACCAATATTAAAGAGTTGTGTGTTTGTGCTGGCTTTCTGTTTGTCATGTGTTGATCCCACGGCTGTGAAAGTCTAGGAAGCAGTCACTACATTTCAATTGTGGGAGTTTCTCTAGGAATAAGACTGTCTGAAGGTGCAATCTGAATGCCTTTAAGATTGGAAGTACCTGTCCCTATCACTGCTAGACACTTCAGAAAATCTTATCATGCTTCTCTCTCCTCTGTCCGTGGTCAAGCCGGTTGAAGCCAGGTAAGCTTATTGCAAGGGCTAAGATATTTCTAACTATATTACACTTTCCTCTCATGGACTAAACTGTGACTGCAAATGCTGGCAGAGGTAGCATGTGGTTTCACTCTCCTTAGTTAAAATGTAGTCATATTTATAATTTAACAAATTCTAAAAATAAGAAAATATTAAATTCTCTCCAAAGCCCACTAGAACACTGTGAGAAGCCCAATGAGTTAGGGAACACACTTTACTTCGTGAGTTGATAATTTCTCAGTAGAACAGCTGACCCAGATATGCTCAAAGACACTTTCAGAAGTAGGACAACAGAATTTGAAGGACACAATATCTTCCATTTTGATGAAGCTCACTTACATTCATAAATAATGTCTCAGATAGAAGGTCAGGGATACTTTTCACAAATGAAATCCATGACTTCTTTGTGTCTTTAAGAGCAGTTTATTTGCTGTGATTTGCTCACTTGCTCTTTTCCAGAGAATGTAAACTTGACTTAGTATTCAAGATTTGAAGATGATGCAAGGACTACTTCCAAGCAGTGCTTTCCCAGTGCTCTTCCTGCCTCTGTGTGGAACAGTGGTATGAACATATGGCCTGGGTAGGGTAGCAACAAGTGCTGTGGAAAGGGGTGCCCTTGTCTGCTAACAGATAAGGGCACCTTGTCTATCTCTAACTTGTCCAGAATTGGTGCTGTTTGCCGTACTCCTTGCTCAAATCTTAGTTTCACCTACAACCCCCCCCCACCTTCCCATTTTGGGAGAAAATTTAAAACTTCAACAACAAAATAATCTAGGTTGCAACAAATGCTGCCTAAACAGAGAGGTACTGTATTCTAGATTCAAGTAAGAGGAACTAATGACCTGTTTGGTTTTTATTATTTCTTTTCTTATTTCAGAACGAATCCCGGAAGCAAATACCTTTCAAGAGCAAAAGGAGACAACGTCATGGTTTTAGTACAATGTAGGTTCTGACCAGAGTTCAGCTAGCTCCATCCAGGGAATGCTGAAATAAGAGCCCTCAAAAAATGGCTAAGGAGTCCTGAACTTTTTAGAGTTTTCTTACTTCCATTACAAAATGACTGAATGTTGATTTTAAGGAATTCTTAAAAATCAAGTCTGGCTCTACTTAGAGCACAAAACAGCCTAAAAATTGATCCCTTCAGATGTCAACAACATAGGAGAGGGATCAAAGGTGGAGATGCGATGTTGGCTGAAACCCATGGTCTAAATCACTCTTCATAATTTGGCCAGCTTACCCATTTTCGTAATCCAGGCAGATATCTTCTCATAAAAAAAATTCAGTATCAAAATGACAATGCAGTTCAGGCATGATCCAGAGAGAGCCGTGGCCAGCTGAGGAGTAAAGAAGCTCTTCACGCTCTGCAGGGTGGCTTCGCTTTCCATGAAGCTGGCAAAAGTGGCAAAGACTGACAGGCGGTATACGAGGATGGACACCATGCTGCTGAGGAGGAGAGCCATCTGAGGGGAGAGTAGAGACTCACTGGATGTGCCATTTTCCCATTTTGTTATATTTGCCCAGCAGCTCCTTGGGCAACATCATTTGTCTTACCATAGAGGCAATAGATGGGCCACAGCAAGGTAGAAAGCTTAAAAGGAACCTGTTTAGTGGCTATGGGTTAAACAAAAAAGAGGGGAAAACTGTGATGGATCATATTGTCGGCTTGGCAGTAGACAAGCCCCTGGACATGTCTGTGGGTGGATTTATCTAGGTTAAGTTCATTGAGGTGGAAAGAGCAAATTTAAACTGTGGGTGACACTGCTTCATGGGCCTGAGATCTGAGCAGAAATATAAGGGAAAAGTGAACTGAGTTTCAGAATTCATCTCTCTTTGCCTTGTGACTATGCATGTAACGTGGCCAGCTGCCTCATGCTCCCATTGCCACATATGGTCTGCTGTAGTGGTGCATGTCCTGGAACCATGAAGTAAAATATCTATCTATTGCCTATCGATCTATCTATCTATCTATCTATCTATCTATCTATCTATCTATCTATCTATCTATCTGCCTATCTCTATGTCTGTCTGTCTGTCATCTATCTACCCTTCATCTATCTACCTATCTAGATTATCTTTTATCAATATAAATTATCTTTTAAGGTTTTAAAGAAAGTAAGAAATAATCCTGAACCAGAGACTATGTGGCCACAGATGAATTCCCCTTTCAGGGAAAATTTGCCAGAATACTAGACTTTAGTGACAACAGTTCTCACATCAAACTATCCATTGTATATTGCAAGGCAGCTCCATATCAATTTAACGATTGAGAAACTCTATTCTAAAGTTGAGGAAGCAAATCAAATTGACTGATAGGAAGAAAAACTAAAACAGAACAACCATTCTAGGACCATGCTTCCTAGTTAATTTCTCAGAATTGAACCTGAGGTGCCTATCTGTACCCTTTTTTCTTCATTTTTTTCCTCTAAAAGTTCTAATATAAGCTAAAAAATATATGCCAACCAACTCTTTTAAGATATAAAAATATTTTAATCACAACTGTTTAAAAGTCCAGTGTGCACTTTTGGTTTACGCCGCCATTTGTCGTTCTCTCACCACTCTTCCGCAAATAAAAGGCTAACTGTAGAGCGTGCACAAATTAGGAAGGGGAAGGAAATAAAAAAAATCATGTTGGTAAATTAATGTGTTAGCTATAGATGTGGAGAGAAACTCACTTGCTCACCACAGGAGTTGTCTTCCTCAGATTTTATTCTGCTTATTTCAACAAGAAAAGGAAGTATCAGAGTTTAACTGCTTAGTCACATGTATAGATACTTTAAGAGAAATAAAAACCAGACTACAAGATGAATGTGACACTCTCCTTTGGTTTCAAGGTATCAGTTAACAAGACATACAGGAAAGGGCTGTGAAGTTGGGACTCCCCTCTATATCGTTCTACAAATTTTCATATTGGGAAAACTCTATGTAAATTATGACATGCTTTGTAAAAGAGGAATATGCAATGTAGGAAGGAGGGAATGTTGTAGGAATGATCTGAAAACTGATGCATTGAGAGCTATGGAGATAACTGTGGCCCATAGGTGATTATGTTTATGGAAATGAAAAAGGATTCCAAAATGCTGCTTACCCCGAAGGTCACTGTGGTCCCTGACACAAAGTACCATGGGATGCGATGGCATAGAGGCATGTGTGGCTCCATTTCCTGTAATATTAGAAAAATAACAAAGTAACACTTTGTTCTTACTGTTGAGACTCCAAATGACAGGAGGAAGATCAAGGAGTACACTTAAGGTAGAGCCCACACAGATGGCTCTCTTGTCACATAGTCCATGGAAAGTGACACCTTCCCTTGAATAGAAGGCCATTAGACCTCAAGTGACATTCTACCTAAGGTAAGAGAGATGATTGAGGCAACCTGCTTCCTATGTGCTGGGTTGCAGCAGCCTCCAGAGCCTGACACTGAAGAGACAAAGCCCGAATCTCACCACTGAGACACAATGAGCATCAATTTAATTCTATCTGGAATGTTCCCTCCTTGCTTTATAGCATATGAAATCCCTGTCTTATTACCCCAAACAAAAGGTTAGGCTCTTCTACCCCAGTCATCACGAATGTTAATACACAAGATAATAATTGGATCAATTAACATTCTGAGCCACAGTCAAACATATATTTTTATTTCTGAAGTAAATAAATACAGTACAGGAAAGCTGTTAGGAGGCATGCAAACCATGAAATTCTATAAAAAACAAGATTCTACATTCATGGATATTCGGTTTGGACAAAGAGCTACAGAAATTCACTGGGATGAGAAGCCTTCTAAGAGCTCCATGGATATGAAGGCTGTTATACATGTATGCACATGAGATCCTGTATACTTTGTCCCTGTATGCACCCAGCTAGGGACCAGTGTGTGTGTGTGGTGTATGTGTGTGTGTGTGTGTGTGTGTACCCACACACTTGTACAATCAATGCAGACCCACAAGTGAGAGCTCTGGTTGTACTTAAACACTAAAATCTATTGCTAGAAATGAAAATTTTCTGCTTCTTTATTTCTATTTCATTAAGGCTAAAGGAAGTGAATGAATCAGGGAGAATTAATACACACCTCTTGCCCACACTTAAACCCCCCAGTTCAATCTTTTATTTTGTCAATTTTGAGTGAAACTAAGAGGCCTGACTCTGTTTTCTTTTTATACTAAAAAATAGGAACAACAAATACGCAAGCGTGCACGCGCACACGTATACACACACACACACACACACACACACACACACACACACACACAGAGAGACACACAGAGACACACTGTGTCATTATTCTATTCAATGTCTTTTCCTAAAACCTGATCTGATTGGATAAAAATGTTCCTCAGAGACTCGTTCATTTGAACACTTAGTGACCAGCTGATGGCACTGTAGGGAACCTTTAGTAAGTATAGTCTTGCTGGAGGAAGTATACCAGTGTCTTTAAACATCTAATCTAATCCCAGGTCCTGTTCTCTCTCTCTCTCTCTCTCTCTCTCTCTCTCTCTCTCTCTCTCTCTCTCTCTCTCTCTCTCTCTCTCTCTCTGTGTGTGCATCTATGTTTCTTTCTTTGCCTCTTTCTGTCTCTCTGTCTCTTGTCTCTCTCTGTGTCTCTGTCTGTCTCCCTGTCTCTCTCTCTCTCTGTCTCCTTCCTGCATATGAATGAATAGGATCTCTAGATTTCCTGATTTAGCTACTGTGTGACCTTGTGGATTTTCCTTTTGTCACCTAAGCAAAAACTAAACTCCTTTCTACAGGCTGTATTTGGCTACTGTATTTTATTACATCAACAACAGTAAATCGTAACTTACACAACACTAGATTAACTAGGTATTACACATACTGGGCATTTTATGACATTTCAATAAAATTAAGAGATATTTGGCTAATTCTTAAAGTGTGAAAAATATTTTGGGAATTACACTGCAATGGTGCCCTCAAGAAAGGAGGGGAGTACACAGAGGACATGGAATCTGAGGTGGGGTACATTCTCTTTCTCATAGCAATCTGTGCGTTCAATCTATGTAGCTAACATCTGCCTTCTGAAGGAAAAGAAGATTCTACCCTCACCCAATGACAGTGAAGTTACACAAATGTGAGGCCTCGGTCACGAATACATAGCCAGCTTGATGGCTCAAGATGTGAAAACCAGAACCTTCTCAGCAACAAAGAAGTGACGTTTCCATGGCAATCAAATGTAAAAGCATCATGCAAAGAGAAATTTCATTACATAAAGTCTTCACTCTTCAATCCTTATCTTTATACAACGACTGTTTAAGCTTAATACGTTGTCTCATTTCCATTCGCATTAGCCTCTATTTCCCTTTTATTCATCTAGTAGTAAACTCACCTATTCAGTGTTTTAATATATTGGATTTGCTTTAAAAGTAATCTAGTGACAGAATGTTGTGTAGGCATATGTGACAAAATACTGTCTATGAGGTGAAAATGCAGTGTTGGGTAGTAGCTATAGCTTTCTATTTGTCAATGTGTTTGAACATTTTCATATATATGAAAGCCATAGGGAAATTTATGAATTCATTTGTATGTTGACAGAACACTATTCTAGAGCATCCTGGCAGACGGTCTGCTAGGGCAAATTCCTGCTCCAAATCTACTATACCTTTGTCACAGGATTCATCTTCTTGTGTTTACACATAGCTTCAAATTCAGGTCGCAGCTGGAGCTGCTGCTGTTCTTCTTCAAAGTCCACCAGATCCCATTCATACTCAAGCCTGGCTTGTCGCTGCTTCCAAAACTCCAGAAACAATGTGACTTCAGGGGAGGAAAACATCAAGGTAAAAACATCAATATATGCACAAACAAAAATAGCAACACTGCAACCCTAGTGGCTGGAGGCATGGCTTGCAGTATAGAGGGCCTGCCTGCTGCCTTAGCAGAGGATTCAAGTTCATCCCTCAAACACCTACATCTGGAGGTTCACACCATCCTTTAACTCCAGCTCCACAAGATTCAATGCCAGGTCTTACTTCATTAGATACCCGATGTTATGTGCACACACATGCACATATACACGTATACACACAGAATTGAAAATAATAAAAATAAATCTTAAAACATGAACTTTCACTTCTATTGTAAATTCTTTTGTTTGCAAAGCAGTTCACATGTTGTCAGTTGGAAATGGTGTTCGATTTTAATGCTGTGCTTATCAGTGACTACTGATGAGACATTAAATAATAATGCAGAAATAATTCATTAAAAAAATCCAAGTAAGCCAAGTATGGTGGCGCACGCCTTTAATCCCAGCACTCGGGAGGCAGAGGCAGGCAGATTTCTGAGTTCGAGGCCATCCTGGTTTACAAAGTGAGCTCCAGGACAGCCAGGGCTATACAGAGAAACCCTGTCTCGAAAAACAAACAATCAAACAAACAAAAAAAAAATCCAAGTTAATTTCTTAATAGTTAAATCTTTAAATATCCAGATCATCTATCTATCCCCTCATTCTGTCATGATATTTCATCTTGAAATTAGCTAAGCACTAACAATTGGTATAAATTTTAGAAACAGTATTGGTGACTCTTATGCTCACTGAACAGTTACACCCCTCTCAGATCAAGATTGCCAGGGATGTTATTCTAAAGAAAAATTAGGAAAACCTGATAACACAGACGGGGACAAAAGATGTCACATCCTGGAAAAACAGCCAGGCAAAGTGTATTACATGAAAACAGAAAAAATACATTCTAACACCCAACTACAGTCATGATTTCTATGGGTTCCTTGAGATTGTATAAATTCACAAGGATCTCAAGATTTGAATATTGTTGGAAAGGGATTTCTGTAATTTATAGAGACCATTTGCTTGAGCATTTTAAATTGAACTTATATGATATTTAAGTACAAGAAAGAGAACTGTTGGGCACCATGGTGGATAGGGAGGAGGGGGAAAGGAAGGAGAAGAAGGAGGAGGAAGAAGAGGAGGTAGAGGAGAAGGAGGAGAAAGAGAAAGAGGGAGGGGCAGGGAAGAGAAAGCAAAAAAAGAGATAAAGACAAAGAGAAGAGAAGAGGCTGGAGGTGGACAGCATTCAACACATATCTGAGCACACAAATGTTCAACTCTGAAACTCCGGAAACTAAGCTTATGAAGTTGCTTGTTCTAAAGTAGCAGGTATACCAGTGACCAGAGTCATGGGATAAAGGTTGTACTCGGACAGATTTTAACCTCTGCATGTAGAACACTTGTCTGCTCTACAGTGGACACTATAGAAGCTGACAAATCACAATCAAGACTGAGTGAAATGAAACCACTGCATTTCTGGCACCGACCATGTGTGGCTACACATCTTAGGTGAGCTACAGAAGCACACAGCTTAAGACAAGTTAGAAAAACTGCTTATGATCTGGTTCCATAATGAAGGCTCTCCTGACCTGAACAAAAGATCGAATGTCAATGGTGTGTTCAGAAATATCTGCAATATATGGTGCAGAGGATTCCTTTGCTTGCTACACAAATGCTAGCAAAGAGTTACAGCGCTAAAAGTGCTCCCAGTGGCAAAGGAAGTCCAATGCTTAGTAAATATCAAAACACTTGAGATGAAAAATGTGCACATCAAAACCAGAATGAGATGACATCCTATCCATCAAGTCACATATGATCAAACAGCCTGCCAAACTTCTGGCATCTCTAGTGCTGAGAAATAAAACCAGAATGTGTATAAAAGTCCAGTTTAATATGTCATATAAATATATAACAAAACTTTTAAGTTGTACACATATATTTTTTCCTCTGAAAATTCACATGCTAAGAATTATTCTTTTTTCCTTATTTTATTTATTTTTATTAGATATTTTCTTTATATACATTTCAAATGCTATTCTTGAAAGTTCCCTATACCCTCCCTCTGCCCTTCTCCCCTACCCACCCACTCCTGCTTCTTGGCCCTGGCGTTCCCCTGTACTGGGGCATATAAAGTTTGCAATACCAAAGGGCCCCTCTTCCCAGTGATGGCCAACTAGGCCATCTTCTGCTACATATGAAGCTAGAGATACAAGTTCTGGGGGTACTGGTTAGTTTATATTGTTGTTCCACCTATAGGGTTGCAGACCCCTTCAGCTCCTTGGGTGCTTTCTCTAGCTTCTCCATTGGGGGCCCTGTGTTCCATCTTATAGATGACTGTGAGCATCAACTTCTGTATTTGCCAGGCACTGGCATAACCTCATACGAGACAGCTATACCAGGGTCCCTTCAGCAAAATCTTTCTGGCATATGCAATAGTATCTGGGTTTGGTGGCTGATTATGGGATGGATCCCTGGGTAGGGTAGTCTCTGGATAGTCCATCCTTTCATCTTAGCTCCAAACTTTGTCTCTGTAACTCCTTTCATGGGTATTTTGTTCCCTATTCTAAGGAGGAATGAAGTATCCACCCATTGGTCTTCCCTCTGCTAAGAATTATTTTTAGAAAATTGTTGTATAAATATATTAGTTTCAGGAGCTGTAGACATAGCTCAATGTATAGAGTGCTGGCCTAGTGTGCACACATCCCTGGGTTCTATCCCTAGAACCACATAATCTTGGTGTGGTGGTAGATACCAGTAATCCTAGAATTTAGGGAGCAGAGGCAGGAGGATTGGAAGTTCAAGGTCACATGGGGAATTCAAGACCAGCCTGCACTTTATGAGATCTTGTTTTATATATATATATATATATATATATATATATATATATATAGCAAAATTTATTCCAGAGCTCTTTCTAGTGGTAAAAAAACCAAACAACAATTGACCAAGTTATACAACAGACTAGACATGATGTGATAAATTCATGAAATGTCATAATACAAAGAAAACTCTTTTGAAGGAGACCTTGTACTCACCCCAGATCCCCATGAAGAGCGCAAAGAACACAGTCGACTCGTTATCAAACAGATGGGAGAACTGTAAAAGCAGCACCGCCAAAAAAACAAAACAAAACAAAACAACAACAAAAAAAAAGAGAACACTTAGTATGAAACACATCTCCACAGAAAGGAGGTTTCGGTCTTCATCCCTCCCACATTGCACACTTACCTTTGAATGCAAACACGTGGTGTTCAGTCTCCAGTAATCACACACTTCATCACAAAGTGGGCACATGATCATCTGACCTCCGATGTCAGGGTCACAGATTTCAGTGCTACCCAGAGAAGTCAGATAAATAAAAAAGCATTAGTTTAAAGGGAAAAATCTAAACAACTCTACCCAAACTGCTTAACAAGCTTCCACTCACAACGAAAATGGGAATGCAGTAAATGTTTCTATAGTGTCTTAAGACATAGTCTAGGAAATGGAGTCTGTAAACTACGCTTTCTGAAACAGCCTGATGTGGAAGACCTAAGCAGGATCAAGCCAGATAACATCCCATGCTGGATGGGGGATGAGGGACCATGAGATCCTACTTCTAGCTGGAGAGCTAATGACAACTGATGACTGGTGCTGGGGAATGGAGGATCAGTTTTCTTTGGGGATGTGGCCCCTGAGAGGCCACATGCTTCAGTGCATGGTCCTACACACATGAGTGTGAGGTTATCAGGTAGGAAATGCCAAATACCGAGGAGGAACTGAAGAGATAGGGATGGTTTTCGTCAAATCATGTATGAAGTTTTCAAGCAAGGAAAGAATAAATGAGTTTAAAACCAAAACAATAAAAAGACAGTTTCCATAAAGTCCCCAGCAAGAATAATACTACCTGCTGACACAGGATACATTTTGAGGGCAATGGGGAAAATAAGAAGAGTGCTTAAGCTGACACAAAGACAGTCTCTATGAGTACCAGTCTCTTGGGCTCACCTAGTTCGGTTATTTTCCATTGATAACAAGCCATAGATGAAGCAGGCTAAGCCGACCAGAGCCGCAAACAACAGCATTTCTGTGTAATACCCGAGAAATACAAAATAGATACCGATTTTTTCTCCAAAATAATTCCTGTGATAGAGAGTCAAAATCAGAGGTTGGGAGAAAACCAAGGGCCACATGACACTGTCTCCACTCTGGCAAGCAAAGTTTACAGCAATAGGGCTTAAAAGAAATAGCCTATGTAAGAAGAAAGGCACTAAGATAGAATTTAAATGCTAAATAATATCATATTGAGAACTTATGAATTTTAAGTTTTTATGTGTTTCAAGTAAGTAACCTTCCAAAGGCTTCTGACATGAACAGCTTGACCTCTCAGAGGGTCTCAAAATTTACCACTTAATACTTTGAGAACTATAGACACCCTACCTATAGTTTCAAGTTTGCCCTGGGAGGAGACAGCAGTGAACGAGCAAAAGGGACACAATGCTCACCTCTCACAGAGAGCACTTTAAGCAGATTTTAAATAGCTTTCTCATGCCCCACTCTAATTCTTCAGCTTTTGGAACCTTTGTAATTAAATCAGTGTCTTTCTGTGTGTCCTCTGTTTTCTTTTCAATGTTGATAAATGTTTATGCAGTTTTGCTTTTTATTTTCCTGCAATGCCATCAGAGTCCCTAAGCTATCTGCTGCGGACAGCTTTTCCACAGTACTTGTGAATGAACCTGCATCTCCCTGAGACTTTACTAAAAAACAAAAAACTTTCTATAATACTACATGTACTGGCTAGTTTTGTATCAACTTGACACAGACTGGAGTTATCACAGAGAAAGGAGCTTCAGTTGGGGAAATGCTTCCACGAGATCTAGCTGTAAGGCATTTTCTCAATTAGTGATCAAGGTGGGAGGTCCCCTTATGGGTGGTGCCATCTCTGGGCTGGTAGTCTTGGTTCTATAAGAGAGCAGGCTGAGCAAGCCAGGGGAAGCAAGCCAGTAAGTAACATCCCTCCATGGCCTCTGCATCAGCTCCTGCTTTCTGACCTGCTTGAGTTCCAGTCCTGACTTCCTTTGGTGATGAACAGCAGTATGGAAGTGTAAGCCAAATAAACCCTTTCCTCCCCAACTTGCTTCTTGGTCATGATGTTTTGTGCAGGAATAGAAACCCTCACTAAGACACTGCATAACACTAACCTTACTGAAAGGACACTAATACCGAAAGGACACTAATACCGAAAGGACACTAATACTCTTTTCCTCTCTCTTTTTCCTGTCTTTCCTTTCTTGAGATAGTCTCACTCTGTAACCTAGACTAGCTTCGGACTCTCAGCAAACCTCCTGTTTCAGCCTCCCCTGTATTATATTTAAGTACTAAATATTTTCTTTTTAAACATATTGTATTTAGTCACTCGAAAGTTTACAGTACCCATTTTAGAAGGCATAGCAAGTGCCCAACTGCCACAATTACACATATTCTCAGGAATTCATTAGCAAACTGGACATCTTAAAAACTTAGTTTTCTGTTTCTTAGGTTTTTTTTTCCTTCTTTGGAATTCCCTTTGTTTCTTTTTCTCTATTTTATTTTATTGGAAATTGATGGTTTTCTCTCATAACATATTCTGAATATGGCTCCCCTCCTTCAACTCCTCCCAGATCCTCCTGACTGCCCTATACATTCAAATACACCAACACTCTCTCTAGAATAAAAACAGGCATGTAAATAATAATACTGAAATAAAACAAGAAAAATGAAAATAGATAAACCAGAATAGGGGAAAATAAAGAGGAGAAAAGAGAGCCAAGGAAAAACCACAAGGAATGCATAGGAACGCTGAGACCCACACATTCACACAGAAAAATCACAAAAACAAAATAAAAAACTATAATATATAGTGATGTTATATAACTGTAATATATCTACATTACAAAATATCTGTAAGGTAAATAGAAATAAATAAATAACATTGAAAAACATGAAGAATGCAAATCTATTCATTCTTATCTCCTTGAAGAAAACTAAATTCCAAGTGGATCAAGGACCTCCACATAAAACCAGATACACTGAAACTAATAGAAAAGAAAGTGGGGAAGAGCCTTGAGCACACGGGCACAGGGGCAAATTTCCTGAACAGAACATCAATAGCTTATGCTATAAGATCAAGAATTGACAAATGGGACGTCATAAAATTACAAAGCTTCTGTAAGGCAAAGGACACTGTCAATAGGACAAAATGGCAACAAATAGATTTGGAAAACATCTTTACCAACCCTATATCTGATAGAGGGCTAATATCCAATATATACAAATAACTCCAGAAGTTAGACACCAGAGAACCAAATAACCCTATTAAAAATGGGGTACAGAGCTAAACAAAGAACTCTCAACTGAGGAAACTTGAATGCTTGAGAAGCACCTAAAGAAATGTTCAACAGCCTTAGTCATCAGGGAAATGCAAATTAAAACAACCCTGAGATTCCACCTCAGACCAGTCAGAATGGCTAAGATCAAAAACTCAAGTGACAGCAGATGCTGGCAAGGATGTGGAACACTCCTCCATTATTAGTGTGATTGCAAAATAGTACAAGCCCTCTGGAAATCAGTCTGGTCGTTCCTCAGAAAATTGGACATAGTGCTACCTTAGGACCCAGCTATACCATTCCTGGGCATATACAAAAAATATGCTTCAACATATAATAAGGACACATGCTCCACTATGTTCATAGCAGCCCTATTTATAATAGGCAGAAGCTGGAAAGAACCCAGATGTCCCTCAACAGAGGAATGTACACAGAAAATGTGGTACATTTACACAATGGAGTACTAGTCAGCTATTAAAAACAATGAATTTATGAAATTCTTAGGCAAATGGGTGGAACTAGAAAATATCATCCTGATTGAGGTAACCCAATCACAAAAGAACACAGATGGTATGCATTAATTGATAAGTGGATATTATCCCAGAAGCTAGCAATACCCAAAATACAGTTCATAGACTACATGAAGCTCAAGAAGAAGGAAGACCAAAGTGTGGATATTTCTGTCCTTCTTAGAAGGGGGAACAAAATAACCATGGGAGGTGGTACAGAGACAAAGTGTGGAGCAGAGACTGAAGGAAAGGTCATCCAGAGACTGCCCCACTTGGGGATCCACCACCATATACAGTTACCAAAGCAGACACTATTGTGGATGGCAACAAGTGCTTATTGACAGGAGCCTGATATAGTCGCCTCCTGAGAGGTTCTGCCAGTGAGTGCCTGACAAATACAGAGGTGGATGCTCTCAGCCAACCATTGGACTGAGCACAGGGTCCTCAATGGAGTAGCTTGAGAAAGGACCCAAGGAGCTGAAGGGTTTTGCAGTCTTATAGGGGGAACAACAATATGAACCAACCAGTCACCTCAGAGCTCCCAGGGACTAAACCACTCACCAAAGAGTATGCATGGAGGGACCCATGGCTTCAGCCATATATAAAGGAGAGGATGGCCTTGTTGGACAGCAATGGGAGGAAAAGCCCTTGGTCCTATGAATGCTTGATGCCCCAGTATAGGGGAATGCTAGAACAGAGAAACAGGAGTAGTTGGCTTATTGAGTGGGAGGTTGGGGGTTTGGGGGCACTGTGGGGGCTGAGGGGGCTGAGGGGTAAGGTGTGCAGGGGAGGGGGATGGGATAGGGTGAATTTGGAGGGGATATCTTGAAAGGGAATGACATTTAAAATGTAAATATAGAAGATATCTAATAAAAAAATTCACACCTTCACTGACACACCTATGCCTACAGGGCCACACTCTCAAATAGTTCCATTCCCTGGGTCAAGCATATAAAAATTGTCACATGTACCAAGTGATACTCTGTTGGAGAAAACTAATTTTTCCTTTGTGAGTGAACATGAATTGGATACAGCTTTTGGGTTAGGGATGAGGGTTTATGTCTCCTTTCCCTGTCAATGCTTGGATTTACATCTAGTGCAGACCTATATAGACCCTGAGCACGCTGCCATAGTTTCCATGAGTTTTTATATGCATCTGTCCTGCTGTGTCTTGAAATTTTTGTTTCCTTGATGTTCTCCATTGCCTCTGACTCTTAAAATCTTTCTGTTTCTCTTCTTTAAAGTCCCCCAAGCCCTGAGGGGACAGATTTGATGGAGATATCCCATCTGGGACTGAATGTTTAATGACATCTCACATTGTCCGGTTGTGAGTCTGTATTTCTTCTCATCTACTGTGGGAGCAAGCTTCTTGGATGTTGGCTGGGCAAGACACTGATGTATGAATATAGCAGACTATGTTAAAAGTCATTTTACTGCTGTTTCTGGAGATTTCCAATAGGCTATCTAGTCTCAGGCTCTTGGCCACATAGGCAGTGTTGATCATGGGTTCTATCTCATGGAGTGGACCTTAGTTGTAATCAGATCATGGTTGGTTACTTTCACAACATTTATACATAGTTTTTAAATGGCTACTTTCATTTCCCTTTCAAATTTCAAGTACAACATTGCCTGCTATTAAAAAGCTAAAAGGCCTGTTAGTGTATAATTATTATTAAGATAGTCTCAATGTGGGAAATTGTTGAGCCATTTCCTAAATGAGATCAAATGGGAAATTATTATGTTCATAAAACGAGGAAGCATGTTGTCTTAGTTGGGTCTTAATGCTGGGAAGAGACATTATGACCAAGGCAACTCTTATAAAGGCTAACATCTAATTCAGGAAAACTTATAGTTTCAGAGGTTTGTTCAATTATCTTCATGGTGAGAAGCATGGGAGCACGTAGGCAAACACGGTGCTGGAGGAACTCAGAGTTCATCTTAATCTGAAAGCAGTCAAGAGAAGACCATTTTCTGAAGACAGTCAGAGGGGAGACTGTGTTTCAAAGGCAGCCAGGAGGAGGCTCTCTTCCACACTGGGCAGTGCCTGAGCATAGGAGACTTCAAAACCCACCCACATGATGACACACTTATTCCAACAATGCTATGCCTTCTCCAATAAGGCCATACCTTCTAATAGTGCCAGTCCCTATGAACAAGCAATCAAACATATGAATCTATGGTGGCCAAATCTATTGAAGCCACCACATTCCACTCCTTGGCCCCCATAGGCTTATAGCTATAATAGATGTAAAATATATGTATTTTAACTTCAAAAGTACTCTTATCACAGTCTCAATAATGTCTAAAAGTCTAAAGTTTAAAGTCTCTTCTCAGATTCATGCAATTTCTTAACTGTAATCCCCTAGAAAATCAAAATTAAAAAGCAGATCACATACTTCCAAAATCACTGAATTTACATTACTATTCCAAAATGTCGTGGTGAGAAAATACTGGACTAAAGCAATACCAGAAACCAGCTGGGAAAACTTCAAACTCTGCATTTTAATGTCTGATATCCAATTCCATTCACCTTTGTTGACTGTAACAAACTTTCTCTTTGCCGGGTTCCACTCCTTGTTAGCAGTTTTTCTTGGCAGGTACCTTACTGCTCTGATATCTCTAACATCTTGGGGTCTTCAAGGCAATCTCAACTTCACAGTTTCTTGTTCCAATATCTATGATCCACACATGATCTTTTGGGCTCCTCCAGGATCCTCCAAAGGGTTTTGGCTCACTTCTCCAGCACTGCCCCTCTATAGCACTCTAAGTTCTGACTGACTCGAGTCCACAGCTGCTGCTGCTGTTCTCCGTAGTCATCCTATGGTACTGGCATCTCCAATATGCTGGAGTCTTCTGCTGCAACTAGACTCCACTTTCAACAGTAGCCTCTCATAGTTTCTCTTCATGTTGCCAAGCCTCAACTACTTTACATGACTTGTTCAGTCCTAGCTTCCTTCAACTGCCATTGAGGCTACACCTTCACAATGGTCTTTCCTAACATCTCAACAATGCCAAGCCTCAGCTACTCTCCATGACCCCTTCATGCCTTCAAAACTAGCACCATCTGGGTGACTCTCTCATCTTACCAAGTCCAGCCACAGCACGAGGTACACCTTGGCTATCTCTGGAACACAGCTTCTTTGTGTTCTCAGAAAACACTTCTCAGATTTCACCTCAATGATGGAGGCGCTTCTTAGTCACCATTAATTTCTTAGCTCCAGCTAACCACCATCCCAATAAACCCTTTTACTCTCGACTCTAAAGTCAGAGCAATGTGGCTAAAGCTGTCGAGTTCTCCTTTTGTGGGAGTTATAACATGTCCTCCTCCTTTTCTATTACATCTTACTCAGAGATCATCATGCCTTGCTCTCCTGAGTGCTTGGATTAAATGTATACTATCACACCTGGACCTAAACTTTTCTTTACCTGGACATTGCTCTTGTTCATGCTGGCCTTGAACTCAGAGATCTGCTTGCCTCTGTGTCCGGAGATTAAAGGTGTGTGCCATCACACTTGGACCTAAGCTTTTCTTTAATTCTTTTTCACAAGATCATTACAAGCATGACCACAATGCCTCATGATCCTGATCACATGGTGCACTCCATTTCTGGATTGTAGTTCATTTCAGATCGAGTCAAATTGACAATTGAGAATAACCATGACAATCCACCCCTTATCAATTTGACACACAATTTTATCTCCTTATATCCAAATGAAAACAATAACACCTAGTATGTTATAGCTATCCCTTGTTCAACTGCAAATGCATAAAAAATAAGAGTAGCTAGGTAAGATCTTGCCCAAGTTCACCATTCTCTTAATCTGTTTAGTTCCTTAACACAGAATTTAGCTCCATTCTACTTCCTGGTGCCCCTTCAATCTTTGAAGCATACATTGTGTATTTTCTTTCCCTCTCATTTTGCTACATTTGACCAAAATGTGGTTTACAAGAGTAAATCACAGGACAGAGTCTCTGCTAGGTTGTTTTGATACTTCCTTCCTCAATGCAATTAGTGTAAATCTCTTCAATTTAGTGTTAGGGCAGACTGTCCAGAGAAGGGTAAAAAGTAGCCACATTCTTCAAAACATCACAAGAACAATCTGTAGACAATGTAAGAAACCTCTTCTCCTCTGAAACCCTTTGAGTCAAGCCCCAGAGCTCAAACCTCCAATGTCTTCCATACTCCTATTAGGATAGCTCATTGAGCCCCACTTACTGCATTCCACTTCTTTCCAAATCAAAATTCCCCAAATCCACATCTTAAGGTTTTATTGCTGTTGAAGAGATACTATGACCAAGACAATTCTTATAAAGGAAAATATTTAAATGGTGCTGCCTTACAGTTTCAGTGATTTATTCTATTATTTTCATTGTGGGAGGCACGACAGTATGCAGGCAGACATGGTGCTGGAGGAACTGAGGGTTCTACATCATTTGTTTGTTTGTTTGTTTATATTCAATCCTTTTTTTTTTTACATTCCAGATTTTATCCCCCTCCAGGTCCACCTTCTGACTATTACCCTTTCCAAAGCTCCTCCCCACACCCTGTCTCCACATCTAAGAACTGGTATTGCACAAATAAGTCACATATTCATACAGAAACTTTGTGAGAGCTCTTCGGGTCTGACCAGCACCTGGGTAGCTAGAGCGCAGGGTCGGCTGACACCCGCCAGCTACCCACGACACCTGCCACAGGATTTTGAGACTTCTGGTGAGTGGAACACAGGTTCTGCTCCAGTCCAATCACGCGGGACCTGAGGCTGCTTTGGTTGGGGAGGCAGAAATCCGGCCTGAGTAGGGCCACAAGCCTCTTCCGGTCTGAACAGCACCGGGGTAGCTAGAGCGCAGGGTCTGCTGACACTCGCCAGCTATCCAGGACACCCGCCACAGGATCTTAAGACTTCTGGTGAGTGGAACACAGCTTCTGCTCCAATCCAATTGCGCGCGGGACCTGAGACTGCATTAGTTAGGGAAGCAGAAATCCGGCCTGAGTAGGGCCACAAGCCTCTTCGGGTCTGACCAGCACCTGGGTAGCTAGAGCGCAGGGTCGGCTGACACCCGCCAGCTACCCACGACACCCGCCACAGGATTTTGAGACTTCTGGTGAGTGGTACACAGCTTCTGCTCCAGTCCAATAGCACAGGACCTGAGACTGCTTTGGTTGGGGAGACAGAAATCCGGCCTGAGTAGGGTCACAAGCCTCTTCCGGTCTGAACAGCACCGGGGTAGCTAGGGCGCAGGGTCAGCTGACACTCGCCAGTTACCCACAAAACCTGCCACAGGATCTTAAGACTTCTGGTGAGTGGAACACAGCTTCTGCTCCAATCCAATTGCGCGCGGGACCTGAGACTGCATTAGTTAGGGAAGCAGAAATCCGGCCTGAGTAGGGCCACAAGCCTCTTCCCGTCAGACCAGCACCGGGGTAGCGTGAGCGCAGGGTCTGCTGACACCTGCCAGCTACCTACGACACCCGCCACAGGATTTTGAGACTTCTGGTGAGTGGAACACAGAGTCTGCTCCAATCTTTAAACAGTGACAACAATAACAACTAATCCCAGAGATTACCAGATGGTGAAAGGTAAATGTAAGAATCTTACTAATAGAAACCAAGACCACTCACCATCATCAGAGCCCAGCACTCCAACTTCGCCCAGTCCAGGAAACCCAACATACCCGGAAAAGCTAGACCCGGTTCTAAAAGCATATCTCACGATGATGGTAGAGGACATCAAGAAGGACTTTAATAACACACTTAAAGAAATACAAAAGAACACTGGTAAACAGGTAGAAGACATTAAAGAGGAAGCACAAAAATCCCTTAAAGAATTGCAGGAGAACACTGCTAAACAGGTAGAAGACATTAAAGAGGAAGCACAAAAATACATTAAAGAATTGCAGGAAAACCAGACCAAACAGGTGATGGAATTGAATAAAACTATCCAAGACCTAAAAAGGGAAGTAGAAACAATGAAGAAAACCCAAATTGAGGCAACACTGGAGATAGAAACACTAGGAAAGAAATCTGGAACCATAGGTACGAGCATCAGCAACAGAATACAAGAGATGGAAGAGAGAATCTCAGGTGCAGAAGACTCCATAGAGAACATCGGCACGACAATCAAAGAAAATACAAAATCCAAAAAGATCCTAACTTAAAATATCCAGGAAATCCAGGACAAAATGAGAAGACCAAACCTATGGATAATAGGAGTAGATGAGAATGAAGATTTTCAACTCAAAGGACCAGCAAATATATTCAACAAAATTATAGAAGAAAACTTCCCAAACCTAAAGAAAGAGATGCCCATGAACATACAAGAAGCTTACAGAACTCCAAATAGACTGGACCAGAAAAGAAATTCCTTCTGACACATAATAATCAGAACAACAAATGCACTAAATAAAGATAGAATACTAAAAGCAGTAAGGGAAAAAGGTCAAGTAGCATAAAAAG
The DNA here is from genome assembly GCF_978045245.1 of Mus caroli. Classification (NCBI taxonomy): domain Eukaryota; kingdom Metazoa; phylum Chordata; class Mammalia; order Rodentia; family Muridae; genus Mus; species Mus caroli. The sequence continues at coordinate 95,552,310 of NW_028227263.1, forward strand.
GCAAGCCTATCAGAATTACACCGGATTTTTCACCAGAGACTATGAAAGCCAGAAGGGCCTGGACAGATGTTATACAGAAACTAAGAGAACACAATTTCCAGCCCAGGCTACTATACCCAGCCAAACTCTCAATTACCATAGATGGAGAAACCAAAGTATTCCACGATAAAACCAAATTCACACATTATCTTTCCACGAATCCAGCCCTTCAAAGAATAATAACAGAAAAAAACCAATACAAGGACGGAAACCACGTCATAGAAAAAGCAAGAAGGTAATCCTTCAACAAACCTAAAAGAAGACAGCCACAAAAACAGAACACCAACTCTAACAACAAAAATAAAAGGAAGCAACAATTACTTCTCCCTAATATCTCTTAATATCAATGGACTCAACTCCCCAATAAAAAGACATAGACTAACAGGCTGGCTACAGAAACAGGACCCAACATATTGCTGCTTACAGGAAACTCATCTCAGAGAAAAAGATAGACACTACCTCAGAATGAAAGGCTGGAAAACAATTTTCCAAGCAAATGGTCCAAAGAAACAAGCTGGAGTAGCCATTATAATATCTGATAAGATTGACTTCCAACCCAAAGTCATCAAAAAAGACAAGGAAGGGCACTTCATTCTCATCAAAGGTAAAATCCTCCAGGAGGAACTATCAATTCTGAATATCTATGCGCCAAATACAAGGGCAGCCTTATTCATTAAAAATACTTTAGTAAAGCTCAAAGCACACATTGCACCTCACACAATAATAGTGGGAGACTTCAACACACCACTTTCACCAATGGACAGATCATGGAAATAGAAACTAAACAGGGACACAGTGAAACTAACAGAGGTTATGAAACAAATGAATCTGAAAGATATCTACAGAACATTTTATCCTAAAACGAAAGGATATACCTTCTTCTCAGCACCTCACGGTACCTTCTCCAAAATTGACCACATAATTGGTCACAAAACAAGCCTCAATATATACAAAAATATTGAAATTGTCTCATGCACCCTATCAGATCACCATGGACTAAGACTGATCTTCAATAACAAAATAAATAATTGAAAGCCAACACACACGTGGAAACTAAACAACACTCTTCTCAATGATACCTTGGTCAAGGAAGGAATAAAGAAAGAAATTAAGGACTTTCTGGAGTTTAATGAAAATGAAGCCACAACATACCCAAACTTATGGGACACACTGAAAGCATTTCTAAGAGGAAAACTCATACCTCTGAGTGCCTCCAAAAAGAAACTAGAGAGAGCACACATTAGCAGCTTGACAACACACCTAAAAGCTCTAGAATGAAAGGAAGCAAATTCACCCAAGAGGAGTAGACGGCAAGAAATAATCAAATTCAGGGGTGAAATCAACCAAGTGGAAACAAGAAGAACAATTCAAAGAATCAACCAATCGAGGAGCTGGTTCTTTGAGAAAATCAACAAGATAGATAAACCCTTAGCCAGACTCACTAGAGGGCATAGGGAAAGTACTCTAATTAACAAAATCAGAAATGAAAAGGGAGACATAACAACAGACCCTGAAGAAATCCAAAACACCATCAGATCATTCTACAAAAGGCTATACTCAACAAAACTGGAGATCCTGGATGAAATGGACAAGTTTCTAGACAGATACCAGGTACCAAAGTTAAATCAAGATCAGGTTAATGATCTAAACAGTCCCATATCCCCTATAGAAATAGAAGCAGTCATTAATAGTCTCCCAACCAAGAAAAGCCCAGGACCAGATGGTTTTAGCGCAGAGTTCTATCAAACCTTCAAAGAAGAACTAATTCCAGTTCTTCACAAACTATTCCACAAAATACAACCAGAAGGCACTCTACCCAACTCATTCTATGAAGCCACAATTACTCTGATACCTAAATCACCTAAAGACCCAACAAAAATAGAGAACTTCAGACCAATTTCCCTTATGAATATTGATGCAAAAATCCTCAATAAAGTTCTCGCTAACCGAATTCAAGAACACATCAAAACAATCATCAATCCTGACCAAGTAGGTTTCATCCCAGGGATGCAGGGATGGTTCAATATATGGAAATCCATCAACGTAATCCAGTATATAAACAAACTCAAAGACAAAAACCACATGATCATCTCGTTAGATGCTGAAAAAGCATTTGACAAAATCCAACACCCATTCATGATAAAAGTCTTGGAAAGATCAGGAATTCAAGGCCCATACCTAACCATGATAAAAGCAATATACAGCAAACCAGTAGCCAACATCAAAGTAAATGGTGAGAAGCTGGAAGCAATCCCACTAAAATCAGGGACTAGACAAGGCTGCCCACTCTCTCCCTACCTATTCAACATTGTACTTGAGGTCCTAGCCAGAGCAATTAAACAACAAAAGGAGATCAAGGGGATACAAATCAGAAAAGAAGAAGTCAAAATATCGCTTTTTGCAGATGATATGATAGTATACATAAGTGACCCTAAAAATTCCACCAGAGAACTCCTAAGCCTGATAAATAGCTTCAGTGAAGTAGCTGGATATAAAATTAACTCAAGCAAGTCAATGGCCTTTCTGTACACAAAGGATAAACAAGCAGAGAAGGAAATTAGGGAAGCAACACCCTTCTCAATAGTCACAAACAGTATAAAATACCTTGGCGTGACTCTAACTAAGGAAGTGAAAGATCTGTATGACAAGAACTTCAAGTCCCTGAAGAAAGAAATTAAAGAAGATCTCAGAAGATGGAAAAACCTCCCATGCTCATGGATTGGCAGGATCAACATTGTAAAAATGGCTATCTTGCCAAAAGCAATCTACAGATTCAATGCAATCCCCCTCAAAATTCCAACTCAATTCTTCAATGAATTGGAAAGGGCAATCTGCAAATTCATCTGGAACAACAAAAAACCTAGGATAGCAAAAACTCTTCTCAAGGATAAAAGAACCTCTGGAGGAATCACCATGCCTGACCTAAAGCTGTACTACAGAGCAATTGTGATAAAAACTGCATGGTACTAATATAACGACAGACAAGTAGACCAATGGAACAGAATTGAAGACCCTGAGATCAACCCACATACCTATGGTCACTTGATCTTTGACAAGGGAGCAAAAACCATCCAGTGGAAAAAAGACAGCATTTTGAACAAATGGTGCTGGCACAACTGGCGGTTATCATGTAGAAGAATGCGAATTGATCCATTCCTATCTCCTTGTACCAAGGTCAAATCTAAGTGGATTAAGGAACTCCACATAAAACCAGAGACACTGAAACTTATAGAGGAGAAAGTAGGGAAAAGCCTCGAAGATATGGTTACAGGGGAAAAATTCCTGAATAGAACAGCAAAGGCTTGCGCTGTAAGATCGAGAATCGATAAATGGGACCTCATAAAGTTGCAAAGCTTCTGCAAGGCAAAAGACATCGTCAATAAGACAAAAAGACCACCAACAGATTGGGAAAGGATCTTCACCTATCCTAAATCAGATAGGGGACTAATATCCAATATATATAAGGAACTCAAGAAGGTGGACTCCAGAAAATCAAATAACCCCGTTAAAAAATGGGGCTCAGAACTGAACAAAGAATTCTCACCTGAAGAATACCGAATGGCAGAGAAGCACCTGAAAAAATGTTCAACATCCTTAATCATCAGGGAAATGCAAATCAAAACAACCCTGAGATTCCACCTCACACCAGTCAGAATGGCTAAGATCAAAAATTCAGGTGACAGCAGATGCTGGCGAGGATGTGGAGAAAGAGGAACACTCCTTCATTGTTGGTGGGATTGCAAGCTGGTACAACCACTCTGAAAATCAGTTTGGCGGTTCCTCAGAAAATTGGACATAATACTACCAGAGGATCCAGCAATACCTCTTCTGGGCATATATCCAGAAGATGTTCCAACCGGTAAGAAGGATACATGCTCCACTATGTTCATAGCAGCCTTATTTATAATAGCCAGAAGCTGGAAAGAACCCAGATGCCCCTCAACAGAGGAATGGATACAGAAAATGTGGTACATTTACACAATGGAGTACTACTCAGCTATTAAAAGGAATGAATTTATGAAATTCCTAGCAAATGGATGGATCTGGAGGGCATCATTCTGAGTGAGGTAACATATTCACAAAGGAACTCACACAATATGTACTCACTGATAAGTGGATATTAGCCCAAAAACTTAGGATACCCAAGATATAAGATACAATTTGTTAAACGCATGAAACTCAAGAAGAACGAAGACCAAAGTGTGGACACTGTACCCTTTCTTGGAATTGGGAACAAAACACCCATGGAAAGAGTTACAGAGATAAAGTTTGGAGCTGTGAAGAAAGGATGGACCATCTAAAGACTGCCATATCCAGGGATCCATCCCATAATCAGCTTCCAAACGCTGACACCATTGCATACACTAGCAAGATTTTGCTGAAAGGACCCAGATATAGCTGTCTCTTGTGAGACAATGCCGGGGCCTAGCAAACACAGAAGTGGATGCTCACAGTCAGCTATTGGATGGATCACAGGGCCCCCAATGGAGGAGCTAGAGAAAGTACCCAAGGAGCTAAAGGGAACTGCAACGCCATAGGTGGATCATTATTATGAAATAACCAGTACCCCAGAGCTCTTGTCTCTAGCTGCATTTGTATCAAAAGATGGCCTAGTAGGCCATCACTGGAAAGAGAGGCCCATTGGACTTGCCACCTTTTATGCCCCAGTACAGGGGAATGCCAGGGCCAAGGGGTGGGGGTAGGTGGGTGGGGGACTGGGGGGGGGAGTGTATTGGGGACTTTTTGGATAGCATTGGAAATGTAATTGAGGAAATTACCTAATAAAAAAAAAAGAAACTTTTTGAGATCCTGCGTCAAAATGACATCAGAAACTTTGTCCAGCAATTAAGAGCACCTCCTGCATTATATATATATATATATATATATATATATATATATAATATCATTTCCTCTGTGGTCTTTGTGAGTGAGGGTCTTTTGGCAAAGTCCAACAATACCTCCTTCAATAAGTCCACTCCTCCTAATAATGCCACTCCATATGTTCATGCATTCAAACACATAAATCTATGGGGGGCAAACATATTTAAATAGCTACCCATACAAAGTACTTTTACTAAACTTTGGTCTTGATGAATAAACTTAAAATTACAGGCTAACAACTAAACCTTCATGTATGTGTAACTTCTGTACTAAGTGAATATCTTAATACTAGATTGCACAATGGCCCTCACCTTGCTTTTCATTTTGTTGTTGTTGTTCTTCGAGAATTTCGTACATGTATATGTGCATTCTGATTATTTTCCTCCTTCTCTCTAACCTTCATCTCAACTTTATTCCCACTCCACTTTCCTTCCCATATTCATGGCTTCTTCTTCTTCTTCTTCTTTTTTTTTTTTTTTGTTTCCTGAAACTTTTATTAGCCCAGTTTCTAATTATGTGTCTGTGTATATGGGCACAAGAGTGCGATGCTCATGGAGGCCAGAAGAAGGCATAGAATACCCTCAGCTGAAGTTACAGGTGGTTATTTCCTGTACCCACTCAGTTGTGAGTGCTAGAAACTGAACTTGTGTCCTCAAAACCAAACTTGTGTCCTCAAAAAAAATTTAATAATGCAGCAGGTGCTCTTAACTGCAGGACAAAGTTTCTGATGTCATTTTGACGCAGGATCTCACAAAGTTTCTATGTGAATATGTGACTTATTTGTGCAATCCCAGTTCTTAGATGTCAATTGTTCTTTGTCTTTATATTACCATCTAGGCTGCTTTGAATGTTCAAATTATGATGTCTCCATGGACAGATGGTTCATTTTGCCTGGTTAAACACTTAACCAGCGCAGAACTGCTGGATCATTCAAAAAGAATGCATTTGACTTCATAAGAAACTAACAATATAATGGGCCATGCAGTCCCATAAATGGTGTTTGAGATTTGAAATGACTGTCTGCCTGGCTCTAAGATGGCTTCTTGTGGTCTTTGATTTTGTGTTGGCCAGTAGAAATGTGGTGCCACCTCAATGACATTGTGTTTCTATTTCCCTGTGGATAACTATGAATAGGTTCCTCATGTGCTGCTGTCATCCATAAACCTAACTCTCTGGTGATGTACCTGTTACATGCTTTTGTCAATTTCTCCATTGCCACATGAGTCCCTCCTATATTCTAGGTGAAAGTCTTTCACTGATATGTTTATTGCACATAGTTTCTGTTGTGGTGTACTATGTCTTTAATAAAGTGCACTTCTTATTGTCTGTGTTGTGTCTGATCTGAGAATTCCACTCTGACATTTTTTTCCTCTTATCTATCTAAATTTATATATCTGCACCAGAAAGGGTCCAGATATACATCTCGCACATGATCATCCACTTGTGCCAGCTTCATTTACTCACATCAATGCCTTTGTCCACATGGGCTCCTCAGCTGAAAATCAAGGCACTGCTATACACAAATCTATTTATGAAATTTTTTTTATTATAATACTCATTTGGAAACAATTTCAAATACACAAAGTAGTTATAAGAATAATTTTAGAAACATCCACATATACCCTTTAAGTCTATTATTTACGGCACATTGACTGACTGCGTGCTTTTTTTAAAATGAGATTAAAGAACCAAGAATTTTACAGATCTCTTGAGATCAACACACAACAATCACAGGTCAGTTTCTCCGGTACTCTCACTTCTTCTGCTCTGGAAGTAAAACGGAATTAGTATAGATACTTAAACTAAAATGTAAATCAATCACATTGAATTTTCAAAGGAAAGGAAAGCCTCATTTCCATGTTCAAGATGACCCACACAGCATTTCCATGCCATGACTAAGTGTATGTCACTTGTATGAGAACAGAATTAGGCGGGTCCAGCCTATCTAAGTGCTAGGTTCTGACACTTAATGACTATGCTACAACATTCTTCTCATAGATCATGGCAACAAGTATCTGCTTCCAAATGAACAAATAATAGAAAAGAGAGAGGCTAGGAATCATTGTGAGTACCAAGGCAGTGAACATAGTAGCCTGCTGTAGACCAGTGAACTAAGACCATATGATTGGCTTTTAAGGGTCACAGTGCTGAATGACTTACCGAATCAAATGAAAAGGTTGCTCCTTGTAAAAGTAGGAAAATCGAGCCCAGTTCTTGCAAAGGTTGTACCTTTCATTGGGGCGAGCAGTTTTTGATGGTTTCCAATACTGGCCCTGCTCACAGTCAAGGAGAAGGTAAGAGGAGAAAGCAAGAATCACCAATGACTAACAGGGAAGAGAGCTCTCTGGACAGGTGGTCAATGGGCAAAGCTCATACCATCATTTACTGATAGATTTTGCATTCATTTTCCACTCATGCAAAATCATTTACTACAGTTATCAAAACCATAATCAGGGTGATTTATTAAGTTGGTCTAGGAAGCAAAGTGCCACTTACACAAGTAACTATTTAACCTATTAAAAATTATGTGCACATGAAAGCTGCTAAGGCAGTGTGGAGTGAGTACTCAGCTTCAAGTTTAATGCAAGTGAAAATTATGATAAGGTATGGCATTTTATGTTGTACCAATTCAAGCTTTTTGTTGTTCTGTAAGCAACATGACTGTTGTTTGAGAAATAAAACATTATGGAAGCATTTGGGGATGGTGTAAAACACCACTCTAAAAAACACAAAAAGAAAATTCACCACTTTAAAATTTTCATTCAAAACAGATGTCAAAGATGGTGAAGTCCGGCTGCCTCTAAAGACAACTGAGTACCACTCATTCCCAGTGAATAATGAAGACTGTGCTGAAAAGGACTTATAACAGGGCAATGGGTTAAGAGAATTAGTGTCTTACAGGTAAATAAAAGAACAAAAATTCTCAGTCTTCAATATATCACTTCTATAAAGTATAAAAAAAAATCATCCCCTTTGTAATGAAAGATTGGCAAGGAATGCCTAGTAAATGTGCGCTAACCTAACCAGACCCTTCTATGCTATCAGCCCACTTATCAGTATCTTGAATCTGTAATCCTCCCAAGGTTCTTCATCCACAGATGAAGACTGAACATCTTGAGGTGGAGATATTAGAGGAAGGTAGGCAGCTTCTCCACCCTTCTGTTGAGGCGTCACATGCCAGTTGAAAGGGGGAAATTCTTATATGAAATTGGTACTGTAATCTACAGGAAACAGGTCACAGTCATCCTTGTGGAACCATCTTAAAGTCATATTTCACAGTACTGATTGGTTCGTTGCAGTTTAAGTCATGTGAAGTTTGGCTATAGGCTTTTAAAATCACTTCTAATTCTAGAGATGAAAATGGTGGGGACTCAGATGGGAGGAGAGGTTGGATGGATCTCAGAGGACGTTGGGGAAGGAAAGCCATAATCAGAATATAGTGTATAAAATATATTTTCTATAAAAGAAAAAATAGACAAAATATCACCTTAGCAGTGTAACTGTCAAACTATCAACACTCAAAATAGAGAAAAGGATTTCCTATTTGTTCCAATGGAAATATTGGTTTCTTCTCTGTGCTGAGGGATGCATTTCTTGTAGAAGACATGTCATTTACAAGTCTCTTAGAGGTTAGACAGAGTGCTATTGAAACATGAGCAATGAGATCCAAAAGATGGTATCAATGCCGTTAATAGACATGTCCAACTGCATGGTTTCTATCAGTAAGCCCCAGGGACGCTGACTGCACTTAGCCACTGAAATGCAAACATTTCTCTGGAAAGCCTCTGGTTTCCCAGCTCTTTTCAGGTTTGACTAACTGCACTCAACATATGAACAGTCACTTCTAGGGGAAAAACATTTTGTGTAGTGAGTTATTGATCCCAAAGAAAATGTCTTTGGGATTTTGGTTGTTGGTGAAAATATGTCTAATGATGGACATCCTCAGCACCCAGTACACCTATACATCTGCCTCGTTTCTAGGGAATCCATGACCTCTGAGCTTGGATTTATTGTTGTTTGAAAGTAATACCCCGCAAAATGCTTTCCATGTAATTGAAACCAGTTCTCCAATTGGTAGAAAAATGAGTGCATTCACTCTTTTAAAAAATCACAACCTGTAAGAAAAGGCATGATAGAAATTTCTGAGTAATATACCACCCAGTTTTTAAAATATAACTATTTCCAAAATGGACCCTAAGGAAAATATGTGCAAATATAAATGACTGTTAAAAAGACTCCGTTTGAAAGGTAGACACGAAGCGTCTTTGACTGCACCTCAGCCCTGCTGGTGCAATTCTCAGGCAGCGAATCTGGAATGTTTTCCATCACAAAGGAGAATTAAGTAATTCATAAGAAAATGGAAAGAAACTGGATGGTTACTCTGTCCCCCAGGAAGGCAATCTCTGACTGAGAGTGAGGAAACAGCCTCTGCATTATTTGGTCTCTGATACTCACATCATGGAGCGGGTAGGCAGATAAATAAGTGTTCGAGTTCAGCAGTCTCTCGATCCCAATCTTTTTCTTCCCCTCTTCCACTCCAAAAGGGCATCGTGACAGAATATAGTAAACCTGCGAAGTAAGTATGCAAGAACCTCAGTGCATTAACTATGCAAGGTTAACAATGCAGGGACCTAGCACACTCAACCTCTAAGCTAAGTACAGACAGATCCCAATACTTTGTGTAATTTCATGTTTGTTTTTTTCCACATTTTGAAAACCAAAAGAGAACAGTATCTATTCTGAAAGGATATAGGTTCTGATAACTGGAGAATGCCTGTATTTTGGGATTGTGAGAAGATATAGATTCATATTGAGTTAGCAGGTTTTTCATTCATAGATTCTGACTATACCCCATTGCCTTGCTGGAGGCCATAGGTGGATGAATTATCATTTATTTTTCTTCTTCTGTCTCTGTCTCAAATTTCTTTGAGAATCCTGTGTGCCATGACTCTTTACTAGAACCAGCATTTCAAGTACCATCATTAACAGTTCATTTAGAGAAATAGGGGACCAAACTGATATGTGGCCAGGCTGTTATCTATATTTCTTCAACCAATCACTCTGGCGATATATATATACAACCTTTGCTTTACATTAACTTGTTAAATTTATTATCTTAAGTTGGTCACCTCTATGCACTTCCTCTTGTGTTCCCTATGATTGTAATTTAAAACCAATCTATTCTACTTTGCCCTCCAGCTGTTTGTCAGAATGTCTACTTTCCCAGCTTGCTGAATTTGGTCCTCCTGTCACTGTGTTAAACATACTGCCCAGCCATCTTCTCTCATATTTCATCTCTCCAAGACTCATTGGCTAAAGTGGATCTTGTCTATTGTCATTAATGGGTGATATTGAATTGTCATCATTGTTCTGGTCATCTGTCTTAAGGGCATTTAATAGTCAGCCTTGCTAACATAACTTGATGATTATGAATCAATGATAAAACTTGTTTCATACAATTTGAATTATTACTTTAGGAAAGAGTAACCAAGGTAAGAATTCGGCCTTGGGCATCAACAAAGTGGAAAATCTAATCTAACATATATTGAGATATGCAGTATGGTCATAGTAAGCTATTCATAACATTGTCTGGACTTGGCTAAGAATGACTTTATTCTTTAAGATTATTGTGGAAGGCAGGCAGTCCGTACAATGGGAAGGAAACCTAGACAGATCTACATCCACTGGGGAAGACAGACAGGGTTGTTCTCTTATAGGGAGAGGAAACAAATGTCCAGGGAGTTTCTATGGTAACGAGAGACTGCCACCTATGGTTCTCCTCACTGGGAATCAGGGTAGTCTATGGTCAGATTCCTGTGAGGGGCGGACAAACACAATCAGGTGGGTAGAGTTAACCACCAAGGGCTCTGTTCTGGTGGGTGAAATAGCTCTGTTCACCATTTGTGAGGGAAACCAGGAATGTCTAAGGAGCACGCTGGCCTCTTCCTATAAAGTCACAACAGTGTGAGAAAAATGAGCATGAGCTCACAGGTCCAAAAAAAAAACCCAGAACTTTCTCTGATGCCATAAGGAAATTCATTACCATACCTTTCTGAGGACATTCTTTAAGAAAATGTGCGCTTATAAATTTCTTCTCCCCTGAGAGAAACAGAAGTGTAACCAAAATCTAACTTAGTCTCTTGTAACTGTTGGACACTGGGGTGTTCAATATTTTAGGCCCCATCCATCTCTGATAAGCATAGGAAGCTGGCAATGGACAAACTGAGCCGAGCAGCTCAAGGACTGCGTAGTACTGCAGCTATCACTTAAGATGGTGCTAGAGAGTCAAGGTGAGGTATATAAGACAGGTAACTTAGGTCAGCTGAGAGAGAAAGCACATCCCAGAAGTAGGAGGAGACAGTGGGGGGGGGGGGTAGGGTGTTCTGCAAATTACAGAATTTGTGCAGCTCAACTCTGAACATTGATACAGAACTAAACAAACCTGTCAGAACAACAAGAGACCATAAGCAACTATGGTTTAAGTGCCAGATAGCTGTTATCACAAAAGACTGTCAGACAGACCACTACACTTTTACATAGAAAGTACCTCCACAATTACATCTGCTTCAGACTGCTGCCAATTTCTTTAATAATTGTAGTGAATAATAACCGTTGTTTCAAATGTATACTTATCTGGATTTTCATTCTCTTCTTTATTTTAGTCTCCGAATATGCCCATAGTTTACTATGGCATGTGCACTACAGAGATGTTGCTCTCCTAGGGTCTATGTGTGTGTGTAGGTGCATGTGCATGTGTATATGTGTATGTAAACACATACACTTTGGAGAAATTTTATTTAAGTTGGCAAATATACTTAAGTTATGAGTACAGCTTCACTGTGGAGCAGAAAGTTGACGTTTGCCCATAATTGCTATAAGTTGGTGGACAATACGTTTGAGAAAGAATAGATTTCTTTCCTTTCCCATGCACAAAAGTTAACTCCAGGTGGAAATCCTCAGCTCGGAGAAGAAAACAGCACAAGCCTCTGTCTCTTCCTCAGTATTTAACACACTGGGACTGTCTGCGAGCTCAGTCTGTTGGGACTCCTCGAGCCCACCCTGGGCTATGTCCCCTAAAACTCCTTTTTGGCCCCTATAGTTATTCAGACCAATCTTCAGGCTTCACTTCTAATTCTGGCCCACCTGCTGGTTATACTACAAGTGCAGTTATTTTCCCCTGTGAAGCCCTTGTGCCCTCCAAGTTATCCATTCATATTGGAATCAACTTCTTGCTAGCTCTTTATAATTTTAATGTTTGATCTCCTCCAATAAGTTGTGAATATTTTAATGACATCTAGGATCATGAATCATCTCCAGAAGATTTCAACTCACCAGAGTGATAACTAACACTCTCAGCTGTAGCCATACAAAATGTGTTTGCTGAATAAAAGAACCTGAAAGTAGCTGAAGAGTGGAGGTCCTGCTAGCCCCATGAAAACGTGTCATCATATGTTTCTCCATCTGAGCTCCAGGTCAACCATCTGTCTTGTTATTAAGCAGTATAAATAAAAATTATTTTCCTGAGAAGTGCATTTCATTCATGGGCTAAAACATCTAGTCTGAGACAGATGTGCTGTGTCACCCAGGCTTTGTTGTTCTGCTTATAGAGCACAGAGACAGATGCTCTGGTACAGACATGGAGTGCACTGGGATGTTCAGAATGGCATGGGAGTGTACAGTTCAGTTTAAACTCAACAACTGCCTGAGCTGCTACCAAAACAGTCATGCAGTCCTTTGGTGCTCTGGAGCAGTCCTCTCCACTCCTACAGCGAAGTCCTAGAGGACATCTTCTGACAGTAAACTGCTCCATCTAAACTGAGAAACTGCTAAGTGCATAACCACCTTCATGTTCCCTCACCCAGACCTTCTGGACACATCAGTCTGCAGCTCCTTCATGAGTAGCTGCATATTCTTCTGTATGGGTGTACAGGAGACAGCTTCTTCCCTTAAAGCTCAAGGCTGCATCTTCACAGGGTTCCAGCTTTTCTGCAGAAGCGTCTTCACACTGCCCTGGATTCTGAGATCGAGGGCAGGGTGTAACTCTGTATTAGGTTTTGATGTAAGGGAATTTTGGCTTAAAGGTTTGATGTTTCTACCCAGATCACGAAATGTTCAGCATTGAGGCTGAAAGGATGGCTTATTGTATGCATGTCAACTGCAATACACTTTCAATTTTCTGTAAGAATCATTTCCTGGCATCGAGAATTTGACAGCTGGTACAAGTGGACTAGTTTCTGGCCACCTTCAGCATTCCACATACCTTTCTTATTAAGCTTTCTCACTTCTGGCTTTTGATTCAAATTTAAGGGACTTTGATTGATCACACAGAGGCTACAGTTACCATTGTATGCCTGAACCTATTCCCATGGTGTTTTGTCCCAGGAAAGAAACATTCCTAGGGAATGCCAGAGAGATGGGGAAAATGCTTATTAAGGGTCAAATACAGCATTCTCTACTTTTCCATCTTCTTGAGTATGATTAATGTTTTGAGGTTTTATTTATTTATTTTTCTCTTTCTTTTTTCTTTTCTTTCTTTCTTTTTCTTTTCTTTTTTCTTTCTTTCTTTCTTTCTTTTTTTTTCTTTTTTTTTTAAGATAGGGTCTTAACTTGATTGCTCAGGTTTGCCTGGGACTACTCCCTGTGTAGTCCAGGTTGGTCTTGAACTCATGATATTTTTTTTTTCTGCTGCAGTCTTTGAAAGGCCAGAATCTCAAGTGTGAACCACTAGTGCTAGCAGCTTTACTGTCTTACACAAGTCTACTTGTGATGTCCATAAGAGATTCCAACAGTCACACTAAAGATACCTAGAGATATAAAGGAGGGATCTACATCTGGAAAAATGCTGTCTATAGAGCTCCTTTATAGACAGTATTCCATCAATATTCAGGAAACATGGTGCCTGTGAATCCCAGCCAACTGGCACACCTGTAGGAGAGCAATGGAATGTGTCCACCATAGAGGAAGAGAAAGCCGGTGCCCTTCCTTTGAGTGTGCTCTGAGAACCAGCTCTGTCCTTGTAGAAAGATTTATGACCAAAATGAAACAAAATTTTTTTAACTGTTTGTCTCTCAATGCAGATTCATTAATCAGACATTCATTTTAAAACTCAGGACAACGGGTTTAAGTTTTTTCACCCATTCACATGGCTAAATCTAGTTTCATTCATGTTTAAAAAAACTGTTCTAATTCTACTACGATGCTGTGTGTGCATATATGTCATACAGAAATTCTAGGTCAGACATTGTATACATGCATCCCATGTTTGCATATATAAATTCATGCTGTGAGGTTTGGTGTGGGTGGTGTTCGGGGAGATGCTTCAAAGTATGAGAACCTATCCTAGTAAGAGGCTCTGATATTTTTGTCATTGAACTCATACACAGACTAAAATGTTCTAGATGGGACTGGAAGGAAGGGACTCTTTCTACATCACTCTTCCAAACAGAGAGTGCTTTTATACCTTAGAAAACACACAGGCAAGGTTTACAGTGTGGCAGGGAAGCAAAGGATGAGGTGAAGGGATAGCAGTGACCTTGCCATGCAGACTAGCCTCCTGGTCCATCTTAGAGGCCATTGCTTTTTGGAGGGTCTGATGAAGGCCAAATCTAGGGCGTTATCTGTAATAGGCTGGTTCTCTGCCAATGGGCAGCATCCTCAGTTCTTGTCAGAACAGGATGGTAGCAAGACCCCTGCTTCCGCAGCATCACAGCCTGAAAATGGGCCTTCTGATACAACCGTAGTGTCTCTTATTCCCTGAAAGGTGTTGGTCTGATATATTGGTATTTATCATTTAATCCTGGTGGGAACACAAAACATTTATTTTTGTATTTTGTGACAAAATTCTAGAAGCTACATTTTGTTTGCTGATGTGAGACCCCGGCTTAAAGCATTTCTCCCTGAAAGGTAGAGCCCCTAAAACATTTCCCCAAGCTTGTTTTTCCTGATCTTTAAAAATACAGCTAGAAAAAAGCTCTTTGTCCTCTATAGCCAGCAAAAAGCCTTTTTGTTTTTATACTTTACAACCAGAGATGCCTGCCTTCCTGTCCCGAGGACACAGAGATAAAAATTCAGAAAGAACTCACTCCCCACTCCTGCCTTGTAAATTTCACCAAGGACATCCAGAAGAGAAGAACTCTCCTCCCAACTCCTCCCAACTCTTCCCAACTCCTCCCAACTCCTCCCAATTCCTCAGCTAGCTGTTAAGAGCCCCCTGCTGTCACTGATGGGGGCGGGTGAACTCCCCTGCCCTGGAGGCGTGAGGGGTTCGTCCTCAGCTAGCTGATAATAAAATCTCTTGCAGTTTGCATCAAGTGTGGTTTTCTCTCAGGATATTGGGGTGTTGGCCAGCTCATCCTGGAACTTGAGCAGAGGCCCAGCATTGGGAGTCTTACACTATCTCGCTGAATTTAGATGAAAAATATTGTTTTAAGAACTAGGACACGTGATGAGTCATCTCTTCTACTTATAAATGGATAGATGTGGACAACATGACTGTAGTGGTTGGAAACCAGATGGTGAAATTAGTACAAACAAACAAACAAACAAACAAACAAACACAGGAAGGATTCAAAGTGCAAGACCAATATAGGACCAGATGTTTTTCCTTCTGAAGTCAGATGACTAATGATAATGACAGCTAAAACATTCAAGGTGTGTAAAGAGCCATTCAAAGCTTTCTACAGATTAATGACCCGAATTCTCAGGGTAACATAAGAACTATGTTTTCTTCCAACCTAACACAAGGAATCAGGAGCTTGTGGAGTTTTCCATCAACAATTTACTAATCCTAGATGGGGAAGAAATAGACTGACCAGGCTGAAGATGATTTTCAAAGGGGAGACAATGTCTGAGGTTCCTTGAAGCCTATCTACATTTAAAGAAAATAAGATATTCTAACTGAATTAAAAATGATCAATATCCTCTGACTTTAAACTTATAAAACCCAATTTTATGATCATGAAATCAATTTACAATGGTGATGTAAAACTCAAACATTTGAGCTGTCAGTGACAGGCTGTTCTGAGATTACATAATGCCTCTTGCACTATTGTTATTAAGATCAACAATCTATTCTTAAATAAAGAAGTAGGCAGCTTAACAAGTTTTGTTTTGTTTTGTTTTGTTTTGTTTTGTTTTGTTTTGTTTTGTTTTGTTTTTTGAGACAGGGTTTCTCTGTGTAGCCTTGGCTGTCCTGGAACTCACTCTGTAGACCAGGCTGGCCTTGAACTCAGAAATCTGCCTGCCTCTGCCTCCTGAGTGCTGGGATTTGGGATTAAAGGCATGCACCACCACTGCCCAGGTGGCAGCTTAACAAGTTAAAGGTGGCCCTAACAGTCTTTCTGTCCAGGAAGACATTATTAGATCATTATATTTCACCTAGGAAGACCCGGAATGCTTAGTATTGAGCATGTAAAAACACAAAGGGCAGAGTCATATCCTCCGTACAAGGAGAGGCGTGTCCATGGTACTCACTACTTACAATTCTGTTCCTTGTTGAGGATGGAAAGAAAGTGGCCTCATCTTCGATGAGGAAGAGTTCCTGACGGTGTCTGCTGAACTGGGCAGTGAAATACTCAGGACTAGGATACTTCACAGAGGATGGAAGCTTCACCGCCCCAAGCATGTAAGACAGGGGTGGGTACTTTGGCCTTGGGATGTCACTCAACTTAATAGGCATCTTGATTCCCAGCACTTCAGCGTAAGTGACCAGGACTTCCCATGGGGCGTGAATCTTCACAAAATAGGTTTTCCCATCTTCAGAGTTCTGCATTAAAAGAGACACGGAAAAACAAAACTAATGATTAAAAAAGACAAATCTCATAAAAATCTCAAAAATGAAAATAAATTTTAGTAAATCTCAGGAAACCTCAAAAATGAAAATGAAATTTTAATTTATTCAATTTTAAGCAAAGTCTTGAGGAAATGTGATAACTCTAAGATGTTAATATATGCCTAGTGTGGTGGTTTGAAGGAAAATGGCCTCTACAGGCTCATCTGTTTGAATGCTTGGTCCTTGGTGGAACTCTTTGGGAAGGATTAAAAGTTGTGGCCTTTTGGAGGAGGTGCATTGATTGCTAGGTGAGAGCTTTGAAGATTCAAAAGTCCACTCTAGGACCAGTGTCTCTCTTTCTGCCCTCTACATGTGGACCAAGATGTGATCTCAAAGCTATTCTTTGCTTCTCCACCATATATTCTAACCATTTGAAATCGTAAGCCCCCCCAAATTTTCTTTCCATAAGTTGTTTTGGCTATGGTGTCTTACCACAGCAAAAGAAAAGCAAGTAAGACATGCAATAACATAGAAATAAACACACACACATATATGTATATATGCAATATATTATATACATGTGTATATATATTCATGTCAAAGGGAGAGAGAGTCACAGATACACAATGAGACTGAGAACGGATTTTGTTTTCAGGTCTATGGCTGTACTATCATGAATATACTAAATGTCATCTAAAATATACTTCAGTGTGACTGTCCCCTCAGCACTCGATGGAATCACAGATTATATATATTTCTAGACACTATACTAATTTTAAGTTAGTTTGAGCTTGGGATTTTGTTTAGATAATTATATGAGGTTACTAATATGTATTATGTTATATATTCTATTATATGCATGCTGCTAGCTATTTCCCAGTCTTCTGAGTTACTGCATAGAGACCAAATGAAGGTCCACTACATAGGAAAATAAGTTACAGATTGCATCCTGTTGGTTCAACAAAAACCAATCAGAAAGAAGAATTAGAAGGTAATATCAAAGCTGGAGGTTATTAGAAGAATCACAGATAGGACGTGATCTCGAGTAGAGCTTTAACCACACATTTAAAGATAATTAAAGAATAACACTAAATAAATGTGAATTGGGTTAAAGAATAAAAGAATGTCATCTACCTCTGAAAGCAGTACCATGGGCTAAATAGTGGGCTATCCTGCAGAATAGCCAGGTAGCTGTTCAGTCTACAATGTGACCGGCAGCTTCAAGGTAAGGCAGCTATGTAATCACAGAACTTCTCCTTTTGTACCCTGAGTAGAAAGCATGTGGTGCATGTGTGTGTGTGTGTGTGTGTGTGTATGTGTGTGTTCATGTATCTGATGTTGCATATGTATTATGTGGCTGTCGGTGGCAATCTTGGTGCAGTCCCATAGAAGCCATCCATCTTGTTCTTTGTTTTTTTTGAAACAGGGTCTTTCACTAGTGTCGAGGACCACCAATTTGGGTTGGCTTGATAGACACCGTGTCCCAGGGACCACTTGTTTTTCATTGTTAGAATTATAAGTGTATATTATCACATCCAGATGCTATATGGTTTGGGAGTGAAACTTGCATCTTCATGCTTTGAAGGCAAGCACTTTACAGACCTGCCCTTCTCCCATTCCCCATGTTCCTACTCATTTGAAAGACTCACTGACGACTGACCTGGGAAAATGCAGGTCTTCTTGTATCCTTACTGTGGCAAAAGATTAATGTAATGCTCCAAACCCAACATCCAGCCAGAAAAATACACAAATAGGAGAAAATCCCACTTAAAGTAAGATCCTTGCACAATTTATCCACTACAGTTACCAATTTGTCTTCTGTTTCCAAGTCAAGACCTGTTTTTCTGAGATTTTGTTCAAACTCTCGTCTTCTTTCCTGCAGCAAAAACAAATGAAGAGGCTGATGCAGGCGATCAGTGTCAGTGGAAAGGGCCAGCCTGATCCTCTGTGTTAGTTGGCGATGCAGGCCCAGCCCTTTGTGTTTGATGGTAGTGCCAGGGAGACCTGTTAGTGCATAGTGCCAATATAACACTATATTAGCTGATATGCCTGGCTAACCTTGGTGATGACTATCTAAGGACTAGGCAAAGTGAGGATATACTGCTGTGCTTTCAGAGGGTTCTA
Organism: Mus caroli; assembly: GCF_978045245.1. Taxonomy (NCBI): domain Eukaryota; kingdom Metazoa; phylum Chordata; class Mammalia; order Rodentia; family Muridae; genus Mus; species Mus caroli. Next base: position 95,571,124 of record NW_028227263.1, read on the forward strand.
GGACCTTCTATGGCTGTATAGAAAAGTACTGTACAAAATATCCCTACTTCAGGCCATGGATAGCTTTTGACCTATAGCATAATTGACAAAAATACGGAAATTCAAAATAGGAACAGTCTCTAAGACACAGGCTTTATTTGAAGATAAGTTCAGTTTTACTGAATGATTTAAAAGTATGAGAAGCCCTTGTGGACAGACAGGCAGACAGACAAACACACACACATACACACACAGAGACAGACACAGAGAGAGAGAGAGAGAAAGAGAGAGAGAGAGACAGAGACACAGAGAGAGAGAGACTCTAGCTGGAAATATTCAACATTACAAAGACAAGCAATCCTCAAAACAAATGAATTCTAATGTCACCATAGGCTAGAACCTCATCACTGCTTTTGCTCTTGAAGAGCAAGAGGGCTTTCACTTATAGAAAGGTTAAGATTCAGTACAGGTCACAGCCTGCAAATAATAATTACTGTAGGACTGGGACAAAGCAGAGATGCGTAAAGCTTATTCCAGCCGTCATTATGATTAAAATGTAACACTTTCAGGAGGTCTGAACTATAAATGTTTTCACTAGGCTGTTCTTAGTCCTTTATGATTAATAGGTACCTCTACCTTGCGGTTTTGGCAGATTTAATAATGAATCACTTTAGTATGTCTGTAGTGACATTTTTTGAGAATTGTGGAGTTTTGTTTTTCTTAAGCACAGAAATATCATAAGAATGCGTCTTTTGTTTTAATCCCACGCTTAGGAGTGTGGGGCTGCCTCAGACTGTCGACAGCAGCCTCGAGCTCTTGAAGAAGCACGGTTTTGCCAGCTGTAGATAATTTCTGTAATTGTGTGACTTTTGGAATTCTGGAAACTTTTCAGAGGGTACATAAATTCAAGAGCCCTGAGAGGCAAGGTGGATGGTTGTTGGTTGTTTTGGAAGATTGTGGTTTGTTGGTAGCCATGGTCAAAGAAGAAACAAATGAAAAGAAATTATTTTAAGGACTCTCTCTCTCTCTCTCCCTCCTCCATCATTGTTTCTCTCCTATCTAGTGATGGGGGGGGGCGGGGACGGGGAAGGATAGGAAATAAAAAGAATCCACAAAGTAGCAAAGGCCAACCACATAAGTCCTTTCCATGGCCAGTGTTAATATAAAAGGGTCTTCGATTGTGAAAACCCTCCCCTCAGCCATCTTGACTTAATTACATTACTACAATATAAGACATCCTGCAAATTTCTTTTTTTTTTTAAAGTAGAAATGGAGAATAATTTAAAATGCTGTATCCAGCACAAACAGAGTGAATTAATCTTTAGGTGCAAAACATTAGGTTTTGTACGTTGAAGCGTCATAAATCCTCAGAGTTCTACAGTACTAATGATGGCAGAGCTAAGAATCAATGGCAGGCCATTAGCATTATTTTAAACATTAATGGTTTTGTAATTAATGAAATTGTTTTAGATTTATTAAAATATTTTAGTTATTTTCATTTTATGTTTATGAATGTCTTGCCTGCCTGTATGTCTGTACATCCATCATATGTATTCAGTGCCATTCATTTGCTCTCCATGTGTGCTCTGGGAACTGAGGGTCTCTGGAAGAGCAGCCAGTGATCTTAACCTGGGCCACCTCTCTGCTTATTTCTTTATTTTTTTCATAAAACTCGGGGCTTTCAAGAAATCTGAAATTCAGTATTTCCAACCTATTGATCCAAGGTGCACAAGAACAAAAGAACATGATTGAACCTGATCATGATTAATTCTAGGAATGATCTTAGTCAAGAAAAAAAATGAAGAAAGCAATACCAAGCCCCTGTATTTCAACAATCAATACATTTATTATATGTATGCTACTCGTATTAAAGTTTTTCTTGTCATATTTTAAAATATATCAAAGGTTTTTATCAGTTATGCACTCATGCAATTATGAATTCACATAATTATAAAGATTAACACAATATTGAAAGAAACATTAAGACTCGTCTTATGGTTAACAATCAAAGCATTTGAGTTAATCTATTAGGTTTCTCTTGGCAAAGTCTGGATTTAATGAGAAACAGAAGATGTACATGCATGGGCTGGACTTAGGCCTCCTGCACATTCATAGTAGATATATAGCTTGTTCTTCATGTGGGTCCCCTAGCAATCGGATCCAGAGCTGTCTCTGACTTGTTGCCTGCCTTTGGATCCCATTTCCCTAGCTGGGCTGTATTTTCTTGCCTCAGTGGGAGAGGACATGTTTAGTCTTGATGTAACTTGATGTGCAAGGGTGAGTTGGTACCCATGGGGGTCTACCCCTTCTCTGACGAGAAGGGGTGGTAGCTGGAGCAAGGGCATGTGAGGATGGGAAGGGAGGAGAGGAGGGAAATGGGGCTGAGATTGGGATATAAAGTGAATAAATACATTTTAAAAATGAAACTGAAAATAAGAGATGGGCAAAGGTAGTCATTCACATGAGAAAGTGTATGAAAAATAGAATAGAAAATTTAGGTGAGAAAAAAATCTTAGCTGTGAGAGGTTTTCTTTGCATAGATCCTTAAAATAGTCAGTGAGTGATAGTGTGTGTCCAGTTTCCATGCAGCTGACTTTCTATAGATATATGCTAAGAGGTAATTTATAACATATGTTACACCTTTTAAAAAAAATGATGCTGTGTATTTGTGTTTGTATATGTGAGTGAAGTGCTTGTGCAGGCCTGCAGGGGGCAGCAATGCTCTGGAACTGGAGTGACAGGCAGTTGTGAGCTGACTCATCAGGTTCTCGGCACCGGCAGCATACGTTCTTAGCTACTTGATCCAACTCTACCTTTTGCGTAATTGTTAAAATGTATGATGAATAACTATGGGTGGAGTACATTTAAAGATGGGTCAGGCTTTAGGGGGTGCAGTTTAATGTGTCTCTCTTATGTTTTAGACATTGATACAGGAATGTTGATGCTCGCTGGACTAGGAAGGAAGGTTGCTGATTTAAAACTGTGAGACAAAGCATTGCCATCAAATTTAATCATAATCATAATCATAATCATAATAAAGAGGAGGAGAAGGTTGAGAACTGTGTCCCGTGTTAATGTCATTTCAAGGGACAAAAGAGAAAGACAGATTCATAACGAGAAACTAGTGAAGGGGTAGAATATTCCCAAGGATATAGAGCCCCAGAGACAAAGGGAAGATGACATGCAGCAGAGAAGTGAACTAACTTTACTAAGTGTTGACTAGCTGCGATGGCTACTCTTGGTTGTTAATTTGACTAAACTGGAATGAACTACAATTCAGAAATGTAGGGCACACCAGTAAAACAGGTTTTGTTTTGTTTTTAATTTTGTTTTCTGGTTCTTTTTTGTGTGTTTGTTTTTTGTGTTTTTGTTTTTTTTGTTTGTTTGGTTGGTTGGTTTTTGCTTGGTTTGAAGTGAGTGAATCCACTTCTAGTACAGACCTTTGAGGTAGGAAGACACATACCTTTGATACCACTGTTGAGGCAGAAAGATGCATGTCTTTAATTTGGATCTTGAGGTGGAAAGACATGCCTTTAAATCTGGGCTGCACCTTCTGCTAACAGCCTATATAAGGACATAGAAGAAGGAAGCTTTTGCTTTTTGCCTGTTTGCTCTGGCCTGGCTAGCAAGTCCATTTTTTCACTGTCACTAGATCCTATTTCTTCTGAATTCCAGTGTCACCAACTAGGACATCTATATTTGTGGATTGAACAACTTCTCAATTCTTGGACTTTCTGTTCATAGACTGTCATTGTTGAGTTGAGACAGCTATGCTGATACCATGACGGGCTTCAAATTGGCAGTTCAGGAGAGTATGCCTAAGAACTGGGCAAGTCCAGGCAAGCCCAGATAAGTCAGTTACTAGAAAACAAAAACAAAAACAAAAACAAAAACAAAAACAAAAACCAAACCCAGGCTTCAGGCACAGAAACTACCTTGCCATCAAAAGCTGCCCCACAACTTGGCTTGAGGCAAGGACAATGGGTCAGGAACACTTTCCAGACCTCTTCAGCAGCAGTTTCCAGACTTTGCCAGCAACAGTTTCCAGCTCTCATGCCCCAGTAATGGTTCTGGAATGTCCCTAGAGAAGGACTCGACAGATTAAGAGAGAGGTCACCTACCACAGAATTCCCCTAATGTGCTTTACATCAGGCCTGTGAGCTCACTTTTGGGTCTCTCTATCTTGGCAATGGGGGATCCCATCATGCTGGACTCTTCTGCATCGAATCATGGACCCTTACAGAGTTAGCTGGACCATAGCTTATAAGTGATTCTAATAAATCCGTTTTCTTATAGATTCATTCTATAAGTTCTGGTACTCTAGAGAATCCTGACTAATACGTTAGTCAAGCAAGACAAGAACTGGGATTTGGATATTGCTTTATATGTGTAGATGAACAGTGTGGTTGGAATGCATGGACCTTTGAGTGTAGTACACAAAGAATTGGTTTTAATTAAACTGCCTTTTGGCAAATAAGTATAATTTGGGGAAAATGGACATGTAATCAGTCACTCAAAGAAAATGAGAATGAAGACACAGTATGATTTTTATACTACTTGAAAGATTTTGCTGGGGTATGTGAGCTGTGGGAGAAAAGAAAGTTATTGGAGCCTTGCTTCATCCACCAAGTATGTGTGAGTGTGTGCCTGTTTTACATGAGTCACTGATCCTACATCTCCTTGGATGGCTGAACTCACTGTCAAAGTTGGCCTCTGGCAGAAAATGTGCTAAAAACATAATGGGGAAGAATGAAATTATGTCACGTGCATGAAAATAACTGGATATTAGCATATTAAGGGGGAAAAAAGCCAGACTAACAAAACAAATATTGCCTGTGGAGTTGGGGAGGGCTATGAATGTGAAGGGGAAAACATTGAAGACGTGCAAGACAGAGAAAGAAACATGACCGAAGCAGGTTATATGTGTGTATGAGAATGCCACAGTCACCATAAACAAATATGCTAATGAAAATTTTTATGAAAGGAAGGAGGGAAGGAGGGAGGAAAAAAGGGGGGGGAGAAAATAAGGAAGGAAAGAAAAATTATGGTAATATATGCATCTTTTCTGGTCTGTGTGTGATTTTAAAAGGGGGGTATGGGTAAGAAAGATTTGAGCACTTATGCATGTGCTATGTTCACGGATCATCAGAAAGGAGTAGTGGGAGAGAGAGATGTGCTGGTGAGCCAGTGCTAACAGTGGGAGAAGCAAAGAGAAGAACTGGGGTGGAATAAAGGACAAGGCCAATTTGATGATATCCTAAACTCTGACATTTTAGGAACATGAAAGGAAGAGTCAGGTCAACAGTGTACTCGCCTATCCTGACCCTCCCAAGAAGGAAGATTACCATGAAAAGGAAAATCCTCAAGGAAGGGTCTGGTGTGTGTGTATGGGGGGGGCATCCATAGAAGATATAAAAAGATACAAAGATGGCTGCTCTTTATAAATTTAGAAGTGTTAGTGGATGGTTACTTGAACAAGGTAGAATGATACACACTAAGGAACTTCAGCTTTGGATATAAGACAGTTTATTATCTGTGTAACATTTCAGAATGTAAACAAATATCTGCACACATATGTGCACATGCATAAGTCCTTACATGTGTAGATGAACTCACTAATCCATCATTTAGAGTAGTGGCTACTTACTGAGCACTCCTCATACTTTATCAGGATTCCGAGTCCCTGAGAATGGAACTCGAACCTACCTTGTGGCCTTAGAGGAAGTAACGCAAACAGAATAAAGTGAGAAAGTAATGGGTAGGGGAGTCAGGATTAGAGCCCGATACAAAGGCTATTTTTCAATAGATTGATTTGCCATACACTTTGAAGATGGCAGCAGCATGCGCTAGATCAGCAGTTCTCAACCTGTAGGTTGTAACCCCTAAGGGGGTCCTATATCACATATCCTGGATATTGCAGATCTACATGACTCCTTATAACAGTAGCAAAACTACAGTTAGGAAGTAGTAACAAAATACTTTTATGGTTGGGGGAAAGCCATGACACGAGGAACTTTATCGAAGGGACTCAGCATTATACAGGCTGGAAGCCACTGTATCAGGTTCAAAGATAAACCTATCTGTGGGGTCGCACTTGATATCTAAAGCAAGGTATGAAGTAGATATCAGTCATGGGGGAAGAGAAGTTGGAGAAGGAAATAAAGGGAGGGAAAGAGGAGAGGTCAGGGGAGGAGAAAGAACTTGTCACTGTCACCATCTCCAAAGCAGTCAGAAAACAAATGTTAACTGTTAGGCTGTGTGCTCAGTACGCTCTCAATCAGCTCTGTCTACACCGTATTTATCTTGTTACGGCCCTCTGTCTCCCAGATCAACACTCACTGCCTTCAGCTCTCCATCTTTTTTCACATCTTCCACATAGGACAGGACAAAGTCGATCTGCCGGATTCCATCTCTGAAGAAGACCGAGTCTTTGCTGTGCTCACTTCTCTGGAACTGCAGAAGACACACATACATGCATGACATGATTTCACGTCACCTTTTATTCACAAAGGTCAGAAACATGGAGGAACTTAGCTCTAATTGGGCTGCCACTTTTTTTTGTTTTTTTGTTTTTTTTTTTCCCACACTTAACAGAGAAAGTCAACACAAGCCATAACAGAAATTAGGCCCCTTTATAAAGTAAAAATCCACAGAGGATTAAACGATACCTACTCAGGAAGGGCTGAAAGAGACAAAGTGATAGCATGTTCACACATTAAACCACATGCTTTCCTACAAATGCTGCAGTTATGCCGAAAATGTAAGATGACCATGCTTCTACATTGAATCTAAACAGGCACATTCAGGTAGAGAGGTGTGGTTTTAGTATAACACACAATCAATTAGTAAAAACAAATCAAAAAACAAAACAAAAAATAAACAACCCAGAAGCAGGTAGCTGGCCAGCTAACCTCACCAAGAGTAGGTCCTACAAATGTCTGTTGTCAATGTCTTTTTATAGTTGTATGGATTTTCTCAATATAATCACCAAAATGACAAGTTCAACTTTTACATGACATTCATGAATTTTTCCACTTTTTGTGACAGCAAAACAAATCAAAATAAACATAAAAGCAAAAACTACTGAGCATTGCAGGGGAAAAAGAGCCTTCACATTTGATTTTGTATTCCTCATCGCTGCTATGAAAGGTGTTATATTTGTGCTTATAAGAGCCCTGTGTGAGGCTCAGCAGAGTGCAGTGGTTGGTTAGTGATACCACTGGGATGCCTCCCCGCTGCTTCCTGTAACTAGTGGCTGGGAGCTAGATCACTTGGTTTTTCCCAGCAGGTACAGCTGCATCTTCTGCAGTCCCTGTGATGCTCTGCACTTGCCAGCCCTGCTGTACATCCCCATAAAAGGGACAGGACGTGCTCAGCCACAAACAGGAGAGACGTCTCCTCGTGCCTGATCTGTGGACTGGCAACACAGTCATGCTAATTCTAACCTTTGGGTTCTTGATGACTACGGTGGAGGAGGAAGAGGCTTTCAAGGCATGCGAGGAGAAAAGTGGGTAAATGTAGACAGAAATGAAAATATCCAGGGAGATCACACTAATTGACAGAGGACTAGAACTCGGAAACGACCCACAGTCTTTTCCGTTTCATAAAGGATTGTAAAAAACCTGAGAAAAGCCAAGGCGCTGTACTTTGACTAGAAACCAGTTTTTATAAAGAGAAAATAAAATAATCACTGGCATTATAGTACATTATTACAAAATTAACATATTTGATAAAAATCTACCAAAATGTATGGAAGCCTGTTGGCTAGAGACACAAAATTAGCCTGCACATAATCAAAGGAGAAAGAAAACCAAATGCCATCCATGCTCCTCCAGTCCTGTGACAACCAGGTTTTGTACCTTAGAACCTTTAAAAGAAATCATCAATGTTTCTAGGGACGTTCATATTGTTTACAAAAGCTGACCCTAGGATTCCCTTAGGACTGAAGTGACAGATGTTGTGAGCCACCATGTGTTGCTGAGTTCAAACGAGGTCCTCTGGAAGAGCAACCAGTTCTCTAAAATACTGGGACATCTTTCCAGCCCCAAGTCTCCAGATTCTGAACAAAAATTGCTTTGTACTAAATGGTGCAGAAAAATTCATTCATTTTTGTTACAGACAACTAGATGTTATTAAAATACACCATGTTTTGGTTTTTACTGAAAACATGATATAAAGACAGATGTATATGATGTCTATGTTCATAATGTAAGTGATGCATATGTATATGTACATGAATATGTGTGCGTATGTATCTATATTTGTGTGTATATTTGTCCTTAGAGAAGCCTGGTTACTACAAAGCAACACGTGGGTGGCATCTAGCTTACTATGAATTACATTCCTAGTGGTTCATGAGCACCTGAGTCTATTTACATTGTCTTGTGTAAATACATTTGCACTCAGGTAGGGAACAGGCTCATCAAATGGAAAAGAATAAGAATCACCATGATGCAATGTCAACCGCCTGGGGACTGGGAACTAGTCATCAAGTCCCCCAGTGTGGATAGCATTCATGGTACAGAAAACATGCAAGTGTTATGACAGACATTCAGGCATAAGCATCAGCAGCCAGTGCTGTTTTACCATAAGACGCCTCCTCAGGAACAAATTGAATCGCTTCTCAGGCTGTGAAGCAACCAGTGGAGAGTCACCAAATCCTGCTCGGGGTTCAAGGTTTCAATACAAAGATCCATGAACGATTAAGCTATGCTCTGTGGTGGGTGGCTATGCTGACACATTCAGCCTCAGAGCAAGGCTGTTGTTCCCTCAGAGGAGGGGTTTGCTTCCTTAAAGTATGACCACCACCTACTGGAAGGAGTTTTATCATAGCAAGCCCTGGCTTCAGGGTGTTGATGTCCTACTAGATAATGTGGTGGTGCTGAGACTTTTATTTTATTTTATTTTATTTTTTTTGACTCAGAGCAATACTGGAATTGTCTCAACACCAGGCTGTTGCTAAACACAATAAGCCCAGCATTAATTATTCCAAATCACTGTGAAATTAAAAGAGGCGGAATACCTGTGTAGATGCCTGCCCTAAGAAAACCTGTCTGGTGAGTTTCTCTAACGTCTTACCCACTGCTGCTGTGCTTCAGGAAACCTGATGAGCTTTCCAGTCCTTTTCTTTTATTAGAGATTTTCTTCATTTACATTTCAAATGCTATCCCGAAAGCTGCCTATACCCTCCCCACCCCAGCCCTGTGCCCCAACCCACCCACTTCTGCTTCCTGGCCCTGGCATTCCCCTGTATTGGGGCATATGATCTTCACAAGACCAAGGGCCTCTCCTCCCATTGATGGCCTCTGCTACATATGCAACTAGAGACAGCTGGGGGGGGGGCGGGTACTGGTTAGTACATATTGTTGTTCCTCCTATAGGGTTGCAAACCCCTTTAGCACCTTGGGTACTTTCTCTAGCTCCTTCATTAGGGGCCCTGTGTTCCATCCAATAAATGTCTGTGAGCATCCAATTCTATGTTTGCCAGGCACTGGCAAAGCCTCGCAAGAGATAACTATATCAGGGTCCTATCAGCTAAATCTTGCTGGCATATGCAATAGTGTCTGGGTTTGGTGGTTGTATATGGGATGGATCCCAGGTGAGGCAGTCTCTGGATGGTCCTTTCTTCCATGTCAGCTACGAACTTTGTCTCTGTAACTCCTTCCATGGGTATTTTGTTCCCCATTCTAAGAAGGACCAAAGTATCCACACTTTGGTCTTCCTTCTTCTTGAGTTTCATGTGTTTTGCAAATTGTATCTTGGGTAATCTAAGTTTCTGGGTTACCAGTGAGTGCACATCATGTGTATTATTTTGTGACTGGGTTACCTCACTCAGGATGATATCTTCCAGATATATCCATTTGCCTAAGAATTTCATAAATTCACTATTTTTTATTACGGGGTAGTACTCAATTGGGTAAATGTACCACATTTTCTGTTCCATTCCACTGTTGAGGGATATCTGGATTCTTTCCAGCTTTTGACTATTATAAACAAGGCTGCTATGAACATAGTAGAGCATGTGTCCTTATTACAAGCTGGAACATCTTCTGGATATATGCCCAGGAGAGGTATTGCTGATCTTCTGGTAATATTATGTCCAATTTTCTGAGGAACCACCATACTGATTTCCAGAGTGATTGTACCAGCTTACAATCCCACCAACAATGGAGGAGTGTTCCTCTTTCTTCACATCCTAGCCAGCATTTGCTGTCACCTGAATTTTTGATCTTAGCCATTCTGACTGGTGTAAGGTGGAATCTCAGGGTTGTTTTGATTTACATTTCCCTGATGATTAAGGATGCTGAACATTTTTTCAGGTGCTTCTAGCCACTCGGTATTCCTCATTTGAGAACTCCTTGTTTAGCTCTGTCGCCCATTTTTTAATGGGGTTATTTGATTTTCTGGAGTCCATTTTCTTGAGTTCTTTACATATATTAGATATTAGTCCCCCTATCTGATTTAGGATTGGTAAAGATCCTTTCCCGATCTGTTGGTGGCCTTTTAGTCTTGTTGACAGTGTCTTTTGCCTTACAGAAGCTTTGCAATTTTATGAGGTCCCATTTGTCGATTCTTGATCTTACAACATAAGCCATTGCTGTTCTGTTCAGGAATTTTTTCCCCTGTGCCCATATCTTCAAGACTTTTCCCCACTTTCTTCTCTATAAGTTTCAGTGTCTCTGGTTCTATGTGGAGTTTCTTAATCCACTTAGACTTTAGCTTTGTACAAGGAAATAAGAATGGATTAATTCGCATTCTTCTACATGATAACCACCAGTTGTGCCAGCACCAATTGTTGAAAATGCTGTCTTTTTTCCACTGGATGGTTTTAGCTCCCTTGTTGAAGATCAAGTGACCATAGGTGTGTTGGTTCATTTCTGGGTTTTCAATTCTATTCCATTGAAATACCTGTCTGTTGCTGTACCAGTACCATGTAGTTTTTACCACAATTGCCTGTAGCACAGCTTGAGGTCCGGCATGGTGATTCCACCAGAGGTTCTTTTATCCTTGAGAAGAGTTTTTGCCATCCTAGGTTTTTTTTGTTATTTCAGATGAAATTACAAATTACCCTAACTCAGTGAAGAATTGAGTTGGAATTTTGATGGGGATGGCATTGAATCTGTAGATTGCTTTCAGCAAGATAGCCATTTTTACTATATAAATCTTGCCAATCCATGAGCATGGGAGGTCTTTCCATCTTCTGAGATCTTCCTCAATTTCTTTCTTCAGAGACTTGAAGTTTTTATCTTACAGACCTTTTACTTCCTTAGTTAGAGTCACACAGAGATATTTTATATTATTTGTAACTATTGTTTTTTTTTTGAGAAATTCCCATTTCATAAAATGGTTTTTTTTTAATTACATATTTTCCTCAATTACATTTCCAATGCTCTCCCAAAAGTCCCCCATATCCTCCCCACCACTTCCCTACCCACCCATTCCCATTTTTGGCCCTGGCGTTTATTGTGAAGGGTGTTGTTTCCCTAATTTCTTTCTCAGCCTATTTATCCTTTTGTAGAGAAAGGCCACTGATTTGTTTGAGTTAATTTTATATCCAGCTACTTCACTGAAGCTGTTTATCAGGTTTATCAGTTCTCTGGTGGAATTTTTAGGGTCCCTTATCTATACTATCATATCATCTGTAAATAGTGATATTTTGATTTCTTCCTTTCCAGTTTATATCCCCTTGATCTCCTTTTGTTGTCGAATTGCTCTGGTCAGAACTTCAAGTACTATATTGAATAGGTAGGGAGAGAGTGGGCAGCCTTGTCTAGTCCCTGATTTTAGTGGGTTTGCTTCCATATTCTCTCCATCAAGTTTGATGTTGACTACTGTTTGCTGTATATTGCTTTAATTATGGTTAGGTATGAGCCATGAATTTCTGATCTTTCCAAGACTTATATCATGAATGGGTGTTGGATTTTGTCAAATGCTTTCGCAGCATCTTAAGTGATTATCATGTGTTTTTTGTCTTTGAGTTTGTTTATGTAGTGAATTAAGTTGATGGATTTCCTTATATTAAACCATCCCTGCATCCCTGGAATGAAGCCTACTTGATCATGATGGATGATCGTTTTGATATGTTCTTAGTTACGGTTTGCGAGAATTTTATTGAGTATTTTTGCATCAATATTCATAAGGGAAATCAGTCTGAAGTTCTTTTTCTTTTTTGGGTCTTTATGTGGTTTAGGTATCAGAGTAATTGTGGCTTCATAGAATGAATTGGATAGAGTACCTTCTGCTTCTGTTTTGTGAAATAGTTTGAGGAGAATTGGAATTAGGTCTTCTTTGAAGGTCTTATAAACCCATCTGGTCCTGGGCTTTTTTTCAGTTGGGAAAGTATTAATGACTGCTTCTATTTCTTTAAGGGATATGGGACAGTTTGGATCATTAATCTGATCCTGATTTAATTTTGGTACCTCGTATCTGTCTAGAAATTTGTACATTTCATCCAGGTTTTCCAGTTTTGATGAGTATAGCCTTTTGTAGTATGATCTGATGATGCTTTGAATTTCCTCATGTTCTGTTGTTATGTCTCCCTTTTCACTTCTCATTTTGTTAATTAGGATGCTGTCTCTGTGCCCTCTAGTTAGCCTGGCTAAGGGTTTATCTATCTTGTTGATTTTCTCAAAGAACAAGCTCCTAGTTTGCTTAATGCTTTGAACAGTTCTTTTTGTTTCCACTTGGTTGATTTCAGCCCTGTGTTTGATTATTTCCTGCTGTCTACTCCTCTTGGGTGAATTTGCTTCCTTTTGTTCTAGAGCTTTTATGTGGGCTGTCAAGCTGCTAGTGTATGCTCTCTCTAGTTTCTTTTAGAGGCACTCAGAGCTATGAGTTTTCCTCTTAGGAATGCTTTCATTGTGTCCCATAAGTTTGGGTATGTTGTGACTTCATTTTCATTAAACTCTAAAAAGTCTTTAATTTCTTTCTTTATTTCTTCCTTGACCAAGTCATCATTGAGTAGAGTGTTGTTCAGCTTCCATGTGAATGTTGACTTTCTATTATTTATGTTGTTATTGAAGATCAGCCTTAGTCCATGGTGATCTGATAGAATGCATGGGATTATTTCAATATTTTTGTATCTGTTGAAGCCTGTTTTATGACCAATTATGTGGTCAATTTTGGAGAAGGTACCATGAGGTGCTGAGAAGAAGGTATATCCTTTTATTTCAGGATAAAATGTTCTGTAGATATCTGTAAAATCCATTTGATTCATAACTTGTTAGTTTCACTGTGTCCCTGTTTAGTTTCTGTTTCCATGATCTGTCCATTGGTGAAAGTGGTGTGTTGAAGTCTCCCACTATTATTGTGTGAGGTGCAATGTGTGCTTTGAGCTTTACTAAAGTGTCTTTAATGAATGTGGCTGTCCTTGTATTTGGTACATAGATACTCAGAATTGAGAGTTCCTCTTGGAAGCTTTTACTTTTGATGAGTGTGAAGTGGCCCTCCTTGTCTTTTTTGATAACTTGGGATTGTAAGTCTATTTTATTCAATATTAGAATGGCTACTCCAGCTTGTTTCTTTGGACCATTTGCTTGGAAAGTTGTTTTCAAGCTTTTCACTCTGAGGTAGTGTCTGTCTTTTTCCCTGAGGTGGGTTTCCTTTAAGCAGCAAAATATTGGATCCTGTTTGTGTAGCCAGTCTGTTAGTTTATGTCTTTTTATTGGGGGAATTGAGTCCATTGATATTAAGAGATATTAAGGAAAAGTAATTGTTGCTTCCTGTTATATTTGTTGTTAGAGTTGGGATTCTTTTCTTGTGACTGTCTTCTTTTAGGTTGTTGAAGGATTTCATTTTTGCTTTTTCTAGGGTGTTATTTCTGTCCTTGTGTTGGTGTTTTCCCTTTATTTTCCTTTGAAGGGCTGGATTCGTGGAAAGATATTGTGTGAATTGGTTTTGTCATGGAATACTTTGGTTTCTCCTCCTATGGTAATTGAGAGTTTTGCTTGGTATAGTAGCCTGGGCTGGCATTGGTGTTCTCGTAGGGTCTGTATAATATCTGGCTTTCATAGTCTCTGTTGGGAAGTCTGGTATAATCTAATAGGTCTGCCTTTATATGTTACTTGACCGTTTTCCCTAACTTCTTTCAATATTCTATCTTTATTTAGTGCATTTGTTGTTCTGATTATTATATGTCTTGAGGAATTACTTTTCTGTTCCAGTCTATTTGGAGTTCTGTAGGCTTCTTGTATGTTCATGGGTATCTCTTTCTTTAGGTTAGGGAAGTTTTCTTCTATAATTTTTTTTTGAAAATCTCCATTCTCATCTATTCCTATTATCCGTAGGTTTGGTCTTCTCATTGTGTTCTGGATTTCCTGGATATTTTGAGTTAGAATCTTTTTGGATTTTGCATTTTCTTTGATTGTTGTGTCAATGTTATCTATGCTGATGCTCACATCTATGGTTCCTGATTTCTTTCCTGGGGTTTCTATCTCCAGAGTTGTCTCCCTTTGGGTTTTCCTTATTGTTTCTACTTCCCTTTTTAGATCTTGGATGGTATTGTTCAATTCCATCACCTGTTTGGTTGTGTAATTGTTTAAGGGAATTTTGTGTTTTTTCTTTAAGGGCTTCTACCTGTTTAGCAGTGTTTTCCTGTAATTCTTTAAGGAATTTTTGTGCTTCCTATTTAAGGCCTTCTACCTATTTAGCTGTGTTCTCCTGTATTTCTTTAAGTGAGTTATTAATGTCCTTAAAATCCTCTACCAACATCATAAGATATGATTTTAAATCTGAAACTTGCTTTTCAGGTGTGTTGGGGTATCTAGGACTCGTTGTGGCGGATGTGCTGGGTTCTGATGATGCTGAGTGGTCTTGGTTTCTGTTATTAAGATTCTTATGTTCGCCTTTCGCCATCTTGTAATCTCTGGTGTTAGTTGTTATAGCTGTCTCTGGCTGGAGCTTATTCCTACTTTTATTCTTTTAGCCTCTGTTAGTACTCCTGGGAGTCCAACTTTCTCCTGAGTCTCAGTGGTCAGAGTACACTCTGCAGGCAAGCTCTCCTCTTGCAGGGATGGTGCACAGAGGTCTGGAGCTCAGCTCTTCCTCCTGGCTGAAGATGAAGGCCCAAAAGGCACCCTGTCCCAGAAGCTATGTTGTTCTTGCCGCCCGAGTGCTCTCCTGTGCAGACTGGTCTCTGAGGGACCACGATACAAGATGGTATCCTCACCTGGTCCCACTGTCAGAGTCCTCCCTGGAGGCCAACTCTCCTCTGGCGGGGAAAGTGCACAGGGTTCTGGAGCTTAGTTTTGCCTCCTGGCTGAAGATGTAAGCCCAAAAGGGACCCTATCCCAGAAGCTATGTTGTTTCTTCTGCCCGTGTGTTCTCCTGAGCAGACTGGTCTTTGAGGGACCCGGGATACAAGATTGAACTTTCCACTTCTATGTATCAAACTTATGGCATTCAAAGGCCCACATTACTCATATTTGATAAAAATGAAATGGTAAGTAATTACATAAATTATCATTAAAGGAACTCAGTAATTCATAGGAAGAGTTTGCTTCAACGATGGGAAGGCCTAAGCAGCTAGTGATGGTTGGTGTGTGGCTGGTTTTCTTATGTCACGTTGACAGCTAGAGAGTTATCTGGAGGGAACCTCAACAGAGGAAACACCTCCCTAAGATTGGGCTATAGGCAAGCCTATAGAGTATTTTCTTAATTAGTGACTGATAGGGGAAGGCTCAGCCCACTGTGAGTGGTGCCACTTTTGGGCTTATAGTCCTGCATTCTATAAAGAAGCAGGCTGAGGAAGCCAGTACATAGGATCTTTCTATAGTCTCTACATCAATCAGCTCCTGACTCCAGGTCTCTGTCCTGTATGAGTCCCTGTCTTGATTTTCTCTGATGATGAACTATGGAAGTATAAGCCAAACAAACCTTTTCCTCTTTAACTTCCTTTTGGGTCACAGTGTTTCATTCCAGCAATAGATACCCCAACTAAGACTGTGTGAAATTGCTATTCTCAGAAGCACTGAACATTTATGTGTGTAGATAAAGGAGTGACTGCTGTTAACACTTAGGTGCATGGGGATATCAGCCATTGCTTAAACTACATTCTTTTGCTGGTCTGAAGTTTTCTCTCTCTGTACTTTGATTTTCCTAATCTTTGGTGACATTTGAGGATTACTGTTATTCATAGATGTTTTCCCTGGATTGACTACATATTCCACAAGAGATATGAGAATAGTTAGGGATTGCATGGTGAGCCTCAGGCTCTCTGAGGTGATGCAAGTTGACCCCAGATGTGTCATAGACTAAACACAACTAAAGGCTATTTTGCAGAATAAAATCAGAAAAGTTGTCCCTTATATTGATGCAAGAAAATTATTGCTTAAATAGAATATGAAAGGTATGTTAAAGAAAAATGAAGGGGACCTGAAATTTTAAAACATTTTTACAATTATTTTAGAAAAATAAAATAAGCCCAATGATACTCCAACCAAAACCCAGGATTTCTCTAAGTCTGTTCACTTTCTTGTGTTTAAATTTTAGATATCTTATGTATTTGATTTTCTCATTTTGAGTTCCAGAAACAGTACCCCTCTCTCCCCATTCCCTAGTTCCATGGGCAGTACTGGATTCAAGGCTAGTGTACTTGCTTTGGTGAGAGTCTCTTACATTTATGGCACTCTGTACAAGTTCTCTTCAAATTATTCTATTTTGAATATGTCTAAAAGGATCTTGACTGATACAGATTTAACTATGTGATTATTGGTTGTATGGAAAACAAAACTTCTTTAGAGAAATGATTCATTCTAGGGCTTAAGCAGAAAATATACAAGATGAATTTGAAATATCCTGTAGTATCAGAAATAAAAAAATATTAAACTAAAAGGGAACACAATGGGGTGTGTCCAAGTTATAGAGATTTCACTAAAACATTCTCTTATACGGTAGAATCAAGTACTGCTGAGCTTGTGACAGGAGACATAAAAACCTCTTGGAGTTAATGCAGAGGGAAGGGGAGGGAGAAGAGGGAGAGGTCTCCCACACACAAATCCCAGGGGAGGGGAAGGTGGCTTAGAACATTTGTCTAAACGCCCCATGGGTTCAATCTGTTACACCACTGTTATTGACAGTAAAGCAAAAATTACTATCATCTACTTTTAAGATTAAATACAACCCCTAGTCCTTTCATGCACACTGACTAATGACCCAGACACTAGTGCAGTAAAGGATAAAGCTTCACAATTGCCCTAGGATATGATGCAAAGCAAGGGACACTTTCTGTTTTCTACTTCTTCAATCTGAGTCATGAGAAACCATACCTTAGGAATTTTACAACTGAGGTGCTTTCTACAGGGTGAAAAGGCCAGCATCAGCCTTAGAGGTCACTGGACACGAGAAAGATACTCAGAATTGGTTGTTGTCTCAACCAAAGGACACCAAGTAGACATGGCTGCTGAGCACAACTAAGGACCCTCAAAGATAATGTCAGCAGAACTCCATTTTCTGTCTTTTCAGACAGCAACATTATTTACTTAGCAAATAAAAAAACCACCTAAACTTAATAAAACTTAAAGTTTAATAAGTTCTGGATTGGATCAAAGTTTATTCTTTAAAATTTAAATTATGATTATTCTTAAGCATGAATTCATAGTGAAGCATACTGTAATGGAATAAGAAGGCTGATGTTTCGGGTCTAGGACCCTCATAAGCACAGAGAAATTTTGATGACGCCACTGGAAAACTGGGAATTCTTAAAGTGCCATTCTCATTACCATGTCTGCTGTACTGTTTTTCTTCAATAAATAATGTTTTTCAAAAGAAATACATTCTCAGATAGCAAACTTAAGGACCTGAGATTTAAGTGACAGTATACCAAGTTCAGACCATAGTAGGACACTTGTGTCTGTTCAGTGAAGAAGAGAAGTACAGCTCTCTGCTTACCGGTGACTGTAAGTCTTCAGGGATGAGAAAGCTGGTCTCTTTGGAGCCCAGGGTCTGTCAATAGCAAAAGGCAGGGTGAGAGAGAGAGGGAGAGACAGTGCTGTTAAGGATGGCTCAAGTAGAACAATCATATATCATGTATGTCTCCAAATCAAGAACAGCAAGGTTCTTTCAGTAGAATTCTACACCATGAAGCCAAGAAACCTGAACTCCATTTCCCCATCTGAAAAGGTACTTGAAGTTGTATGTCTGTACACATGTATGTATGTATGCATGTGTGAATATATCTGTGCATGTGTCTGTGTGGGGGGTGGGAAGAAAAAAGAGAGGGGAGAGACAGAGAAAGGGAAAGGGACAGATAAGGAATTGTAGCGAAAGCTCTACTAAGTCATGGGACAATCTGCAACAGGTGAAATGGTTAAAAACTTCTACAGTACAGTAAAGGGATCAGGATATCTGTTATTTTAAGGACTCTGAGCACGACCGATATAGAATACTCATCACTGATTAGATAGTTCATGCTTCTTGGCATTGGCTTGAAATTACTAAAATTTATAGCTTTGAAGATGACATACCATTCTTTAAAAATGCATAATTGAAGAAAAGAAGCTGTGCATGTATATAGTACACACAAGCCACTAGCAACTAAAGCATTTCTTCTTTCTTGAACATGGGCTTCCAATCCAGTTGTTAGTGATCCACACACCACAGAACTGGCTCCTGAGGACTTAACTGCCCATTTTCTGAATGTCTGGGGATGGTATCAGGAGTGGCCCCAGCTAACAAAAAATGATCTGAGGTTCAGCTCACACAGGACACTCAGTTATCTCCTTTGGGGAATGTCATATCCACCACCCCACTATGACTGGTTGGTTCTCAGCAAATCAATCTTGAGAAACAGTTATCATGAATTAAGGAGCTTTCAGGAGCTTTCCAGAATATCCTTTTAGGCTGAAGAGCTTATACAGTGGAATATGCCAAGCAACTGTAACCTCTCTGCCTTCTTAGTGATGACAAAGGTGGTGCTGCGCATAGGTATATTCAAACTACTTCAGCAAACTTAAGTTAGACTTAATGAATCAAAGTTGCTCATCAAAATATAAGAAAATATCAAATAAAACTAACCTATCAGACAACTCTAAATTGCCAGTCTTCACAAATATATGACAGAGAGGAGGGGGGAGAGGAAGGGAGGGAGGAAGGAGGGGAAGAGAGGGAGATGGAGAAAGAGATAGAGAGATCTGAGGTTAAGAGTGATTGCTGTATGTATCGAAAGATGGCCTAGTCGGCCATCACTGTAAAGAGAGGCCCATTGGACTTGCAAACTTTATATGCCCCAATACAGGGTAATGCCAGGGCCAAAAGAATGGGAATGGGTGGGTAGGGAAGTGGGGGGAGGTATGGGGGACTTTTGGGATAGCATTGGAAATGTAATTGAGGAAAATACGTAATAAAAAAATATTAAAAATTAAAAAAAAGAAACTTTCCTCTGGAAAAAAAATAAAATAAAGTTTGTAGAAAAAAAAAGAATTGTTCAAGATCATCAAGGAAATAAAAATCAATACTACTTAAAAATAAATAAATAAATAAATTGACAACCAAAAAAAAAAAAAAAAAGAGTGATTGCTGTTCTTTCAGACAACCTGAGTTTCATTCTGAGCACCACCTGTAACTCCTACACTTTTTTCTGGCCTCTATGGGCACCTGAACACACACACACACACACACACACACACACACACACACACACACACATGCCCTTTAATAGAAACAAAAGGAACCTCTTAAAAACTGTAAAAATAAATAAATAAATAATGGTGAAGCTACGTTGTCATCATGCAAACAATAAAGGAACTTAATTTGTCCTCCCTTGACCCAGAGCCCTGTTACACTTGCACTCTACCATCACACAAAGGCTTGGTTGAGTTAACTGTGGAAAGGCTGAAGGAACCGCACAGCAATGTTCTCAAGGGAACTTGGCTGGGAACTTGACTATCTACCACCTTAGGAAAAAGATACATTTGTTCTGACTGGGCCCTCAAACCTTCAATCATGTCTTCTCTTTGAAACATAAGCTGATATAATTTATTTTTTTCTTTTCTTACAATTCTTTGCTGAGTATTTCATTGTTTCCCTTGTCAAAGACTTGTTATGCATAAAAATTCTTACTATGGTCAAGCCTATGGTTCCCTCAACAGAGGCATTCCTTTCATATGTTGTGTGCCCCTTTCATAGAGCCCAGCCACTGAGCAATTAAGTAAAGTGATACAAAGAGGAACAACAATGCTAAGTGGATGGATCTCACAACCTTCTACAAGTAACAACATATAGCCTTATTCATTCACAAAATCCACAAGTCACCATAGAGACTGAATGTAAGTAGCACTAGTAATACTCTTTTGGCTTTGTGTAATTCCATCATGTGTGTTTGAAGTATATAATAAGCTGTTATAGGACAAAGTCACATTTCCCCCCTCCAAACTGCTGTTGATTGACTGCACAAATTTGGGACTTACAGATACAGAGACCAACTGTATTTGATTTCAGTGTTTTAGTTCAGCAATTTTCCTCACTCCTGAGTCAATTGAACCGTACATAGATAGCCCTTGATGAGAACATATTTCATGTGAACAACCATTACATAAACAGATGTCATACACAAACCAGCATTACACATCCCCACTGTGATTGGCTGAAAGTTATTGTCTTGCAGATTGAACTCCAGCACATCTGAAGCTATTTTAAGATCAATTCAAACTTATGCTTGCTCTCCAATAAGACCATAGTTTCTTGTTCCTCTCTGTTTAAAAATTTAGTATTTAAAGTAATTTTAGAACTTGTGGAACTCTCAAATCAAGCATTCATCCAACAGCCAGCCGATTCAAAGTGTGGGTTTTCTTGAGTGAGACTTGTTTGTGGATTTGGTCTAACACTTTCATTATGTTGTTTAGGTTCCCAAAATTGCATGAGAATCCATATGTAAGATGATGAGGATCCCTGCCCCCAGTTGGTTCTAACTGGTAAATAAAGTTGCTGGCAGCCAATGAATGGGCAGGGAGACAGAGGAGGGACTTTAGGATTTGAGGGCAAGGGGACCAAGAGAGAAGAAGGAGGAATATAGCCATGCTGGGAAAGGAATAAGATCCAGGCTTGAGAGCTGCAGAAGAAAGAGCATACCAATCATGTAAGAGCTGGGGAAAAGCAGCCCCCGGGTGAGGGGGTGAGGGGGTGAGGGGGTGAGGGGGGTGGGGCATTGGGTCTAGGGTAGCAAAGATGGAATATATATTTTAGTAAGTAATAACTCAAGAGTATCTAAGGGGAGGCATTAGCCATGTGGAAGTTTAGGAATGGCCCAGCCATTGAGCTGTTCAAGGCATATTAAAATAAAAGTCTCTATGTGTGTAGTGTGTGTGTGTGTGTGTGTGTGTGTGTGTGTGTGTGTGTGTGTGTTTGTCTTTCATTCAGGAACTCAGAATATTGGGTGGGTAATGCGGAATGTATGCTGCTACAGAGGCAATTTGAGTAGTATTAATCGCTTACTGCAACAATTTGCTGGGCTTGAACTCACTATTAAAAATTAATTGGAAATTACCAAACAGAAAGCACATAACATGCTATAATATTAGGAGGTGGAGTGAATTGGCTTCTCAGCCAAGCTGAGCTGAGCAGAGCAGAGCCCTGTGTGGTTCCTGCCCAAGCCTCACCGGTTTGGAACTAGGACAAAAGGTGTGCTGAATTGATGTGCATAATTCTGTGATTTGTGGTTTGAGACTAGGATGTGGGTGGTGGACTAATGATTCAGCTAGATGCTTTCTCAGTGTTCTGGGCTGCTGGAGAGAGCTCGAGCCACAGATGCTGAGTGCTCCTGCTGATATAAAGCAGGCTGAAGAGAACAGGCCTGAATAAAATAGGAATAAAGGGATTTGCATTGTATTAAGGACAGAAGGGAGAATGAGTGAACATTGTTTTAATTACTTTTAAATATAGAAAGTAGAAAACGCTTTAAAGAAAATTTTAAAAAATCTACACCAGGGCAGGCAACTGGGTTCTTTGAAGGTAAGCTCCACAGGAATTATGGGACTGCTAAGCCTGGTATGACAAATTAATAGCCTGATAATAGGCTTATACTGTAAGTAGAAGGGAATTTAATTGAAGTTAAATACATAGGAAAGGATGTTAATTCAAGTTATATAAAGAGAAAGATAAATACCCTGTATATGTATATGTATATGCATATGTATACATAGATTAATAAATAAACTTAGGCCTTGGTCTCATTATTAAAAATTAATCATGTAAGAACAAGGCAGAGCATAGTGAAGGATAATAATAATAGTTTAGATTTTCTCATGTCAATTAACTCTTATAAAGAGAAAGGTGATATATATATATATATATATATATATACACACAGAGATATTAATCTCCACAGAAGGCAGAATTTAAGTATATATTGATGAAAAGTTGAAGCCTTTTAATCTCATGTAGGTCAAGGCAGGGGTTAGAGAGAATAACTTTATCTCAAATTCCAGAAATTTAGGCTTTGATCTCACTATTAAGACTTAATCATGTGGGGCTGGAGAGATGGCTCAGTGGTTGAGAGCACTAACTGAAAGAGCACTGACTGAAAGATTAGAGGTTAAGAGCACTGACTGAAAGATCAGAGGTCCTGAGTTCAATTCCCAGCAATCACATGGTGGCTCACAAACATCTGTAATGGACACCCACCCTCTTCTGGTGTGTGTGAAGACAGCTATAGTGTACTCATATACATAAAATAAATAAATCTTTTTTTTTTTAAAGATTTATTTATTGATTATATGAAAGTACACTGTAGCTGTCTTCAGACACTCCAGAAGAGGGAGTCAGATCTTGTTATGGATGGTTTTGAGCCACCATGTGGTTGCTGGGATTTGAACTCCGGACCTTCGGAAGAGCAGTCGGGTGCTCTTACCCACTGAGCCATCTCACCAGCCCCAAATAAATCTTTTTAAAGTAGCTTCATTTTTAAAAAAAATAGTTAATCATGCAAGAACAAGGCAGGGACAGTGGAGAAGCACTTCCTCAATGGATAATAATAATTTCTTAGATTGCTTTAATTCCTTTGAATTGTTTTAATTGTCAAAATATGCATGTTTATAAACTTGGTGCTTATGATGTTAAAAATCCTCTGAGAGAGAGGACAAAATAGAGCATGTCTAAAGAGAAAGGAGACTTCTAATTTGGATCAATCTACAGTTTTGATGATTTTGGTTGCTGGAACAAGGACATGCTATTTTTGGAGAGAGGTTCTGTATCTGTGTTAATAGGAAAGAGGAAAAGGCTTTGGATCCATTTCAAAGCAATATGAATGAGACATGATGGGGAAGACCCCCTGAAGATCTTGGCTAAAGACAAAAAAAAAAATCAAACAGGAAGATTCGACCTTTGAGAAGATCAAACAGTTCAGGTAACATGATTTACTGATTCCTCCACATGGGAACAGCAATGTAACTTACTTAGACATAAAAATGTCTCTAGCAAAACTTCAGCTAAAATTAGACAACAGATCTTGTTGGATATGGAATCCTTAAGATTCATCGTCCCATCCTTTACAAGGCATGAATAAAGATTTATTACAATGGGTTATTGATCAAACCAACTCATAAAAAAAGACAGCTGTCTTTCACCTGCTCAAAGGAGCAAAAATGCCATCCTTAACTGATCTTTCCACTTTGTACAAGCTATATGAATATCTTAACAGTACTAAAATTTTGATTGTAAGATACATATATTGAAGAATGTGCAGCTCTGACAAGTTTCATCCGTGGTGATACTGAAATAACCTGCTGTTCCAGCTCTCTGCCTCCCGATGCTGTTTCAAAAGACTTGAACTGCTTCAGGAGTAGCTGCTGATTCCCAGTGAACTCAGTTCATCCAGCCTCTCAGACAGATCCAATCAGAACTTCAGTCAAGCCCTGAGCCTTCTAAGCATACAGAAAATGGATGACTGATGGTAAATCTAGCTTTCTTAAGTCTAACCAATTTTCCCCAATTTTTCTATCCCTCTCCTCCCCTTAAAAATAATTCATCACCCCAATTCAGCAGGGAGAAGCCATAATGAGTCATCATGCCAA
Source organism: Mus caroli (assembly GCF_978045245.1). NCBI lineage: Eukaryota > Metazoa > Chordata > Mammalia > Rodentia > Muridae > Mus > Mus caroli. The sequence goes on from NW_028227263.1 coordinate 95,595,105, forward strand.
TTCCTTAGGTTTGAGTGTCTGGTTATATTTATTTTATAGATTATAGATAGATTGTCATTTTAAGGAATAATTTGGAAATTGTCATAATTTTGAACACAGTGGAAACATTTTAAATAGAGAGCTCAGACTTAGAGATTTCTGTCTTTCCTTTCCCCTTCTCTATCATTTCTTTACTAGGTAAAAGGAAGGATGTTGAAGGCAAAAAGGGGGATAAAGTAATATTATAAGAAGTTAGATATATGGGATGTACTACTAAAATTATTCTTAAAGCATTGTATAGCCATAATCTTATATTGGTAAATATCTTTATATTTGATTTAAAATTGAAGTTATAATTTCTTACATTGGCACAGAATTTATATATTGATACAGTTTTAAAGTTTTCATCGGTATAAATGTTTATATATTGATACAAAATTTGAAATTAATATTGTTACTCTTAGATAGGCATTGTGCCTATGCAACTCATTTAAGAATACAAGGTTTTCACCCAGTCCTTCTATAGCTGCTATTACAAACTATTTAGGATAATTAAGTAATGCAAGTGATTCTGATTTAATTATAATAAAATGTTTTCAATATTATTCAAATAGAAATAGCAAGAGTAGTCAAGGTTTGACAATTCATAAATACTTTATATGGATAGTCTTCACAAGCATCAGAATTCCACAAAATATGGCATCTAACATCATTTTATTATTATTAGATTTTGACTAGGACACATGTCTGCTCTTGATAATACACAGTTCATGTTTCAAAGAAGATATTGAGCATCATAACCTCCATATAGAGTTGCTCCAGTTGTGGCAAGGTAGCCATTGGGCAAGGATTGCCCTAATTCATCCATAGCCAAAAAAAAAAAAAAAAAAAAGAAAGAAAAGAAAAGAAAATACTGTCCCTGAAAGGACATGCAATGTGGGATAGTTGACAGCTTAGCTCTGCCAATACAGAATAAGCTAGTCCTTTATAATTCCTGCTACACTTAAGGTCTGTCAGATGGTTCTGGGGCAGAATGCTGAACACAGATGCTCCAATGTTTTGAGGAATAGGAGCTGTCCAGATAGTCAGCTGTCTTTGCAAATTGTTTATGTTTTGGAAACTATGGTTTTGTGCTTCTTATATATTCAGGTCGTATTTAATTCATTCTCGATTCTTGATGGGGTTAAAGGCTAGTTATAATATCATAATCAACCTTAAGTTGTTTAGCATTGAGGAAGATGATGTAGATTTGAAAGGATGGTTTTCTCATGGTAATGCAAGTTAAAATCAAAACATAATTCAGGTATAAAATGGTAAACTGATCAAGTTATTATAGGGTTAGAATAATCTACCTAAATTGACAAAATAGATAGACTGGAAATTATTAATGTATATAATACCTTATAGTTTAATAACTGTTATAACTATGTTAGTTGTATATCTGAGAGAAAAGGCCCTTTTAATGAACAAAAGGGGGGAAATGTTGTGAATTTGGTCTAATGCTTGCATTATGTTATTTGGGTTCCCAAAATTGCATGGGAATCCACATGTAATATGCGAAGGTTCCCTGCCCCTAGTTGGTTCTGATTGGTAAATAAAGTTGCTGGTGGCCAATGACTGGACAGGAAGACAGAGGCAGGATTTTACTATTTGCAGGCAAAGGGACCAAAAGAGAAGAAGGATATGAATCACCATTCTGGGAAAGGAATAAGATCCAGGCTTGAGAGCTACAGAAGAGAGAGAGCATGCTAATCATGTAAGAGCCAGAGAAGAATGGCCCCAGGGCATACACCCCCCAATGGGGTCTAGTGTAGCAAAGATGGAATACAAATTTTAGTAAGTAATTACTCAGGAATATGAGTATTGGGTGTGTGTGTGTGTTAGCAATGTGGAAGTTTGGGAATGGCCCAGTTATTGAGCTGTTTAAGTCCTATTAAAATAGAACGTTCTTCTCTCTCTCTCTCTCTCTCTCTCTCTCTCTCTCTCTCTTTGTGTGTGTGTGTGTTTCATTTGGGAACTCAGAACACTGGGGCAGGTAGCAAGGAACACGTGCCACTGTCACCAGGGCAATTTGAGTAGCATTAATCGCCACTGCAATAGACACTTCATGTTATATGCAATAGTAAGTGAGACATGGAATTTGACTCACATTACAAGATGAGCAAGTCATAGAACAGAGAGAACAGTGCATTATAGGAGTGGATATGTAGAGTCTGAGGCAGCTACAGGTCTGAGGGGCTAAACTTGACTTAATATTTGTACTTTATGTATATTGTGAAGCTAATACACAGACATTCGACTTACCTCACTCTGTTGGAATGCATAGTCTATTTCTCTGGCTGTTAAGCCTAGAAGAAATAAGAAAAGAAATCTATCATGCTGACTAGTCATGTTCAAAAGTCTACACAAGGAAGAAACAGAAATTAAGCAACCCAACAAAATTCAAAGAAAAAAAGTACCAGGAGCTAGTCTGTTCAAATCAGCCTTTAAAGGCTGTTCTGTTTCTCTCTAAAAAATTGACGATTATAAAAAAAATTAATAATCTCAATCACTAGGAAACAAATGTAGCTATGATCATTGTACTCATCAAGCCAGTCAAATCCTCCAAAAGATCATCTTGTGGGAACCATGGACATTCACTTAGTTGTTCTCTTTGTGTGTGAGATCATATTATTTTCTTTATTTTCCAGAGTGCTATCACTTTTAAAGCAGACAAAGTCACTCTCAAAGCACTTTGATATCTTTATGATGGTCAAGTGTTTAGTCATGTGTACACACATTCACAGCAAGTTGCAGCCACTGAAGACTGTCACATGTGGAATTGATTCTTAATCTCTAAGGACTTCAACTTGAAAATACACTGAGAAATATCTCTCAAGTCAATAGCTTCCTATACAACAATATTTTTTTGGACAAATAGCCGAATAGGAATGATATAAAATGTTGTTTCTATTTACAGACCATCTCCAACAAACATAACTCCAGGAAGGGTTAGCACATACACCAGTAATATAGAAAATATAAAACTACCACAATTTAAGAACCAATACAACCCACAAAACCCCCACAGTTGATAGTGACTTAGGAAGCTCCAACCTCTTTACTGGTTGTGCGATTCACTGATATTTATGCTTAAATGGTTGAGAACAATAGCATTAAGCATTATGAGAGAAAGAGGCAGTCCACATCCGCATAGCTCTTTTAACAGGATGTGATGGCAGTCATTCTTTGTTGTTAGCCATAGTTGTTCATTTCTTTTTTTTTTTTTTTTTGGTTTTTCGAGACAGGGTTTCTCTGTGTAGCCCTGGCTGTCCTGGCACTCACTTTGTAGACCAGGCTGGCCTCGAACTCAGAAATCCGCCTGCCTCTGCCTCCCGAGTGCTGGGATTAAAGGCGTGCGCCACCACGCCCGGCTGTTGTTCATTTCTTATGTTGACTATTTTAGAAATTAAACGTAAGTATAGGTATGATATAAAAAGATAACTAGGTTTACTCTTGACTGCACTTTCAGGCTCCCACTTGTCCCTCCGAGTGCATTCTTTACAAGTAAGTGGTGGTTATGTGTACACAGGGAGGTCAGGCATTGTGGCAAACAAACACATCATCTATAGCTTCCCTTGCATGAACACAAAGCCTTCAGCTAATGTGTCAGAGCCTTCTCCTTATGAATAAACATTTCAGGGGACCAATCACTGTGTGAAGAGTAGGTGGAACTTTTGGGTCAGGGAGAGAAAGAGGGGAGGCAGGAGAGAGATATGGCTTTTTAGACAGGGATAGCTCGGTGGACAGTATGTAGCTAACAAGTGGCCAATGGTTTAGATGGGGAATCTGCCAGGATTCGGCACCAGAGGATTTATATTTCATATGGCTTACAAGATTAGGATGCTAGTTGTTGCACCTAGTGGCTGAGTTACCTGTTGATTCTGAACTAAGTTTGTGTGGTGTTTGCCTTCATGCAGCAACTCGACTGCGTTCTAGAGAGAAAGGTAAGGTAGCAAAGCATGGTTTTTGCAAGAAGTGCAACCTAAAAGGCCATGTCAAATGGGAATTTGGAAGCGTGGGGCTGGCATGGTAGTGACCTGCCAGTGGGAACTTAGTGAGCTGGCTGGAGAGATTTCAGAACTCCAGGTCAGAGAGTCTCCACAAGATGAGAACAGGTCAGTGTCTTACACATGATAGATAGTATTTTTGTTGTTGTTGTTGGTTTTTGTTTTGTTTTGTTTTGTTTTTTACATTCCCTGCTACAAGCTGACACATCAATAGTACTGTGCCATCTCCATCTCCTAAAGTGTGGGAGTGTTAAACGAGCTGATGTGTATGCATAGCATGCAGGAGATCCTTGTTGATGTTGTTGCTATTACTAGGATATATTATATTCCTAATTCACTTTTTCTCCAAATTTCTATAAATCTTTGGGTTAAATTTCAATGTCAGAATGAAGTTTTGATAATTGTTTTCATGTTCATATCTTGGTGTTGTAGTAGGTGATCTTAAAAACACTTAACTTTTACAGTTACAAGCACATCATGAAAATTAACCAACGATGACTGTGCCATTTAGATTTCCTGAGTGTGGACTTTTTTGTGCAAAAGAGGAGAACAGAAATCAAAAGGCATATAACATACATATTCATACTGCAAGGGTTTTCCCAGTAAATACTGCCTCAATATGTAGCTCAAAATTCAACAATGTCACCCAAGCAGTTCTCATTTGATGTGTGAGTGAAATGGAGTCTGATTATTCTAACCTGACATTGTGTTATGTTTTGAGTGTTTCTTTCAGAGTTTCATATGCTGGGTGTCTGGCTCCTAGTGTGGTGATTTGAGAGGGAAAGGTAAGAACCCAGTCACACTTAACTGGGCCATTTCAGGCATCATATCTGTAAGTTGTTTTAATTCTAAATATTTATATTTAATTCTAAAATAGATATTTTAAATCTAGAGGGGCCTCAGTCACCCTTAGCAGAACCAGCTGTCAGAGAAAGGGAACCTCATGCCCCCAAGTCTTCCTGGCTTTGTGTCTTACCATAAAATGTTCTGTCACATATATTTCTGTAATGATACCCGTCACCAACACATGTAACATAGCCACAAAGCTCCCAAGCTGCACATATGTCAGTCTTCAGCTCCAAACCCATGAGCTAAATACTACTCCACTCCTCGTACAATGCCAGTATCAGACATTTCATTAAAGCAACACAAAATCAATTAACAAACTTTAAGACAAAGAGGTCAGACTCAAGACTGTCAGTGATATGTATTTATCTCTCAAGTCACTGTACCAGGGAATACCAACTCAGGAAGGTTTTTTTTTTCTGAAGACAAAAATGGTCATAAATACAACAATAAACAATGCAATATACCAATGGCCCTCTATCACACAGTTGTCAAAAAACACATTCTTAAACAAGATCCACAGAGCATTTTGGGGTTCCATTTTTAAGGAGAGAAAGGTGAGTACTCTAAAGAGGAAACTTTCCTTCACCAGCTTTTTTTTTTTTCTTTTTGCTTTTAACACAAAACTAGGCAAAATAAACACATTCAAACGCTAATCTGAACTTAACACAATGGATTTGAAGGTTCTGACAATAGATACTAGAAGTTGCCTAGCCTCCCACTAGCTCTGCTATTCCCCTGTCACACTTTTACCTTTAATTTTCAGTCTTTCGTTCCCTGGGGTGAACTGTCACCTCTTGCTCAGCCTAGCTGATCCTGTACACTGAGACAGTTCAGTTCTCTATTCTAGCCTTGCCCCAGACTGCTATGCATACTCCCATGAGGTGTGCTTCGAAGGCCGAGAGGTCTGGGAGCACTCATGAGTAAAGAGTTTCACAGAAACTCACGTCCTGGAACTTTGGCATTCTCAAAATACGTATACTCATATCCTATCCCTGTGTTAGTCTGGTGAATGGATCCACGTGATCTCTTTTAGTATTGTCTTATTATAAGTGCCTTTTAAGATTGAATTCTGACATAGCTAAGCCTTCAGCAGTGTTCCAATGTCCTAGAAAATGCTTGAAGCCAAGGAGCTTAGAAGAGACAGTGAAACTAATTAAGCATTACAAAGAACAGAGCTAGAATAGCTCAGGGCTAGTCTGCGGGAGTGTTTACTTGAGGCAGTAGCCAGTCTCACCCATACACAATGGCCTAGCTAATAGGTGGGTTTACCATGTAAAAGTTAGGGAATCCCACTGAGACAGGGATCTTCACCACAGCCAGGTACAGCAAGCTACATTGCATATTAGAAGCAAGTTGGTGAATTCTTCTGACAAATGGAGATTCTCCACAGATACTTAAAAGTTACACTCATACAAGAATTTATCAGGGCCTAGGAAATAGGGGGGTTGTGGTATTGAACTATTCATGAGAAGGTCTGCTAGAGCAGAACCCCCTGGTGCTAGCTTTCACAAGGCTCAAAGGAGTAGCACTAACTGTGACTAGGGTGTGAAATCCTTACCTGTCACTAAGCTGACCCTAGGCAGGACTGCTTTATCTTTACTGTAAGCATCTACCTGGTTCCTGTAAGTCCCTTTGAAGTCATTCCTTTGTTTTGTGTCAGGTAACTTCAATGTACTTTGCCTGCTGTGACTTCCTACTCCCTTTATTTTCTGTATTATATAAGACTGGTGTTCACTTTGTGACAATACATTCAGATTCTACACAATCTCCTGTGTGCATCTGTCTGTCATTTGCTGACTCCTTGCCTATCTGCACCCGGAGACCCGTCCTATGCAGACAAGGGACCCAAGAGGGTCTGCAGCACCAGACTACCTACCTCATGAGTACTTGTCTCTGTGTTGAATCTTCTTGTGAATAGAAATATTGAGGAGGATAGGTTTGCTTATCTAACACACACAAACACCACACACACACACACACACACACACACACACACACACACACACGGCTCAATATCTATCTCACATACAAATAAATGATCACATCTCAAACTAACTTACATTCCAACCAAGAGCACTGGGGCTGGAATGAGCACTCACAGGTTCAGAGTTAACAGTGCTCTTCCTGGGGACCAGGGTTCCATTCCTAGCACCCACATCAGGCAGCTCATCATTGCGTCTTATTCTAGCTCCAAGGAATTCAAGGCCCTTTTCTGGCCTCTACAGGCACCTCCACACACATGGCAGGTACACAGACACATGACTAAAGATAAAAATAAGGATCTACAGTGATGGGTCAGCAGTTGGGAGCACACATTGCTCTTGTAGAGGATCAGACTCCATTCCCAGCACTCACGTGGACGTTCACCATCATCTTTAATGTGAATTCCAGAGGACACAATGCCATATTCTGGTTACTGAGGACTTCATGTATGCATGTGGTACGCAAACATGCAGGCAAAGCACTCATACACATAAAGTAAAATGAAGAAATAAAAAAAAAACAAACATTTAAAGATAAACAAAAATAAATCTTTTAAAAGATGAGAAAGAAAGAAAGAAAGAAAGAAAGAAAGAAAAAAGAAAAGAAAGAAAGAAAGAAAGACAGACAGACAGACAGACAGACAGAAAGAAAGAAAGAAAGAAAGAAAGAAAGAAAGAAAGAAAGAAAGAAAGAAAGGAAGACTAAAGAATCCCAAAACCCAAAACCAACCAAGGGGTTAGAGGAGGCCAAACTTGGATCCTCCACCACTGGAGACTTGCTGTAGATGAGAAACCAGAGATATGAAGGGTGGTACTAAACACCAAAGAGAATCATCATTTATATGCTACAAGGGAAAGCCAGCACAGACTGAGCTACCAGTTTTCATGGCAATCATCCTACCAAGAACATGCTCTCTTGCAAAACTAGGGCCCAAAATAGCCCCTGTGTTTGCCAAGAGGTCATCTCTCATTACACTCTTACCAGCATCACAAAATAAAACACAGACATGTGCCACTATAAATAATGTTTTGGTTAAGATCAGACCACAGAGAGGTTAATGCTACCATCGTTGTATTCTGTCCTCATGTACAGAAGGAAGCTCTACCACTCCAATTCTTGAAATCACTTATCAGATTTCATAGAGTGTATTCCTGTGGGGAACAACTAACTACTGCATAAGAACTCAAATATTCTCATGAGTAAGGGGCAGGTGGTTTGATTAGCTATAATGTTTAATATAACAGTAAAAGTATGACTTTACACTCAACTTTTAAACTTTCATTTCCATTGCCAAACTTTTAATCTACTTTCTCCCCAACCCTCCTGTCCCAGCTTGTCAACAGCAGTCACAGAATCATAAACAACAGTATCTTAGCTTGGATAAGAATGGCCCCTGAAGGTTCATATACTTGAATACTTGGTCAGAACTGGTTGGGAAGGATTAAGACATGTGGCCTTGTTGGAAGAAGTATGTCAATGGGCCTGAGCTCTGAGGTTTCAAAAGACCACACCATTTCTATTTAGTTCTCTCCTTCTTCCTCCCTCTCTCTCTGCCTTATGCCTGTGGATCGTAATGTAAGGTCTCAGGTCCTGCTCCAGTGTCATGTTTACTAATGTGTTTCCTGCTCTGAAGACTCTAAACTCCCAGAACTGTAAGCCCCAATAAACTTTTTTTTTTTTGTATAAATTATCTTGGTTGTGGTGTCTCTTTGTAACAATAGAAAAACGACTATCACAAATGGGCAGTCTGACCAATACAGCAAATCAGGGGGCATTCTGATTTTATACCTAGAAAAACAAAAGTTGTCCAGGGATCTCTGGTGCCAACTACCTGCTTTCTGGAGTGTCATGCTTTCAGGTCCAGAGATAGGGACAGGATGCAGACACCAGACTTCCCATCAATAAAAATTTCTCCCACCGACATCCAAATCAGAGGAATAGCAGTGATTACACGAGCAAACATACATCACAATGGCATTTGCCATGAAAAGAAATTAGTTTCAGGAATATTCTGCAGTTCCTGGGGAGACAGAAGCTACACATGTCCTCATGCCAAAGGGCTAGTAACCAAATAGCTTCTAGTAAGTAGGCCCACCTTGAGACTAAATTTCATTGAGATGCAAATGCCTAAAAACTGCAATATTTCATCGCCATGTGGATGCAATGAAATATTCTTTATTTCCCAGAAAATATCACATCATATGTATTTTTGTTTTATATTTTTCCTTCAAAGAAGAAATAGAAGCCACTGGTGGGATCAAAAACTGGGCAACCCTTAGAACACAGTGAGATCACTTTCCACTGTGATCACTTTCCAAAGTATTCAATGCAGAGTGGCTATGTGTTCCACAGACCTACTGTGATAGAAAAATGAAAACCAATGTTTAAACAATAACTTTCAAATGGATGCTTATTGCTATATAGTTCGTATTAGTATAAGGCAGGAAATCTGTTATGTGTTCAGGGTTTGGCAAATGGATGCGTGTGGATTCCTTCACAAGGGACTACTATATGTCAAATACAAGGAATGGTGCAGTACATGACTGAATTTTAGAACATGCCAATACAGAAGCCAGTTCCAACAGAGAACGAACTTTTTGGCTCTACTTCCTTGAGTATCTGAGCTAAGGAAATCTACAGAGGCAAGCAGTGCAGGTGCCTGTGCCTAGAAGTGGAGAATGGCTACATAGAGGATGAATCACCTACCCGAGGAAGATGACATAAAATGACCCTGTTGAGATGGTCACAAAACTTTGTAAATACATAGAACCCAATCATTTTGCACTTAGCTGCTGACTTTCATGGGATGCAAATATGTCTCAATAAAAAGCTGTTTTTAAAAGGGAAGACATGATGCATGTGCAGCATGATGGTGGTCCAATCCATGAATCCCAACACTTGGGAGGCAGAGGCTGACAGGAAGAACTCAGGGCCAGCCCCTAACTGGAGGATCGCCACCTGTGCAGGCTATCTTTGGAAAAAGCCAGATTTCAGGAGCAGAATTCCTGAGCCAGGGATCCACACCAGGCCAATTACTCGGGGTCTGAGACAGATGCCCGGATCCTAGGGAGTCACAGGTTGTAGGTCCCTGGAGCACAAATGCATCACGGGACATCGCGGGGCGCAGAATGTCTCCCATTACCTGCCTGGCAGGCATGGCGCAGCGCGGGGCTCACTACACTAAGAACGTTCCCGGGACAGAAACCTACAGCTGCCAACGTCCCCGCAGAAACCCCATGCGAAGAAGGTTCGCGCGCCCGCTCAGCGCCAGCCTTACCTTCCTGCTCCACCATCTCCAGCAGGTCGGGGTCACCTAGCTTTGCCAGCTCGTTGAAGGCATTGAAGGACCTCTGTGACAGGCGGCGAGATGACTTGGGGCGGAGGCTGAAGCGGATCGTCTGCCGCCTGCTTTTCAGCTCCGCCTCCGCAATCCAGCTGGAGCTCTCTTTCTTTAAGCTGTCCGATTGCGGCGACTCCAGAGGCACCTGGAGCCCCAGAGGCACTGGAGACACTGGGGACACCCCAGGAGTCTGAGAAGAGGGAGGAGCTAGAGACGAGCGAAATTCCTGAGACCCGGGAGACGCCATGGCCTGGCGAGTTGCCTTGGACGGGTGAGGAGCCAAGGACGAGACGCCCTGAGTCGAAGACTCCTGGCGGTACCGCTGACTGGATTTCCTCTCCACGTGGTACTTGCCCTGACTCTTGGAGCGGTCCAGCAGATTGGCAGTTAAGCTCTTGTGCTTCAGTACCCTTGAGCGATAGTGCTGCTCTGTCCCCTCTGTGTCGGGCTCTAAGTGATGCTCCTGGTCCTGGTTAAGCTGACCTGAATCCTTTCCTTGATCCTGCTGCCAGCCCAGGTGCTCCTCCAGGTTGTGTTGGCGAAGTTTCCGTTTCTTCTTGGGCCTTTCTGGCACTCTGCCCTTCTCACTGATCTCTCCGGACAGCCCAGATTCCTCCCCTGTTTCGGACTCCTGGACTTGCAGTGTTGTCTCCGTTTCTCTTCTCTCCCTCGGGTATTCCACCTGTTCCTCCTCAGAAACTTCCATAATGTCCACATACCTAGAGAGTCTAGGTCTCACCACCCTTCTTGCCCCTTCTGGGACACTTAATTGGTGCACATCCGGGGAGACTTCAGGCCCCTCTACCCTCCTTGGGGCCTCCTCAGCGGGCCTCACCACAGCTACATCTTCGGGGGGTTCCTGGGAGTCCCCAGGCTCCCTTCCTTCTTGACTCCACAGCTCCATACTTAACAGGCTTAGAGCTTCCCGTTTCAACCGGTCCACCCACTCAAGGCAGGTACTCACAGTATACCATCTCCAACCCTTTCCCTCACATCCCCTCTGGTAGGCAGCCTCAGCCTAGTAATAAGTCTGGTTGCCCAGGATTGTCTCGCCCTCCACTCAAAGTGAAGCTATCTAAGACAAAACCTTTTTCCCAGTTGGGGGTTATTTTCTGTCGGGTAAAAATAAAAATCCACTTCCCTTAAAGCATCTCTCTCCCTTTAAGGCCTGAGCGTGACGTGTGTCTTCTCCGGGGTTTCAGAAGACTCTTGGCTTGTCTTGAGGTTCTTTAATGGGCACTTCCTGGATGGAGAGTCAGGGGCATGTCTACCTCGGAGAGGTCAGACACCATGGCCAAAATTAAGAGTCAGTCTCCATTTCTTCAAAGTTGAAAGGTATGGGCTAGTTACATGTGTACTCATGATGCATGCGATAGTGGAAACGGAAGTATTCTATAATTGTGAATGAGTAAGAAAACATCTTTTACACTCGATGAGAATAGTACCTTCTAGGGTTTGCGGGGAGCCCTCCATGAGTGTGCTGGGAAGAATGCTAGAAATAGCCCACATCACCGTGAGCCTCACTTTGCCTCTTAACTAAACAAAGAACAGGAATCCCCAGCAGATTGCTCTGAATTGGGCCGGGCAACCCCACAGTAATTAGGAGATAAGAATTCCTGAAGGGGTAATTGTTGGGTGATAGACTGAAGATGGGGTGCTTGGACACCTGAGCCGAGCACTTAGGGAGTACAGGGGGTCATGACTCTCTGTTAAGGTGTTTTGAAAATTAAGGAACCAAAGAAAACTTGGCGCGTCTTGGTGGCATGGCTGCTGTGTGTGTCTCTGTTTCTCAAGGACTTTCTGAAACCAAGAATCACCTCTTAGAGATTCTAGCAGCCTGCGGTCACTGCTTTTCTACTCTGTCAGGATTTTTTTTTTCCCTAGTGAATTTCTTGCAACACCATGTGACCAAGTGATTCAAGACTGCAGAACAATTCTCTTGATGTATTTTGAAATTGTATTTGAAGAGTGGATGTTCATAAGGTGAGCAATAGATGTGCTTGCCTGTGATCATAATTGCGACAGCACAGTTTAGTTCTTCTTCACTAACATCCTTTACAAGCTTCATTTATCTCTTTCTGACAACATCCTTCCAGAAACAACCAAAGGAGATTCTAAATAAGTTGTTAGAAGTCAAGTTGTCACTCAGGATTAACTTTTACACCATGTCGTTGTTATTTGTCCTAGCTAATTTATTTTCCTAAGATCAACCACCCCGAGAAAAGACCACTGGGAGAAGACAGGCTTTCAATGAGCTGATAGGTTTAGTCCACCATAGTAGAAAAGACAACGCAGGAACTTGAAGTAACATGTCTCGTCATAATGGGAATAAGCATAGCTTCTAAGAAAGGTCCATTTATTTCTAAAAAGAGATCTCAGACCATCTCATGGACAAGGAGCTGAATGTATGGTGGTAACCAAGAACAACTTCTGAGAGCCCTTGGTAGTTGGGATAGGAGTTACAGGCTGACCTTTGAGTGTGTGAACCAACATGTACACTCAGCACATCGTCTTGAGATACTTGGAAGAACAGAACGGCCAGTGACTATCCCCAGCTCACACACAGCGCACTCTTCCATCAGCTTTCTCTCTGGTTCTGCCGGATCCTTCCGAGTTCTCTTTTCCCTCAGCAGTCTTCTTATTTTTTCTTTTTCTTTTCTTTTCTTTTCTTTTCTTTTCTTTTCTTTTCTTTTCTTTTCTTTTCTTTTCTTTTCTTTTTTCTTTCTTTCTTTCTTTCTTTCTTTCTTTCTTTCTTTCTTTCTTTCTTTCTTTCGTTCTCTCTCTCTCTCTCTCTCTCTCTCTCTCTCTCTCTCTTTCTTTCTTTCTTTCTATCTTTCTTTCTTTCTTTTTTTTTTTTTCCTGAGACAGGGTTTCTCTGTGTAGCCCTGGCTGTCCTGGAACTCACTTTGTAGACCAGGCTGGCCTTGAACTCAGATATCTGCCTGCCTCTGCCTCCCAAGTACTGGGATTAAAGGCATGTGCCACCACGCCCGCCAGCAGTCTTCTTTCAGTGTGTCTCATCTCAGCCTCTATGACTGGAGAGGTCCAGGCTAACGTGACCAGTGCATCCTTAAAATGCATTTCAGAATCTGAGCCCCACAGAAAGGCTAAAGAACTCTGCAGATTTACAATACTATGAAGGAAGGGAGGGGGGAAGCAACAAGGTTCAGGAGAGCCTGTTGACACAGGTCATCATCTTAGTGTCACTCTTTAAGGTTAAAAACTGAATGGAAAATAAAAAGAAATGGAAGGAAAAGACAGATATGACTACCCCAATATATATGACTACCCCAAGGTGAAGGAGAAACTTTATTTAGGTATAGACTAGCCATCTAGAGGCACCTGGGAGAGTCCAGAGTGGATATGACCAGAGTGAGCTGGGTAATATGGGGAGAAGGGGAGGGGGAAGAGGAGGGAGAGAGTAGAGAAGGGAATGAGGTGCAGCAGCCAGGAGGCCAAAGATACAAAAAGGGCTGGTAACCCAAAATGCCTGGATTTTATAGGGAAGAACAGACCAGTCTTCGGGCCTAAGAACTCAGTGTAAAGGGCCAGAATGCCAGCTAGTCCCTGTAATAGATAGAGGCTGAGGGATGCTGGGAAAACCGCAAGACTAGGTCCACTTTGTCCTGTTAAATAGCCACCTCAGCTATGTCTCAGGATTGCAATTTAACAAAAACAAGACACTTTTCTGTTTGTTTGTTTGTTTGTTTTTTATTAGATATTTTCTTTATTTACATTTCAAATGTTATTCCCTTTCCTGGTTTCCCCTCTAAAAACCCACTATCCTCTCCCCTTCCCCTGCTCACCAACTCCCTCCCTCCCGCTTACTGGCCCTGGCATTCCCCTACACTGGGGCATAGAGCCTTTACATAACCAAGGACCTCTGTTCCCATTGATGTCCTACAAGGCCAAGCGCTGCTCCACATGCAGCTGGAGCCATGGGTTCACCCATGTGTACTCTTTGATTGGTGGTTTAGTTCCTGGGAGCTCTGGACGTACTGGTTGGTTCATATTGTTGTTCCTGCTATGGGGCTGCAAACCTCTTCAGCTCCTTGGGTCCTTTCTCTAGTTCCTCCATTGGGGAACCTGTGCTCAGTTCAATGGTTGGCTGAGAGCATCCACCTCTTTATATTGTTAGTCGCTGGTAGAGCCCCTCAGGTGACAGCTATATCAGGCTCCTGTCAACAAGCACAATAGTGTCTGGGTTTGGTGACTGCATATGGGATGGATCCCCAGGTGAGGCAGTCTTTGGATAGCCTCTCCTTCAGTCTCTGCTCCACACTTTGTTTCTGTAACTTCTCCCATGGGTATTTTGTCCCCCCTACTAAGAAGGACCAAAGTATCCACACTTTGGTCTTCCGTCTTCTTGAGCTTCATGTGGTCTGTGAACTGTATCTTGGGTATTGCTAGCTTCTGGGCTAATATCCACTTATCAGTGAGTGCATACCTTGTGTGATTTTTGGGATTGGGTTACCTCACTCAACATGATATTTTCTAGGTCTGTCCATTTGCTTAAGAATTTCATAAATTCAGCTGGGCAGTGGTGGCACATACCTTTAATCCTAGCACTTGGGAGGCAGAGGCAGGCGGATTTCTGAGTTCGAGGCCAGCCTGGTCTACAGAGTGAGTTCCAGGACAGCCAGAGCTACACAGAGAAACCCTGTCTTGAAAAAACAAAAACAACAACAAAAAAGAATTTCATAAATTCATTAGTTTTAATATTGGAGTAATATTCCATTGTATAAATGTATCACATTTTCTGTATCCATTCCTCTGTTGAGAGACATCTGGATTCTTTCCAGCTTCTGGCTATCATAAGTAAGGCTTCTTATGAACACAGTGGAGCATATGTCCTTATTATATGTTGGAGCATCTTCTGGGTTTATACCCAGGAGTGGTATTGCTGTGTCCTCAGATAATACTATGTTCAATTTTCCGAGAAGCTGCCAGATTGATTTCCTGAGTTGTTGTACCACCAGGAATGGAGGAGTGTTCCTCTTTCTTTACATCCTTGCCAACATCTGATGTCACCTGAGGTTTTATTTTAGCCGTTATGACTGGTGTGAGGTGGAATCTCAGGGTTGTTTTGATTTTCATTTCCCTGATGGTTAAGGATGTTGAACATTTCTTTAGGTGCTTCTTAGACATTTGGTATTTCTCAGTTGAAAATTCTGGGTCCCCTGGAGCAGAGATGTTCAGAATTGAGAATTCTTCTTGGTAGATTTTTCCTTTGATGGGTATGAAGTGTTCTTCCTTATCTTTTTTGATAACTTTTGGTTGAAAGTTGATTTTATCTGATATAAGAATGGCTACTCCTGTTTGTTTCTTGGGACCATTTGAACAAGCCACTTTTGATCTTGTAAAAAACTTAAAATTTTTTTTAAAAGTTATAAAAACAAAATTTATTAAAAATTGTATCTAGACTAATAATTTTTCTCATTTTTCTTAAAGATCTCTCTCTCTCTCTCTCTCTCTCTCTCTCTCTCTCTCTCTCTCTCTCTTTGATTTCTCCAAATGTTGGGCACACTTGTAATTGAGCCTTCTGTGGCTTGAAATTTCATGATTTCATGAGACAGTTGTTGCTAATCAAATTCTTTATTTAGTCCCTTATACCAAATTCTTCTTTGTAAAAATAGTCTTTCACAGAGAACAGGAGCCCACCTGACTTAATTATATATTCACTTGACACGGAGGGCAGGGCTCTAATCCAGACTTGTCCTAAGACAGTCATCTTCAAAGACAGTGAAGAGAGAGGCTTTAACATCAATGCAGTCTGCTTTCAATATGAGCTCATCTGTATCTACTTCACTGATGCCAGACACTTCTAGCAGCTCATTCTCAGAGCTGGGGCTTTATACCCTGACTTGCATGGGTCGGGAGGGCATTTAGCCAGGAAGAACAAAGATGATGATTCCTGCCAGAGTATGCTTCCTATGCAATTAGTTCAGACAGCCATTTGCTATTTCCCAGCACAGCAAGCATAGGACACCATGTTGACAAGTCAGTCACCACTCAGTGGTGGACTCCCTCTGGTGTTTTGCCTCCTCTTCCTTCCTCAAGGGGTCTGCTTAACACCCTAACAAGATGGTATCGTTAGAGAGCAGGGAACAGATTGTAAAATTCCAAAAAATCCTGACTGTTGGTATTTATCCAAACTAGTGTTTATATTGGCAGAATGTTATGAATTTGAGAAAACAAAGAGTAAGGACAAAAATCTTTGAGGAGCTCTGGTTTCTTATTCTCTCCCAAATGAGTGCCTGACCTGGAGGCTAGACATGAGGGTGAGACCTTGACTCCAGTCCAGATCCAAATCCCTCAGGTAAACAGCTTTAGAACTGGATAGACCTCTGGAGTTTAAGTTGAAAATGGGTAATGTCTATTTCCCAGTTTCAACCTACCTCCTAAACAATGACAGTATCACCTTCTCAGAGGGAAAAGTGTTATGGTAGCTTGAAGACCATTATAGAGAAGGTGCTTCTCTGGTCAGATTGGAGATCTGACATTCTGAGCTACAGAAGGACAAGAGTTGATCCAGTTGGGCCTGCTAATCACCTGCCGAAGAAACCACTTCACAGGGAGGCTGCTTCACCTTAAGCCAAGCTTAAGCTAGGAGGAATGATTATCCCTGTAATGAAACAATGCATCCATCTTTTCCAGGAAGCCTTTCACGTTTGGAGCTGCAGTCATGTTAATGGTTAAACCCACCTGCTTTTCTACATTATGAAGAAAAGCTTAAATTTCCCTTGTAACTATTTTTATCTTTTTCCCTCTTATGAATACTTGCCAAAGCCTCAGCATGGGTTCTTGAACCCTATGGGCTTTCTCAGTCTTTGCCTATGAAGTTATCTGCATCTCTAATCCCCAATTCACCACAGGACTTTTATAAATGTCATAGATTTCACTCTTCCTCTTCCTCAGTTAGATGTGAGAAAAACCACTCCATTGCTGTCTGAGCACAGCAAGCTGGATTTAGAAGTGTACAAGGGCCTGGCCACATGACTCACCCCATACCCCTCCCCCACCCCCAAGTTGGAAATTCAGAGAGTAGTCTCTCATTGACTTTTGAGGTCACTTCTGTGGGGGCAAGGATTAGGGTTGGTAGAAAACAGCTGTTGAGATAATTGGCCTTTAGCCCCTGGACAGACAAGTGGGGGTCTGGGGCTCAAGGCTTCCTGTGGGGTGGATAAGTCACTTGGAAGGGGAGTCATCACAGCTGTTCATAATATACATCATGGGCTTACAAGTTCAACACAGGCTAAAAAACATGCTTAGCAGGATACATTAGGTTTAGGAGACAGAAACTTAATTGTTTTTACACCCCCCTCCCAGAAGCTGCCAGGCTTTACAATTGCATGCCCTGGGGTTTTCTTTTTTTTTTTTTTTTTTTTTTCTTGGAGCCAAGACAGCTGCCTTTTTTTTTTTTTTTTAAGTTTTTTTTTCTTTTTTTAAGATTTATTTATTTATTATATGTAAGTACACTGTAGCTGTCTTCAGACACTCCAGTAGAGGGTGCCAGATCTCGTTACGGATGGTTGTGAGCCACCATGTGGTTGCTGGGATTTGAACTCTGGACCTTCGGAAGAGCAGTCGGGTGCTCTTACCCACTGAGCCATCTCACCAGCCCTGGGGTTTTCTTTTTAAACTCTAATAAAATTGTCCCCCCTGTCCCCACACACCCCCAAACAAACAAACAGACATAGAACCAAGAATTTTGTTGACCTCTGCAAACATAATTCTAATGACATGTTGAACTTTACAGATACTTACCAAATTTAACAAATTTGTCTTTATTTTTCTTTTGTGTGTGTGTGTGGGGGGGGGGGGGGTTGATGTCTGCAGATGGGATGAATCCCTAGGTGGAACAGCCTCTGGGTGTTCTTTCCTTCAGTCTCTGCTCCAACAAATTTGACTGATTTTGATTCATTTCATGCTTATTTCATATGATTATATTTAACTAATAGAAAATATAAGGTCTGAGAAACCAAAGGGAAAGAATTTTTCTTTCCTTTCCTTTCTTTTCTTTTCTTTTCTTTTCTTTTCTTTTCTTTTCTTTTCTTTTCTTTTCTTTTTTGTGGGTAGAGTTTAACTCAAGACTTTGCCACTGACTAGCTTTGAAATCCTCACTGAGATGGAAATGGCACCATGCCTTAGTTTCCACAGTGAGCACGATACTCTTTCTAAGGAGGAGGTAAAGAGGGTTAGGTAAAGTTAAAACTCTAAAGTCAGCATATCCCAAACAGAGTGATTGTAATCCCACTCGAGTGGAGGGAGTGGTGTTTAAAATCCCCAGTAGACAGATGGACAGGGATAGGGACCATGACTAGATAATAAAGATGGTGAACACCCAAAATGACTGGTTTCTACCTAGCCCTCCTAACCTGAGACAAAAGCTTAGCAGCTCCAAAAACAGGCCTTCTGAGCTTTTTGTCTGCTCCGTAGCATCCCTGTGCTGCTGATGCACTCACTGGCCCAGCAAGTTCAAGGCCTGATCAGGAGATATGTGAGAAATAATTTTGGGTTAATCAGCCATGTACGAGATAATTGTGGTTAATCAGCCATTCCATCATTTTTCAAGCTGACCAACCCCAAATTAGGGAAGAGCCTTCAAAGACTTAAAAACAAACAAACAACAACAACAAAACAAGCTCTAGACCTCAGGAAGAAGCAGGGCTTCCTTTTGCATCTTTCCTTTGATCTGTGAGAGTCTTTTTCTCTATGAGACTGCTGCTTGTGTTACCTCATTGCCAGTAGAAGCATTTCTTCAAATGCTGATTCTGTCTGCTCCTGTTTGCAAAGTTCACGACTTCTCCAGCCCTAGCTGTTGGGCTAAAGATTCACCCCTCTCCTCCCCCCCCCCGAAAATTCTTTTTTTTCCCCCCCCGAATCGTATGTCAAATGTATTTTAAGGCTTCTCTCTCTTTTTTTTATAATTAGGTATTTTCTTCATTTACATTTCAAATGCTATCCCAAAAGTCCCCTAGACCCTCCAGCAGAGAAAGAGAGCAAACCTGATCAACAGCCCTAGATGGTAACCCAGTCATCCCATCAAGGACCTCCATACATCCTTGGCAACATCTGTACATCAGGAAGGATGGCAGTCATGAGTATCTCTAGGAAGCACAGTTCAAAGCTTTTTGCTGTATCACTTAACCCTTCCATGACAGTATGAAATATGAGAAAGGCATTATTATTAGTGTTGTTCCCATTTTACAGATAAGAGGCTTAAAAGTGACTCAGAGATATGCTTATAAAAAAGAAAACCATAGTCTACTCTATAGTGGGGGTAACTTTGGCTCATATAAAGATCCTCAGAATGTCAGATCATAGGAGAAAAGATGAAGGTAGGAAGGTGGGTGAGGGGTGAGGAGAGGTGGAGAGAGGAGGGAGGGAGAACTTGCTACAGGTGTTTGAACTTTTCATGATTAATACATTTTTCTTACAGCATGAGTGCCAGCTGGGTGCCAAGAAAAGTTCAGACACCTCTGTGTGCCAAGCCTATATTTGGTATGATTGTGTGTGTGTGGGGGGGTGTTTACAAACTCTGAGACTTTGAAAATATGAAAATAATTTTTGCTTAGTTGTTTAGAATAAAAGAAGGGCAGGAGTCTACAAATATATGCCCTGTGCCTCTCCCTTCTCTCTTTGCTGAAATATCTGTGGGGGAGGGTAAGGGCTTCACCTATCACCTACTCATCCTTCTCCATCTTTGCAAGAGAACACTAGTAGCCTAATCCTGTGGGGGTCAAGGCTGCTTTAATTCCATATTTTGCATACTGTTTGGAAGAAAGTTATAATACACAGCTTAACCCTAGGATCAGAAGCCATGATCCACCTCCTCAAGACTAGTTAACTACATAAGTTATTGAGAAATCTTCTCATAGGAAAATTGTCTCTTGCTTCTGATTCATTCATTTCATAATTAATTTGTACCAGTGAATCATGGATATTTATTTTATACATTGGATTATAGACTTTTTTTACTTAAAAAAAATCAAGGTTAATGAGCTAACTGATCTAGTAAAAGTGCTTGCTGCCGATCCCAATGGCTTGAGTTCAAGCCCTCAGACCCACATGGGAAAAGGAAAGACCACACACACTGTATGTACAGCTCTCCACGCAAACACAGACATACACACTGAATAAATAAATAAACAAATACTCTTACAAAAGCTCTTAAAAACTTTTAAGCATTGTAAAAATGAAGGCAGGAAATGAAGACATTTCTACTTGGAGTCCCATTATAATACACTAATAAGCATATCAAGACCTTTCATTTAGCGTTCCCATGAAGCTACTTTTATAATCAGATATAACTATCTCATACAAATAGTCATTTTCAATAATATAATTACTCTGAAGGAAAATTAACCAGGTGACTTTTTGAAAATGATTTTAAAAATATATGCTTAAATAAGAGAAAATCTAGGCAGTATTCTTTAATAACCATGTTCTAAGGACAGAAAGGACCATGAAAGAATCCTGAGCTCTTGGTGTTGTGCCCAGTATATGGTCTTGGGATTCCGAGGGAAGCTTACGATGTAGAAACCAGAGTTTCCACTCTTAGTGCAGGGTGGACGGATAGGAAATGGGAAGTTAAGGAATGTTGTAGTGGAGACATGTAAGTTTTCCACAGTGTTTCAGAAGGAGGACACATAGAAAATAAGAAGGGATTATTTTTAGGTACTACAATGGAAGAAAGTACCCAAAGAAGATGCAAAAGTAGCAGGGCATGTGGAGAGCACAATGCAGTTGTCTGTAAGTGACTCCTGTGGTCCAAGGAAGAGAATAGAGACTGAAAGTAAGAAGCAGCATTGGTGGCCTTTCGTCCATGACTTCTCCTATGATCCAGTGCAACAAGAACATTAACTACATGCTGTTAGCAAGTATATGATAAATAATAGGGGAGAAAGTAGAACACATGGCTTCCTTTTATTTCCAAGATCAAATTAACTCCACTATTACTTTATGTAATCGAGGCATAAGTAGATGCAATAGAATTATAAAATAGCCTTTTGTTCGTCAGTATTATGAAGTTTTAAGAAAATTTTATAATCATATTATGTCTATATTTTGTATGCAGATATAATCATAAATGATCATATTTCTACTTTAATATAATGTTTTATTCCCCGAGACATCCATATAATATGCTTTGTTTATATTCAACTCCAAATTTTCCCCTTAATCCCTCCAAGGTACACCCAAACTTCACATCATCTTCCTTTTATTCCTTCCAAAAAATAAAAATAAAATATAAAATAAACCGAACCAAACAAACAAGAAACAAAGACCAATTTGCTTTCTAAAGAAAGCAAGTATTTCCACACCAACACTCTCACCACTTTTAAAAAAATTTCCCTTTTATTATAAACCTGATCCAATGCTACATACAGTCAATGCTATAAATGTGTATTTCTCTGATATTGTATTTCACAGCTTCTAGTAATAACAATAATTTTCAATATATAGTCTGAGTATTAGTGGTTTAGGTACTGATATGTTCCTCATTTCTCTACTGTGATGGTCAGGTCATGACTTTATTTCCAGCCAAAGATGGAAATAAAGGCTCAAAGGCAGGTAGACATGAAAAGAGAGATGGAGTGGAACAATAATTTACAATCCAGATGTAGATTCCTTCATCCCTTTCAGAGAAGCACTTAGTTTCATTTGCCTCATATTCGAGTAGGAGGTGTGTTTCTCTAGAATGCCACCCAAATGCACCCTCTGCTATTAAGGCGGCACAGATATCTTACATAGATGGCTTCTTTTGAGGTCTCTATACCTTCCTATTCTGACTTTTTTCTTAATCCTTCTAGTGAGATCTGTTTATGTACATTCTGCTAAATCTTTGCCTTTTTCTTCAGTGTTTAGTGCCCTCTGGTGTTTGCAAAGAGACAGTGTACTGTCTGGTTTTGCGTGTCAACTTGCCACAAGCTGGAGTTATCAGAAAGGAGCCTGCATTGAGAAAATGCCCCCATGAGATCCAGCTATAAGGTATTTTCTCAATTAGGGATCAAGGGGGGTGGGGAGGGACCAGTCCATGGTGGGTGGTGTCATCCCTGGACTGGTGGTCCTGGTTTCTATAAGAAGGCAAGCTGAGCAAGCCAGGGGAAGCAATCTAGTAAGCAGCACCTCTCCATGGCCTCTGCATCAGCTCCTACATCCAGGTTCCTGCCCTATGTGAGTTCCAGTCCTGACTTCCTTTGGTGATGAACAGCAACTTGGAAATATAAGCTGGAAAAATCCTTTCCTCCCAAACTTGCTTCTTTGTCATGACGTTTTGTGCAGAAATACAAACCCTGACTAAGACAGGCAGTAACAATGCATTTTGTTCTGGGTTGTTTTCAGTATAAGATTCCTGTGTGCAGGGTGAACAATCTCTGCAAGTTTCTTACAAAAATCGAAGAACTGGCAGAACGTTGGATTAGGGAGAGGAATTTAATTACCCACAATTCCTCCTTTCAAATAAGGAATAAAAATTTCTGGGACACACTTATAAAGGGACTTTTTTTTTGATTTTTAATATTTTTATTACATATTTTCCTCAATTACATTTCCAATGCTATCCCAAAAGTCCCCCATAGCGCCCCCCACTTCCCTACCCACCCATTCTCATTCTTTTGGCCCTGGCATTCCCCTATATTGGGGCATATAAAGTTTGCAAGTCCAATGGGCCTCTCTTTCCATTGATGGCCGACTAGGCCATCTTTCCATACATATGCAGCTAGAGACAAGAGCTCCGGGGTTCTGGTTAGTACATCATGTTGTTCCAACAATAGGGTTGCAGATCCCTTTAGCTCCTTGGGTACTTTCTCTAGCTTCTCCATTGGGAGCCCTGTGATACATCCAATAGCTGACTGTGAACATCCACTCCTGTGTTTGCTAGGCCCCGGCATCGTCTCACAAGAGACAGCTATATTTGGGTCCTTTCAGCAAAATCTTGCTAGTGTATGCAATGGTGTCAGCGTTTAGAAGTTGATTATGGGATGGATCCCTGGATACGGCAGTCTCTAAATGGTCCATCCTTTCATCACAGCTACGAACTTTGTCTCTGTAACTCCTTCCCTGGGTGTTTTGTTCCCAATTCTACGAAGGTGCACAGTGTCCACACTTTGGTCTTCATTCTTCTTGAGTTTCATGCGTTTAGAAAATTGTATCTTATATCTTGGGTATCCTAAGTTTTGGGCTAATATCCACTTATCAGTGAATACATATTGTGTGAGTTCTTTTGTGATTGTGTTATTTCACTCAAGATGATGCCCTCCAGGTCCATCCATTTGGCTAGGAATTTCATAAATTCATTCTTTCTAATAGCTGAGTAGTACTCCATTGTGTAAATGTACCATAATTTCTGTATCCATTCCTCTGTTGAGGGACATCTGGGTTCTTTCCAGCTTCTGGCTATTATAAATAGGGCTGCTATGAACATAGTGGAGCACGTGTCCTTTTTACCGGTTGGGACATCTTCTGGATATATGCCCAGGAGAGGTATTGCTGGATCCTCCGGTAGTACTATGTCCAATTTTCTGAGGAACCGCCAGACTGATTTCCAGAGTGGTTGTACAAGCTTGCAATCCCACCAACAATGGAGGAGTGTTCCTCTTTCTCCACATCCTCGCCAGCATCTGCTGTCACCTGAATTTTTCATCTTAGCCATTCTGACTGGTGTGAGGTGGAATCTCAGGGTTGTTTTGATTTGCATTTCCCTGATGATTAAGGATGTTGAACATTTTTTCAGGTGTTTCTCTGCCATTCGGTATTCCTCAGGTGAGAATTCTTTGTTCAGTTCTGAGCCCCATTTTTTAATGGGGTTATTTGACTTTCTGGAGTCCACCTTCTTGAGTTCTTTATATATATTGGATATTAGTCCCTTATCTGATTTAGGATAGGTGAAGATCCTTTCCCAATCTGTTGGTGGTTTTTTTGTCTTATTGATGGTGTCTTTAGCCTTGCAGAAGCTTTGTAGTTTCATGAGGTCCCACTTGTCAATTCTCGATCTTACAGCACAAGCCATTACTGTTCTATTCAGGAATTTTTCCCCTGTGCCCATATCTTCAAGGCTTTTCCCCACTTTCTCCTCTATAAGTTTCAGTGTCTCTGGTTTTATGTGAAGTTCCTTGATCCACTTAGACTTGACCTTAGTACAAGGAGATAGGAATGGATCGATTCACATTCTTCTACATGTTAACAACCAGTTGTGCCAGCACCATTTGTTGAAAATGCTGTCTTTCTTCCACTGGATGTTTTTAGCTCCCTTGTCGAAGATCAAGTGACCATAGGTGTGTGGGTTCATTTCTGGGTCTTCAATTCTATTCCATTGGTCTATTTGTCTGTCACTATAATAAAGGGACTTTTATTTAGAGTTAGAAAATGAACCCCTTATTGATGGTGTCTTTAGCCTTGCAGAAGCTTTGTAGTTTCATGAGGTCCCACTTGTCAATTCTCGATCTTAGATTGGGAAAGGATCTTCACCTATCCTAAATCAGATAAGGGACTAATATCCAATATATATAAAGAACTCAAGAAGGTGGACTCCAGAAAGTCAAATAACCCCATTAAAAAATGGGGCTCAGAACTGAACAAAGAATTCTCGCCTGAGGAATACCGAATGGCAGAGAAACACCTGAAAAAATGTTCAACATCCTTAATCATCAGGGAAATGCAAATCAAAACAACCCTGAGATTCCACCTCACACCAGTCAGAATGGCTAAGATGAAAAATTCAGGTGACAGCAGATGCTGGCGAGGATGTGGAGAAAGAGGAACACTCCTCCATTGTTGGTGGGATTGCAAGCTTGTACAACCACTCTGGAAATCAGTCTGGCGGTTCCTCAGAAAATTGGACATAGTACTACCGGAGGATCCAGCAATACCTCTCCTGGGCATATATCCAGAAGATGTCCCAACCGGTAAAAAGGACACGTGCTCCACTATGTTCATAGCAGCCCTATTTATAATAGCCAGAAGCTGGAAAGAACCCAGATGTCCCTCAACAGAGGAATGGATACAGAAATTATGGTACATTTACACAATGGAGTACTACTCAGCTATTAAAAAGAATGAATTTATGAAATTCCTAGCCAAATGGATGGACCTGGAGGGCATCATCTTGAGTGAAATAACACAATCACAAAAGAACTCACACAATATGTATTCACTGATAAGTGGATATTAGCCCAAAACTTAGGATACCCAAGATATAAGATACAATTTTCTAAACGCATGAAACTCAAGAAGAATGAAGACCAAAGTGTGGACACTGTGCACCTTCGTAGAATTGGGAACAAAACACCCAGGGAAGGAGTTACAGAGACAAAGTTCGTAGCTGTGATGAAAGGATGGACCATTTAGAGACTGCCGTATCCAGGGATCCATCCCATAATCAACTTCTAAACGCTGACACCATTGCATACACTAGCAAGATTTTGCTGAAAGGACCCAAATATAGCTGTCTCTTGTGAGACGATGCCGGGGCCTAGCAAACACAGGAGTGGATGTTCACAGTCAGCTATTGGATGTATCACAGGGCTCCCAATGGAGAAGCTAGAGTAAGTACCCAAGGAGCTAAAGGGATCTGCAACCCTATTGTTGGAACAACATGATGTACTAACTAGAACCCCGGAGCTCTTGTCTCTAGCTGCATATGTATCGAAAGATGGCCTAGTCAGCCATCAATGGAAAGAGAGGCCCATTGGACTTGCAAACTTTATATGCCCCAATATAGGGGAATGCCAGGGCCAAAAGAATGGGAATGGGTGGATAGGGAAGTGGGGGGGCGCTATGGGAGACTTTTGGGATAGCATTGGAAACGTAATTGAGGAAAATATGTAATAAAAATATTAAAAAAAAAAAAAGAACCAGGGGAATGCCAGGACCAAGAAGTGGGAGTGGGTGGGTAGGGGAGTGGGAGGGGGGTCTGGGGGACTTTGGGGATAGCATTTGAAATGTAAATGAAGAAAATACCTAATTAAAAAAAATAAATTGGAAAAAAAAAAATAAAGGTCTGGCAGAATTCTGCACAAAAAAAAAAAAAAAAAAAAAGAAAATGAACCCCTTCCTGCTTTCTCTTTAAATCTTGTCTTTTGATGGTGTAGCAGACATTTATGGGAATATACATGAAGGTAACTAATGGAGAGCAGATAAAGTGTATGCTCAGCTTTTCTAGTTATATGACTACTGTACTATTTCTGTGGGGGCTTCCCTACTTCTAAGGGTTCTTCATTCTCCATCTAATTCCAAAACGCTTATTACCTCCCTTGTTTCAATACAGGCTTCAGTTTTCCCATCTGTATGCTG
This sequence comes from Mus caroli, assembly GCF_978045245.1. Taxonomy (NCBI): domain Eukaryota; kingdom Metazoa; phylum Chordata; class Mammalia; order Rodentia; family Muridae; genus Mus; species Mus caroli. The sequence goes on from NW_028227263.1 coordinate 95,621,601, forward strand.
AACTCAGCCCCTCACTCAGGAACTCCGACTCTCGTTGAGGTAGCAGAGATACTGACACATGTCAAACAACAGTCCCTGAGCTTCTAACCTATAGGTTAATGTGGTTAAGGTAGAGTAGGGAGCTTGCGGTGGTTTGGGTCCCTGACATGTGTTACTTCCTGTCATCTCCGGACCACTTGAGTTTTCCTCACTCCCTAAGATACACTGCTCTGTCAGCAGCAATAGTAAAATTTAAATTCACATAACACTCCTTCCTGTAAGTTGTTTATTAGACATTCATATGTAGTGAATCTACTCTCTGTAAGTAATTTTGCATCTCTGGGTCTGATGATTCATGTTGCATCTGAGTTCCACATAGGCGAGAACTGACTTCTGTATTTCATTTCTTGCCTCTACGTATGGGCTCCCCAAATATATATTTGCTTTTTGTTTGTTTGTTTGTTTGTTTTTAACTTAGTGATTATGACTTAGTGATTTAACTTAGCAAGAATGGTTTAATCAAAACCACATGATCTGGTGTTGACCTAGTCATTCATTGCCAACCACTGTGTCTGGCTAGAATCCTTGTGACTATCAAAACTTTTGAAATGTATTCTTATTAGAGTCACATGGCCCAAAAGGTATCACATACTCACAGTTGGTCTGGCTATGTTGCTTCCATCCCATCTAAGAGCATCCCCTATCTACCTCTATCCAGTTCTAAGTATAGCATCTGAGACCCAGGGTGGCTGTTTCTGCATTGAAGCAATCCACCTACCTGTGGTTCCCACTAATGTGTTGGGTAAATGGCTTGATTTAGACTATTTTGTTCTTTAGTAAAATTTCCATAGTAAAACATGTTATTCTGGGCAGCCTGAAACCATGTTACAGGTCATGGCCACTCAGACTTAGGAATAAGATCTTGTCATTTTTTGAGGTGAGAGTTGTGTGTATGGAGTCAACTAAGTTTTGCCTGAGATGTAAGGAATCATGCGGTAACCACAAATAGATGAAGTCTCAAGGGGATGAGGTTTTATGTTTAAATGGAAATTAATGTGAGTGTGTTTAAACACCAATGGAATAATCCAAGGACATACACTAATGTGTGTGAATGGAAAGGAAAAAAAGAGGGTTAATCACTTACACATTCTTCTAGAAGAGTAACGATAGAACTGAATACAGGTAGGTAGTAGATGCCTTTAGATGGAATAGGAACAGCATGGTCAGACAAGCTGTGAGGATGTGGGTAATGTAAAGAAAAAGTTATATGTCTCTATGCAAGAACATGCATGAATATTTTCTCTGCAATCTCTGCAAAGTCAGTATTCTTGTTATCTTCCTGACTTTCAGTTGGAAAGCAGGATATAGGTTTAAGTTTGCAAAAGAAGACTAAAATAATGAAAATATTGGTTAACTAGACAGATATCAGAGGATGGGTCAGCAGTACCAAGAGAGTACTGAGGTGGGTAACCTAACGTATTGAGTGACCAGTTTGTTTTCCTTCACTTACTCACCCTAATTCTATTTTTGCTTTTTAGCATGCATAATGGAGCTGAGCCAAATCCAATAAGAAAGCAACCATGAAAATAATATTTTACATTTATTCCAGAAAATCAGTATACTGTTCTCCTACCTATTCACCATAAGTAATTACATTTGAAATTCCTTGGATCTGTTCCTAACACAATTGAACACAGTAATACAAATGTAGCCAGTGATCTAATAGGAACATTTGAAAATATTTAGAATGAGAAAGGAGACTTAAGAGACCACAATCCACAAAATCTAATGAGGCAGTGACATCTTTGTCAACTGATCCTTCCTGGAGTTGAGGAGGGCCGAAAGAGGCTGAAGGTCTCAGAGTGCTTCTAAAGGTTAATCTCTAAGAACTCACACAAGTATAGAATTAAACCTAGAGAATTCACAACAGAGAAATCGCAAATGGCTGAGAAGCACCTAAAGAAATGTTCAAAGTCCTTAGTGATCAGAGAAATGCAAATCAAAATGACACTGAGATTGGTGTAAACCAATCAGAATGGCTAGGACCAAAACACATGTTGGTGAGCATGTGGAGAAAGAGGAACATTCCTCCATTGCTGGTAGAATTGCAAACTGGGACAACCACTATGGAAATCAACCTGAAGGTACTTCAGAAAATTAGAAATAGATCTACCTGAAGACCCAGCAATCCAACTCTTGGGAATATACCCAAAAGATGCCCCATCATGCCAAAGGGGCACATGTTCCACTATGCTCATAGCCTTATTTGTGGTAGCTAGAAGCTGGAAACAATGTAGATGTCTCATGACAGAAGAATGGATACAGAAAATGTGGTTCATTTACACAATGGACTGCTACTCAACTATTGAGAACGAGGACATCCTGAGTTTTCCAGGAAAATGGATGGAACTAGAAAATATCATCCTGAGTGAGGTAACTCAGACCCCAAAGGACATGCATGGGATGTAATCACTAATAAGTGGATAATAGCCAAAAAACAAGTGCAGAATACCCTAGATACAGTCCTCAGAATTCAAAAAAGTCAACAGGCTGAAGGGCCCAAGTGAGGATGCCTCAAAGACTCAAAGGGAGGGACCTTAGATGAAATGCCAGACAGTAGGGAGAGGAAACTTATAGGGCTTATCCCCAGCAGAAAGACAGACCATCAAATGAGGGAGGGGTTTGCCATTCCACAGCCAAAACTCTGACCCATAATTGTTCCTGTCTGAAAGAACTGCAGGGATGAAAAAAGAGAGAAGCCTGAGGAAAAGAAGGTCCAGCGACAGGCCCAAAGTGGAATTCAGCTCAAAGGGAAGTCCCAAGGCTGGACACTATTATTGAGGCTATGGAGCACTCACAAAAAGGGACCTATCATGAATGTCTTCTTAAAGACCCAATAAGCAGCTGAAAGAGTCAAATGCAGATATTTGTACCCAACCAATGTACAGAAGCAGCTGAACCCTGTGGCTGAATTAGGGAAAAGCTGGAAGAACCTGAGGAGGAGGGCGACCCTGTAGGAGGACCAGCAGTCTCAATTAACCTGGACCCTGAGGTCTCTCAAACACTGGACCACCAAACAAGCAGCATATACCAGCTGATATTAGGCCTCCAACACATATACAGCAGAGGTCTGCCAGGTGTGGGATAAGTCAGAGAAAATGCTCGTAGCCCTCAAGAGACTGGAGACCCCTGGGAGGTTAGAGGTCTGATGGGAAGGGGACTGGGAAGGGACATCCTCGTGGCAAAATGGGGAGGTGTTCAGGGAGGAGATATAGGATGTGGAACAGTTGGAGGGTGGACCAGGAGGAAAATAAAATCTGGAGTATAAAAATACATACATACATACATACATACATACAAAATTTAAAAAAAAGAAAATGCCCCTCCCTATTCAACAGAAAAAGCAGACACACCATAGGGCAGACTCAATCCATTTTTATGTTACTCTGTGAGACCTTGGGTCCCAGTCTTAGAAAGGAAAATGTCTAAAGTGGTCAGATAATCCTCTTTATTTCTTGCTGCTTCTGCTTTGTATATGCAATCTATAAATGACATTATTCTATTAATGACTCTGTCCTTGTATAGTAAACAGACCTTTAACATAAAAAAGTTACTGAATTTCCTCTACTTTACCTCTTCAACATATTTGCTGCATTAGTATTAAGAAATTTGGGCCAGGTGTGGTGACTTGATCGCGTAGTCTCAGCATTGAGAGCACACACGGGAGGACCACCTTGGACTACATAGTGAGTTTTGGGCCAACCTGTGCTACAAAGTTACACCCTGTCTCAACAAGCAAACATACATATATACATAATTACATACAAATTACATACAAATATATATATATATATACATTCATGCATACATACAAGCCTTCATACAAATGTATACACATGGAAAATACATATGTACATAATTCATACACACATGCATCCATAAATGTACATACATACATGCACACACACATATGTTCAAACACTGTATTAGAATATATAAGAATAGAACTGATAGAATTAATCTATGTGTAGATCTATATGTACTCAGCTGGTTGGGGAAGTCACATCTTTGGGTATGGTCCCACTAGGTCAACAATGGCTATTTCTCAACAAAAAGTCCAAGAATCCAGTAGTTGTTCAGTCCATGAAGTTGGATATCTCAGCTGGTCTTAAGTGTAGGACAGAATCCCAAAGGTGGATATTCCTATCTTAAAAATCTGGATTAAAGGTAGATCTTCCTATTTCAAATTATTTAATTAAGAAAAATTCTTCAAAGAATTATCTGTCCATTTGGGTTTTAGTTAGTTCCAGATATAGTCAAATTGTCAACTAAGAATACCTATGCACATACATACACAATACATACATACACACATATGCACATACATGAATGCACAATAGGGTCTGTCTAGAGCAGGGTCTGGCTTTTTCATTGGTTACTATGCCTAAGCATTTGAAAAAAACTGTTATTAATGCTGACTGTCTTGAGAGTTGATGCTACTAAGAGGGTTCATGGTAGTCTTTCTGCCCATATGATATATTCTCCCCTTCTAGGTAGACCAGGCTCTTGGAGATCCAGTACACTATAAATGCAGCTCAGTTGATCTTCTCCTGGTAGTGAACAGATCTCATTTGAGATCCGCTCACTATATGTACTCATGTATGTGTATATTTATGCATCTATTATACACTGGTCCAAAAAATGATGCTGTCTCTGAGTTTATAGGACACAATAGTGAGAAGAAAGCTTTGTTATGGATCTCAGCTGATGAGATCTGATGTGTCTCCATATGTTTCTCTTCCTGCAACTGGCAGTAGCATTCAAAAAGCATCATGAATCCTTATAGTAAGTTATTAGATACAGAGGTGCTACTGGGGTAAAATCATCCTGAGACCACTCAGCGTGACCAAGGTTCAAATGCAGAGTCTGTATTATGTCTGCTGACATAACTAAAGTTGAAACTCTTCATTATGGGGGTTTCAACCGGACACACAGGGAAGGATTTTCTGTCCTTGAAGTACAGTCTTCCACACCCAAAGGCCTGGCAGACATCTTACTTTCCTCTCTTGACCACTCAGTCCAAGAATGATGGCCCTTTGGGAGGCTTAGCAGTGAGATTGGAAGGCTACTTTTCTAATAGTAACACCGTTAGCACAGAATTATGGCTCAAAAGTCTTGAAGCTATATATCACTTAAGATTCAACCAGAAAAAAAAAAAAAAAAAAAAAGAGAAAAAAAAGAGAAAAAAAAAAAAAAAGATTCAACCAGAAGGCACAAACACACACTAAGTTCAACAGGAAAATAGTTTTAAGACTGTTGACCACCAAGGGCACAGGGGCAAGAAGAGTTAGGTGATAGTTAGGAGGTAAAGAAGATGGTGAATGGCTCAGAATTGACAGGCCAGAGCGTTTTAAAGCTCTACAAATGAGGCAGAGTACCCAGGCACAAGCCTAACTCCCCATCAGGCTGGGATAGTCCTTGGAGGAGACAGTGGTGGGGATTAGTGGATGGCAGAGTTTAGGGTGATGCCTCAGTTGTTAGAAATTTATGAGTTTATCCTATGAAACTTGCAGAAAATCTACTCTCCAGGGGCTGGGAATGTTTTTCTGGGAATTCACCTAATGTAAGACCTTCCAACAAATCTGCCTGCATGAAGAGATGGTGGGATTCCTGCAGATGGCAGTAGTTGGCATTCCACACAGCATGAATTGACACCTGGGGAAACCTTGCTTACTGCAGGAGGTGGTCCCAGAAATGTGACTCACTCAACCACCTGGGTACACACACCACATTGTTTCTCTTGTGCCCACTACTGATAATTCTTATTGTGCTAGATTTCAAAGCTAAAATGCTTAAAAGGCCCAGATCAATTTTTATAGGACAGGTAATAAATTAGAAATTTGGACCTACAAAAAATAATTGTCAAGTAGGCAAAGGTGAAATACATATAATGAGATTTCTTTTCTTGTCCTAACTGAGAGTTTGGAACTTGCCTATAGTTCCACAGTAAGGAGGTGTCAGCAAGGGTAGGTTTCAGCTGACCCCACGTTAAACCCAGTATATGACTTTGCAACCACATGATCATGCAAATGAAAGTTTTATTTCAGTTTTCTTGTATCTGTTGAAACTCGCTTTGTGACTGAATATATGTTCCATTTTTGAGAATGTTCCATAAGTTGTTGAGAAGAAGGTCTACTTTTTGTGTATGAGTTGGTTGAAATGTTTTGTAGATATTTGTTAGTTCCATTTGATTAATAAGATATGTTAGCTCCATCATTTCTATTTAGTTTTTGGACTGGATGACCTGTCCGTTGGTAGGAAAGTCTCCTCCTATTAATGTGTGATATTTTATGATCTTAGATATATGATCTAAGCTTTAATAATGTTTCTTTCACAAATGGGAGTGCCCTTGTATTTGGGGTATAAATGTTAAGAATTGAATGTCATCTTGGTAGATTTTCCCTTTGATGAGTATAAAAGATCCTTCTCCATCTCTTTTGGTTAATTTTGGTTTAAAGTCTATTTTAGATATTAGAATAGCCATATCAGCTTGCTTCTTTGGTCCATTTGCTTGGTAAATCTTTTTTTCAATCCTTTACTCTGAGGTAATGTCTATCTTGGATATTGATGTATGTTTCTTCTGTGCAGAAAAAGGATGGGTCCTGTTTTAATATACTTTCTGTTAGCCTGTGTCTTTTTATTGGGGTATTGAGTCCATTGATGTTGAGAAATATTATTGACCAATGATTGTTAATTCCTGTTATTTTGTTGATGTTGGTATTGGTTGTGATGTGTGTGTGTGTGTGTGTGTGTGCAAGTGTGTGTGTGTGTGTGTGTGTGTATTGTCTTTGGGCTTGGCTGGTGTGAGATTATTTTTTGTATGTGTTTTTTTTTGTGTGTGTGTATGGATATAATTAACATCCTAGTCCTTTATGCAGGACTGAATTTATGGGATAGATATTGTTTAAATTTAACCTTGTCATGGAATATCTTGTTTTCTCCATCTATGGTAATTAAAATTTTTTTCTGGGTAGAGTAGTCCAGGTGAGCATGTATGATCTCTTAGAGTCTGCAAGGCATCTGCCCATGCCCTTTTGGCTTTTAGAGTCTCTATTGACAATCAGGGTATAACATCTAATAGATCTTCCTTTATATGTTACTTGGCTTTTTTTCCCTTGCTTATTTTAACATTCTTTGTTCTGTAGGTTTAGTGTTTTGATTACTAAGTCACAGGGAAACTACTTTTTTTCTGGCCCAATCTATTTGATGTAATCTATTTCTGTAATCTTCTTGTACCACTATGGGCAGGTCCATTTTTATGTTAGGAAAATTTTCTTCTATGATTTTGTGTAATATGTTTTCTGGCCCTTTGTGCTGGAATCTTCTCCTTCTATTCATATTATTCTTAGTTTTGGTCTTTTCAAAGTGTCTCAGATTGTGGATGTTTTGTGATAGGAATTTTTTAGATTTAACATTTTCTTTGACCCATGATACTATTTTTTCTATCATATCTTCAGCACCTGGGATTCTTTCTTCCATCTCTTGTATTCTATTGGTGATGCTTGCATCTGCAGTTCATGTTTGCTTAACTAGACTTGCCATTTTCAGAATTCCTTCAATTTATGGTTTTTTTATTGGTTGTATTACCATTTTCAGTTCTTGAACAGTTTCCTTCACCCGTATGTTTTCTTGGCTTTCTTAGCATTCTTTGCAAGATTTATTGATTTTCTCCATTTTTTGTTTGCCTTTTAGTCAATTTCCCTAAGGGATTCATTTTCATTTCTTTCTAAAAGACCTCTGTCATCTTCATGTAGTTGGTTTAAGGTCATTTTTCTTGTGCTTCAGATGAATTGGAATATTCAAGTCTTCCTGTCACAGGACAGCTGGGCTCTTGTGGTGCCATATACTGTTCTGGCTATTATTATGTTCTTACACTGGGCTTTAATTATCTGGATTTTGGATGACTATAGGTCTATGTCATGAATTCTGTGTTTCTTTTGTTGTATGGGTGTTTCTTGTTTTTTTTTTTTCCTCTTTGGTCTTCTGCTCCTTGTGGATTGGATATTGGGGTTCAGTGTGCCTTCTGATCTAGTAAGGAGTCTTTTACCAGGTTGGGGACTGGATTTCTACAGTGCTGAATTTGTGGGATCGCAATTGTTTAAATTTGACTCTGTTGTGAAATATCTTGTTTTCTCCATCCATGGTAATGGAAAGTTTTGCTGGGTAGAGTAATCTGAATGCGCAAGTATGGTCTCTCAGAGTCTGCACAGTATCTGTCCAGGCCCTTTTGGCTTTTAGAGTTGGCCTTTAGTGTGTTAGGATGCAGCACAGGTTCTTTTGACTGGTGTGACCTGCGCCTGAGCAATAAGAGTCTGCCAGAGGTAGGGGCTGCCTTGGGCTCAGAACAGGCAGTGAGGGGTGTGTGTATATGTGTGTGTGTGTGTGTGTGTGTGTGTGTGTGTGTGTGTGGCCATAGAATGCATTTTTGGGAACTGAGTCTAGGCAGTTCAGCTGGAAGGTGAGTCACTCACCTGTTCTTCTGACTAGTATGGCCTGCACCTGAGCAATGGAAGTCTGCTAGATTGGGGGCAGGTGGCAAAGTGGGAGGGGTTCAGCAGTTGACTCTGTCTTTGGGAAAGAAGTCTAAAGAGTGAGCAGTTCAGCTAGAAGGCAGATCACTCACATGTTCTGACTAGTTGAAATAGGGATTTTAAAAATTCAAATCACATCCTAGAATTTTTCACCCTTTAAAGAGATAACAACAAAGAACGACTGACTACATGTGTGAGAAATACCTTTACTTCATAATAAGAGCACAAGAGACCAGGAATAAGAAAGGCCAAGCAGCTCACTTTATAACTTTGCACAGTGAAGAAAGTGGCATGATTTGAAGGGATCCAGTAACTTATTTAATGTCTGATCATAGTGGCAGAATGGTTTCTCTGGTTCTAAAACCTGCCTCTTCTGTCAGCTAATTAAAATTCTTCCTACAGACTTATCTGAGTGATGTCTTACCTAAGTACATTTATTCTAGGAATAAAGCAAAAGGGACTGCTATCAAGGAAGAACTGTGCCAACATGGGCTGGTTAATAACTTGCATACATAACATCATGTCCAGCAGAGGGATATAGATACTGGAGGGCAGGGGCACTTTTTCCTGAAAGCTGAGAAAAATCTTGAGGTTAGAGTGAATCTAGGGGCTAGATCAAGTTTGCAAGGAAAGAGCTCTTCATAGGTCATTAATAGCTTCTGGCAACTTGCTTACCTTGCCATACACATCCTTTGCACAGTAAAATGTATTTTATCTACAAGTTGTGCACTATAAATTTTATTTTTAAATTTAGGATTGGGTAGCTACATAATTTAAGTAAAGATGTTCATTTTGAACAATCCCTTTTGATTCATAGTGTGAACACACATCCCACTCTTAGGGTAGAAGCATCTAGAGATTGCCAACTTCTTTAACATTCATGTTGTGTTGTCACATGAGTTTTCTTTCTCATGTCTTGTCTCTTTAAAAGTAAAATTGGACCAAAACAAGTGGTTTAAAGAGAAGTTTGTCTACCAAAGAGAGATTGGAGTGGGAAGTTCAAAGGGACAGGGTATCATCATCCCGGTGGGATTCATGCTGTGGACTTTCAAGACACTTTTATAAGGTCCATGGAATATTTAAGGGTAAAGTGACACCATTTGCCTTCCAAATCATAGTGGACCAGATCTCCCTTTTAGGGTATTTCTTCTATGATCTTCTCAAAAAGACAGAAAAGGATGAGCTCAAACCCCCAATACAAGTAATATTATGTTAAAGTCAAAGCCTCTTGAAGATGCAGACCCTTCTCTAATGAACATATATGGAGAAATGAGCAGGTTCCTATGTTTTTGACATAGCATTGTGATGGTTAATCTTCATTGTCTGCTTGACTGGACTTGGAATCACCTAGGAGACATTTCTGAGCATGGTCCTGAAAAGAGAGATTTAACTGAGGGACGACTCACCTTTCTACTGGGGATCCCTGATTTTATATAAAGAAAAGAGAGTAAGTGACTGTCAGTGTCACTCTGAATGGGACAAGGATATCAGACCCATCACAATGCAAGGTTCAGAACATCCTGGAAGAGGGAGCTGGCCTGGAGGATGAAAGGGCAGGAGTAAGATTGGAGGGTGGGAAGGAGTGCAGTGGAGTATATTATTCTGGACAGAACATGGCTATGTACTCATGACCTCACCGAGGCCATGGTTACTTGCACAAAATCAAGCCAGCCAACAGCATAGATGCAGGAGGGACTAATGAGTACCCTCCACTTCTATCTAAGGAGCTATTTATTCATAATTGATAGCTACTGGATGAAGTAAGAGAGAGTAATATGTCTCTAGAGGTGTGGTCACTTGTAGGTTGCTCATACATCCGTGGCTGTCTCCTCACCCATGTAAGGGCAGCATTTATGAATTTAATGGGTTATTTCAAAAAGGAAAATCAAGAAGATAACATGCAGTTTGGAAGGAGTTAGGACCTAGTGGAGGAGGGTTGAGAGAGTTGGAATTGGGGAAATTACAGGTGGACAAGATCACGCACATACTATATATATATGTATATGAAATTGTCAATGAATAAATAAAATATAAAAAATTGAGAAGGGAGTGGAGCATGGGATATCTCTTCTACACTTTAGACATTGTGTTACCAGCTTTGTCACATTTCACCATGTGACTTCCCCACCACAATTAACTGGAACCTCAAACATGTGAGCCCAAATAAACTCTTTCTTTCTTTAGTTGTTTTTTTCAGGTATCTTGTTGAGGAAAGTACTTAATAGAGGCTGCAGCCATCTGTCTGCACCCTTGGAGATGCTTAACCACAGAATACATTGTGAGCAGTGACAAACAGCAGATTATTGATATTAGTGTATCTTCTGTTATCATAACACAATTCTTAGAAATGCAGGTGTTATGAGGACAAGATTCTCTTTATGGGAAAGGAGTGAGGGGTGACGCAGTCTGGATGGAATGTGGAGGAACAACTTCAGGATGCTCTGTCTTAACTTCTACCTCTGCCCTCATTTCCATTATGACTTAAAATGCATTTTTATATTAATTTATATAAAATGTACATCCCAAACATACATTTAAATAAAAGTACATTATATATTATAAACATGTACAAGCACTCAGAGGAAGTCTTTGTATCTATGCAATAAGATGTAAGTACCACAAGAAAATACAGCTAAGATGTCCAGATGAATTTTCCAGTTTGGAACAAACTGAGTCAATTAAATCTCCAGCACTTAATCTTCGGTGATATTAGGTCAAAATTTCCATTCTTGAAAATGTGTGTTCACTTCTCCAATCTCAGTGCCGGATGGTAGTCAATGTCTATGAAGACTTGTTGGAAATTTTCTCTGTACATGTCTTTCTGTCATGATCACATACTGTTTCTCTGGAATTTATACTTTCTGACACTAGTACTATAAAGTCTCTCTCTCTCTCTCTCTCTCTCTCTCTCTCTCTCTCTCTCTCTGTGTGTGTGTGTGTGTGTGTGTATGACAAAAAATGGCCCCCGATCAAGATTGACCAATGTCTTGGGACAAAGTTAGTCTTAATGTCTGCTCAACTTGATTGATGCTAGATTCCTACTGTCCTTTCCTAGTATTATTTATTTCAGAAAACTTGTAATCCTAAGTCTTTTCCTGTCCTTTTGGGAAGTACATCTCTTTAAAAATTGCCTGATAATTTTATGACTCAAACAATGCCTCTTTGAGGACAAGAAAATTATGTTGTTGCCAGAAAATTATCGTGCAAAATACCACTCCATCTCCTAGTGTTTGTGGAAGGGCATGTGCCTCACTTCAGTAGCTGGTTTTTTTCCAAGACATAAAAACTGCCCTTGTCAAAAGATGCCAGAACAAGTAATTCTTTTGAGTAAGATGAATTAGTCATTAAGGCCTTTGATGCTACCAACCCATTCCTTAAACTAAATTTAATCTTTGTCTCAGTGCAGATGAGTGTTACTGTAAAGACTTAGTTGGAACTCTCTGCTCTATTGCTTGTATCAGTTGTAGAATATCATCAACTTCTAAGTCATGTATGGTGGCTCAAACCTGTAGTCCAAACATTTAGGATGCTAGGGCAAGAAAATTCTTAGGAGTTTATGCCAGGTTAAACTACATAGTGAGTTTGGGACTTCACAATAGAATGAGACCCTGTTTCAGAAAGGGTAAATGTAGTCCTCTGCCTGCTTTGTGTGTATAGGATAAACTTAAAAAAACTTCTCTCTACTCATTTTCAAAACCAGAATGTACTTGAATGCTCTGAGAGGCTGCAGCTGAGCTCTTCTGATGCCCCCTTTATGGTTTACTCATAATGTTTATGGAGTCAGAATTGTATTTCTTGGAAATTCATCTTGAATTTATGGTTCTTTTGGAGTTTCTGGCCATAACTTTATTGTGATAGCTGAGCGTGGAGGTATGTTTTGTTGTTATTGTATTGGCAATAACCATTTAATAATATAGTTAAATTTTATGCAGTGTTTCACTTGGTGCTTTATAGCAATTACATATATATAGCTCCATGAAGGTATATGTATATCTAAAGACACTCAAACAGTCACCTACTCATATTTAATTTACTGACCCAGACTGTAAAGTCTTCTGAGTCTAATTTTTACTAAAAACATATTTCTTAGAAATGTCTTATATGTACAGCTCAGTGTAATTCTGTTCAAATGGGGTCATTTCAGAAGCAGGTACTATATAAGTCTAGATTTGGCAGCTATCTCCTGAGTCAGGCAAATGAGTGGAAGCTAAAAGACACTTAGAAAGCAATGCTTAAAAAGGACACTTTCCTTTGGAAATCTTTTTTGCTATTGTGTATATACAAGTCAAGTACGACAAGGCAAAGAACAAATTGCAATGCTTGGTTAACCAGTGCTTCCTGGAGCCAGAGAGAGAGAGAGAGAGAGAGAGAGAGAGAGAGAGAGAGAGAGAGAGAGAGAGATGGCTCAGAGGTTAAAGCACTCAGTGCTCTTGCTGAAGACGGAAGTTAAGTTCCTAGCACCCATGTTGGGTGGCAGCAACTAATGATAATTCCAACTCCAGATAATCCAACACACTCTCCTAGTCTCTTCAGATGCATACACTCATGTGCATATACCCACACACAGATACACATGCAAAATTAATAAGATAAAACCATTGTTATGTGAAAATAGGGCTTTTAAAAGTTCATAGAGGGAGTTCCTCTACTTTAATTTCATTTTAAATTCACAGCAACTGGAAATAAAGCAGGCAGATTATTTAATATAGTAATGATTTCTAGTGCATACTGCCAAGGAGAGAAGGATGCTTTGTTGTGGGGGTTAAGTTCTTTGCTAGAAGGGAAAACTGTGTGGTTACCATAAAGAGATGATTCTTGTCATTGTAATGGGAGTAAACCTCTATGAACCCTTAGGTGTCATGCTAGAATTAACATCAAGCTTGTCATTTAAGGTTCATAGTGACATTAGAGGCTGGATTTTATCTCTATTCCTTTATTATACTATGTGACTGTTTCATCCTGGGCTTTGCCAATGGACTTTATAAATGTCACCATACATTCTGATCATGAGTGGATCTGGGATGTGTAGCCCATGAAAAAGAATGCTTCAAGAACAAGACTAATGATTAACTAAAATGAAGACTGTTACCAGCTAGAAACTCTATCGAAGCGTTCAGAAACTAAAAGCCAGGAGTTATATATGTATAGGATATTGAGTGTCTTGTGATTGTCCCTGTAGCTCTGGTAAAAACACCCCCAACAGAGGAAACATATGGCTCACAGTTCAAGGGTACACTCTATCCTGGCAGCAAATGGAGGTGGCAAGAATGTGAAGCAGCTGTTTACACAGCACCCAGGACCCAGAAGCAGAGAAAGACAAACCCCAGTGTTTGACACACATTTTACCCCCAGTGCCTCAGGCATTTTATACTCAGAAGGCTAAGCAGAGTGAAGTGAACAATCACAAGGGAGAGCTGTCTGTGGCAAAATCATGTTTTCCCATAGAGGCATATAAACAAATAACTATAGCCAGTTGCAATGAATAATCTGAAGTAAGATCATTCCTATCTGCTAACCTAGGAGGAGTACTTGGTCTTGCACAGATTATATGCCCCAGTACAGAGGAATGCCAGGGCCAGGAAGCAGGAGTGGGTGGGTTGGGGAGCAGGGCGGCGGCGGGGGGTGGGGGGTAATAGGGGACTTTCAGAGAGGAAAGGAAAGGGGATAGCTTTTGAAATGTAAATGAAGAAAATACCTAATAAAAAATTAAAACAACAGAAACAAACAAACAAAAATACAGTCCAAGAACAAGTCTGTGTTTTGAAGAAGCTGAGGTCACAAGACTTTTGACTTATTTTCTTCAAGTTTTCTCACAAGCACTTAAAAGTCTCCTCACATAATTCCATTCTTGGAGAGAAAGGCATTCTCTTTTAGGATTTATATACATCCTCCCATTCTCTTACCCTTCTACCTATTGAAATTTGTACAGATGTGACATAGGTCTGTCTTAAAAAGAGGTCTGTCTACCTTGGAAGTTTTTATTATTATTATTATTATCATTATTATTCATTATTATTATTATTCATCATCATCATCATTATTATTATAGATATTCCATTTATGCCCTGCTCACTGGCCCCCTCCGGGTTACCCCCTCTCACAGTCCTTCCACCATTTCTCCTCCCTTCTCCTCTGAGCAAGTGGAGCCCCTCTGGGTATCCTCCCACCTTGGCAGGACAAGTCTCTGCAAGGCTAGTGGCATCCTCTCCCACTGAGGCCAGATGGGGCAACCCAGCTAGAAGAACATATCCCATGTATAGGCAACAGCTTTGGGATAGCACCCATTCCAGTTGTTCAGGACCCACATGAAGGCCAAACTACACATCTGCTACATATATGTGGTAAGGCCTAGGTCTAGTCCGTGTATGTTCTTTGGTTGGTGGCTCAGAGTCTGAGAGCCCCAAAGGTTCAGGTTAGATCACTCTGTTAGTCTTCCTGTAGAGTTCCTAACCCCTCCAGGACTGTAATCCTTCCTCATATTCTGCCATCAGTGTCCCCACACTGAACCCACTGTTTTGCTATGTGTCTGAGTCAGCTGCTGGTTAGAGTCTCTCAGAGGACAGTCATGCTAGGCTCCTGTCTACAAGCACAACAGAGTATCATTAATAGTGTCAGGGATTGGTGCTTGACAGTGGGATGGGTCTCTAGTTGTGCCTGTTATTGGCTGGACATTCCCTCAGTCTCTTCTCCATTCCCCATGCCTGCAGTTCTTGAAGACAGAATAACTTTGGGGTGAAAAGTTTTGTGGGTGGGTTGTTGTACCTATCACTCAATTGGCGTTTCTGCCTGGCTTCAGGAGGTGACTTCTGCAGGTTCTTATCCCCGGGGCTATGAGTCACAGCTAAGTATACCTTCATTGGTTCCTGGACACCTAAATTACCCCAGGTTTCTGTCACATCCTGTAGATGTCCCCACCTCCCCACCCATGTCAGTTACAGATTTCCATTCATTCTCACGGACATCTGGCCATCTCTCCTCCTGACACCTGATGCTGGATCCTCGAATTCCCTTCCCCATCTCCTCTCCCTTCCAGCTCCCACCCTCCATTTGCCTTTTATGACTATTTTATTCTTCCTTCTAAGTGAGATGCAAGGCCCATCATCATTTACATATTCCTTCTGTTTTAACTTCTTTGGATCTGTGGAGTATTGCATGGATATCTTGTATTTTATGGCTAATATATGCTTATAATTGAATATTTACCATGCATGTCTTTTGGGGTCTGGGTCATCTTATTCAGGATGATATTCTCAAGATCCATCCATTTGCTGGCAAAATTCATGATGTTTTTGTTTTTAATAGCTGAATAGAATTCCATTGTGTAGATGTACCACATTTTCTTTTTCCATTCTTCACTTGAGGGATATCTAGTTTGTTTCTAGTTTCTGGCTATTAAGACAAAAGCTGTTGTGAACATAGTTGAGCAAGTGTCTTCGTGGGATGGTGGAGCATATTGTGGGTATATTCCCAGGTATAGTGAAGTCTTGAGGTAGAACTATTCTGAGTTTTCTGAGAAACCACCAAATTGATTTCCAAAGTGGTTGTAAAAGTTTGCACTCCTACCAGCAATGGAGGAATGTTCCCCTTGCTGCACATCCTTGTTAGTATGTATTATCACTTTAGTTTTTGATCTTAGCCACTATGAGCTGTATAAGATGGAATCCCAGAATTGTTTTGATTTGCATTTCCCTGATGACTAAGGACTTTGAACATTTCCTTAAGTGCTTCTCAGCCATTCTGAAATTCATCTGTTGTGAATTTTTTGTTTAGGTCTGTTCCCCAATTTTTATTTTTCATTTTACTTTTTTTATTCTTTAATTCTTTATCTAACAGTCTAGTCTTCATCACTCTCCTAGACTGTCACCCACCATCTGTCTCCAAGAGCATGTCCCCACCCCCCCCATCCACCCCACCATACCTTCCCACTTTCCAGGGCCTCAATTGTCTCAGTGGTTAGGTGTATTTTCTCTCACTGTGGCCAGACCAGGCAGTCCTCTGCTATATATGTGTAGGAAGCCTCACATCATCCATCATCAGCTGGTATATGCTGCCTGGTTGATAGCTTAGTGTCTGAGAGACATGTCAGTAAGACTGCTGGTCTTCCCATGGGGCTGCCCTCCTCCTCAGCTTCCTCCAGATTTTCCCCAATTCAACCACAGCGGTCCCCAGCTTCTGTCCATTGGTTGGGTGCTAGTATCTGCATCAGAGTCTTTCAGCTGGTTGTTGGGTCTCTCAGAGGGTAGCCATGCTATGTTCCTGTCTGCAAACATACCACAGCATCAGTAACAGAGTCAGGCCCTGGGGCCACCCCTTGAACTGGATGTCAATTTGAACTAGTCACTGGACCTTCTTTCTTTCATGCTTTTATCAATTTTTGTTCCTGCAGTTCCTTCAGACAGGAACAATTCTAGGTTAGAGCTTTTGACTGTGGGATGGCAACATCATCCCTCCACTTGATGTCTTGTCCCTCCACTGGAGAAGGGCTCTATAAGTTCCCCCTTCCCACTGTAGAGCACTTTTTCCAAGATCTCTCCCTTTGAGTCCTGAGAGTCTCTCACCTCCCACATCTCCTGTGCATTCTAGAGGGTCTCCCCACCTCCTACTTCCTGGGGTTCCCTGTTTCCATTCTCACTACTGGCCTTCAGGGTTTCAGTCCTGTTTCCCTCACCCAATACCATGCTTCCCCCATCCCCTCCCTGTTCCCTCTCCAAAATATATAAAAAACTCAAGAAGCTAACCACCAAAATACCAAACAACCCTATCAAAAATGTGGTATTGAACTAAACAGAGAAATCACAACAGAGTAATCTCAAATGGCTAAGAAGCATTTAAAGAAATGTTCAAAGTCCTTAGTGATCAGGGAACTGCAAATCAAAACAATGCTGAGATTCTACCTAACACCAGTCAGGATGGCTAAGATCAAAAATTCAGGTAACAGCACATGTTGCCTAGAGTGTGGAGAGAGAGGAACACTCCTCCTTCGCTGGTGGGATTGCAAACTGATACAAGCACTCTGGAAATCAGTCTGGAGTTTCCTCAGAGCATTGGAAATAGATCTACCTGAAAATCCAGCAATACCACTCTTGGGCATATACCCAAAAGATGCCCCTCCATGCCACAGGGGCACTTGCTCTACTGTGTTCATAGCAGCCTTATTAGTAATAGCCAGAAGCTGGAAACAACCCATATGTTCCCCATTTTAAAAATTGGGTTATTTGGGTTGTTGGTTTTTAACTTTTTGAGTTCTTTATAAATTTTGGCTGTTAGTCTTCTGTTGCATGTAGGGTTCCTAATCGTTTGGCTGCCTTTTGTGTCCTTTGCCTTACAGCTTTGCAGTTTCACAAGGTCCCATTTATTGGTTGTTGATCTTGGAGTCTGAATCATTGGTGTTTTTTCAGGAAAGTTCTCCTATACCAATGTTCAAGGGTATTTTCTGCTTTTTCTTCTATGAGATTTACTGTATCCGTTTTTATGTTGAGGTCCTTAACCCATTTGGACTTGAGTTTTGTTCAGAGTGATAAATATGGATCTATTTTTATTCTTCTATATGTAGACATCCAGTTAGACCAGAACCATTTCTTGAAGATGCTTTTTTTCCCCTTACATTGTATGGTTTTGGCTTCTTTATCAAAAGTCAAGTGACCAAAGGTATGTGGGTTTATTTCTGGGTCTTCCATTTAATTCTGTTGATCAGTGTGTATGTTTCTGTACCAGTACCATACTTTTTTTTAAAATCTCTACTGATCTGTAGTACAACTTTAGATCAGCGACAGTGATTCCTTCTGAAGTTGTTTTATAGTTCAGGATTGTTTTGGCTATCTTGGGTTTTCTGTTTTTCCATAGGATGTTGAGAATTGCTTTCTTGAGGTCTATAAGTATTGTATTGGAATTTTGATGTGTATTGCATTAATTATGTAGATTTTATTGTAAGATGGCCATTTTCACTTTGTTAATCATGCCTATCCATGAGTATGGGAGACCTATCTTCTAAGAACTTCAATTTTTTTTCAAGGGCTTGAAGTTCTTGTTATATAGATCTTTCACTTTCTTGATTAAAGTTACTCCAGTATATTTTTATATTATTAATATTATTTTTATATTATTTAATAATATTTTTTATTAATATATTTAATAATATTTAATAATATTTTATATTATTCATGGCTATTGTAAAGAGTGTATAGAGGAAGGCTAGTGATTTATTTAAGTTAATTTTGTATCTAGCCACTTTGCTGAAGCTGTTTATCAGCTGTAGGAGTTCTCTGGTAGAATTTTTGGGATCACGTAAGTATACTATGTTATCATCTGAAAATAGTGATACCTTGACTACTTCCTTTCCAATTTGTATCCCCTTGATCTCCTTTTGTTGTCTAATTTCTCTAGCTAGAACTTCTACTACACTTAATAGATATGGGGGAAATTGGACAGCCTTGTCTTGTCCCTGATGAAAGTGGGATTTCTTTAAGTTTCTCTACATTTAGTTTGATGTTGGCTATTTGCCAGCTGTATATTGCATTGATTATGTTCAGGCTGGTGTCTTGTATCCGTGATCTCTCTGATACTTTTAATATTAAGGGGTGTTGTGTTTTTTACACATTTTTTCTATTTATAAAGTCTAGGATGGCACCTAGGGAAAGGTCTTTCCATAGTGGGTCTTACTACCCAACCAAGTCAACCTAATTAATATAAAATCTTCCTCCTCAGAGGCCCAGGTGATTCCAGATAGCCTCAGTCTGACTATTGCATTGAACAATGAGAAATTCTGTCTGTGTACAAAACCTAGATTACCCTTTTCAGTTTTGCAGCTGTGGCAGAGCAAGAACCTCTGAAGACTTGGTGATCTGGCACAAGCACTTTCTTGACTTGCTGGGGTTTTTTCCTAATATTCTACTAGGATTTTAATGTGTGTCTCCACATTTTGGGAAGAATTGAAGATGAAATCCTCTCCCTCTCTAGGAGACACAGAGGAGAGTAACTTGGGCCTTGGGTGTGGTAAGCCAGACAAATCCATAAAGGAAAACAGGAATCAGGACTGCAGATTTCCTAGAGAGAGGTGGAGAGGATGTGAGCAGTAGGGGGTAGATGCAGGCTTCCCTCAGCATAAATGCAAGAGGTATGTGGCATAAGCCTCTAGGCACCGGTTTCTGAATTAAAGCAACCACACCCAAGAGAAGACAAAGCTGGTGTGTGTATTCAGGGAAGAGATGGAATTCTTTTTTTCCCTGCATCTAAGTGGGTAAAGGCTGTAAGATGATCTCTTTTGTTCTCTCTGTGTTAAGGTGATCAGGGAACAATGTTTACATGTTTAAGCCTATGGATTCAGGTGTGAGAATGATGGATTAGAGCAGGTGCCCACGGGAATTTGATAATCTCCTCCTCTCCCCACACCATTTACCTCAAGCTGAAGGGGAGCATTGGGATTTCTTGGTCAAGTTTTCCTGTAGACCGTCTACTCAGAGAGTAGTAGATGGGTTTAAATCTGGTTTGTTGATTTTTATTCTACTTTATTTTGTGGGCCTGTTTTTGATATAGAACCATTTGCTCCCTAACACAGTCTAAGCCATGTCTAAGCTAGTTTAATGGAGTTTTACAACTAGAGACTTGGTTTCATATTTAAACTCTATGTCATGTTACTATTAATAATGGGCAGAGACATATCCACCATCACTGAGCATGTAATAATATGCCAGGACCAGCCATAGAGGATTTCATTTCACCTCTTGCCAGTGAGTCAGATATTTTTAGCATTTCTATTTTAGAGAAGAAACTGAGACTCAAGCAGTTCTAGTGAGTCTTCCAAGGTGACTCAGCTGGTGAGCTTTGTAAAGGACTCAACAGCTCTTATTGGGGAAAGAGGGCAAGAGAACATGGCCTTCACATGTCTTGCTTTCCCCTTCTTTTACTGTGTTTAATGATGAAGTCAGATCATGACATGTGTACACAGAAGTGAAGATGGGATAAAGCTAGAGTTATCAACAGTTTGAGAAAGTTTCTGGGAAAATGTAGAGTGAATTTATACTGTAGAGTTAGGCATCATGGCAAGTAGTTACATGGTGTCATAGTCAGGGTTTCTATTCCTGCACAAACATCATGACCAAGAAGAAAGTTGGTGAGGAAAAGGGTTTATTCAGCTTACATTTCCATACTGCTGTTCATCACCAAAGGAAGTCAGAACTGGAACTCAAGCAGGTCAGGAAGCAGGAGCTGATGCAGAGCCATGAAGGGATGTTCTTTACTGGCTTGTTTCCCCTGGCTTGCTCAGCCTGCTCTCTCTCTTTTTTTAAATTTATTACTATTTAATGAAATAACCCCAACAATATTATTCATTGATGAAATATATCTACTTGCTTTTATTTATATATCCTTGTCTTGACATGTTTAAGTATCATTGAGTTTGTATGACAATCAGTGACTCTTTTATAGAACCAAGACTACGAGCCCAGAAATGGCACTACCCACAAGGGGACCTCCCCACTTGATCACTAATTGAGAAAGTGCCTTGCAGCTGGATCTCATGGAGGCATTTCCCCAAATGAAGCTCCTTTCTCTTTGATAACTCCAGCCTGGGTCAAGTTGACACAAAACTAGCCAGTATAATTGAACCCTTGTCAACTTGACACACAAACACATCACTAGTATGCCTCAACCCTTAGTTTCTTATTCATCCCCAAGATCTAAACAACTTTAAAAGTCCCACAGTCTTTACATATTAAAAGTTCACTCCCTTTAAAAGATCCAATATCTTTTAAAATTCAAAGTCTTTTAAAAATTCAAAGTCTCTTAACTGTGGACTCCAATAAAATATCTTCTTTCTTCAAGAGGGAAAATATATCAGGGCACAGTCACAATCAAAAGCAAAAATTAAACTTCAACTGTCCAGTGTCTGGGATCCAACTCACGATCTTCTGGGCTCCTCCAAGGGCTTGGGTCACTTCTTCAGCCCTGTCTTTTGTAGCACACAGCTTGTCTTCTAGGCTCCAGCTGCCTCTACTCCACCGCTGCTGCTGTTCTTGGTGGTCATCTCATGGTACTGGCATCTCCAAACACTGCTGTCTTCCTCTGTAACTAGGCTTCACCAATAGCCTCTCATAGGTTCTCTTCATGGTGCCAAGCCTCAACTCCTTTGCATGACCCCTTCAGTACTGGGCCATCAATTGCAACTGAGGCTGCACCTTCACCAATGGCCTTCCATGTCCTCTCACAGTGCTGATCCTCAGCTGCTCTGCATGACCCCTTCATGCCTTCAGAACCAGTACCACCTGGGCAACTCTTACACATTACTAAGTCCAGCCATATCCCAAGGTACAACCTTGGCTATCTCTGGAACACAGCCTCTGTGCTCTCAGAAAACACTTCCCAGAAGATGTCACCTCAATGATGCTGGTCTCTTCCTAATCACTGCTAATTTCTTAGCTCCAGCTAACCAGCATCAATAGACCCAGTAATGCAAAGTTTTCGCTTTAGTAGTTCTGGTACCTTGTAAATCACAGCTGATTCTTCAGTCCCAGATAACCAGAACCACAGAATCTTCACAATCAAAAAATAGGAATGGCCCTGAAAAGAGTCTTTAATCTTCCCTCTGGAATTTTACAAGCCATGCCTCCATCTTCTGCACTGTTCTCAACATTATCTTCCAAGCTCCTATACAGCATCCCACAGAGCTCTTAAAACGGAATGGCTTTTCTAGCCCAAAGTTCCAAAGTCCTTCCCAATCCTCCCCCAAAACATGGTCAGATTGTCACAGGAACACCCCACTATGCTGGTACCAATTTGTCTTAGTCAGGGTTTCTATTCCTGCACAAACATCATGACCAAGAAGAAAGTTAGGAAGGAAAGGGTTTATTTAGCTTACATGTCCATACTGCTGTTCATCACCAAAGGAAGTCAGGACTGGAACTCAAGCAGGTCAGGAAGCAGGAGCTGATGCAGAGCCATGAAGGAATGTTCTTTACTGGCTTGTTTCCCCTAGCTTGATCAGCCTGCTCTCTTATAGAACCAAGACTACCAACCCAGAAATGGCACTACCCACAAGGGGACCTCCCCCTTGATCACTAATTGAGAAAACGTCTTACAGCTGGAATTTGTGGAAGCATTTCCCCAACTGAAGCTCATTTCTCTGTGATAACTCCAGCCTGGGTCAAGTTGACACAAAACTAGCCAGTACACATGGATATTTGAGTTTTAATATTTTGAACTATTTTTTTAAATTGAAAACTATTTGAGAAATGGTCCCTTGGATGCCAGGCTGACCTTCAAATCATCCTGTAGCCAATGATGACAGTCACCCCCTGATTCTCCTGACTCTACCTCCAAAGAGCTGAGATGACAGGTATGGATAGCTGCACTTAGCTTGCATGGCTGTGTATAAGACTCAGATTTTGTTCAATATGTATATAACTGTATCTTCCTTCCTTGGTCAGAATCCTGGTTCCCACTTCAGTGGGCAGACAGAAGCCACTAAAACCTTTTCCCTTTGAGATAGAAGAACTTTGATTACAGATTTATCTTAGTAATTCAGGAATGGGTTCTAAGCTATAAAGAGGTAAATCCAGTCTTCTGACTCAGTCTGAGGCAGAGTTACTATATATTTTTATGTATTTTCTTCCACTTTCCACCTTGAATACTGATATTGAAGTAATTTTGTCATCACTAAACTCCAATTAAATTGAAATGTGTATGTGGAGGGCTGTCGGGTAGTGCTACAACCTACACTTTTAGGTATGCAGGCTAATGCAGGGTTAATCTGCTTTCCATTTATGATCTCTCTCTCTCTCTCTCTCTCTCTCTCTCTCTCTCTCTCTCTCTCTCTCTCTCAGAGAGTGCATGTGCACACATGTTGATATTTAAGTGCTGGTACTCACGGAGGCTGGAATAGGACAGTGGATAATATGGAACTAAAGTTATAGGTGGTTGTGAGTCACCTAATGTGGATGCTGAGAGCCAAACTCTTATCTTCTGAAAGGCTACCCATCATTTATAATCCTGAGCCATTCAGATCTAAGCCTACTTTCTAAATCAAAGGCACACTAATCATATCTATTTGGGAAATGTCAGTTTGCACTAATGTCAAGTGAAGCTTCCAGAAGTGACAGACATTATTGCTATGTAAGGCAGCTCCAATCACTAGCAGGAAGTTGTTATCCATAGTGCCCAAACTTTAAGTGAAAAGGAAGGTTCTCAGCTATCAGAAAAATAAAAATTCCCCTAATACATTCCTGAATGACTTTAGTAGATTATTGCTGGACTTTCTCAGACTCACTAGCCTCTGAATAATGACTCTGAGATTTACCATTATTTGTAAAAGCTTAAGTACTATAACAAGGCTACCTCCCTAGCTAGTTCGACCAACTTAATTAACCTGTCTATTTTAGTACATATTGCCACATGACTGGTCACCTCTCAGTAAGTCTGACCTCCTTTGTCTTACAGTGATGAATCTTCCCACCTCAGATTCTTCTCCCAGAGACCTTCTATCTGCTCCCAAGTTCTGTCTTCCCTTTCCTACCTAGTTACAGGTTGTCAGCTCTCTATTAAGGCCAGATAAATTTTAGGCAGGTGAGGAAGGACAGAGACACACTTCCACACAGTGTACAAAAAAGGTACTCCAATAGTAGATGGCACTAATTCTCACTGAGAACAAATGTATCTGTCATCTTCTGTAAATTAACAGGGTACATTGCATTGAGAAAGTAAAAGCCTTGGAAGAATCCCTTTAACCACACTTTTGTTCAACACACCCCAAATAACTATAGGAGCCCACCCCCATCTCCTTTGTTCATCTTTAAAGCATCAAGTGACAGCCTATAGAATATCCTTATATAAATTCTGCTTTGTTTGAAAGAATTAGGATATGAATATAGTATGTAAAGAGATAATTGCAATCCCTCCATACCTGGAGCTCACTCATGCTGTAGGACACACACCTGGTGCATTGGGCCCTGGGGACTTGTATGATCTTTTAAGCAATTTTGACCTAACAGCTGTTTCTTTCTGACACCAGCTACCCAGGGTCTGTGAAACTGGCTCAGACCAATCAGTTCTCCATACTGTTAGTTATTCATTGCATGTTTTTGACTTTTAGGTGTCAGTCCACTGGCATTTCATCACAAAACAGGAAATCCTTCTGCAAGATCCTAACCCAAGGGAAATCCTTTGAGCATATGCTTTGCTCATGTTCAAGTTGTTAACACTCCTATCCCAGCTGTGGTTCCTGTGACTCATGTTTATTGCCATTTAAAATCAGATAGCAGGAAAATGTGTACAAGTGTTTCCATGAACATATGTTGATATATTATGATACAGTAGTAACCAAAGAAAAATAATGTATTTTCATGTATTTCAAAATGTTTTGCCAGGATTAACAGCTAGTCCAGGAGCTGCTAAGTTGCTGAGTCACAGTTCGCTTTTTGTTGTCTATTTACTTATTTTTGTTGTTATTATTGTTTTCCTGACCTGAATATCCTTATGTAGTAGAGACTAGCTTTGAATTCTTGATCCTTCTGTGTCCACCTCCTAATGTGAGTCATGGTTTAGACCCAGGAACCCATTCCCAGTAGAAGTCTTTACCCTGGGCCAGTCTGTAATCTTGTCACAGAAAAAAGACCAGGTCAATAAAGTGTAGGAAAAGAAGTTTCAGAAACCTGAACATGAAAAGAAAAATTACACAAACAAAATTTCAGAAACCACTATTTAACTATTTTTAGACCATCCCCCCATCCCCCCCCCCCAAATAAGCTTCATGTCAAATATCCAAGCAGCATAAACTAACGACTCCTTTGTGAGCTTTCTGGTGCCTGTGATCTCTATTATCAAGCATCGAGATGTCAGCTTCAGGTTTCTCAGGAGCACATAACAGACTCAGTGAGGGGTTGCCTTTTCCCACAATGATGTATGAAAGTAGATTTGGCTTTCCTGCACTCCAGCCTGCAGTAGGCAGGTCTCAATGAGATTGTGAGTTCTTTACTTAAAAGACTTCAACTATTCCTTTCATCCCATTCCAAGACCGTCTTTTTTCTACTCTTTGCCTGATAAATTCTTAAGATACTAATCTCTCTTCTCTCCTGCCGCATCTGTAGAAATAAACTCAAAAGTGAAGGAGCACTGAGAAGTGCTTTCTTTTGTTAGTTTCTTTATTGTGAACAATTTCTATATGCATTTTCACATTTGAATTCTGAGCAACATGAGATTATTATGCCATTATAAGCAGTTAAGTTCTGAACTAAGGTTTCTATAGTATCCACCCCTGCCCCTGCTGCAGTTTCCTTTTTTGCATCAAAATTACAAAAACACTGCACTTAGAACCAGCTGTAGTGTGAGACATAGGGGGGTTTGGAGAGGGTACTTTGAAGCAGAAACTAGAGACTCAAACATATGTTGGAATACAGAGTTAAAATCATGTACAAAATAGGTCAGCTGTATCAGCCCACTGACCAGGACCAATCAGGATTCCATGAGTGGGTGTCAGAGCTTCAGATATGCTGGTCAATCTGTCCGTTCCAGAAAGTGAGTTCCACCTAGGATAGATAAACAACACTGTACCACAAGGCAATAGCTGTTCACTCTCAGCATCCTTTCCTATAAAACTAGGAATGTTAAGTCTTAGTAGCCAATCTTCAAACATTAAGTATGTGACATGTGGAGCAGTGGGCTATGTCTCACCATTTCTCATCTTAAATAAGCTTAGTCTACCTTCACATTACTCTTCCCTTAGATACTAGAAGCTTTCAGGCCCAGCTTTCTTTTTCTCTCTAGAGTTGATATTCAGCATTTGGGAATAAGTACCTCGTTTCTAACAGTTAAAGGGCCAGCAGGGGGAACCATAGACTGTGTGACTCAAAATTATAGAAATAGATTTCCAAGATTTATCCTTAAGAGTAAAATTGCAAAATTCTAAAGAGCAGTTACCTGTTTCTGGTGGGCTGGTCAGCAACTTGAATCGTCACAGTCTATCAGCCCCTGTTTTCATTTGTCATGGCCCACTCACTAATCAGGGTTCACACAGTCAGAGACATTCAAGGAGAGCTCTTCTCCTGAACTTTCATCTGTCTGTTGAAAGAAGCTCAATTGCTGGAAGCAAGACCTGAGTGAGTGATGGGTCTGGTTGGAATTAGACCTTATTTGTTCTGAGTAAGCAATGTCTTTATGTGCAGATAAATGTTCTACTGCTGAACTTTTAAAGTACAGATTCATTGCCTTTAAGGAGTGTTTAGGCTAACTGTGGAAACTAACCTATATGTATATGTGTGCACACAAACACTCACAGTCACATGTACACACACACACACACACACATACACACACACTCACATTGCTGCATTACTGTCTCACATTTTGTGGAGAACTCTTGATCAGTCCTTTCTTCTAACCTTTACCTAGTGATGCCACATTCATTCCCATGTGGCGGGACTATGGGAATTAAAAGCTGTACCTGAGACAAGTCATATCTGGCTTTGGGGAGCACTGTGTGTGTGTTGGGGGGTGTCAGAATTTGGAAGATGCTCAGCCCACTTGTGTCAGGGCAGAAGTGGTTCTTGGCACACAGATGACAGGGTCTGCTCTACATGGGCAGTGACCCAGTGACCTGGGTTTTTTGTTTTCTTTTTGTTGTTGTTGTTTGGTTGTTTTTGGTGGTTGTTTTTTTCCCCCATTGTTTCTCATTGGCCCTGTTGAAACATAAATTAGGTTGTTTGGTCATTTAATTTTCTTCTTCTTCTTCTTCTTCTTCTTCTTCTTCTTCTTCTTCTTCTTCTTCTTCTTCTTCTTCTTCTTCTTCTTCTTCTTCTTAACTTTGAAAATGTGGAATCAGACTGAAGACTCGATTTTCTATGAAAAATCTCCCTGGAATGTTTGCTTTTTCTCATAGTTCCCGCCAAGATCTTAACCATTGTTGTGACAGTATTAAGAGAGAGAGGGGTTTGGAGGAAGCGATGAGATGGGGTGCCTCATAAGTTGACTAGTTGGGGGGAGGGAGGGAGAGAGAGAGCTGAATCTTTGTTTCTGTCGTGTAAGCTCTTTGCACACAGTGGGAAGAAGAAGGTCCACGATGCTCAGAAGGACTGCACTGGTACTTTGGTCTCATATATACAGTGTTTAGAACATTAATTTATTCTGTTAATAAGCCACTGAGTTCATAGCAATTTCTTTTTAAAAAGATGTTTGTATAATTGCCTCTCTCTCCCTTTTTCTTTTCCCCTTCTCATGTATGTGTGTGTGAGGCGGTAGGTTTGGCTGGCTGGATAGGTTGGATGCATTGTGGGGGGAATCTATAGGGTAGGTAGATGATAGAGTGGGTTCTTTTTTTTTTTTTTTTTGGTTTTTCGAGGCAGGGTTTCTCTGTGTAGCCTTGGCTGTCCTGGAACTCACTTTGTAGACCAGGCTGGCCTCGAACTCAGAAATCCGCCTGCCTCTGCCTCCCGAGTGCTGGGATTAAAGGCGTGCGCCACCACGCCCGGCGATAGAGTGGGTTCTTACAGAATCCTTGAGATGGGTTACTATACAGGCAGGGGTGGCCAAACTATGTCTGGATGCTGGATGCGGTACCCAGGCTAGATACGGCAGATTTGTGAAAGTGCATGAAGGTGCATGGTTAGAGAGAATCACCGGGCTAGACTCTGGAGAGGGATGTTGCAGGTCTGGCTGGTTGGAGAGTTTGCCACAGGACCAACATTTTCCATCCCACTTCTTCTACCTGCTTAGACCATGTAAGCATTTGTCTTTGTGGACCCCATGTTATGACTCTGGACCTTTGTGGTGGTGGTGGTGATGATGATAATGGCATCTATGAAAATGGCAGGGCATACATGGCTGTAAGAGCAGATTACCCATCTCAGGTTCCATATCTGTGTTCTGTCTCTTCCTATGATGTTTAGAATTTATAGAGCTGGCCTGTGTGTTCAGATGGAAATGGCTTTAGAAAGCCAAACAAATTTCATATCAATCAAGACAAAGATCTGATTTTTTTAAAAATTGGCTTCATCCTTTCAAACATCTAGGTAAGAAAATGAGAAAACTGGTTTGGTGCTGTAGAGATGGCTTAATGGTTAATGGCACCTACAGTCTTCCAGAGCATTCTAGTTTGTTTTCCAGCACACTGGGAATCCAACAGTGGCCAAAAAAAACTCCAGCTCCAGGGGATCCAAAGACCTTTATGGGCTCTGGTACCCATGTGGTAGAGTCTCTCTTTCTCTCTGTTTTTCTCTTTCTCTTTGCATCTCCCCATCTCCTTGCCCCCACAAAGCAGGTTCATTGTTTAAAAAAACTAGCAGAACAGGTATAGCAAAAGCTTGTGCTGTCAAGTGACATAATAATTACTGAGAAAGCATTTGTAACTCACTCACAAAGGTGTTTGTTTGGTACATATTTATTGAACATTTAAAACATGTCAAATACTGTAGCAGTGTTTGTAAAACATTTATAGGATTTCTTGGTATATAGAAGAAACTCAATAATTACTTGGTTCTTATCTAATTCAGCACAACAACGATTCGGGGAAGGAGAACTTGACAAAGTAGACAAAGTACAAGACTGTAGCTGAAAGGCCAAGCCAGGAAATCACATGAAATGAAGCCTGTAGCCTGGTGCATAGAAGACAGTTCATTGAGTTCTACTGAGCCACAATCCACCTTTGCCTTACAAATTCAGTATATTTAATTTATATTATGGGGAGGAAAATATTACAGGAAGGAAACTCAAGATTCCTTAGATTTACGATTTACTGTCTGAAAATTATTGATATGGTGGTGGATTGGGAATAACTGATACAGTTTTGCTATGATTGTCTTTTTTTTTTTCACTTCTAAACTTCTTCAAAAAGTCCCTTAAAATCACAGAAATTCATTTAATAGGGTTCTTTTTATCAATACTCAGCTAAGCTAACACACTTGGAAAAATTAATTAACTGTCTTTCTGAAGTTACACTGCTCATCTCTGGCAGCACTGGGAACAGATGTCGAAAGACAGAGCTTTGCAGCCAGCTCACACTTAACACTTTATGCTCCAGGCTATGAACTCCCTCTTATGCCTTGAGATATTTGTTACAGAAAGAAAGAAAAAGAAATCAGGGGAAAATAAAATCTGAATTGTGGGGATGGAGAGATGTCTCCGTGGTTAAGAGCACTGGTTGCTCTTCTAGAGGTCCTGAGTTCAATTTCCAGGAACCATATGGTGGCTCATAGTCATTTGTAATGAGATCCAATGCCCTCTTCTGGTGTGTCTGAAAACAGCAGTAGTATACTCATACATAAAATAAATAAATAAAAAATTTAAAAAATATCTGAATTGTGCTCCAAGCAGAAAATTCAACTGTGATAACCTTGGTTCTCGAAGGACCTTGGCAGCCCTCACCATCTGAAATGCAAGTGTAGCCTGGTATGCTGATCTTTGGTGACTCATCAAGATCATTGTGTGTAGAACAGAGTCTGGGATATGCCAATGCAGAGGATCTCAGCTTTCCATGCCCCATCTTCACAGCAGAGCTTAATGACATTTGAACATTCTAAACAACCTTCTCTCCAAATTTCTCACAATGGGGAGCTTTTACAAGCCTGTCTGTCATGGAAAGAGTAAGCATAGAGTACATCACTGTACTCTTTTTGTATCTGCACAAGAAGAAAAACAGAATTAAAAGTACCTATACAACTACATGTACAAAAATACACGAGAAATTATCATGCATATTTTTAGAAGATAGAAGGAGACTGCATTACAATTACAAAGAGACAGGGTTTGCTAGACAAATTTGCACATAAGACTGTATTGACGAGCAGGAAAAACTCCCTGATTTCTACTTCTAGTGTACTCAGGATTATTCTTTCCTTGAAATGCCTTTCTTTGCCCTTGTCTGGACCTCAGTGTCCACTGCCAGATACCTGAAGTCAGTGCTCTGGGCACTGTGATAAAATATCATAAAGTGAGTGTTTGTACATGGAATCGATTCTTGTAGTTCCACAAGCTGAGGAATTGAAGACCAAGATGGTTGAGATTTGCTATCTAGTGAGGATGACCTTCTGATTCTCCTACTTTCTGTGTCTGCTGATGTTGGAAAACTACGTCTTGTTATGTAGGGACATTGACCATATTCTTCCTAGCTCGGTCTTCATGAAGTAGAAATATGAGGTGTGTTTGGTATTATGATGTTCTGGCTGAGCTATTTTCTGGCTTCATGTCTAAACCATTTCTTAAATAATAGGGAGATATCCATATATACAACAATGTGATGGCAATGTTATATAGCAATAAACCTAGGTCAATAGTCCTCAGCCAATTAATTTTCTCTAGTATTACATGTACATCTTTTTTTCCTTCAGTAAAATCAAATTTTGCTCCAGACCCAATCAATGAACCATAATGAACTAAAACTAAGTGTTTTGA